>NC_141362.1:19855815-20535100 GCF_057382095.1 Aulonocara sp. 'chitande type north' Nkhata Bay
ATCCACTCCATGTTTCTACATGAGCCATAGCTGGCACAGAGCTGCTGTTGTAGTGGACATCATTACAAACAACACACAAGCACAGGTACACACATATACACACACACTTGGGAAGATTGGCATTAGCAGCAGAGAGTGTGTGCTTGTGTCTGTGTTTGTGATTTTGCTGAGGGATTGTGGAGAGATCAAGCAGACCCCCTCCCGAGCAGCGATACAACCTTATGCTGACAGAAACGAGCATGACAAGTTGTAATCCTCTGTGATTAAATTTGCTGTGTGTACAAACCTGTTTGTTTGCATGTAGACTGTAGAGTCAGAGGGTGTGTGTGCGTGCATGTGTATGGCTTTAGTGTTGCTCCTAATGGGGGGACAGCTGGTGTGTGTAGAGAAGACTCACAAGACTCGGGCAAGAACAGCAAAAAGTCATAGATCACTCCCACCGAACAGATGTTGTACACTTTTAGCCTGATTGTATAAGCTTGTATGCATGCATGTGAGTGTGTGAAAGCCTGTTTGCATCAGGGAATTTTTTTCCCCCAGACTACACACAAAAAAATGACAATTTTAAGAGTTTTGTGAGTTATCGTTTTAAACTACAGTATATTATCCTGTTTTTCTGAATTAACAAGATAATCATCTCATCTGTTTCTTTCTGCTGACCCAGTTCAGGGTCACAGACAACATTCACACCTACAGCCAATACAGCCTTTATTTTAGTTAAGCTAACCCATGTATGTCTTTGGACTGTGGGAAGAAGATCGGATACCCGGGGAGAACCCACGTAAACATGGGAAGAACTCCACAAACTCAACCAGCCAGTGGATTCAAACCCAGGACTTTTAGTTTGACTGATTGTGTGAATCTGTTAAGTTTAAACTGAGCTTATCTGAGTCCTGTAAATATTAATTAATCCAGTGTACGCCTGTCTCCACACTGTTGGAGTCACATGCAGGCTTGCAGTAAAGATCACTGTCCTTGATTGAGCACCATGTCCTTGTGATTAAAGCGGGCGAGCCTTAACAGGATTACGCTCGGCCAGGACAATCCCTCCTGCTGCTGCTGGCCGACATCCTCCAACACCGTCACGTCTACTAACAAATCAGCTCACACTCTCACTGCATCGGCTGACTGTCTCTCTAAATTCCACCTGCACACTTGACACAGCAGCCCTGATTTGAATATATTCACTCATTCATCTACATTTTTTCTCGGTGAAGATATTACAACAGAGTGGGAAATAAATCCATGAAGAAAAGCAAAAACGTGCTTATTTTATCATATATGTTGGTAAACTGAACCTTTATGATCAGACAATTGCTGCTCATACAGCGGGACATGTATAATATTGAAGTGGCTGCCGTGAGAGCGTGGAAATCCATGTTTATTTAAGCCTGCAATAACTGATCTGTCACGTGGGACTTGCCAGCTGTGACCAGCTGCTATGACAGCGGTGCGAGTTCATCAAAACACAAAAGTTAACCTCTAACAATGAGCTGAAACCTGCTGTAAAACACTGTAAAGGATTCAGCTTCAGAATGACTATTAGGTAATACATACACTGCAACAATCCCCAGAGTAAAAATGTTGGGTCTAAGTGGTGAGAGATTCTAACTGTACAGAAACTACAGGAAAAAATCTCCTTTACTATCTCACAGAAGTAAAACAAATAAAACTAACAATATTTGAGGAACAAAGCATGCTGTGGACCTTCCTGTTTCAAAACTGTAGCAGCTGTTGTGTTAATTGTCTGAAACTGGTAACAATGGCACCCATTAGAGTGCAGCAACTGGAGAAGTCAGCTAATTGGAGGCTCACTGGTTCACAGTCAGACTGAGTCGAAACTAAAAGTCAGAAACTAGAACCAAAGTGTGTTTGAGACTGGTTCACATGATAATTAATACTGGGAATTAAAATCCAAAACAGGGAAGAGATTAAGAGTGTAGCTTAAGAACCCTTTGTTCACTGTGAACCCTGCTGGTACAGCCAAGGTGCAGGTAGACTGGCAGCAGGAGACGAGGGATAAATGAGGCATTAGTGGGCTACAGAGCTCCCGCTGCTCCTGCCACTGAGACACTACTGTTTAGATGTCTGGCCAGCTTTGACACCTCCGAGTACGAATGCACGTGTGAGGGTGTTAGTACACCGTGGATATAGGTCGCCGTGCTGTTCCCACAGACAGAGGATCCATGTGGTGGTAATTACAGAAGGCACTGGCGACATGAGCTCATGAAACTTCTCAGCCCGATGCTGACAAAGGGGAATAATTACTAAAGTGTGGTTATCCGATAATTCCACAGCCACATAAACCACATCAGCCACTTTTTACGGTGATATTAAACCAACTCAACTCAAAATTTTCAAAATGAATGAATTAAACTGATTCTGCTAGTTCTCTTTCCAGGCTGTTACTCGTGTGTTTCTCCAGCTCACTTCTGCTACAGCTGTTGTTTACGTTCACATTTTTTCATATTTGCCTCAGACATATAAAAAGCAGCCACCTGTCATTAAGTTTCTGATTTCCTATGAGCAATACAAACCTAAAAGGCCGCTCGTTTCTTCTGAAATTATTCCCTCCTACAATTTTCCAGTAATTTGGATTCCCGACTGGTTGGTATTTTCATCACACACGCTGATACATGCTTAACTGCCTTCCGGCATCAAAGTCAGGATTTTAGAAATATAAGAAGGAACAGTAAAAAAAAAAAGGGAATATAAGAACTAGTCCATTTAAAGTTTACCATTTACTTTACACTGTCTTCCTTCTGTAATCTCTCCTGACGTCCTCTGTACATATTGATGATTTGAACCAAAATCATTTGAATTAATTCGGACCTACTAACACTGATTTACAGTTCAAGTACTATACAATTTGGTACATCTCAGCTTTTTCTCCTTGTTTTCCTTTATTTTGAAAACCAGGTTCCCACTGAGACAGTAGATGATCAGTTGAAGGGCCTGATGCATCTCTTGTGTGCTACGTCAGGTCTTTGCAGGCCTTTTGTCCTCCACTTGTCCAGTTTCCTCACTTTTTATGGACACTCTGCACGGCAACCCCTGAGGCTACCAAAGCAAAAACACTGTATTATGCAGTCAGATTTTACAACGTCTGACTATGTTTGCATGTCTTGAAACGTTTTTCACAGCAGCTTTCACAGGGAAGGTGAACTATAGAATTATAATTCAGTGTCAGTGTTTCCATGAAAGTAGCTTCAAAGTTACTCCACATAAACAAGTAAATGAATAAATTAAGAAAAATCGAAATAATAATGTGCACCATTAGTCCAAATATAAAATCTAAGTTCTCAGAAACAAGCACAGTACAGAATCTTTGAGCAAATTTAGCTTTCATTTTATATTAATATTTATTTCCATTTTCAGTTTCTTTGTTTTGTTTGCTTCAAATAATTTTTTTACAGTTTTCTTTTTTGGGGTAGGTGGGTGGGGGTTGCCATGGAGACAGCAGAAACAAGCCATAAACTCAGAATTAACATACTTTTTTAACAGTTTTCTATTTTGTACATACAAAAGGCACAGAGCAACATCTATTCAGCATTCATCTGAAGCCTTTCTGAGCAGCAGTTCAGATACAAAAAGAACAAAACTCACGGTCAGAGCTGAAGTCATCTATCAGGATTATTTCTTGAATCAATGATGGCGGACTTCGCATCAGGACACTGAGCGGGAAAAGAAAATAAGATAAGATAAGATAAGCTAAGACTTGATCCCATGGCAGGGAAATTTGTGCTGTGATAGAAGAAGATTAGAGCAAGCACACAAGTTGGTGTCATTTCTCCTGTCTAATTTGGCCACTTGCGTCATTACCTTTTAATGGTGCGAAGAAGAGTAGAGCGGGCCTCGTTGTGAAAAGTTATGACGATACTTGTGGAGGGAAGGTCTGTGTCATAAGTCAGAGCTGCACACCTGCACGCAGGGGTGAGAAGGTCACATGTGGTAACTCATACAAACCTGGACGTCTTGTATTCACGCACACACATGCTGGACACAGTTTCAGACACATGCGATTGGCCGAGCTGCCCCGCGGAGTCGTCTCTGCATTGTTGCTGTAGTGACATAGAAATATCCAGTTGCCCAGCAACATTCGCACAGATATCTGACCCTCCGTTTTAATCTGCTACCTGTTGCTGGGCGCATTGAGCCTAGGTTATAAGGTATGAAATTCAAATATCATACACCACAACGAAACAGGAAAATAAAGGCAACAATATACATTCACTAAGGAGTCATTATTACAAGATTAACAATCACTGCACGATTGCAGCGTTTGTTTAATTAGTAAGTCGTACGGGTATGTTCACATATTAGACGTGCTGCCATTTGATATAATTACATATGAGACTTTGATGTAATTTTGTAATGAAAAAGAAATCAACAGCAGCTTATAATAGGAACAGACAACAACACTTGTGCTGATCAGAGGAGGCAGACAGTACCTGGACTAACCCCGCTCACCTGTAGTGTCGAGTGTCTCGTATGGCTCGCTCGCTGCCCAGCCGGTCGCTCTCCTGCAGGTTGAAGGCATGGTCCTTGTACGGGTCGTCGCCTGGTTTCAGCTGCTTTGCTGCTAAGTAAGCCTTCTCATCGAAGCTGCCCAGCAGCTGGCCCTGCTGCTCGGCCCGAGGGGGCTGGGTCACCTGCACAAAATGATGAAAGCTGGATTTAAATGCTAAGAAAAACAAGGATTGTTGTGAATGACTGATACTCAAAAGTGTGCACGAGTGTGATTTAAATTATATACACACACAAAACTCTCTTGCTGTCACTCAGGCATACACAGGTGATTTTGACTGTCAACACTCCACTCGCTCAGTGCCTTTTATCAACAATCAGCACCTATAATTCCTGTGAAAGTGACACACAAAGGGAACTGTCTGTCTTAACAAACTCTACAAGACACCTGTCTGCATTTGGGAATAATTTGGGATCCAGTATCCTCCTCAAGATAAGAGAAAAAACAACTCTGACATCTCTGAAGATTAAAAACAGCTCATCTGATATTTGTAAGCCCTTACACTCTGCTAACTAAACATCTCACAATCTTGTTTTTTTAAATGTGACTTTGTAATATCTGTTCAGGGACATCCCCCCCAAAAACCCTCTTGGCAATCTCTGGCATATTTCCTGCCATAATTATTAATGTGCAGCATCCCTGCTAAATAAGGCAAAAAATAAATAAATTGCTTTAACTTTTAATCCAATGTGAAGAAATGTACGAGCCAAGTGATTAAAATGTAAATGCTATTTTCTTATTCAGGTCATCGTGTCAGTGCTAACAGGGCAAAACGGGATGGGCACTCATCAAATCGGAATACATAGTCTATAAATCCTCAGTAATTAATGGTTTTTTCCCGCAAGGAGCTTTAACACTCTCTGGCAGCCTGGGTGAGTGGGAGGTTAAAATAGCTGATGAATACATAAAGGGAGATGAGAGCAGCCCTCATTAGAGATGCAACGGCAAAATGGACAGAGACAGAAAGGCAGCGGTTTTGTACTGCGCCGCTTTATTAAAGGTCGGTGTAAGCAGGGGGATTTAGAGAAAGCTCCTGAAGAGGTTCAGGTAAGACTGACCTCATTTTCAGTCACCCCAGAGGAGCAGTATGACCCCGCAAGCCTCAAGGATTCATGCTCAAATATATCTGCGCTGCACAGCTAGAGAGAAAGCCAGCTGAAGGGCACACTTACTATAGCAGCGAGACCTCTAGTTTTAAGGCTGTAATGTATATTTTTCAACAGTGGACCAGGTGATGATAAAGCTCAAAATCTGACTGTTCAGTTTACCGCCTTTTAGCTCATTGTTTTGGTTTTTATTTGGTGGTTAATGGTGGGAATTCGAGGAGCAGCAGCCTTATTACATCAGCAACATGAAACAAACTAAACAAATTGCATCCAGCAGGTGAAAATAGTCATGCTGACATTATTCAGAATCAATGCTAATGTCACTTAATGCCTGGTGGAGGAATCTGTGCATGTGGGATTAAATTGGGCCAGCTAGCAGCTAGTACATACATTAGCTCATGAACTTGAGCTCTTTAGACTTCTTGGAATTTCTTTAAAAACTACACTAATTTATTTTGACAAGTGCATACAGTGGTGGCAGCATATTTCTGATAGATCAGCACAAAATACGGGTTTATGTTATTGAAATAACAGCAAAATGCTGCCTGAATTTGCAAAGTTTAGACATTACAGCTTACATAATATGTAAAATAGGTCTAAATTCTAGTCTATAAGCTTACTCATTATATTTTATATGATAGTCATTTTTTTATCTTTCAGAGAATTGCTGAGTTATGATGTTTTTTCTACAAAAGAAAAACAAAAATCAAAAATACGTAAAATACTAAGTCTCATTCTCTTGTATATACCAAATTGAAAGCTGTAATCATGAGCTGAGTACAAAATTTAATGAAATCCACTTCAATCAATTGATCATTAAAGTGATAACCAAGCTGTTTTAACTCACTCTATGCATCAAGTACATTTCACTGATAAGGACATATAATTTTCTATCTTTTTTTACATCTACTTGCTAATTAGATGTAGATAGATTTCTAATAAAATTACTCATCTGTATGCAAAACAGGATTAATCCTAATCCTAATTTCAGAAGCCATTTACAGATGGCAGGAGTATTTGAGGAAAACACCA
The DNA here is from genome assembly GCF_057382095.1 of Aulonocara sp. 'chitande type north' Nkhata Bay. Lineage (NCBI taxonomy): Eukaryota > Metazoa > Chordata > Actinopteri > Cichliformes > Cichlidae > Aulonocara > Aulonocara sp. 'chitande type north' Nkhata Bay. Next base: position 19,862,482 of record NC_141362.1, read on the forward strand.
AACAAAGCCCGGCAGCTTTAGCTTTGAAACAGTAACAGCTTCAACAAATCTAATCTGTTTGGCTCGATCGATTGGCAAACCAGATTAACTGCAGCCAATTACAGAAAAATTTTAATTTAAATTTCTTTGGCTGTTATTGTAACATTTTCTAGCCCTGTAACCTGATGCTTGTTACACAGAGAAATACATGACAATTTATTTAGCTATTATTTATTTTTACGTATTTGATTGATGTTGAGCAAATTGAAATCAATTTTTCCAGGATGACAAAAACCAAACATAAATCCAATAAAATACCCAACTGAATGACATTTAAACTGAAATTAGATGTGTTTTTCATATAATTTAATCAAGGTTGATTAAGTATACCAGATTCATTTACATGAAAATATAGAGGTGTGATAATTTATTTATTTATTTATTTATTTATTTAGGATAGTGCATGTTAATGAACATAAATGTAAAAAAAAAATTACATGAATGCAAACATACCAGATTATAGCCAAGGGCTCATTTCCATCTGTTGTCCTTAAGAATAAAAAATAGACATAATAATTCATAAAAATTCATCGTTCATTCATAATAAAAAATCCATCACCAAACTTACGCATACACACCATTCTGTTCCCAAATAAAACATTAAAACTATACAACTCATACATGATCACACACTTGATTTGTTTTGAATTATGCTCATTCAGCAGATTCTGGTAAATTTACAATCATTTTAAACAAGAACAGTTCTGGCTTTTTAGAGCTAAGGTACTCTATGTAAAGCAGGCTCTTAAGGCCCAAACTGTTATCATTTGTGAATGTAAACAAACTGTCCATTAGCAGTCTCTAAATCATCTCGGAGGGGACACAATCGGGGCTACGGGCCTATATTTATCACTGCTATTAATTTATCTTTTCAGGCTGGAGCCAAGCCTGAGATAACAGAGTCAGGCCATGGACTAGAAAATCTGCAAAACAAGTGGGATAGCTTAATAAGTATATGTTGCATGTGAAATTCATTATTATGTTAAGTTCTTCTACCATAACGTGATATTTTGACTGTTTTTTATCTTCGCGTTGTTCTGATTTCTTTCCAAAATCCCTTGGTTATCTGTAAATATCATCATCATATTAAAAGCTACAAAAAATGGTACAGAGAGGATATTAAGATATAAATAACAGAAGGCGCTTTGAGGCTCGGTCCACTGAATTAAACATGAGCTTAGTCTGGAAGATGAACACATGTCCGCTCTTTCAGGCTGAGTTAAAAGACTCAACAAGTCACATGCAAGTGCAATCTGCCTGATTGCCCGGAGACGCAGCCCTGCTGTGGCTGTGGTAACAGATGAGTCCACAGAACATCTATGTAGGTGTGTACTAATTTGAATATATTTTATTTCACCCCATGTGTGAAGCACTTTGTGTATTTTTAAAAGTGCTACGTAAATGAAATTATTATTATTACTGTCAAGCTAGTTTTCATCATCAGCAAAACTGGTTCTTTTCTCTAAAGAGTATTTTTGGTCATTTAAAAAAGCAGACTTGCACATTTGGTATACGTTTGGAGACTGACATCTAACAGGGATTCATTTAAAATGAAAAGACACAATGCCAGGGGAAGGTAGTTTCAGGTCGAGCAAGACAGATACGTCCATAAACACTCTGTGAACAACAGCAATGAGCCACCTACATATTAGGCCTAGACCCTGCTCTGCAACTTTACATGGTCTGCCTCCTTTAGTAATAATACCACTTACAGTTGATCTTGGAATATCTAGGAGAAAGAAATTTCACAGTCCGACTTATTATAACAGTGGTTTTGTATGACAGCACCACACTCAGACTCAGTCAGCTCTTTAGAACGAGCCAGTCTTTCACAAATGTTTGTAAAGGCTACGTGCTTAAATTTATATGCCTGTGGCAATGGGACTGAACACACCTGAGTTCAAAGACTAAGAGGTGTGGCCCAACACTTTCATCCATATAGCTAATGTGTATTGATATGCTAATTTTCTTTTCAGAGAAAGATGGGTGGGTAAATTTAGAAATTATATCCCAGTGTAGGTGTCGGCTCATCGAGGATTCTATAAGAACACATGAGTTTGGAATAATTATAGAGCTGTTTCTGCTTTAGTCATTTCATCTTATTTGGGTTAAGTCAGTCAGGAAAGAAATATGCGCTGCATTTCTTTAGGACATACCAGGATCGAACAGGGTTTATACTACAGGCAATCGAATTTAAACAAACCACGCACACTTTGCAGATTAGATGGGTTTTGGAGTTAAAACTCTTGATAAGTAAGAAAAAAAACCATTTTCTTGGAATGCTGCTTATTTTTGCAATGTTTATCCGGGTTTTAAAAGCTTTTGTGTTTGTGTAGTGGAAGTTGCCAAACTACAAAGCATTAGTTGAGCTTTGTACTCTCACAAAGTCTTCAAGTTATGTATGCATCACTGTAATGGAATATGTAGTTAATCCTAGCTCAGACGAGATTGTTAACAGCACAGTTCTCTCATGAAGTGCATGTCAGAAATAATGTTTGACAAAAAAAAGAAGTCTGGGCACCCAGACCAGCAGTCTGAGCCGGTTCCAGGTACTGACAACTTCTTATTATCAAATCATACATTAATAATGTTAGTAACCAAAAAAAAAAATAAGTAGGGGGGACACGTGTTGCAAGAAAAAATGACAAAGTAATTGGCTGATGTGGCTCTGCGATGACATGATATGAGGGGAGCTGTGCAGGTCGGCGAGGCTGTCAGTTAGTGTGAACTCTAAAATCAAATTAGACGATGAAAAATGCTCGTGCACTTGGTTACTGTAACAAAACAAAAGCAATTCTGGGAAACTGGAGGCTCAGTGGGAGAAATGTGGAGGAAAAAAGTGGAGACAGTGCCGACAGCTTTCAAAGATGATGTATTAGTGATTCAAAAGCATTTAATGAACATAAGTGACAAAAAAGAGAGGCCTAAGAGGACGGAAGGAGGAGAGAATGACAAGAAAGAAGGATGGAAAGAAAGAAATTGTTAAGGAGGGAATACATGAAAAAGAAATAGATAGATGGTGGAAAAAAAATAGATAACTAATGAAGAAGATAAAATAAAGATACAAAGGAAATAAGGAAAGAATAAAGAATGAGAGGAGAGATTGGGCAATAAAGGGAAAGACAAAGTGAAAAGAAAGGAAGGGAAAAATAAACAATTGGAAAGTCTGTAAGAAAGAAAGAAAGAAAGAAAGCCTTCCTCTGTACCAGCCTGCTCTTGTTGAACCGTGGGACCCTGCTGTGCCGAGCTGGCAGCCTGTGAGCTTCAGGTCAGATTACCAGGACAAACTACAACTAGAAAATCTCAGTTTGGTGATAAAGGTGAACGACCCCGCTGAGCAAATCAAAGATTACAAACAGTAAAGGCTTCACTTTCAAAACTAAAGCATACAGACCAAAGAACAATCTGATTAGAAGTGAGGTCTGTTTATGGTTCAGCAGCAGTTTGCAGTTTATGGCACAAGCTTGTAAACTGTGACGGGTACATGATACACCTCGCTCTCTCCTCTGACTGCAGTCACACTGAGGGTTTTTTAAACTAATTCCATATTTGTTTGTGTGCATTCTCCGATCATCGCCATACTCTTGGCCAGTGCTCACACACTAATGCAAACCACAGCTTCCTCTCTTCTGCTCCAGAGGGCCTGCCTGCATAGATGCCACAACAACCCCACTGCTTGGTATTTGCCCCTGAATTAATAAATCCTGCGAACAACGCTTTAACAATTTGGCTGCTGCTGGAGGGAAACGCTTTGACATGTTGGCACACAACCCCAGCCACATCTGAGGCAATTTTATTGGTCTAGTAAATTGTGAAAGAGGCTCGAGTGTGCAGTATTTCCACATCAGTCCCTGTCTCCTTAAAACTGAATTGGATACACACACTTAAGTGATTTTTATATTTGCTTACTGGGTGGTAGTGGCATAGATATCTGAGGGAAAGTGCTTGGTTATGCCTTTGCCCTAAAAATATTCTATTAAGATTCACTTTTACTTTAAATTTTACACATAATCTCTTATTGTTTAAGCAAAAACCTTTCCACCTTCTGACAAGATTAAAAGGAGCTTTTAGTCATTTATATTGAGTCAATGACCTGTCAGTTATTCCCAGGATACCAGATTATTTTTCTGCACTGCTCTAAAAGCACAAGCTACAGGTCTTGTATCTCTTCACACTAAATGCAATAGAAAGCCTGCAGCCCGACTAGACTGGATATTCTAATCTGAGCTGGCATGTAGCCAGTTCCAGCTCTATACTGTTCAGATCGCGTCTGTAGGCTGTGTTGCAACCTGGTGGCTACTAAAAGTCAAGCCTGACGACCACCACACCTACAGTCTCGGTATTTTTCCTCCTTCCCTCAGGCAACAACAGGCGAATACAGACATGACCTGACTGAAACAGGCCCTTTAATGACAGAATGCCCGACCTGGGAGTCCGTGTTTTTCACCTCACATTTGCAATCAGGGAAAGGTCGCAGCATAATGTGGTTTACTAGGCGTTTGCGCACGACGCACGAGACTTACGGAAAGCCTCTTACGGGTACTTGAGGTTCCCTGGCGTCGGGTGTGCAGCTCAGAAAGGCGGGGAAACGCAACAAAATAGGGCTGCACGGCAGGCTGTAGATTGCTCTGCAGGTTGCGTGCACCTGACGAGGTTGAAGTCGGCGCTCAAGCCTGCAGCCTACACGTCCAGTCAAACTGTGACACTTACAGCTGTGCAGCACCACCTCCACCTCCATCCTCATCATCCGTGGGTTCGCGCACACACATGCACATCAACATGCAGCACACACTCTCCTGCAGCTCGGCGCCTTCAGCAACAGCGCCGCTCTCATCCCCCCTTTCCTCTTTATCTCTCACAGCCGTGCTCACTCACTATCAGCGGGATGGTCCTGTCATCCCGGTGAATCTCCAGTCGACCGGGGATCACCTTCTGCCCGTGGCCCCTGCCGCGAGTCTGCGAAGCCGATGACGACGGCGACGACTGGGGCTTGTTGTCCTGCCACAGGTAATAAAACGTCCCTAAGATCCATGCAACGGTCAGAATCGCGATGGCGTTGGCCCGTATCCTTCGCATGGTGAGCCCATACGGAGGGCTCCGCAGCCTGGCTGGTTCAGGTCCGTGCGCCGTGGAAGGTACAGCCTCCCACGCCGGTGATGGGTCGAACCGCAGCGCAGACAGACAGCCTCTCTGTCTCTGTCTCTGCGCGTACAGCCGCTTCTACCAGAGCGATGCCTCTCTGCTGGGATTTGCGCACTGACAGAGCCACGGTCCTAGCGCCGAGTCATATCATCTCCCCACTCTCAAACACTCGCGCGCTCACGCACGCTCACGCGTTATCCATCCGCTGGCTGTGATGAGGAGAGCGCGTCCAATCTACGACGAGCAGCTGACACGCAAGCTTGGGTGCAGATCATTGGGGGAAACAAAGGAAAGACTCAGATGAGAGATCTTCACTTCTGGCTCTTTCAAGCTTTAATTCGCGGTGATCTTTTAGTTTTTACTCCCTTTGCGCGTCACTGAAGCAATGCTGGTTGGTTTTACCTACATGAACATCACCTCTTTCCCTTTAAACCAAAAGCAGCTCCCCTTGTTTGTAGAATAGCCAAAGCATTAAGGGTGTAGGGTAGCTAAGTCGACCTCCACCCAATGCTTTAGAACGGCATTTGGAACAGATTTGAGGAGCTGTGTCTTTGTACTTCGAGTTTCCGAAGGTAGTTTTTAGAGGCAAATATTTTACTTTTAGTCTTTAAAGTTGATTCGTTTAAATAACACGAGGCATTTTTGGAGGTTCAGCATCCTGAAGAAGAAAATCAGAGGTGAAATAGAAAATGTTGGGCTGTAACTAAATGTGTTTATGAGTCTTTATTACAATACAAAAATAATTAATAGGGGAAAAATGCTCATCACATTCACAGAAATGTTTGGATGTCTTTTTCTTATTCTGTTTGTAGTATTATAAAAACGAAGAAAAACAGCAAGTTTCGTTCTATAAAAAAACTACAAATGAGCAATTCATTTGCATTATTTAATTCATCTACCAATCAATAAACCGATTTTTAAAGCTGTGGTAAGTTGGGTTTTAAGAGGAAAATCAATAATAACCTTTCAGCTTATTATAATTTAGCAGTCTGGGAGAGAACTGGGCTGCTTTACCTCAGTGGGCTTTCAGGCTTTTATGACAGGAGACTTTGGCCAATCAGTGCTCTTTTAAAATCTCCCATTCAGACATTTTCAGGATAAAACAAAACTCTTATTATAACAAAGTGGGGTTGAGCAATAGTTAAGTAGTGGGTTTTCATCTGGTCCCCTTTACTTGCTATTTTTCAGCAGATGAGAAGCACATGCAAATGACCATCTGGTGGGCATTGCTTAGAACAAAGATGGGAGAGCTGTAGGAGAAGCCGCAGTCGTGTTTTTGTCTTTTTTCCACATCTCCGTCTCCACGTCACTTTGCATCACTTCAGTCCAATCCAGGTTTATTTATACAGGGCCAATTCCCAACAACAGTCGCCTGAAAGTGATTTATACTATAAAGACCATACTGTATTTGAGGAACATCCCTGCACTTAAACAATCCTCTGTGAGCCAACACTTTGCGACGACGGGAAGGAAAAAAAATCTCTTTTAACAGGAGGCATGCTGCTATATAAACACAGCGACTGAAAAGTGCTCAGTGTGTCATATGACATCCTGCAGCAGCCTGAACCTATGACATCATAATTAACTGATTGTTCAGGGTCACTTAATCCTGGTTTAAGCTTTATCAAAAAGGAAAGTTTTGAGTCCAATCTTAAACATATCTCTATTTAGCTGTGTATGTGTGATTGCACTGTCTCTTATGGGTCCAACACTCATGACAAATGGCAACTTATTGATCAAGCATGGTGTCCAACCATGCAGATAATTAGGTTTTGTCCCTGCAATTTATAATGGAGGTCAGTGTAGTTTAATCTGTGGTGTGCAAAGCATGAAAAAAAAAACGTCACCTTCTTCTATTCCAGCAACAGTGGTTCTCTTATTTCTTAATTTGCAAATGTAATTGGATTAGTTTCTTATGCACAGAGATATGAATCAAAACTGAAATGAAATGCTGGCCAAATAAAACCAGAACCGAACCAGCTACACATAATGAGAAAAAATTCATTCACTTAAATATATTGACCCTTTTAATTTCTTCAGTACAACATCTGCTTCATGCTGAATCTAAATAAAACCTGCTGCAACATTTTTCCTCATTGCACAGGTAGGCTCATTAGTCTACCTATGCATTTTAAATAACGCTTCTAAATTTGGAGCCTCCAGCTCTCGCCGAGTAAATTAAGCAATGCAGCTAAACCGATCACGAAGACAAAGGAAGACTTTGTAGCAGCATGAATATTTAACTCTTGGTTTGCACAGATGACCTTTGCAACTATGACATATTCTGTGTGCGAATAAATCAGAGGCGTACGAAAAAGTCAGAATACATTAGCCTGAGAGGACCCCTCTCCAAAATCCGTAACAACCTTTAAACGGCCTCAGACACCAGCGAAGAAATCAGAGCAGCGCTATAACACCCCAGAGGCATAACAGAGCTGTGGAGGCTGAAATTTCTCATCTTATTCCCTCTCTGCTACAAGAAACAGAAAAAACAGCCCACAATATGAGCTCATCCAGCCCCACCTAACAGAAAATGCTATGTGTGCGACGTCCTCACAAAGCTAGGCCCACCGCTACAACATTGGGAATCAGGAATGCCGAGTTTTCCTTGACAGAAGAAGATAAAGAAATGTGATCCAGCAACGGTGGAGGGAAGGCAACGAGGAGCAAAATGAAATCAATAACTGGAACACAAACCCGTCTGCAGCTGTGCACTGTTATGTTTTTAATTGCTGATGCATTCAAGCAATTATTTTGTGATGAAGCACGCTCAGAAATGCCAACAGGTTTACTTTTCTCTGTTATTTCTGGTGTTTAATAGAACCACTTTCTAATGAGTTTATAACTCCTGTGGCTTTAAATTTCTAAAAAGCTAATTACATGCTTTTTGCATCAGTTATAAGCGTGGGTGAGAGCTTGTAAAAAAAAAAAAGAACTCCCTTTACCACTATGGTGTATGGTCATTCCACGAGGAACACAGACAGTTGGTTGCACTAATTAACATAAGGTATCTTTGGACCGTGGGTGGATGCCAGAATACCAGGGCAGCCACAGGGAAAGCTTCCAAACACCAAACAGAAAGGCCTCAGTCGGGAGGTGGAATCAAACCCAGAACTTTTTTCCTGTGAGGCTGAATCAAATTATTAAGTATTTATCAATAGATCATCATATACAAATGCACAATCATGAAAGGATAAATGCTAAACAAAGGATTTGCAACCTGGCAACCCAAACCTGATTGTTATTGAAGAGAAAGCATGCAAGGTCAAATTAAAGTTGACGTATCATAACAAAATAACAGCAGGTCACTGAGTAATCCCATAAAGCTACTTTTGGCTGCTCCCTTATTCACAAGGGGTCACCACAGTGGGCAGCTCCGCATGTCTGGTTTTCACGCCGGATGCCCTTCCTGATGCAACCCTGAAGGGATTTGTGTCTCTCCCAGGATCACCCCGGGGATCTTTTGGTTGTAAACATGCCAACCGCTACACTACGAAGCCAGTTACAGCATACAGTAAAAGACTGGCAGCAGCCTCAACCAGTAGCCATCATAGGCCCCTTATTTTCTTCCGAGTGTCTTTTTCATTATTTATTCCCTCTCTTCCATCCCTTCACTGAGAGACCCATCAGGCAGCGAGCTCTGCCCTCCATCCAGGCTGAGTATATAGAAAGGGAAGGTCACAGGGGTCAGAGCCACATCTGGCTCAAGGCTGGGAGATATTTGTCTTCATTCGTACAGACAGGGCTGCGCCTCTCGCGGCTCTGCTGTCACAGTTATCTTTGGGAAAGACAGTGACACCCCAAAGCAGGGAGGGAAAAGTCTCTACACATTGAGACAAGGAGAGGATAAAAGAAGATAAACACACACAGCAGCCATGGTGAGGTGTTGGTACTGCCAGCTTAGCTGGGAACACCGCACACTCTAACGTCTCATGGAATTTTCTTCTTACATGGGGCCTGGCAATCAAGCTCTTAACAGGCCTTTTAAAGGTGCAGACAGGGAACCCTGGTTGCATGGGGGGCTGACAGCAGAGCAAACCTACTGCTAAAGTCAATATTGTCTCTCCTGAGATGTGTGGAAAGACAAAGCTCCACATTCCCACAACACAATCAAGCCTGCAAGGACTCTGCTGTTTCCTAAAATCTCTACTAGCTGGAAGGTTTCCATACCGATTATGACCTCTGACCTCTTTGTCCTTGAGGAGGTTTAACAGAGTATTGCATGATGGTTGTCACACAAAACATATTTTGCATCACACTTTGCAGTGTGTTCTGTATGTTTGTTTATTGCAAACACAGCTACAGACTGTCACCAGCAATTTTAGTTCCGGTGAGAATCACTGTCGGCATTTCACACAACTTTGCCAGACACCCCCCCCCCCCCTCTCCAAAAAAACAAAAAGACCCAAAAAAACAAGCCTCTATGGAATTCCTCTATAATAATAGTGGAAACTCAGCCCACTCGACTGCCTCTCGGCTGTATCCGGTGATCATCGAGCTCTAAGAAATACAAGTTTAATCTTGCGTGTGTGTGTCTGTGCATTGTGTATATATTATGCAAATACAAAGTGTCAGAACACAAAGACAAAGCAGGAATTTATGCGAGCATCTGTCCTGATGCATATGGAGCAGGGTTTCAGCTTCTGGTGCTTCACTGAAGGCCAGATGGGACTTTACCGAGTCTGCTCTGTATAACTGGAGTATTTTTACATCAGGCCACGTAAAATGCATCTTTTAAGCATAACTCAGGGTGGCAGGTCTTGTTTAGCACTTTCACCTCAGACCAAGAGGGTGACTGGTTTGCTCCTGATGGCCTGGTGGAACTTCTTGTGTGGATATTGTCGACTCTCGGTTCTCTGTTTCCTCTCCAAGTCCAAAGACATATATGTTAGGTTACTCTGTGACTCTAAATTGTCTATAGTGAGCGTAAAGTAACTGGCAAACTGTCTAGGGTGCACCTTACCTCTCACCCTATGACAGCTGGGATAGCTCCAGCACCCTTACAAGCATGGAAATGTTAAGCAATTAAAAAAAAAATAGAAGGGTAGTATAAGAAGCACTCCTTTTAGGCTTTAGAGGAGTATCTAAAACTGAAATATTGCAGACTTAACTGTGCATTCAGCAAAGTCTTCAAACATCCATAGAAACTTCCGAGACCTCTGAGCGCACACCTAATAATTAAATGACAAAAATTTCTGGCTTTACAAGGTAATGGTTCCAGGATTATACATGTCTCAGTGACAGTAGTTTTACAGCAAGACTCAGCTGAGAAATGAACTAATTTGTTTTATTGCTGAGAAAGGAGAAAGTCACAGTTTCCCTTCTCTTGTATATAAAGCTCGAGCCATGCGTGTGAAGTGTAGTTTGGCATAAAGTCTGCAACGGTTAGAGAAAGAACAAGCCCAGCTCTATTCAAGGACAAAGGTAAGGTTAATTGTTTAACAAATCACACCTTGGTTTACACATTTGTCTGATATTAAAAGTTCCCCGATTTGAGATATGGAGAAGACACTATTATGAGTTATGTCAGGAAGGGTGGTGTGCTGACCCTTTGTGAATAAGCGAGCAGCTGAAAGGAGCTTTTAGCTTGCAGAATCCACCTTATAGTTCCTCTAAAGCTCACTGATAATAAGATTTTGCGTTTGGCTGGTTAATATTTAGAAAAACTGCTCAAAAATATAGCACAGCTTGGCTAGCTGTTTTCCACTCTTTAGTCTTTGTGCTAAGCTGATTGCACAGCCCCAAGTTTGAGATTGAAAGCTTGTTCTCGACTGAAAGTTAAAAAGAAGAACAATGAATTTCAAGTCTCAAGTCTGAGCAGTTAATTAAAAGTCCATCTGCTATAAAGAGCTTCATCTTCCAAGCAGTTCTTCTCTCAAGGCCTTTCAGGTGCTCCAGTTTTGTTTAACTCTTTGGTTTTCAGTTCAGTTCCATTCAGTTTAATCAATTTAGTTCAGTGATGAAGAGAAAACCTTTGATTTTTGAGTATGAGGAAACCCAGCAGTCTGACTTAAAGCCTACAGATGCCTGACTGCAAGATAGATTGTATACAGGGAGTGCAGAATTATTAGGCAAATGAGTATTTTGTCCACATCATCCTCTTCATGTATGTTGTCTTACTCCAAGCTGTATACAGTGGGGCAAAAAAGTATTTAGTCAGCCACCGATTGTGCAAGTTCCCCCACCTAAAATGATGACAGAGGTCAGTAATTTGCACCAGAGGTACACTTCAACTGTGAGAGACAGAATGTGAAAAAAAAAAAATCCATGAATCCACATGGTAGGATTTGTAAAGAATTTATTCGTAAATCAGGGTGGAAAATAAGTATTTGGTCAATAACAAAAATACAACTCAATACTTTGTAACATAACCTTTGTTGGCAATAACAGAGGTCAAACGTTTACTATAGGTCTTTACCAGGTTTGCACACACAGTAGCTGGTATTTTGGCCCATTCCTCCATGCAGATCTTCTCGAGAGCAGTGATGTTTTGGGGCTGTCGCCGAGCAACACGGACTTTCAACTCCCGCCACAGATTTTCTATGGGGTTGAGGTCTGGAGACTGGCTAGGCCACTCCAGGACTTTCAAATGCTTCTTACGGAGCCACTCCTTTGTTGCCCGGGCTGTGGGTTTTGGATCATTGTCATGTTGGAAGACCCAGCCTCGTTTCATCTTCAAAGTTCTCACTGATGGAAGGAGGTTTTGGCTCAAAATCTCACCATACATGGCCCCATTCATTCTGTCCTTAACACGGATCAGTCGTCCTGTCCCCTTGGCAGAAAAACAGCCCCATAGCATGATGTTTCCACCCCCATGCTTCACAGTAGGTATGGTGTTCTTGGGATGCAACTCAGTATTCTTCTTCCTCCAAACACAACGAGTTGAGTTTATACCAAAAAGTTCTACTTTGGTTTCATCTGACCACATGACATTCTCCCAATCCTCTGCTGTATCATCCATGTGCTCTCTGGCAAACTTCAGACGGGCCTGGACATGCACTGGCTTCAGCAGCGGAACACGTCTGGCACTGCGGGATTTGATTCCCTGCCGTTGTAGTGTGTTACTGATGGTGACCTTTGTTACTTTGGTCCCAGCTCTCTGCAGGTCATTCACCAGGTCCCCCCGTGTGGTTCTGGGATCTTTGCTCACCGTTCTCATGATCATTTTGACCCCACGGGATGAGATCTTGCGTGGAGCCCCAGATCGAGGGAGATTATCAGTGGTCTTGTATGTCTTCCATTTTCTGATGATTGCTCCCACAGTTGATTTTTTCACACCAAGCTGCTTGCCTATTGTAGATTCACTCTTCCCAGTCTGGTGCAGGTCTACAATACTTTTCCTGGTGTCCTTCGAAAGCTCTTTGGTCTTGGCCATGGCGGAGTTTGGAGTCTGACTGTTTGAGGCTGTGGACAGGTGTCTTTTATACAGATGATGAGTTCAAACAGGTGCCATTCATACAGGTAACGAGTGGGGGACAGAAAAGCTTCTTACAGAAGACGTTACAGGTCTGTGAGAGCCAGAGATTTTCCTTGTTTGAGCTGACCAAATACTTATTTTCCACCCTGATTTACGAATAAATTCTTTACAAATCCTACCATGTGAATTCATGGATTTTTTTTTCACATTCTGTCTCTCACAGTTGAAGTGTACCTCTGGTGCAAATTACTGACCTCTGTCATCATTTTAAGTGGGGGAACTTGCACAATCGGTGGCTGACTAAATACTTTTTTGCCCCACTGTAGGCTCGAAAGCCTACTACCTGTTGGGGGAAAACTCTGCAAAAGACCCAGGAGAAATAAAGACACAATGAGACAGAATTACTTTTGATGCTTTAACGTGCACACGGGTAAGCTGTTAAAAACAACTCACACCGTGAACAGAGGCTTGGCACTTTTTATAGGAAAGACAGTGAGAACAGGATAAGAAAATAATAAACAGATAAAATAAACAACTCCATATGTGGCGCTAGTCTCGTCAGCAGAGAGCTGGGAGAAAGCTGTGAGAGATAAAACAATCTAAAACAATATGTCCCAAAACAATATGTCTTCGCTGGGAAAGTCTAAAAGGATAATTCTAAACTAATCTAACCATAGACAAAGGGCAGAGAAAAGGCATCTTTGTACATTTAAAAGAAGGTAAAGAAACATAGAATCATTTTCCACTAACACTACCAATTAAGCATATTAGGTGATGTGCATCTCTGTAATGAGAAGGGGTGTGGTCTAATGACATCAACACCCTATATCAGGTGTGCATAATTATTAGGCAACTTCCTTTCCTTTGGCAAAATGGGTCAAAAGAAGGACTTGACAGGCTCAGAAAAGTCAAAAATAGTGAGATATCTTGCAGAGGGATGCAGCAGTCTCAAAAGTGCAAAGCTTCTGAAGCGTGATCATCGAACAATCAAGCGTTTCATTCAAAATATTCAAAAGAATATTTTTTCATTCAAAAGAAAAAAAGAGAAATGTTATAATAAGTTGCATATATCTGACACCCAGTTCAAGTATTGACACTTTTAATGAATGGATAGAAAAAACGTTTGCTTCGGTGAACCAAAAATTACTATTTATCTGTGGTGATTTTAATATTGATTTGCTAAATCCAACAAGGTTAAAAGCCATTGATGACTTTACTGACACGATGTACAGCTCATCACTACATGTATATCCAACAATAACAAAGCCAAGCAGAATAACATCCCATAGCGCCACTATTATTGACAATATTTTTACTAATGTCATGGATTTCCAAATTAATAGTGGTCTGCTTGTCTGTGATATAACTGACCACTTACCAGTTTTTGCTTATGAGGCTTATGATAATTTTCTAGATATTTTTACTATGTGGTACAATAAACATTGTCCTGTAAACGAACACATGACAAAGAAAACAAAGATAAAAAGTCCTTGGCTCACAAAAGGAATTATTAATGCTTGCAAAAAGAAAAACAATCTGTATAAACAGTTTATAAAAGTAAAAACAAAAGAAGTGGAACAAAGATATAAAGCATATAGAAATAAATTGACTGATATTATAAGAACGAGCAAACAACTTTATTATAGAAGAAGATTATATGAAAATAAAAACAATATAAAAGGAACTTGGGATGTGTTAAACAACTTAATTAAACAAGGATCTTCTGGAACATCATATCCTGAATATTTTACTGATGCAAATGGTGAAAATCACAACATGAGTAATATTGTCGATGGGTTCAATAAATTCTTCATAAATGTTGGCCCTGAACGAGCAGCGGACATCCCGTGTCATAAAAATGAAAATATCAGTAATATAAAATCAAATCCCTTTTCACTGTTCCTCTCAGCTACAAATGAGCACGAAGGAATAAATATCACATTAAAATGTAAAAGTAAGTCTTCAATGGATTATCATGACATAAATATGTCTGTAGTTAAACAGGTTATTCTGAATATTGCTAGTCCCTTAACATATATCTGTAATTTATCATTTCAGTCCGGTTGTTTTCCAAAAAAAATGAAAATTGCGAAAGTAATACCACTATATAAAAGTAATGACAAACACAGTTTTACCAATTATAGGCCTATTTCTCTACTACCTCAATTCTCAAAAATTCTAGAAAAACTTTTTAATTCAAGATGAGAAAAATTCCTTGAAAAACATCAAATAATAAATGTTGGTCAGTATGGTTTCAGAACGCAAAGAACCACTTCAATGGCGATAATTGAGGCATTAGAAGAAATTACTGATACACTGGATAAAAATAAATATGCAGTTGGTATTTTTGTTGATCTCAAAAAGGCCTTCGACACAATCAATCACTCAATTTTATTGGATAAATTGGAAAGATATGGTATTCGAGGGAAAGCTGGTAACTGGTTAAAAAGTTACCTAACGGGTCGGGAACAATATGTTAGCATAGGGCATTACCATTCAGAGAAACTTGGTATTACATGTGGTGTTCCCCAAGGGTCAGTGTTGGGACCAAAACTTTTCAATGTATACATAAATGATATTTTTGATGTTTCTCAAGTACACTCATACTGTTCGCAGATGACACCAACATATTTTTCAGTAGTGATGATTATACTGATCTTGTAATGACTGTAAACAGGGAGCTAAAATTAATTTTAAAAAATGGATGGACATAAATAAATTATCATTAAATATAAATAAAACTAAAGCAATGTTTTTTGGTAATTTAAAATATAATATAGAATTATCAATTATCATTGAAGGTGTACCAATTGATAATGTGAGTGAAAACAAATTTTTGGGAGTCGTAATTGATAATAAAATTTCATGGAAACCCCACGTCAGACACATAAAAACCAAAATTTCCAGAAGCCTCGCAGTTTTGAACAAAGTGAAACAATTCCTTGATAAAGATGCACTTCGTACTCTGTACTGTACCCTGGTTCTTCCATATCTTACATATTGTGTGGAAGTGTGGGGAAATACATATAATAATACAACTAATCCATTAGTCACAGTACAGAAACGAGCACTGCGTATAATTCACAAGGCTGGTTATCTAGATCATACTCACAAATTCTTTCTTCAGGCAAAGTTACTTAAATTCCAGGATCTGGTTAATTACAATACATCCATAATTTTGTATAAAGCTTTTACTAAACTTTTACCGGCAAATTTACAAACTAGATTTGAAATTCGAGAAAAGGTTTATAATGTGAGAGGCTTTGGAGAATTCAAATTACCCAGAACTCGAACAACCCGTAAAGGTTTTTGTGTGTCTGTATGTGGTGTGAAAATCTGGAACAGTCTGAGTTTACAATTGAAACAATGCAAAAATATTCATAGATTTAAATTCCTCTACAAACAGTTGGTCTGGTCACAGTATACTCAATGATGCTTTTAGTGTGCTCTGTAATGTCTGTTCTCTTACCATTGCTGGTATGGATTCAAAAAAAAAAAGAAAAAAAAAGTGTGCGTATGTATGTACATATATGTACATGTGTGTGTAGATATATATGTATGTATACGTATGTGTGTTTGTTTCTTGTAATTATTACTGCCTGTTACCTGTGGTAATGCAATTTATAATTTATATATTCTGTATTCAGTTATGAAGGCTCTAATTGTTGTTTGCGAGCTGCTGTTTAGATGCTTGTATGTGCCCGGGGCTGTTGATGGGTCTGTATGCAATGATGGGCGTAGCTGCGGGAAGTTTATTGTTTTTTTTGTTGATGAGTGAGTATAGGGGTGGGATTTAATAAGTTTTCTTCGTCCCACTCCTTTTTCAGGCAATTTTTGTTTTTTGTTTTGTGCATTTTATGTTCAATATAGGTATTTGTTGTGCCTGAAAATGAACAAATAAATGAATGAATGAATGAATGAATGAATGAATGAATGAAAAATAGTCAACAGGGTCGCAAGAAGCGTGTGGAAAAACCAAGGCGCAAAATAACTGCCCATGAACTGAGAAAAGTCAAGCGTGCAGCTGCCAAGATGCCACTTGCCACCAGTTTGGCCATATTTCAGAGCTGCAACATCACTGGAGTGCCCAAAAGCACAAGGTGTGCAATACTCAGAGACATGGCCAAGGTAAGAAAGGCTGAAAGATGACCACCACTGAACAAGACACACAAGCTGAAACGTCAAGACTGGGCCAAGAAATATCTCAAGACTGGTTTTTCTAAGGTTTTATGGACTGATGAAATGAGAGTGAGTCTTGATGGGCCAGATGGATGGGCCCGTGGCTGGATTGGTAAAGGGCAGAGAGCTCCAGTCCGACTCAGACGCCAGCAAGGTGGAGGTGGAGTACTGGTTTGGGCTGGTATCATCAAAGATGAGCTTGTGGGGCCTTTTCGGGTTGAGGATGGAGTCAAGCTCAACTCCCAGTCCTACTGCCAGTTTCTGGAAGACACCTTCTTCAAGCAGTGGTACAGGAAGAAGTCTGCATCCTTCAAGAAAAACATGATTTCCATGCAGGACAATGCTCCATCACACGCGTCCAAGTACTCCACAGCGTGGCTGGCAAGAAAGGGTATAAAAGAAGAAAAACTAATGACATGGCCACCTTGTTCACCTGATCTGAACCCCATTGAGAACCTGTGGTCCATCATCAAATGTGAGATTTACAAGGAGGGAAAACAGTACACCTCTCTGAACAGTGTCTGGGAGGCTGTGGTTGCTGCTGCACGCAATGTTGATGGTGAACAGATCAAAACACTGACAGAATCCATGGATGGCAGGCTTTTGAGTGTCCTTGCAAAGAAAGGTGGCTATATTGGTCGCTGATTTGTTTTTGTTTTGTTTTTGAATGTCAGAAACGTATATTTGTGAATGTGGAGATGTTATATTGGTTTCACTGGTAAAAATAAATAATTGAAATGGCTATATATTTGTTTTTTGTTAAGTTGCCTAATAATTATGCACAGTAATAGTCACCTGCACACACAGATATCCCCCTAAAATAGCTAAAACTAAAAACAAACTAAAAACTACTTCCAAAAACATTCAGCTTTGATATTAATGAGTTTTTTGGGTTCATTGAGAACATGGTTGTTGTTCAATAATAAAATTATTCCTCAAAAACACAACTTGCCTAATAATTCTGCACTCCCTGTATATCCCAGCAAATCAAATCCAAAACCCTAAAGCACCCAACTCAGAGTTTCTTTCCTTATGATGGAGTCCCTCTGCTACCGTACCAACTATCCTTACAACAGTTTTCTTAATCAGCCATTCGATGAGAGCAGATGCAGCTACTTTCCAAGCAGTGACGTCTGATGGAACAAAGCATCATTTGTGTTACTTTAATGCAAGTCACATCAAACGGGTGGAGCTCCAGGATACGGAGACTTGTGAGCAGGAAAGTACACTGACCTGATGTGCACACGTTGTTAGACTGTATTACTTAAAGGTTATGTGAGCTACACCCCAACTAAACACATATTTGAAACACGATAAAGCTAACAATCATATCATCATATCGTACATCGCTCAACTCCTGCTGTAGTTTAGCAGCCAGTCTATGGTGCTTTGAGCCAGCAGAGCACTTCTACAACCACCAAAATGTAAGTGTCAGTATTTTGTCTGCAGGGTGGGTGCATTTGGGATTCACCGAAGAAATAGCCATGGTAGATGACAGAGGCTGAAAATGTTAATTAATCCAACAGCCGATGTGGAATTTTATTACAAGCTTAAAACTTTTTAAAGCTGGGAATCACAAAAAAAGGTCTTGTCTGAAAAAGAAATGTCTCTACCAAATGGTAGTTAAAACACGAAAGCCAGCGTCAAAACATGTTGGGTTTATCCATGGGGGGGGATAAAAACACCTGTGCAAAATTTAATAGCAATTAAGTTACTGACATATTTAAATCTGAGACAAGCCTGTGCACCACGGTCCTAAAATCACTCGTCATATCTACACATTCAAGTCTTCCAAAAAAACCAAGGAGGTATTTTCTCTGTGCCAGCTGTGAAGAAAGTAAAGCAGATGTGGACTGGTTTAAACTGGGCACACAGCTTCCAACTGGAACATCTTTTCCATTCCCACGCTGCTGCAGCATTCCAAGACATGACACCATCCCAGCGCTGGTGTTATAAGCACTCTTCATTTTTACAGTAGATTATTAGGGGCCAACGGGACAATACGGTGCTGCTGGATGCAGAAGACACACTTTAAAAAAAAGACAGAGCTACATTTTGGAGATTACTGAATTATTCAGTGCTTCTCTCAGCCTCACAGACACTGCTGTTTTCAAAGTCGCTGGGGACCTGCGTACTATGATGTCGGAGCTCTCCATATGCTCCAGTGATGCTTCTAAGATAAGATAAGATAGAACTTTATTAATCCCTCGGGTGGGTTCCTCTGGGAAATTCTATCAGCCAAACATATTCTGCTGGTTTGGGCCCTGTTCTCAAGCTGGATCCTGTCTCCCCGCCCAGACGAGGAAGTCATCAGGATCCATCCAAGGGCCCGATGTAGAAAGCAGTTGGCAGACTTCACTGTTAGTGTGTGAGACTTACGGCGTTGCTGAGCAGTTGGGCTGTTGTGATTCTGTTACTCCAGCTGGCTTGGCTCAGTTTAGGAAGTCCATTAGCAGGACAAGTTACAGTGTGAGTATTCTCCGGTGCCCCGGCTCTGAGGATAATGGGCTTATCTGGGAAAGGACTTCCAGATGAGATGTGGATGGCTGACTGTTCGCAAACAGATAGGGAGAGGAGCTACTTTTCTTTATTTGTGAAAGCGGGAAGAGGAAGTGCTGTAAATTAAACAACAACAACTAATAACTGATGAGCTCATTATCCAGTCTGCATGTTACCTGTATATCTATATTTCTGACAGAAGATTTTTCTTAAATTGGTTTATAACTAATGGAAATGTCAGAATAAAAAAAAGTAAAGGTGAACAATTAAAACTGCTACTCAGTTAACAAATTGAATAGTCAAATATTTTAAGAAAAATCTGAATTTTGCTTAAAAAAAATAACACACAGTTGCTCCAGAACATCATTATTTCCTGAAGCTGCTCTCTTGGATTGAGATGTGGTGACTGTGGAGGCAATTTGTATACTGTGTACTCATTGTCATGTTCAAGAAACCAGCTTGAGATGATTTGAACTGTGTGACATGGTGCGTTATCCTGCTGGAAGCAGCCGTCAGCCTACACTGTGGCCACATAGACGGACAACGCTTAGTTGGCACTAAGAAGCCCCAAGTGTGCCAAAAACATACAGCATACATGCTATTCCAAAACCAGCAGCCTGAACAACATGTTCAGGCTGCTGGTTTTGTTGTTCAGTCATGTTGTTTATGCCAGATTCTGACAACCATCTGAATACTTCAGCAGAAACTGACAAGTAGTTTATTCAACCCTGTATTGTCCGTTTTGGTGAATCCATGAGGATGGCAACTTCAATTTCCTGTTCATAGGTGACAAGTGTAGGACCTGGTATGGTCTTCCGGTGCCGTAGCCAATCTGGTTTATTCACATTGTAGATTCAGATGCTCTTCTGCACACCTTGGTTGTAACAAGTGGATATTTGAGTTACTGTTGCCTTCCTTTAATCTCAAAGCAGTCTCCTCTGACCTCTGATTTTCACTCAGAAAACTGCAGTTCACTGAATATTTTTCAGGCCATTCTCTGTGAACCCTAAAAGTGACTGTGTGGAAAAATCCCATTAGACAGGAAGTTTCTAAAATATTTAAACCAGCTTGTCTGACAATAACCGCCAATTAAAGTTTGAATTTCAGCAGGTTATCCTTATCAGCAATGGATGTCTAAATGCACCGAGTTGCCGCCTGACTGCTGACTGATTTGCGTTTAAAAACAAATAAACATTTGAACAGCTGTAGCTAATAATCTGCCTGGCAAATCAATTTATTCAGCAGTGGTGTTAGCCACAAGAATTCTGAATATGCAGAGTAAAAATGTAGATGTTGAACATAAAAAGTAAAAAAATTCAATCATAAACCCATTTTTGCTGGTAAGTTATCGGTAGCTGTAGCCCACACATCTACACATAATTTATACTTAAGAGTCTGATGACATTTTCCACAGTGACAATACTGTTTTGGCTTCCTACTAAATCCAAGCACTAAAAAGATTCATCACCTGCATAATGAATATGTGCAGTGTAGGTGTTGAGCGTTGCTGTCACACAGGCACAAACATGAGTGGAAATGCATGTTTATTACCGATTATAGCCAAACAGAGAGACTGCACCGACCTGCTGGGTTGCTCTTCAGAAACAAATAACTCAATGAGAAATATGTCATCTACCCTCTTAGTCTTTATACAGTATACACTCAGTGGTAACAATAATTTCCACAAAACAATACTTAAAAAACAAAAGTGTGAAACAGTCTTAGCAGAGAATGTGTGCAAACCTCTAAAAGCAGAAGAAGAGGAGATATTTCAAGGAAGGGATGTAGAAAATGCTACAAATTACAAGAAAGATCTATTTTCTTCCAGTCATCCAGATACCCAAACAACAGTGTCACTGACAACACTGACCAAGAAAAATAAAAAATAAAATAAAAAAATCCCAAAACAAAACATACATTCATTGCTTTAACTTTATTCATAATAACCTGGGGGAGCATTGCTTTCGTTAAATACCTCCCAGGTGAACAGTAATTTGTCATTTGAACATACTATTGCAATGAAAAAGCAAAGATCCGAGTTAACATGAACAAACAGGACAAGGTTACAACACTTTTAATCTGTCTCAGAGCAAACCAGGCAACAGCCTTATACGTAAAAGAAAAAGTTACAGTGGCTAAGCTGAGACTCATGGTCACAGCAAAGGGCATAAATCAATAATATTTACATCAGTTATTCCATTAGTCTTCAAAGCAGCAAAGAAAGCCTTTAATAAACCCAAATATATTACATTTCATGTATGACAAAGGAAAAAAACAAAACAAACAAACACTGTTTTGTAAAGTTTCTTTAGAAAAAAATTATTATTAACATAGTTGGAGAGACATTTATGTCACTGAACCAACTAAATAAACCACAACATCAAAGCTACACATCACATGTTATTGACCATCTTCCATGGCAACGGCACACCCTGACAGAAACAGTTTCCCTCTTCAGGAAAAAAAAACAACTTTGGAAAAGCACATGGCATAGACCTAGTTCCCAAATTCCCAAAGATCCAAGTCAGATTGAGCAGGAAGATCCATGGGGGCTGCGCCCTGTAACCCACAGGACGCACTGCAATCACGCCCTGATGGGTCACAGCGGCACGAGGGAGGCCTAGACCGTATAAGGCAGGTGGCTTCAATGCGGTGGCTCATAGGTGAAGCAAACCAGGGGAGAAACCGAGCGAGTGCTCCTCAAGCATTGCAAAGTTTAAATAAAAAAAAATAATTATTCCACGACAAAGAAGACAACAACGACAAACGAGACATTAAAACAGTGGAGAGTGAATTTAGAGCGATAATATTTAAACTGTAAAAAACAAACGAGGAAAATATGTTAGCTGCAACAAATGATTAAATAAAACACAAAAACCACAAATGTGCAGTAAAGCTGTTTTAGTAAGTAACATCACTTGCAATGACAAGTCATGAGAGACAATCTTCAGAGTCGCAGAAGGCATTCACCAGTACTCCTGCAGAGTCTATATGGCATATGAAGCAGTGTTTGAGGCCGATGCAGTGCAGCAGGAGGGAAGGGAGACTGTGTAAACCAGGCTTGTAATCATCTCCTGGTGAGTGCATGCACAACGTCTGTTGTTACAGTTGTCAATAGTGTCCGTTTTCCTCAGAGGGAATGTGTACCGTAGAGCCGTGAATCCCTTCTAGCGTTACAGCGACACATGCTTTTCAAATGTCAACGTCTACCTCACTCCCTCTCTCTCCCCGCCTGTTGAACGACCCTGGGCATTCCTACTGCTACTTCATGCACAGAGAGAGAAAGTCGACTTCGGCTCCCGTCCTGCTCTGTGGTTTTAGCATGACAACGGGAGGTCAACTCAGGTTAAAAAGAATCTGCAAGCAAAATCCTCTGACGTGCTTTGGACAAAAGCGTCCCATTCGAAGCGCTTCCAACTACCACGTGTATTTCTAGTTCACAGATGTCCAAGGAGTCGAAGAAAGGAGGGCAATTTATTATTTCTACTGTGGAGATGTTACTGTTCAGCGGGGCAAATGTTGCGGTCTTTGCAGCAAAAGTAATGCACCACCACGCCATTGGGATACCTGGCAAATGCACTGAAAGAGAAAATAAACAGATGTGTAAACACTTTCCTACTGATTGTTACAAGCACATAAACAAGCATTAAATGAAAGCTGAAGGAGTAAACTATGTGTATGTGGTATTAACAGCAGCTTGTCTCATAAGAAAATACAACTAAATTAATAAACGTGCATAACCCCACATTAGTGAGAGTTAATGTGTCTATAGAGCAAACAAATCATCCCACTTTTCAGTTTTAAGATTCAAATATTTGTCATATACTCAAATTTTCAGCAAAAGAATGGAGAAGAAAACCCAAAATCAATGAAATAAAGATAAAATTTGAAAACCAAGTAAATATAAAACAACAGCATGCTAAATCTGAACAGGACAGTCCTACCTATTTCCTATTTTCTTCTTGCAGACTCTGCAGATCTTCTCTTCTGTAATAACGCATTTAACCTGCTGGTGGAAAATCCGCTCCTCTTGCACCTGAAATCAAATGACAGGAACACGGACATTAAATCGTCTTTCTCCAGCACAGTCACTCGATTATAAAGGTACAAAACCTCCATCTCGAACACTCTGTCGTCTACCATTTCACCATTCAGCACAAATATATAGCGTGACGGATGGAGGAGTGTGGACTCTCCTGCTTTGAAGAAAAAACGCACAAGAAATCAAATTGTGGACATGATTTGAAGTGTCGATTTCTGCCAGTGTCTCTACAGCTCCTGTTTATTTAACACTCTGGATTGGAGACCACTTCAGCTCAACCTGTCAGATGTGGACCTCATGATTAATTCTCAAATAGCTCTGGAGATGACAGATGAGCATATGAAATGTAAATATTAAAAAATATATATGTAGCACCGATTTATGCTGTTCATTTGAGATATCAGTTTAATTACTCACGCAATCATCCTAGTACTTTTTTGTATCGCAAAGAGACAAAAATGTCTTAAAGAAATATACACATTAGGAAAAGTAAACAAATATGTTGCATTGCATTTGCACTCACTGCCCACAGTTTCCATTACTACAGCAATATTGAACGGTTGAACCAGGCTAGCATTTAAGGGCATCAAATTGACATCTGGACATATGTGTGCAAGCTGTTTAATGTGAAGCTAATTAGCTTGCAAACTGATCTCAGCTGTGACCCTTTAAGCTCATCTTTTGTAGCAGGCATTGTTTCACTGCTAATGCGACCATCTGCCCTGCCACTGAGAGAAAGCGCACAGATATGGTTTTAAATTAATTTGTTAAGTTTAATGTGGAAACAAGCTGTTTGGGTCTGCTAATCAAGCAAAACTACTGTTGAAAATCAAACTGGAAAACACATTTGAGAAGTTAGAAAAATGTCCTTTTTAGCCATTAACTGTTGCAAACTTTGACTGCCCACCGTGTTATTGATATTACAATTTATTAAAAAAATTCTTTAACTAATTTCTAAATATTCTGAGAGATCTGGGAACAAAAAAAGTAGGAAAACAATCTAATTAAAGATGGGGCATGCAGGAGCACTGTACCAGGTCAAAATATTAACTTTCAGTTTTAGTGGGGGTAGAAGGGGGGGCTTCCTCTGAGCAGTGGCTACTTCATTTCAGGTGAAGTAAGCTCACTGAACATTCCTGTTTGTGTCACTGGCCTGGTGGTGTACCGGTAACTTCTTTATTTCTTAATAATTCTTAATAAGCCATTGAAGGAAAACAAACATATGTTTCTCCTAACAGCGCTAATAAATTTCATATTTAAAATATTTTCTCCCAAGTGAAACTGTACCCCTCTAAAACATCAGCTGTCTATCCTTCAACATGAGGACCGAAAAACTCTCAGACATGCACACCTCTGCTTCGCTCAGGCATTGTTGAACATGTCTGGACTCTTTTTCAGATGTCAGCCTAAAGTAAAAAATCTTTTAAGGAAGAGGGCAGAGGCCTAAATTCTAGTGATGTGCGATACCACTGATTTTCTTTCCGATCCGATACCAAGTAATATTCAGGGTGGTATCGGCGATACTGATCCGATACCGATACTTTGTACAAAAACTTATTTTATTTATTGTATCTCAAATTATAGCATCATAATGATTACAGGACATCAGATTATTTGTTCTTATCACTTAATAATGTAGGGTTCATCATATAGAAATAAAAAAAATGAAGTTGTGCTATTTGAACACTTTGCCTGCCTGCAGCACTAAAGGACTCCATGAGAGACGTCTGTCTTGCCCTAGCAGCACCTGACTCTCTCCTCCTCTTCAGTTCACCTCAACATACGCTCGTCATATTCTGTGATATGATTTACTCTGAGGTGTTTGACAAGGTTAGTGATATTGCCACAACCATACATGCCAACCCTCCCGATTTTTCCGAGAGAATACCGAATTTCAGTGCCCCTCCCGAAAATCTCCCGGAGCCACCATTCTCCCGAATTTCGCCCGTTTTTCTAGGACAACAAAATTGAAAAATCATATTGCAGAATTCATAGCGTGGCCCAGCCAATTCCAGTTTCCAACAATGGCAGCAGCAACTTAGTTTTAATATTGCTCTTGTTTCTCTTTTTGGATCGCAAAAAAACTTTTAACATATTTTCAGGTGAGAATGTAGCTGTGTGAACTTCAAATATCTGAGCCGACTGACACATCGTCTTCAACCTCCCCCCCCCCCCCGTCTTTCCCTATTCGGGTTAAACATGATATACAAGTCACTTTGATAACTTAAAAATGTTATTGTTTGGCTTTTTCGGTGTTTTATTTGTTCGTGAGTAAATTGGTTTGGCTGAGATTAAAGTTATTAGATTTGATTAAATTAAATTTGACTTTATTAATCCTTCGGAAGGGTTCCTCCGGGGTTTTCACACAGCTGAATAAACGTGGTTAAACAGAAGTGTGAGACGGTCGAGAGTTTACGTCAGTGCCCGGTTATATTTTAGATAGCAAGGAGCAGACGGCAGAGTTTCACTCCACCGAGGGAGCTCGTGACGTACTACCCGGCTTTCTTTAGACCGCGAAGGCCGGGTCCTCAGGTGGAAGCAGCCTCTGAATTTGGACACCCCCGCTGTTTCCGGGCCAGCCAATAATAACGGTGACATTTAACGTATTTTATCCGATAAATAAACCCTGTAAAATTATTTACCCCCCCCCCTCCCTCCCCTCCAACAGCCCTTTTGAATGTCTCCCTAGTATGGCCACAACACCTCACTCTTGGAGCACTTTTTTGCCACATGTATCGCAAACCACGTCTCAGCTGTGTGTGGAGGTAAAATACGTCCGCACATGACTTCAATTACGCTCAGCCATTGTTGAGAGTGCGCACGCCAAGGGGCTGCGAGACATTTATACAGCCGTATTTCGCACATAACTATGAAAGGCGGAGGAGGAAGTAGTTCCTTTGAATGTAGACAATCCGAATGTTATAGTTTCTTTCCACTGTGTTCCTGTTAATGATAAACTACAAATTTACTCTAAATTACTAAAATATCGATATTTTAATGTGAGAATCGATTCTAGAACATAAATGATTGGTATCGGAGGAATCGATATTTCAGGATCGATCCGCACATCACTACTAAATTCCTTGCTAGCATATATCAAGCATTAAAATTCAGAAGTCATTATGTGAACCCGCTCTCCAGGACTCACCCTCAGGAATTCGGCTTGCAGCAGACTTTTCAGCACCTGGTTGCAGCGCTTCATCTGAGCCTTCTCCTCCAGGACGCTCTCCAGGAAAACCCGGATCTCACGGATCTGAGTGTTTGCTGGGAGCAAATTGATGGCCTGAGTAAAGAAAAGAAAAACAAAACACCAGCTTGGTAAACACTACTGACCACACCTTGCTATTTAAAAAGGTTTCAAAGGCATAAGGGACCTCTGTGGATTACTAAATGGCAAACACAGACTTTAAAAGTATATTTTTTTATAAACAGCAGTGCTGGTAATTTTCATGTTGTGGGGCAACAACTTTCAAAAGCAGCAATGATAGTGACGTGTAATTGTCATTTTCAAATCCATTAGACTTTTTATTACATACTTGTTCATCATTTCAAAGTCATAACGGCAAATCAAATCACTTGTCTGGGAAAAACTAATTTGCTGTCCCACTTTGTGTTACATGATATCCTCCAAACTTCTAACTGCATCTTACCCTCCTTCACAACAACTAAATTACATCTCCTGCGTGCTTTTACGTGACCGTTTAGAAAAACTAAACACAATCAAGCTCTAGTTTTTTTTCTGTCCTCCTGCTTCATATAATGTAATAAAATTAGTACAAATTACCTCGTTAAACCCAAACAGCTGCCATAGAGCACAGAGCGAGCATTTTCTTCTGAAAAACAGAGCTGGATTTAGATTAAACTGTATTTTTTTATTAAACAGAGATGTGTAATAACAGACTGTGCAATAACCTTAAATAATATGCACATTTTAAAAGTCTTTACGCTAATCAATTACCCTTCAATGATGCTACTAGCACTTACATTTTTTGTGTTTAAAGTGTTTCTATAGATCTTTCTGCCTTGTGCATCGTAAGGTGGTCAACTGCACTGATGTCTCACTGAGGGGAAGACCAAGCTCCTAGAAACTGGCTGTGATTCTTCTGGACCTCAATTTTGCAATTGACATCTGCTTTCCTGAAGCCAAGATTGAAGATACACATGATTTCCTACATGAAGTCAAAAGTGCTGCCCAGGGAACCAGTGTCCATCTTGAAATCTCAAACTAATATCAATGCACCGGCTGACTGCTTTATTCTACTCACCAAGGACAGATCTACCATCAAATGCGGGAGCATCTTGCCAAGATGTGGAAGGCTCTGAGTAAAGGTTAGCCAGACTTAAAGTGTTTAAGTCGTGTGTTGATGTGATCCTGCTCAGTGAGTCTCTACAGTTGCCCTTGGAAAAAAAACTGCTGAGCAAGAAATTGGATCAAAACCAAAACTGCATGCTTCGTGCCACCGTTAATATTTCCTGGAAGAGCCACATCGCCAAGGCCGTATCTATAGAACCATTCATTCATTGAGTAGACTTATCTTGCTGATTTCTTATTCACTAAAACTGTTCATTTTCATTTTGTTGGAGCACAATGAAACCTATTTTAAATAGCAAGCATGCGAGTGAAGAAATGAAAAAGTTCCATTAAAAAAACAAACAGAAAAAACAAAAACAAACCCCCCCCCCCCCACACATCAGATGTTTTGCATAAAGTTTTCTGTCATCTTGTCACAGCAAGGCAGATCCATGGGAAATGAAAGCAGGGTGCCAGTAAAGCCGATGAGGGTGTGCAGCACAGAAAGATGGGATGAAGAGCTCTGGTCTGATAATTTAACATATCTGTGATCTGAAATCAGCAGTGCCTTTCTCAAAGAGTCACATGTTCATTAAGTCACAGACAGAACAGAGGCTGTTGGAGCGCATTTTACAACAAGAACATAACCCAGAACAGACAAACATTCTTGATTTATGTGTTTAAACTTTAACAGAGACAAAGAGGTCTCTGAAAAGCCACGCCTCCTCTCCTTAATGCTAAGACATTAAGAGTTTTTTGTGTAACTGTTAGCTGGATTGTTCAGAAAAAACAAAAACTAGAGCTGCAGTCAAAAAAAATGGTTTGACTGAAGTCATATCAAACCACTATTAGTCTTAATAAAGTACAAATCTTTAAAAAAAAAAAAAAAAAAAATTGCTATTCACAGCAGAAATAACTATAATAGAGCTTACCAGTAACCCAGGCATGGGCAGTCACAAGTCAGTGCACTTGTAGGTCTGGTTAAACAGAAAAGGTTGCACGGATGCTCAAGGGTATCCAGCATAAAATCTTTGGAAGTATGTTCTACCCCTACGATTACCCCTATGAGAAGAACCGCAACTCAAATATCTATAGTATCATCTTCATAGTGATGTAAGATATTTTTTGGCAAGATTTGAGAGGTTTTATGAAAGGTATTGCAACACAAAGTAGGTACTCTCGGCTGCTCCTTTATTTCCCATGGGCGCTCACCACAGCGGATGGATCCATGTTTGACTTGACACAGATTTTACACTTCATGCCCTTTCTGATGCATTTATCTAGGCTTGGAACTGGAACTATGAGTACACTAGCTTGTGAACCCCCGATGCTGGATTAGTGTCTCCTAGGACTGAAAAAAAGGATCTTTCACATGTAAGATGAATACATTACCCACACCAGCTTATATGTCTTCAGAATTAAGATTAGACCAGGGTGACAAAGACTAAGTGAAGATATCCCCTCTATATATTTATTTATTTTTGTTAAGTTTTTAGTATTCAGTTTACATTTTTGATGTTCTAATGCCTTCATTTCAGTTACCTAAACCTAAATTACCCTTAGTTTTATTTTTAACAATAATGACCTTAACTGTGTCACCCAATTTGACATAATCAATTATGGTGGGTGAATTTAAAGGTGTGGAAACTTTAACAGGTAATCTTTTTCCCCCCTCTGGCCAAAAAACAAAAAACAAAAACAAACAAACAGATTAACTCAAGAATACAGCTATTGATGTAGCACTCTTCTACACCATCAACAGTCAAACCAATGAAAATTTGGCTGGATGAGAGTTTATGAACCAAATCAGTTGACACGGCGACTACGGCGGTGTTAAAAACGACTTTATAAAGTAGTCTTCAAGAGATATTTTCTTCACAGCATTTGGAGGGAGTGAGTGGGGGATTGTGAAATGATATTTTGACAAGCAAAATGGGTTACGAGCCACTTTTCAGTGTAACATCTTTTATTTAATTAACTTCTTGCTATTTTGGTTTTGGGTGCAGGTCTTTTAACAAGTTACACAAAGTAAGTTTTAGAAACTTCACCACAGATGCCTCTCAGGGGAGACCAGCACTCTGTTGGACATGTTTTTCTGCTTTGCTGAATCCTTCTGTCAAAAGACAGCAGCTTGATTACCCCCAGCAGTGCGAGCGGCTTTCATTTTGTGCTATAAACAAACTAAATCTTTAAAGAATCTGCATTCTGTTCAGTGGCTGCTTTCTTTCTTTTTTTTATAAATGTCAGATTATTAATTTTGTGTAAGTCACTGAGTGCGTGTCACTGTTAAAGCTGTTTTTTTTAACCTAATTTTAATCCAGTCTAAACAGGCCGACTCTGTCCTGGATTGAGTTAGAAAATACTTTAATTGATTGAGTGAGATGTTTGAGGGTTTATGCAAAGTGGAGTTATTTTATGTCAGGGGACTCATAAAATTCAAAGTCAATTACCGTCAGTATACTCTAACTGGCCTCACTAGACACTAACAGAGCCTGATCTGACTTGATGCTGTTAAACATTCCATACTATACAAAGAAATAACAGAATCGCTACCAGAGACTAGGCAGCAGTGAGTCACTCTGGTGAGAAATACCCTGCTGATGCAATCACTGTGTACCTTGGTGGTGTTGAGCTTGCTGTGGTGCAGCTCCAGGACCTGCAGGGCTGCCTGGAGGTTGGCCTGAGGCTCAGATAGCTCCATCTTAATTGGCCCCAGGCAGTGGACGTCAGGAGGTGACAGGTACATTCGCAGCAGAGAAAGATAAACCTACAGAGCAGAAATACAGCTGTTATTAATGTGCTTAATTGACAAACTAGCACCTTAAGTTATGGCCAAAAACCTGTCTCATGAGGTTTGACTACTAACGCTTAAGGCACCTCATCCTCGAGTCCAAGTGAACATTTCTGCCAAACATACATAAATTTAAAGAGGCATTCAAGAGAACAGGACAGGCAGACAAACAGGCCAACAACATGCTGTCATGTCAGCTGTCATTTCTAGTTAAGTGAGGAAGAAAATTTTTAACATTTTTTTTTGTAAAGCTGGCAATGCTCCTTGTAGCATAAATAATTCATTATAGTTGTATAGCATGTTCTGTGAACACAAATGTGCTTATCAGAAGGCAGCAAAGCATACAAACTGAAAAATGTGGTCATAAAAAAATAAACTTTAATAAATTCCAGGAGGACACAAACTCAAAAGAGGTAACCCCCCCCCCCCCCCCCCCCCCCAAAAACCCCCCCAACAACCTAGAATTACACTAAAAACTACTTACATCTTTATTTCCTTCCACTGAACTGTTGTAATGTCCGTGACAGTATCTGCAAAGAGCACACAGAAAAACATTAGCAAATACACGGTGATATAAAATTGCTCATTTTAATGCTATGATGTTGACTGATTGGACAAACACAGCACTGCAGGTAATTACACTGGCTCTGCCTTGCAGAAAATGCTGTTAAATATAGAGTTACTTTCAGCTGCTCCCTTATTCACAAGGCGTCACCCTTCAGGCAGCAGCGCATATTTGATTTGGCAAGTTTTTAAACACCGAATGCCCTTTCTCATGCAACCCCGAAGGGCTTTGTGCCTCCTCTCGGGATCAGGCCAGAACCCTTCACTTGGTGGGCCAAATATGCAAACCACTACTCATAGTCAGGGCCCCAACTATATGATAAAGCATATAGTTGGGGCTGGATCAGTGAGGGTTTCTTTTTCACTCACTATGTGGTTAGACACCACTTTTCATGTAATCATTAGTTGTTAATAATCTGACTCTTCCACAGTATGCCCTTTTGTTCTTTGTGGTGGCAGATGCCCGCCCCTTCCCGAACCTGGTTCTGCCAGAGGTTTCTTCCTGTTAAAAGTGAGTTTTTACTTCCCACTGTCCCCAAGTGCTTGCTCACAGGGGGTTATTTGATTATTGGGGTTTCTCTGTCTTATTGTGGGGTCTTTACCTTGTGATGCAAAGTGCCTCACAGTGACTATTGTTGAGATTATATAAACAAAACTGAATTACACTATGGAATCCAAAATGCATGTAAATATGACTTCAGGAAATGACCCAAGTTCGTGACTGAGTCAGGAAATACTTTGACAGTTTAACATCAGTCATATTAGCTGTTGATTGGTGTTACTTTTCAGTTGTGCAGGAATACTCACTCTTCAGCCATGTGGGTGTCTTTCAAGATGTGTACATAGATGAAGAGCGCTTGCTCATGTTTACCCATACGACCAAGAAGCAGAGCCCGTTCCTCCAGCAAGCCTTCAACATGGAAACAAAAGTCAAGGATTATGACATGGCAACTCACGTCTTTATTTGTATTTCCCAAGCAAACAGTAGATAAAACCTGTCATCTCAGTGTAAGCAACATCCTACCATCAAAGGGGAAGTCACTGATGAGTCTGGCAGGTTCATAGCATGTAGAAATATCCAGGAAAGTCAACAGCTTGTTCCTGAACTCTCCCAGTTCACCATTCTCTTTCCCTGCAGGAACAGCTGAAGCGCCTACAATAACAGAGCATTTTATTACAGAGATGTTCAGATAATGGGTGAGTCTGTGGAAAAAAGCTATTTCCGTTTTAAAGAATGGGTGTTGCTCTTCATATTTGTCTACAGTGGTTTTTGCCATTTTGGGGGTTTTTAGATCACTTGTGATGTAGAAGTAGTAATATGAGGGTTTGTCTTACTGTTCTTTGACAAATTATAACTATATTAATAAAATAAATAAATAACTTAATTATTACATTTCAGAAAAGGTAAATATCAAGATGATTTATCATATGCCCAAAGTAAAAATATATTTAACCACACATATTCCCAGCCTTGTACCCAACGATCACAATAAGCCTAGAGAAACTCTTTAATATTGAGGGCTGCGTGTGCTTGCATTCCAGTTTATCGTGAAATGCAGCAATAGCTGGCCCAAGGATCGGGTTTTTCTTATTTCATTAGCTGTTTTTAAGTTTTATGGGGGTTTGGTTCTTGTTTTTAAACAGAGTGCACATTAACGAGCATTCCTGCTGGGAGGTGCATTAAAAGGTGTTTCAAGAGTAAGAGATGGATGGACCTGATAATCAGTTCTGACACAGACTTTATTTGCAACAGCGGTGAGAGAATACTCTCTGCAAGAAGAGCCAGAGTGAATCCATATGCAGTGCGGTAATGAAATCAAATAAAAATTCTAAAATACAATTAAAAAATAAAGTCTTTTAAAAGTAAACTCAACTTCAAAAAGGCCAGGTTTGCTAGAAAGCCTTCAAAGCTCCATCACCCTGCTACGCTGATGCTACAATTACACTCCTCCACATTTCTCTACAGCAAAAGGAGGTTATTGTGTATGTTAACTAATAATTTATCAATGTGATATGTGCCCAACAACGTAACTTATTTTCATAGTCTAACAGGGAAAAAAAGGCTAACTGTAAAACTTTTTCATTCCCAGACACTCAGTGTACTCAGGTTTATTCTTGCTCATACCTTTAGGCAGCAACTTGAGGTACTCCTTCATGAGGACTTGAACCCTGCCCAGGTAGAGCTGGATTAGCACATTGTGAAACTCGGGACCCTGCTCTTCCCACACGTAAATGATGTGCTCTAAATATGGGATGGCGAGCTCCTTAAAACCATCCTTTAGAAACTGCAGCACCTTGTCTCTAGGCAACGACTCCACTTCTGTCAGGTCTTCTGTAAAGATCTGAGCAGGAAGACAGGTTTTTACTCCATTGGGTAATAAAAAGGAAGTCGTGGCAATGGATGTAAATGTTGTACCTACCTTCAGGCCATCTTCAGGAAACGTCTTCAGCACCCAGGGAGAAAACTCAAAGATTATACCCAGATTCTCTGCTCCTGTGTGCACAGAGGTGTTATGATGGCTAAGTGGGCTTAACTTACAACTCAAATCATTAGGTTTTAATCAGCCTGTAAACATTTCCGACCTCAGGGAATAATTAATTATAAGAAAATTAACATATTGTTTGACTGGACTCCAATGCAATAACATGAATACATTTATACAACTGAACAAGTTCAATACTGCACAAAACAACAAATGAGTTTTACTGTTGTGTCCTGCATTTAGAATTTTGTTGCAAACGGAAAATAATAATACTAATGATAATCAGAATCAGAATCAGAATGGGTTTATTGCCAGATGTTGAGGTTTACAACATTAGGAATTTGCTGCGGTGCTTCAGTGCAAACAATAAGAATTAAAGTGCTATGTAGAAAGAAAGATATGTGCATGAGATATACATGAGATATATACATGAAAATAAGAATTAAGAGTGCTACGTAGAAAGATATATACATGAGTGCAGGTGGTGATCAGTGCCAGACATGAAATGATGCAGTGACACAGCGTAGGGTCATGTGTTAGTGGCGGGGACAGTCATATGGTTATTGTTCATGTGTCCAACAGCAGAGGGGAAGAAACTGTTCTTGTGGCGAGAGGTTCTGGTGCGAATGGACCGGAGCCTCCTGCCTGAGGGGAGCAGGTCAAACAGACTGTGACCAGGGTGAGAAGGGTCAGCTGAGATCCAGGCTGCACGCCGCAGTGTCCTGGAGGTGTACAGGTCCTGCAGAGATGGGAGTCTGCAGCCAATCACCTTCTCAGCAGAGCGCACAACACACTGCAGTCTCTGTTTGTCCCTGACAGTGGCTCCAGCGTACCACACGGTGATGGAGGAGGTGAGGATGGACTCGATGATTGCAGTGTAGAATTGCATCATCGTCCGTGTTGGCAGGTTGAATTTCTTCAGCTGCCTCAGGAAGTACATCCTCTGCTGGGCTTTCTTGATGACGGAGGTGATGGTGGGCTCCCACTTCAGGTCCTGGGTGATGGTGGTACCCAGGAAGCGGAATGAGTCCACAGAGGTGATGGGGGTGTCAGTCAGGATGATGGGGGGGAGTGGGGCTGTGTGCTTCCTGAAGTCCACAATAATCTCCACTGTCTTCTGGGCATTCAGCACCAGGTTGTTGTGGCTGCACCAGGACACCAGACGTTCAACCTCCCTCCTGTAGGCAGACTCATCCCCGTCAGAGATGAGCCCAATGACGGTGGTGTCATCTGCGAACTTGATTAGCTTGACAGACTGGTGGGTGGAGGTGCAGCAGTTGGTGTACAGGGAGAAGAGCAGAGGAGAAAGAACACAGCCCTGAGGGGAGCCGGTGCTGATGGTCCGGGAGTCCGAGACATTCTTCCCCAGCCTCACATGCTGCTTCCTGTCCGTCAGGAAGTCAGTGATCCACCGGCAGATGGGATCAGGCACATTCATCTGGGAAAGCTTGCCTCGGAGATGGTCTGGAAGGATGGTGTTGAAGGCAGAGCTGAAGTCCACAAACAGGATCCTGGCGTAGGTTCCTGGGGAGTCCAGATGCTGCAGGATGAAGTGTAGGGCCATGTTGATGGCGTCGTCTACAGACCTGTTGGCTCTATATGCAAACTGCAGGGGGTCCAGGAGGGGGGCCGTGAGGGTCTTGAGATGGGAGAGAACTAGGCGCTCAAATGACTTCATGACCACAGATGTCAGAGCCACGGGTCTGTAGTCATTTAGTCCAGTGATCCTAGGTTTCTTGGGGACAGGGATTATGGTAGAGGACTTGAAGCAGGCAGGCACATGACATGCCTGCAGTGAGGAGTTGAAGATGCCAGAAAACACTGGGGCCAGCTAATACTACTACTACTACTACTACTAATAATAATAATAATAATAATAATAATACTAATAATACTACTACTAATAATAATAATAATAACTAAATAAAACTGTTTTGGACTTTAAAAAAAAAAATTGCCAATAATTAAACACAGCTAATTGAAGCAAATGAAACTGTCCCAGTGAAGCTGGAAGAGTCCACAGTTTCAGAGGGTTGTTGTTGAGTTTAAAATAACATTTACAATAAACAAAAACACAATCAAACGCCAAATGAAATTCTTAAAGCACAGTTGAAACACAGACTACTGAAAGAATTTTAATCATTTCATTATAAAGACTCATTCTAGTCATTACCTTATTCACCTCATAGGAATTCAAAAAGTACTACAGCAATTTTAGCTGTTGACCACCCAGTAAGCAAACGGTATATAGATGTAAAGTTTCATAGCGAAACAAAGGAAATAAGAAAAAATAGAATTTTTTTTAAACGCTCCCATGTAATTAATCTCAGACACGCAAATCACTGCAGATCAGTTATATCCAACATCCATAATCAATCAACATGAATGTTTTCTCTGGGAATTTTCCAAAATCCCATCAACAAATTTAACAGGCTTGAGCCAGCTGTTGATCCTTACCCAATCTTTGGAGGTACTGCACTGTTCGCTCATGGCCCTTAAGTGGAGAGTTGGCCTTGGTGGATTGGTCGAGCAGCACCTGCAGAGCTGCGAGAGTGTAAACAGGCTTGAGAAAAAGTAACAAGAGGTGAATAACAGAGGAACTAGAACAAAAGTGACGTCTGCCTGAGTGAAAGTAGCAAGATGTGGTCTGCTCTGCTCTGCATTACATAAGTCCTCCACCAACAGAAATTGGTCGAGGCATATGCAAAGTGTTAATCTGTGTTTTGGAACAGCTGGTTTGAATTGGCAGACGCAGAGAGAGGCAGACTTGAGCAGCATGACATCACAAGCCCAAACTGCAGCAGGCCAATTAAAACCAGATGCGCTCTCTGCGAGAACAGCCACAGAGTACCAGCAGAAACAAAGAGCGTTAAGGCAGCTCTGATTCACAAGGATGACCAGTCGACCTCATGCAGGAAACCTCCTCTGAGATAATCTGTGCAACCACACCAGAATACATCTACAAGCTTATAACTTAAACATACTGAAATGGTTACGCTCACAACGGCTTTTGTGTTTGGGAGGTAATGACAAGACCGCTGACAAAAGCAGAGCAGATCTGTGATCAAATGAGCTGCCACTTATATAGCGAACTCCAAATACAACATCCAAAGCTGGAAACAGATGTCTCAATGCATTTTATTATTATGCATTCAGTTGAGGTCTGCAAGAGATAAACCACACTGACAAATCACTGTAACTGTGATGGCAGTCATTATTCAGCTGATTGACATATCTGTTCTCTGCAGCTCATCAATTCAAAAGATATTTCACAGTGTCACTTATATTTTAAACAAGTGCATACGCATCATGTCAAAAGAGAGAAAAAGAAAATTAACTTGCATGTATTAAACACTGACAGTAATTTGAATTCTCTCAAAGATGGACTTCAACCAGCTAAAGGCAAACAGTTAAGGTTTGGTGTACAACAAGCCATTGTTCAAGCTTTGTTTCTTGATTATAAAAATATGCAAAATAAGGGGGGAAAAAAAAACCCAAAACCAATCCTCTCTTATTCCCAGTTTTAAAAAGAGAAAGTCAACCAACAAGTCGACAAGCTTGAGAGAGAAATGACTTGACTCTCACTTGAACCCAACAGCGTGATACCTGCCAGTTTTCCAGAGGAGTCAAACACAGCTGAAGGTGTATAAATCTTATCCATTTCACTTGAATTATTACGATCTAAATCACACTTAATCAAATGGAATTCAAGTTCCAAAGAAACTTTTCCCTGCAAATACACTTGAAAGGATCCATGCTTTATATTCTGTTTGTAAGACTGTTTTAAATATTTTACCTTACATCAATAATGACTACAGCAATCTCATTTATCATTATGAGAAGAAGATGACAAACAAGTACCCTAATAATACAATACCCCTCTAACATGGAAAATTTATGAGATTTTAGGATTTAAAAGTCTTGACAATTACCTTTCTGGTGCAGGCCCTTCTTTTCATAGAGAATAATGAGCTCGCTGTACTTGTGAGCCTTCTTCAGGACATACTCGCTCTCCTCGATGTGGCAATGATTGTTCTCCAGACGAAGGAGGGGGGACACAAGGGCCACGTTTGTCTGGATGAGGTGAGGATAAAAAGCAGATCACCGTTTCTGTTGCTATTTATTATTTAAGCAATCTGGCACGTATTCCCGGCATCCCAAACACGCACTCATATTAAACTAGCTGCAGAGGACTTTAAGGCAAATTCAGACAGTTAAGCTGCTAATGCAAAGCCCAAGCAGTAAGCAGAGAAACTTGCTTAAATACATCTTATCCCACATTCCAACACAAGTTACCATTTCTCCATAGATGAGGACTGAAACTAAGTTTGCATAATAAATTCAAAGTTTTGTTTGGTTTCCCAGGTACCTACTTCACTCAGTCAACACCGGACCCACAGTGCTGCTGCTGTCACGCCTCAATGACAGTCAAACTAACACTGCTTTGAACTGTGATCCAGTTTGTCTTAAGTTGCTTTAAACCTGCCCATCAACTGTTTAACACACACCCCTATGGCTACATATCAAGTTGCCTAATGTTGCTGCCAGTTTCTACAAGTGAGAAACAGAAAGTGAATCACATGCACTCACAGTCATTGTCATTCATAGTAGAGCCATCATTCTTTGTCAGTTTCTGGAAAGCACCGAGTATTTTATGTTGCTGATATTCAAAAGAATTCAATGATGAGTTTTGGGACTGTAAGCATGTTTGTGATTTCTTATAGAGGACTTTATTTTTTATTATGCTTTGCCTGTGTTGTATTCCATCAGATGTGCAGCTATATTGTGCTTGTGAAAGAACGCCTGTATTTGTTTGCATCATTTTGTGACATTACATAGCCCTGGTCATGTCTAATGCATCATCTTTACAACATATGTTTATAGTCTATTTGCTGTTGTTTATATGGTGAAACATAAGTGAGTGTCTGGAAAATTGTTGATTAATTTCATTCACGTTTACATTTTTAAAACATCTTAATAAAGAAGATGATACACCTGTCACTTGTTGAAGAGTTTTGTCTGCTTATCTGACTAAACCAGTTACAAATTTTACTTTTGAGATCACTTCCTTTTACTGTAAATGGATGAAAGCTGCCAAGTTTGTCAGAGCTGATATAACTTGTATCGCAAAGTATAAACATTCGGAGTAGGCTTGCTGACAATAGCAAGCTGTTCTTTAAACTTAAACTACAGTCTGAGGCGTCAGGGCCCAGGGTCCCCTGCTTTGTGTGCGCAGGCTTTAATTTATGTGAAATCTAAACTGCTCGAGAGGGTTATCTTAAAAGTCTTAATTATGTCTTACGTGAAGGTAACATTTCAGCAAGGTGGTATCGATGATCTGCAGGAGTTTTTTGCGGCTCTTGATGGTAGGCGTGCCCTCCATGAGAGGAGACGTCGTAGAAGGGTCAGAGTCATTCAGCTGTTTCACAAGGTGGCTCCGTTTCTTTGAGGACAGAAAAAAATAAAAACCAGGGTTTGCTTAAAAGAAAAAGTGACCAAACCTCCTTAAAGCAAAAATCTTATCGAACTTCTATGAAATTTTCCACTTTTCTCTGACACACAAACACACACCTACCTGCGTGAGGTAATCAATAAGAGCGAGATGCGCCTTTTCCAGCTCTGCCCCAGACAGAGTAGGCAGAGGGTTGGGGTAGTGCAGTTGTTTCCGGTAATCACCTGGGAGCAAGTCTGGATAAAGTCCAATCACGTGTGTGGGATCTGCCGAGCAAAGGAGGATAATAGTTAAAACTTTTACCTTCTTCTAGATTGATTAAAGGAAACTATATTTTGAGTAATATGTTTATAACACAATGTTTTGAAAACTGAAATTAAAAGCCCATTAGAGCAAGAATCACACGATAATAAACTCTTATACAGGCACAAGTGAAGTAATAACATGCAGTGATCATGTGTATAAAATTCTTCCATCAATATGCACAGTAAGCAACAGGAGCAAAAAAAGAATATACTGGGAAAATTCAGATGCCTTCATCCGAGTGGACAAAATATTTTCAAGACGTCTCAGCTATAGGCGCATATTGCTGAGCTGTTTGTCAGAAAACAAAAGGAAAGGTGTCCCTGCGGATTGGCAGAAGTCCTACCTGTGCCGAGTTTGGCAAACACCTGCATCGAGTCATCAAATCTCTTCTGGCAAAACAGATTGAAGGCATATAAATTCTGGATGTGATGTATCTGCTGCTTCTTATCACCATCCGAGTCATCCTTCATCTTCTGGCAGGAAAAAAAAAGAAAGTCAACGAATTCATCACGCTACAGTAAAAAGTCCCAGATAAGTCTCTGGATAGCCAGATTGCTAAATAAGGTAACCATAAACTCCAAAGTTGAAAGCATTCTTACTGTTTCGGCTTGCTGCTCCTAATCAAGATAAGTGATTTTAATGTCCCATGCTTCGAGCTAAAGCACAAATTGAATCCTCAGGAATGTAATAATGGGCTTTAATAGTAATGCGAGTGGTTTTGCTGCTCACCGCCAGCTGAAGAGCAAGCTCAAACTGTTTGTCCTGTAGAAGCTGCCGGATCTGAGTGGCTATTGACACGGGCACCAGGCGCCACACAAAGTGGTTGCTGGCAACATACACGATATTTGGCCTGTAAAAGATAAGATAAGAGGAGAAAACAAGATTAGAGACAAAAGCCTGAAGCAAAAGTGTTTTTCTTTCAAAGGATGGACCACCATTATCGGCATCATTATCATGGGAAATGGAAACCAGGAGAACCGATGAAAGCGAGGATGTTAGTTAAATGATGTTATACAAGGCAGCCAGTGTGAAAGCATCAGGAAAGGCAAGCATTCATGATCAAACCTACCAAAAGTGCCCAAATACCACTGCAGTCTTTTACACAATACTGCACCAGTAAATATTTTCTGTTTCCAGAAAGAGCCTCTTCACAAGAAGATCTTTTGCCTTATAATGAAACATTTTGTTGACTTTGTTGTTTAGTATACCCAAATAAAATACATCATAATAGAAGAACTGTCAGGCTTAAAAGCGTGGATGACACTACACTTGAAAGGTTAAAACACAACATAGCAATTAGCTAGTGTATGATTGCATGGAAAGATACAACTCAGTGTTTCCACTCCATTCTCCAGATTTTTACACTGCAAAAAACATAAATCCAAGGTGTGACAATGCAACAGATCGTGATATAAATGATCAGACTTCCACGCAAAAGTAAACTTCAGAGGTCAGCCTGCCTCACCCTGCTGAGGTGATGAAGCGTGGTCTCTGCAGCTCCACGCTCTGCACCAGCAGCCTTGGCTCAAAGGTCCGTATCTCCACATACCGAGGAAGAACTGCTATGATGTAGGGAGGCTGGTGCTCTGGGAACATTAAAAAAAATAACATAAATAAATATTCAGATCAACCAAAATGTTACCAATCTTTGGCAAGATAGCATTATTTATAGCATTTTGCTTGTAGTATGACCAAATCGTGTCTGGCGACACCTGTAAACTCATAATAAGAAAGCAGTAGCTACCATGATGTTTAAAGGCATATAGAGGGAATATCTGATAAAAGGTGAAAAGACCTTCACACAAGATCTATAATATATCTATACTGAAAGCAGGGGGCCACATTTGTGATGAGATTTCTGGTCCTCGGGGCTATACAGGAAGGAATCTAACCAGACTGCAATCAAGTCAAGCCTGTGGTTGGATATGGGATGAAAGACACTCACAGCAAAAAGCCCAGGCCTCCTCTTCTGGTTGAGCAGTTAGGACACTCTGTTAGAAATATTC
Source organism: Aulonocara sp. 'chitande type north' Nkhata Bay (assembly GCF_057382095.1). Lineage (NCBI taxonomy): Eukaryota > Metazoa > Chordata > Actinopteri > Cichliformes > Cichlidae > Aulonocara > Aulonocara sp. 'chitande type north' Nkhata Bay. Next base: position 19,903,693 of record NC_141362.1, read on the forward strand.
TAAACTGACCATACCTCAGCCTCTATTGCTGCTTGCCAACGCCACTATCATGACTAATTCAAAATGAGGAAATTGCAAACTGCATGAAACCACTGCTTGGAGGCTTCATTTCCCCTTCATAATGTTTCTTTCCACGCGCCAGTGAGCACAGAAAAAAAAGGCCCTTCAAAACAGTGCACAAGCTTATCTGCATCTCTTCTGTCACAAAGTTCCTCAGACCTACGGTGTCTTAGTCACAGGATAAAAAAAGCTGATCTAAGACTGAGTTTTGTGTTCTGACAAGTGGAAAACAGCATCACAGCTCAGACAGCGAGGGAGGAAGGGAAGAATGGGGACAAGAGAAGACAGACAGACAGCAGCTGGATAAGAACAATGGCAGTGTTTAGACAACAGGTCTGACTGATCTGTAAACTGCTGAACAAACCTGCCCAGTCACTGTGGCAACAAGAGAATAAACTATTACTATTTACATCATCATCATTATTATCATCATTGTCATTATTATTATTATTATCATACACTTCTTTACCAGGCTCATTTATATAAAAAATATATATGGACATTCTGAAAACTTCACACAGATGCTGCCATTACCGAGTTCATTAATTAAGCTCTCCATTATTAAGACAAGAACTGAAAGACTTACCTAAAATGTAACAACTAGGAAAGAGTATTCTCAGATTATGGTCACACTTTTGCTAAAAGAATTCTACAAGAATGCATTTATATAGCACCTATCACAACAATAGTCACCTGAAATCACTTTACAGCATTAAGTAGAGACCATAGAGAAGTAGAAAAAAGACCCTACAGGGACTCAGTGACAGCAGAAAGAAAAAACTCCCCTTTAACAGGAAGAAATCTCCTACCAGCAGTACCAGCCTCAGGGAGTGGACTGGCTGGGTGAGGGGGAAAGATAAAAGAAAAAGGATAGGGACAAGACAAAAAACACAGACTGTAGGAGCGGGAAGACAAAAATCTAATGACGTGCAGCAGTGGTATATAAACACCTGGGGAGTGAAAAGAGGAGAGAGAACAAGCCTCAGTGTAGAGCAGCATTACTAATGGATGCTTCAGGGTCAACTGATCCAGCGCCAACTATAATCTTTCATTCCATATATATTTTTAAAGGCAACTGTTTTGTAGAATTTATGAGCAAAACAAAAAAGCTAAATGTCACCTCGAGAAAATAAACTGTTTAGTGCTGTGGTTTCTTTATTTGGTCTGCTGAGGTTTTCCTTTCTTGCCTGTGAAGCTCTGGGATTTTGGACGGAGAGTTTGTTTTCTATAAATTTGATTGCTAACATTAACAATGTCCACGAAGAAAACAATCGATGCTCTCCCTCAGGAATTCATAAACTTAAGGAAACAACAGTTATTGAAATGCATGAGTTTAGTTTCTGTGAATCGCTGGATTTTTCTGAGGTTTTATTGTATATAATCTGTGAAATGAAAGTGCCCAAGAGGAAAAAACAAAAACAAAAGGTGAACACAGTTGTTTTTCACTTGGGTAAAACAACTGCCAGGGTTACACATTTTGGCAAAACACCTTTGTATAATATCTAAAAGATGAACCCACACAGAGAATTGAGGGAGGATTTTTGGCTCTTGTTTGCAGATAGCTTTGTGCCCTTTTAACTTTCCTGTCAGTTTGTATTGATATCAAGAACAAATACACTCTAACAAAGACATTATGAGTCAGAAATACATAAATAAAGACTTTGATTGGGCTTGAGGTGGTGTGTGGGTTATCCTCTCCTTCTTTCCCTTTTAACATGCTTGGATACATGACAGCAATTTTTTAATATATTTTCTTTTCACAAGCTGATTGATTACAATAGACATAAAGCTTAAAATACAATGACAGCGTATCAGCTGTTGTGTCTTTTTCTTACCCATTGCTATAGGGATATCTGTCCAGTTCAGGGCACACTTCTGGGTGCACACTCCCTCTTCATTAAGCACCACAGTTAGGTCATCCTGCCCAACAGCCACCTTCCCATCTGCCAGTGGAGCAACCAGAGGTTCTAATTGTTTCCCAGTGGGGAAGAGCTCTTTTATGGAGCCACGGCCATCCATCTAGTTGACAGCAAATGCAGTTTGAATGAGTCCGTGAGATTCAGAATAAAGTAATAATATCCTAGCAGTGTTAAAATGATCTGTGAGACTGTTATAAAGTGCTTTACAAAGACAATAAAACACTATTAGGGAGATACATCTATATTATTAACAGACTTTCTGGATGTAGCTGATAAAACAAAAAGAGAGAAGCATGAAGGAAAAAGTCTTAAAATAAACAAAGTCAAGAAATTAAAAAGAAGACAGGAACTCATTATATAACTGTCTGCTTCTAGAAAGTGGCGTAAAAACATCACCTTCAGGTATTAATTTAACTTCTACTCAGCAAACCGGGCATAGAGATGAAAAGGGAAGATGTGAAATATGAGAAAGGTTTCTGTGGATATTTCTTTTCTTTTGACAAGGAGTTTTTCCACACTTAAAAAGACCCATTATGGCTGGAAGAATCATTTTAAGTTATAAGCACATACAAGTAAGTTAAAAAGTAAAGAAGCTGCTTGCACCCCTTTTCTGTAACACATACCCGAATGAGGTAATAGTCTCTCTTGAAACCAACACATATGGAGTTTTCACACCAAGCCATTGACTTTGGAATATCTGGTGCAGCAAAGTCCCCCTGACAGACGAAAGGAAAACATTAAAATGGCTAAATGTGTCAAAGCGCTGGAAAATTCTGTTAAACTTGAATCACACTATAATGAGTCACATGTCCAGTATAAATTACCTGCAGCTCATGAAACTCTCTGTCCTTCCAGTAATACAGCTGAAGTTTCTTTTTCACTGCAACACACATTCTCAGCTGTTCCTCTCCTGAGCTGGTTTGCTGAGAACAAAAGGAGACGAAATATACAATTCGTGAGAGGACATATGAGGCAAAATATATGTCCAGCACAGATGAACAAACAAGACAAAATATTGCAGCTACTGTATAAAAAACTAAGAAAATGTTCAGGGTTTTTACATATTTAGCACAATTAAATACAAATTGTGTTTTTGGCTACGTTCACACTGTAGGTCTTGATTCTCAATTCCGATTTTTTGATCAAATCCGATTTTTTTTGTCTGCTTGTTCACACTACAAATAAAATGTGACAGCAAACGCGCTCTAGTGTGAACCCTCAAAGCGGCCTGCATGCGCAAAAGAAGACGTCACACACAACGCTCTCTGTTTAGACCCAGACCGAACAGTATTGTTTGACTGATGGACCTTAATATAAAGACTTGTTTCTGACTTTACATTTCCCAGTTTTGCTTTAAGTTATAAAGTTATTTTATTATTTACATATGGCCTAATAATTATCCTTATTGCTGTTTAAGAGAGGAGCGGTGCTTCAAAGGATAGTTGCAGATTTCTGTCAGAATCTGCAGTTTATACAGTACAAATAAAATGTTCACGTTTCTCCAACGTTGTCTTCCCAACAGTTTCACTGACATCTACACTGGATGGCCAGGAAGCGTTCACGTTGTCTTCTCGGGCGCTGATGATTGGCGTCAGATTTGATGCGCTTTCTCCTGCAGTGTGAACGTAGCCTATGTCACTCCTCCATATGTATGTTACTTTACTGTTTTCAAGACACCCACTGTTGTCTTAAATCAGATGACAAAGGCAGAGTTGAACTAAGCAATCACATTGCTTTTTATTTCTATTGTTAAGTGTTGAAAGAGAAATTGAAAATGTCATGTTAGTAAGCAGCACCATGGTAAACCTCAGATTTACTTCCTGTATTGATGCCATCTGTTGAAGGACAATGAAATCCAGAGGATTATAATTACCTAGGTCCTCGATTTGCTTCTGTAAAGTTTGTGAGATGTGTGAAAACACATTCGAAAGGCTACTAAAAACAGTCAGAAGTAAGACGAATGGTCTAGGCATGCTCAGTTTGATTTGGTTTTGCTTGTAAGCCATTATACTCAAATTTCCACGGCCACAAATAACTCCAAACTTAGAATTTAGTTCACTTTTGTCTTAAATGGTTCACAAACATGCAGCTGTATGTCTCGCAGTGTACACAACTGTTCAGGTGAAAACTGGTTTTGCTTTCATTTGTAATGGGAAGCAATGTGTGCAAGAATATGACTGCAGAAACAATACCACTACTAGAAGGAGAACTGGATACCCGACTAAAAGAAACCACCAGCTCACATCAACAGAAACTTGTTTGACTGCAAGACCAAAAAAAAGTTCAAGACTAGCTTTAAGTCTTTATCCTGCTTTAGCCCCCTACATTTCCCTAGGAGACTGCTGCTCTATTGTACACATAGTTAAGACATCACACACAAAAAGAACTTATAAAATATAATAAAAAGAGAAGAACTTAATCCTGTTTGAAGCTGGAAGCCCTGTCTACCTCTGTTATAGAATTATAGTCTGTGAGGGAAAATACTTTTTTTTTTTATTGCAATACCACAAGTCACCACTGGGAGATAATTGACAGCTGATAGGTCTTATCTATCCTCTCTTACCACATGCTAAGTTACACAAAACAGGGGTCTATTACTGACCTGCAAGTCACATGCAAAGAGTGTGGCTCCTTTGGCTTTGGACACCACAGTGATCTGCTGGAAGGTCAGGAGGTCATGGACATGGATGTTGTTCTCTGTGGGGATGTTTAAATCGGTTTGTTTAGTTGTCACGTTAATGAAGAACTGATATTAGTTTGAAGCCTTTACAAGCCCAAGGTTCCCCCAATTTTTACTTTACATGACATTTTAACTCTGTAAAAATGTATTGCTGAGAAAAACTTACCCAGGAGACTGACAAGAATTTTGTACTGTGAGACAACATAAAGCTGGAGAAAAAAAAAACACAGTTAAAGAGATAAACACACATAAGCTGGTCAACAAACAGAGGTGAACAATTTTAAATTCTAAATTTGCGGTTAAGCGACTTAAAAAGTCAGATACCTGCTGAATCTTCTTTGAGAAGTTCTTGTTGGATTTTTCCAGTGTGACCTCAAACCGGTTGCCTCCTAAGATAAAAAAAAAAAGAAACGTGTTCATCAGAATTACTTAAATTGGTATTTGAAGTGTGCAACAGAAAGGTAAACCGGCCTCCAAATGGATAACATCCCCTTCGGTCTCCTTACCTGCATCCTTCTTTATTCGGTACAGAAGGAGATGGCCTGGTTTTGTTCCTACAAGCAGCCAGTCCTCTGTAAGGAAGGCGGTACAAAAGATGCGGTCAGTTAATTTCAGACATAACGTTTTCACTTAAGTCTGAGATGTTACCTGTGTTCAGTAGTGAAACAACTCATGATTTCTTGACAACTTGCAAGACTGCAGTTCGATAAACAGGGGTACTATTTCAGTGTCACAAAATTAAATCAACAACTCACCCCAGGCTGCAAGGCAGTCAATCTGAAGAGGAAGCTTTTCCAGAATAGGTACAGGCTCATATGCGTCGTGCATCTTGAAGCGACGCTAATTCAATCTCACACACCCCTCTGATATATCAATCCCACACGGGGCGGACGCCTAATCGCTGATAAATCTGTCCGGGGGTACAGCTTTACATGTCGCCATAAACTAACACAGTTCAGTTTTGCTTTTTCTTGGAATGGCCAATACGGAGAACTGATTAGGTAATGCAATGCAGTTTGGCTTGTTAGCCACCTTCCTCCCTGACCAAAACAACAGCTGATCGTTAGCCTTTTAGCTAAGAAGTGAGCAACTATCGGCTCCCTCTCACTGCAACTGAAATCTGAGCGAAGACTGTAAGTTAACAACTGCGCAACTGCAATTAACCTAAAATGTTTAACCACAAACGCTATATAAACCACAGCAATTAGTTTTCGTTAGCCATGTAGCTTCTTGTTACTTCCTTAGTTGTTTTGAACACGGCTGCGCGAGCTGCTGGGGTTTGACAGGCACGTGACTGAAGTATGTGAGCTCACGAGGAACGCATTAAAGGCGCAGTGGCTTGCATTAAACGGTAAGTTGAACGGTTATTTTGCACTCTCGCGAGGTTTCGTACGAAAAGAAAAACCAGTATTTATGACACAAATACTTAAATATTATATATTTTTTAAATTTAGATTTCCAGGATTTAAAGGACACTCCTACTTGTTTTTTTTTTAAATAAAATATTCTAGAAAAGAACACGTTGTAATTGTGATATATATTTAAACGTGTCTTTTAGAAAATCAAAATAATTCTAAGTTTATACAAAACTTACATTTCAACCATCTTTCAATATAAATTTATTTGCAGGACATACGCAAAAAGCCATACAATATTATCAGCTTCACAATACAATGCAGACTCAAATCCAGACACAGGGTTTTAGTGTCTCTCTGAAATAAAATATTGTCAACAAGATTTAGACAAATAGAAAAAAACCAAACATAGTTCAGAACTTTAAAATTATCCACACATACTGCAGTAGATCACACAAGGATGAGGATTTATTCCAGATAAGGCTATTTTTGAGCGTAGCTGGGAAAGGGTCAGAGAAATCTGTAACAATGGTGAAATGATACTCCCCTGTGCTACTAAAGTAAACAGAGAACCTAAATAAAACTCTGGACCTGTTGGTGGAGGGGGTCGGAGAGCACATTTTATAGACACACTAAATTACATGTATATTTTTCAGCTATCCAGGTTCGTTATTCAGTGGCTAGAAAAAAAGTGTTCACTTTGGTGACTGCAATATCTAGTGTTTCTAGATCTATTATATGAAATCAAAACTATAAAAAAAAGTTACTTTTCATAAAAATGTAAATAAAGCAGGCTTAATTTTACTACTAATGCTTACAAACAGGATTTTACTTTTTTTACACTTATCAACCAATTAAATATAGTCAAATTTCAACTCACTTAAACTGATCAGTGTGTGGACGACATCCTGAAGAAATGATCTGACATGTGTCTACAAAATGAACACGCCTCCTACGGTTTTATTACAGTTAATTCCTTGCATTGATATAGCTCCATAACTATCGTTATATGCTCCCAGATCAACAGATGTGGCTTATTTTCTGGACGACGGTGATATCCTTCAAGTATCAACATGACAGATTTTAACAGTGGCTTAACTATTTTGATATTCAAAATGACCCAGTTAGCCAGACACTACAGTAATAATGTGTTAACAATTAAACACACATATTTGTTGGTTAAGCATTAAAACATTTGCTTTTAGCTGTCTGGCTAAATGGCTAATTGTACAATAGAGTTACTTGCACATTTAAATATTAAATCGTGTGATCAAATAAATATGTAATGTAACAACGCATCTTTTTTACATATATGGCACAGCACTGAAGATAACCTATTGTTGATTAAGATGCTGCAATGGCTTAAATATAATCCTATTATGAAACTACTTTAATGTTTTCAGTTATGTTCATTATCTTCCGTTTGTAGCATCATCTGATATCTTGGCTTTGATGATGGCCAGGCATCACAAGTCATACCTGACTGTGTTCCAAAAAGGACCTCACATTCCTACAACTCTGACCCGTCCAGGAGTTATCTGTGCAGTCTGAAGTGGTTGGAGCTTTTGTCAAATATTTTGATCATCTATCCCTTGCACTGGATATCACATGTTTCATTAAATACTTATAATAGTCTTTAAAAAAAACAAAACAAAAAAAACTAAAAGAAAATTTTCACAAATCTCCCGATAACTAGTGCCTTGTGTAACAGAATCAGCTTCTCCTTCATTTTGTTCAACAAATAAAATAGTTATAAATATAAATGCTATACTATATAACTGCTTGTATTTTATCCCAGAATGCCATCAGCAGCCGACCCAGTCACTCCGGGTTGCACAGTATGGCGTTAATATAAGAGCTTACTGTAGTGTTACCGAAAGCCTGTGAAATAAAAGGTTTTTTTTTTAAAAGTGTCTGAAGAAAGAACAGATATGCATCCCCCCAACATTTTTGGTAATCAGATCACTCATTGCTGCCTCAGTCGAATTCCTCTCTTTTCACTCTCAGATCGTCTTCTACTCCATTTTGGATCTCTCCATCTTGGTTTTCAAGATTTCCTGGAAAAAAAAACACAGCAGTGTGGTTGTTAAATGATGTCATAGTAAAAGGTCAGGACTTTAAATAGATTAAAGTGTGAGTAGAATCATGGGACTAGCATGTGTAAAGTAAAAAGGCTCCTTACTTCTTCCTCATCTAGCATTACAGGGAGAGCTCTGTATGGAGGGGAAAAAGAAAAAAAAAAACAGAGAAAGAGGCCATGGATATACCACCCACATCAGGAGTTAGTCAAACACTATGAATATGGCTTGAATAACAGCAATATAGTACTTTTCCACATTTCCATCCAAATGTCATTTAGTGTAGCAGTTTTTCACCAAAATAAAAGTTTACTTACACATCAGCAACAGTAGTAGGAATGTTCTCCTCAACCCACTTTAGATCTTCATCCTGACAAAAAGCACAGTTTTGAAACACAGAATTAAGTAAACATGACAATAACGCAGGAGAGAAAATGTCAGAAGTCAACCTACCTCTTTACTCAACATTTTCTGGGAGCCGTTAATGTCAGGCTTTGCGCCTCTCATCTTCATTCCTTCTGAAAAATCAAGAAAAGGCAGTTGAAATCATTTACTCTGATACTATTAAATGATTATAAATTTCTCAATTAACGTCTATACAAACAGACTGAGAATGTGTCATTGGGTTAAACAAGGTTTAACAAAGCTCAGACAGTGTCAGTAAAGGATGTGAGGAAAATTGTGATTATTTGGGTTTATTAGAGCATACAACAGAAGATACAAACTGCTGGAAAACATTTCTGTGATTTCTGTCGTTTTATATTTTTGTGTTATACAAGCCTACTGGCCTCAATTCTACACTTAAACACTGTTACTATAGGATAAAAAACATCCTGTTTGTGGAACCTAAACAAAACTGATCAAAATGTAAAGAATCAGCTGGCACAAGATGACAAGCCGGCAGGATACTACATTTATGGCAACTAACTGTTTTACACAACCAAGCTTATCAAAAGCTGTTTTACCTTTTCTCCCAACACACAGCACTAGAGTTTAATAAAACCAACATTTTTCTAAGAAACTTAACTGTGTAACACAAATGAGCATTCAGTTTCTTTTTCAAACACTGTTTAATATGGCAAACACTTGTCTGGGGCTTTAAATTACAAGAGGAGTCAAATGTCGTACCAAAGGCTTCGTTCAGCATGGGCTCCTTGGCTTCTTCCTCTTCATCATCATCATCAATCAGAGGGGAATGGGAGAACCTGAAAGGAAACACCACATAGGCTGAAACCTTTATGAATCGCGTTAACCGCGAGCTTACACAGAGGTACTTTGGCCCAAACTCCATACTGACGCTGACCTCTGATTGTTGGCTGAGGGCCGCAGCAGCACCATGATGACCAGAAGAATAGTGGAGAAGAGCAGGCGCCAGAATGCATCATCTACCCACAAGTCCCTCCAACCCTGCAGAAAGGATAAGGACAGATTTCAGGGGAAAAGCAGTGAAATCCAGTACAAGATAAATATAACTCAGCCAAAAGAGAAAGCAAACTGACCCTCTGACAGTCGACCAGCTTGAAGACCTTGGTGGTCCAGATGATAAATATGATAGAAGCTGTGGACACAAAATAAACACCAAGGATTTAGATGACTGTAAACAAAATACACGTGTTTCGCAGAAACTACAGCACACAAACAACAAACTGACCTGAAGGGAATTCTAGCCACAGCATTGGTAAACTGGAGATGTGTTGTTTTTTTTTAAATGAAACAGATGTGTTCAAAAAATATTTATCACATATGGAAATACGCAGATTCCCTTTCTTGTAAAGGGTTAAATGAAGATTGGCCACACTGACAGCTACATAGTAAACACAAAGCAGGAGACTGGAGCTTAAATACAAGTTGGTAACAGAAGGAAACAATAAACCTGATTTCACACGAGTTGATAATAAAGTACAAAAAGGCTAATGAAGACAAAATCAGCCCTCAGTTAGCACTATAACTCATTAACATGTCATGTATTGTAAATCAATAGAAAAACCTAGTTTTTCTAGGAGAAATTAGCTTATTTTTTTTATAAGTTATATTAGTTTCATTACCTTTATACAGAAGTAGGTTTACATGTTTAGCTTAGCTCACCAGCTTCCAGCACCCTCCACAATAAAACATATTTTCCAAGTCTGACCACATCTTACAGAGGAGCAAGTGCAGCACATTTCTACCATTTCATAATTGGCTTCATAGTTTACGGTAATCTTTTGACTGATGGAAACGTGGAAGCTAAGCAGACCCCAGTACAGCTGTAACTCACCGACAACAGAGAAGATGAGCGTTTTAGTGAAGTGCTGATATAACGAGAGCTTCACTATATTTCTGCGGAGCTTGAGGAGACGAGTGGTTTGAGACAAGCTGATGAAAATGTAAATGCAAATTAAGGAAAACACTGTCTATGGACAGCTTCTAAATAAATACAATCAAATGCCTATATGTGCAGTGCTTGTGATAATACAAATCACAGTGACACCTGAGCAGTCATCAGGCTAGTTGATTAAAGGATATCCACCACATGACACAGGAGTCAATGAGGGAAAGGCTGAGATTAGCCACAAGGGCAACAGTCCCGTAGAAGCCCTGTAGGAAGATGACAAGAGACACATTTCAGAAGAAGCTCTGTTGAAAACTTAGAGCACAAAATAGAGCAAAGACTGACTGTGAATCAAGCAACTAAAGAATTAAACCAGCAGTGTAGTTCCTTTAATGTCCACTTGAGGCCGACTCCAAAAACTAGTCAATCTCCTTTCAAAAGAAAAGATCTGCTGTAGCCCAGTGATTTGGTAGAATCTTTTTGCTCCTGGAGAATGACTGCAAAAAGTTTTGTTGGCGTGACCAAACTGACCGTAAACACTCAGATCAGTGAAAATTTGCATATAAATGCTGTCAGATATCCAACACAAGGCAATCAATCTGAATCAGTCTGTAGCGATAAGCCAAATTTGTCTGCAGGACATCTCTTTGCAATAATGGACTCAACTGAGCTGCTGGTACTCTGGTTAGTGAGCACCTATGTGATTTTTGCAGTCAAATCTCCATCCTGCAGCAATTACGTCACTACTGGTGGAGGAATTTCTGTTTCATATCTATGAAGTTCTGACTAAACTCATGTGAAAATGCTCTTTTTATAACTCACCTGTTTCACCTGAGTCGTGCATTATTATGGGTGTGGCTGCTTTATCTGACAGACAGATGTAGCTGACACTTTCTGCTAGGCTTCATCTGTGTTAATTGACAGTCACTGAACTCGAACACTCAACTGTAGTGGTATTTATGGTGACTTTCAGAGCATTTAATTATGTTTTTAATGTGGTTTTCTGCATGGTTAACTGTACTAACAGCTCATCCAAGAAGTCTGTGCTCTGGCAAGTGAAACTTAGGAAGTATCTATGCCTGGGGATACAGACTGCTGCACAAGTTTGCAACCGTTAGGTGAGGATTTGGCACTCCGGCATCTTATTTAAATATGATCACCTCGAGCACAAAAGAAGAAAGGTGACGTGTACATGCTATGAAAGTGTTGGGTAAACATGAGCTTGTGTTAAGATTACAAAACACATTCTAATCAACTTCATTCTCCTTGCTGTCTTTCTTATCTCACGTTTAAATTGCGTTTGCTGAACTCGCTCCTGTGTCTTTAGCTTCTTTCGAAAAATTACTCATAGATCAAATTTCTCATTCTCTATCATGATCACTTGTCTGCCTCCCAGAGACAGAATCCCTGTGTAACCTTCCCTCTCTATGGTCTCCTGCACTCAAATCAAATTTATATATAGAGAGCGCCTTCCCTGCTGCACCAGGCCACATTTTTATGCAAAAATACATCACAGCCATCAGCTTCAATCACCCTCCAGAGGCTGCAACAAATAATGTGTACTAACTGAACTGCAGTGGGTTCATTTCACTTGCCTGGATACAATTAATGTGAGGCCACTGAAACTTAATATGTGGTCCTAGAAGTGAAGTATAAAGGGTGTCCTAATCAGCAGAGAGTATGCCTTCAAAGGACATTTTAAATCAACCTTTGTTCAAATGTATTTTATTTATTTAGGGCATGATTTATTTATTTAAAAAAAGAATATGTATGTGTGACTGTTCTTATAATCCTTGTATAAAAAAGTATTTTGTAGTCTTGGTTTTGAAAGCTGCCACACAATAAATATTTAGCTAACAACTGATTTCTATTCTTAAGGGTGACTGCAAGATAAAGACTTGCATCTGCTTCTTATCAATATTAGACACTTACACCAGTTACTCGCAGCACACCTTCTACTGAGGAGAAGAGAAGGTAAAAAATTCCAACAGCTACTAGCCGATGTACGGTGGTGCCCAACCTGGGCCTAAGCAGAAGGGAGAATAAAACAATGCATTAATACTAAGAGCTTGTTTAAAACAAGTAACAGCAGTGGGTTATCCACTAGAGACTATATACAATCAGGTAACCTTTCAGGAATCAACTCACTTGACTATGCCATAGCCAAGGCTTACAATGAGGACCAGGATTCGAGCCAGAGATCTTTTGAGTGCAGAGAGCAACTCTGCAAAAATCACAGCCCCTAGCACTGCAAAAAAATAATACAAAGAGAAAAACAGATGCCAAAATATGAAAAGGAAAAACCAAAACCAAACAAACTTATACCACAAACAAGCGAGCGTGGAAAATCTGCCAACCGTAGTCTCCTTTGTAATGGATGCTTTGGTATTCAGAGTAGAAAACCGCTTTCTCCAGCATGCCGAGGATAATGACGGCACCAATCCAGAACTGGATCCGCAGCAGATCCCTCCAATAACAGGCGCACCAGAAGAGCCAGAGAACCCCAAACAGCACGTAAACAATGCACATGACCATGAAGAACTGTGATGGGCGCAAGAGTGGGAGACAGTCTCAGCTTTGTCATCGATAATAAGTAAGCTATACACTCAGGTTCCAGTGCTATGGTGAAAGATTTTACATGTCTGAATTCATCAACTCCCTTTACTCCTAGATATAGCAATTAAATATTACAGAAAATGAGGATTTATACCATCATGAGAGGCCAGTCTGCTGGAGAGGAGTACTCATGTGGACCTTTCATCTCCACTTTCACTGGGAAATAAAGAAAGGTGCGTTATTGTTTAAACAAATATGATTCTAAAGCTCTTTATGCAAAATGGTTGTTTCTCACTTGAAAAAGTAAAGCTGGACTGCTCTCCTCCCTCAGCTTCATCATCAGCGCCACGAAACAAAGGCTGCACCTTCACTATGAACAGATAGGGACTGTCTTCCCAAGCTTTGGCCACTGCACTGATATCCTAAAAAAGAAGATTTAGACTTTTAAATCTGATGAATGAAGCAATTTCTTATACTTTTTATAGATTTATTTCTTTGCATTGAATGAGACAGCATATAATTTTGTTGTACTTTTGGTATAATGACAATAAAGGATTATCATTATTACACTTGTTCCCATGAGCACTGGAATATAAAATACCCCCAGAAAGGATTAAAACTTTCCTCCAAAAATTAAAAATATAACGTTTATTCACTGTTGTAATGTCTTACCGGTTTTTCAGACCAAAAGAAGCTCTGATTGGATGGGTCACTCTAAGAGAAAAAAAGTAGTTTTAGGGCTATTCTGATAAGAACAATGAAAAATTATAATAAGCGTCTAAAGATCAGTGTCGATCACGCACCTTTGGGCTAGTCAGTGGCTGATAAGGGTTGAAGTCTGGGTAATAGACCTAAAACAAAGGCCAAAGTAAACAAATACACATGAATAGATATGCATATATAATATAGTGTATGCAGGAAATCTCTGAAAGAGCAGTTTCACATGTTTAAAAACGGACTTACATCAGTATTGGATAACTGCTGCACAGAAACTGGACTATTACACACACATAATAAATGAGTTTATGTGCCATCTACAGTGATCTAGGACAGTATCGTTGTCACTGACCTTTGGTAGCAAGAGAGAGGAGCAGTTGTCAAAGTACATGTAGCCCTGACTGTAGAAGCCACTCCAGCCATCTTTCAGCATGTGCTCCATGCCAAACATGTTCCTTGCTTTGTTGTCCTGCAAAACAGTGTGTTATAACATGTACTTTATGTTATGTTTATTATAATGAACAGACAGGATGTTATTGCAATGATACCTGACAATCACAGCAGTAACTGAGTTTACTGTATTTCAACACATTTTGCTAAATATTTGACACCATATAAAAATGACCATTAATATGCATATGACAATATTTTACACACCAGCTAAATAATGCTGAATCACAAAGACAAAAGCACCAGCCTTCACAGGACTCATTGAATAGTGCAAACACAGGCAAGTAAGTGGAACCTAATTTCAAGGGCCCAAAGTATTTCAGATAGTAAATACATTTTTTGTAAGATCCAAACATCCAAATCACAAACAGGGTTTATTTTTTCTCTTACAAAACAGAAGTGTGTTCATGCGTCACATCAAACCCACACAGTAAAACTGACTAAATCTGAAGGTATTCATTTCATTTAGATCTTTTTTATTTAATAAAAATTTGAAGTGCCTTGTGATAGATTGGCAACTGGGTCAGGGTGTAGGATTAGGCTCCAGCCCACCACAAACCTGAACTAGATAAACGGAAGATGGATGGATGTAAAGCCAATTCTTTTCAGCTTAAATGAACAGCACTTCTAGGCGCAGAGAAGGGGTAAAGGGTGGAGGGTTCGGTGGTCTCAGGATTTTGTCTGTGCTTTTTGCAGTTGCTCTATTGGCATGAAGCATGAAACCAATGCTGTTGGTCTACATTCCTGCCAAGACATTTGGCTATGAACTCTGGGTAAATTAGGCAGACACAAAAGTGGGAAATAAGCTTCCTTCACGGGGAATGAGCTCAGTCATTCAGGAGGGGCTCAGGTTGGAGCAGCTATCACTCCACATTAAAAGAAGCCAGATGAGGTGTTTCAGGGATATTATACTGAGAGGAAGATCCAGGACATAGAGAGATATTACATCTTTCTGCTGGATGAATGCCTCTGAAGGAGCTGGAGGAGGTGGCCCAGAAAATGGATGGATGAAATGAAAAATGTAAAGTTTGTTTATTGCAGTGAATTTCCTTCCTGGTGTAAAACTGCTTTGGACTTGCACTACTTTCCTTCCAGCTTTGCATTTTCTTGGAAGAGACGTTCAAGCTTGAAAGGAACCAAACCTTACAAATCAAATCTGACTTCAAAGTCTCCTTTGTGCTACAGGTGACCTCCACGTATCCTTGTTTGTGACCCTCACTTAAAGTCTGACAGCAACAAAGCAAACTGCAGCTGAGTCTGAGAAGCCCTTGGACAAGGAGCCAGATGGAAGTTGAGGCCAAGGCCAAGAAATCGCTTCAGGAAGGAAACAGCAGCTACTCTGACTGACAAACAGTTGATGCACAATATATCTAAATCCTGAAAAAAAGTTGATAAACCAAAATTTATCCAAAGTATATCTTTGTTTTCTTTACTCAAAGACTCACTAGTGTATACTCACTGGTGTGTTAAAGACCTCATTATAGCAAACAGAGGAGCGCAGGTACCAACTGATGTTGAAGGCGAAGCTTTTGTTACACCGCCTTGAGTCACCCTGGACTGAAAAATAGAAGAAAGAAGAACATATCAACACTTAGAATCCACTAGCTGATTCAGACAAGCAAATACTTGTCAGTGGAGTTCAAAGTATTCCAGGTTCTATTCTAGGTCAGTGTCTAATTTTCCTTAGAGGAATGCCAGCAATGAGTTCTACAAACAGAAGAGAAATTTATACCACAGTACAATCTGTACTGTGGAGATAAGACTCTTTCAAAGAGTATTCATCATTTTAAACACTGACATTTTGCTTTTAGTCTCTAGATATTCTGTTTGAAGGCTGCAGGGCATCCAACTTATCTGCAATGTCTGGATACCAGTTAGAGCCATAAACACACTGTGGGGGATGTAAATCACAGCACAACAATGCCATCCAGTCAACAGTAATGTGTGAATCCTCACATCCACAGTCCTGGCCATCTACACCTTAGAGAACGTAGGCTACTTACACTTCATGAAGATGGTGGTGTTGGCATACAGGGTCTTCCGAAAAACAGCATCCTGCGTCTGAAACCCAACAGAGACACATCAGTCAGCAGCTCATCAGCGATCACTGTATGTGTCACTTCTGCAGATTCCTTTGAACTGTGTTCAGAAAGAATGTACAATTTACACATAAAGACGTGGCTTTATGGACCACCATCTTCTCATGTGTGATGCATACAGTGCTGAGTACTGGAAACAATGGTGCTCCAGCTGCTGTGCTAGACAAATTATGTGATAGCACAATTTTAATAATCTTTTCCTGAATTTTTTTTTTTTTAAATACCTGTCATATTAAAATTATATATAACAAAATAGGTACAGCGGTTTACTGACACATGCAAACATATATGGAAATACAGCATATAATGGAAAAACAGAAGTGTGCACATTACTAATCAATCAATATTTGGTCTGAACATATTTATCCTTTAACACAATCTAAACTCTCTAAGAGAAACTTTCTATCTTTAAGTAGTCTTCAGGGATAGTTCTCCAGGCTTCTTCCAAAGCTCTTCTTCTTTGGGGAGGCCCATCCATCGCTGAGTGTACCAATGTCATTTGCCTCCACTGTGTTTTACATATGGCTGTAGACACTCACTGTTATATCTCCTCCTTACACATTTATGATGATTTGAACCAAAGGAAAATTAGTTTTTAAAAAGTAGGCAATGTCCTAAGAAACACCTTTGAAGCCCTCCAGATAGCGTGAAAAACTATTACTTAACACCACTTAAAAAATGACAGTCTGGCTCCTTGGAACAGAAACGGTCTGGACCCAGAGCAACATATGAAGAAATACCAAGACACCACTATATCTACCTAAGCTTTATAACATGATGCAACACGTATTTTTTCCACATATCATCGCCTATCCACGTCACGCGGGAGCACCTTTAGCTCACCTTGAATTTAGTGAGGTAATATCACCGGCTGAGCCATCAATTTCTAAACTAGAATTACTTTTCCTGTGTAACACAGATGCAAACGAAGCTGTAACATGACACCACCTGCTTTTACACAATGGAACTGAGAAAAATATCACCTTTTGAATGTCCAGACAGAAATAGTAGCGTTAATGAAACGAAAATCTGTGGTTTAAAAGCGGGGTAATAAGCGAATAAGCGACTTGTCGTGTCAGACTATCCAAACAAGAGCTGTCAAAGCAAAACGACAGTGTTTGCGCCAGGTAGAAAGAGGGGGCTAGTTAGCTTCTTCGGCTAACAGCTACCATGGAAGACTTAGCTTAGAGACTATGTAATAATGGTAAAGACACATATGTTAAAGACACTGACCGAGTTGATGTCCATGCTCCATACGGAAACCTCTGCCGCTGTCCCAGGACGGAAAACCAAGGCAAAAAACAGCAAACACAACCAATGCACCTGATCATATGACATCTTTTTGTGCATCTACTCCAGGTCAGCAGGCTCGTGTCCGCATCCAGCTCCGGGTTGTTCTCCCTGTAGTTACCGCGGTCGCCACAAGAGTGCAACATAACACCGAATACAGTGAGAGCGGAAACCATCTCCTTCTATATGCCTGACAGAGGGGCAGGCAACTACCGATCATTATAAACTATCTACAACGCTAACAAAAGGTTTTGTAAAAATATGGAATTTCAATTTGATTATTTTGACAGGACAATGCAACGTTCCAATGCAGAGCATGACACTCATGTGCACATAGAGTTAAAGTTAATTTCCATTAATTTCTTGTTCCTCACTGGCCTTTCACATCCACAATGCACAAACAATATTTGCAATTTACACATTACATACACATAATAGAAAAATAATAGAAAAATATAGTGTAAGAAAGCTACAGAAATTAAAAATATGTCGAAAAGTATGAATAATTATACAATTATAATTAGTTAAAAATGACTACAGATCTTGTTTACCTTTAATTAACTTTTTCCCTTACTTAAAAAGAAATAATTTTTATAATAATTTTGATTTAAGTTGTAAATGTAGATGAAAAGCCAAATTTAGGTGATATGGTATTTTACAGTTACCATTCAGCATACTATTAAAATGTGATTACAGTCTTCTCATTTAAAAACACAAATGAATGAAACTCCCAAAACTAATTCAATTATATATATATATAAAAAAAAATGTAACTATGATACCACAGAAATTGTTGGATAATAATGAATTTCTTATTCATATGCATTATTTAGTATTCTCCTACCAACAGAGCTGGATAAATAAGCTTTATTCTAACATGCACCACAACCTTGGGATAACTTGGCGGGTATATTTGGAAGACGTCCATCGCGACTTGTAAAATAACAATTATAAATACTTTAATAATCAATCTTTAATCAATAAAATTAACATTGTAAGCACAAGATTTAAAAACATTACATTACATTAAATTTCTGCCTTCTTTTTTGTCTTTAAATAATTGTATTTTTCAATTATTGTTATTATTTATTATTATTTTTACCTGTGAAAAATAACATAAACCACATTGTAAATAACTCCAGGAAGAGAGGCCTGTTCGCTTCAGTGGGGGTTTATTTTGGAAATCCAAACCGGAAATGAAGGTTGACGTACGTAGCGGTATCTTGAGACAGATTTTTCTCTACGTGTTGTTTCCCGATTTGAAACTGTCAGGAAGCTCTTCCTGGTTTAAACAGAAAACAAATGTAGCTGTGCTAAAACACGGAGACCACCCCGACTGTGAAGGACCGAAGGTTTTGTCTTATCTTTGCGTTAAATGGCGGAAGTGAGCCAAACCCTTGCTAGGTACAGACATATGGGTATATAAACATGCTCTTTCCAGCCGCTCTGTTGCAAAGACCACCCTCTTATGTTGACCTTTGACATTTCACAATGAACCTATATGAAGAAAGCAACATAAAGTAGGACAATCATGTAGTTACTGTGTAGTTATTATCAAATACATGGCAGCTGTTGTTTAGGTCACTGAAAGGTGCTTGGCAATATTTGAATGATGGGAAGTTTTTGACTTTTATATATGTGTGCAGTCAGGTTACAGTTTAACCACCATTTTTGATACTTGGTGCTTTCCATGCCCCAATTGTCTTGAACACCTTGGTCTACGTGTATAAGTGTGTGTATTTCACTTTATTTTTGCTTCTCTTATAGTGTTATCCCTAATGTTGAGGGGGAAGGCAAGTTCAAGAAGAGCGGTGATGTTGCTTTTTATAGGTGTGTTGGACATCCTCAGAGTTAAAGTGATTTTATTGTGTTTTGTTGGACTTGTGAAAGAGAGCTGGAGATTAATAATAACTTAATTGATATAAACAATTGAATTTATTGAATAAACAGAAATGTTTAAACTGTTTTTAAAAGGTAGCTTACTAGAATGAATTTGGAGTGTGGCTCAAATACAAAGAGATGAATTTTCTAAGTATAATCTGTTCTAACTCTAAAACCTCTCTAAAATTGAAAAGTATTTTAATCTCACCACTGACTTTTATTTTCGCTTGCTTTTAAGGCGGCAGATCCAGGGTGCAAACATGCAGCATCGGGCTCTTTTGGACACTATGGTGCTCACAGAGAAGGGGGCATGTTTTGAATTGCTGGAAGGAGACTCGCAGGTTAGTGTTACTTTTAAAAAGTTTCTTTAATCAAGTTTAAACATCATTTAGACTGCACAGATCAATGTTTTGACCTTTGATTATGCCCAAAATTGTGAATGATAATTAAAGAGGAGGGGATTTTTTTATAAGCTTACTCTTTTCACAGACCAGGCTGCTTCTTTCTTTGTCCCCGTCCAAACCCGGCATTGTAAGGATAACAATAGATGAATTCCAGCCTATTAAGGCACGCTATCGAGTTCCAGATGTGTTATCTGGGGAACCACAATGTGAACAGTAAGCGATGTATCATTTTTATATTATGATGTCATCTTACACCAGCACTTCTTTAAAATCCAGTCCCCTTTAGTATTTCTGACAGCCTAAGAACTTCTGCGGTTGTGACAGAAATTATTAATTGTTCATATCAATAAAAGACAAGTTTATAGATCTAGGTTTAACTTGTAGGATTGCTGCAACTGGAAATTAGTTGACCTTTACCCCTCATCCTTTGGTAGATTAAGAGTGGAGAAACAGACTAAGGACTCAGTCACGTTTTCTTGGTCTTTCGGACGTTATCAGCTCCGTGTGTGGCATTCTCCTTTCCGACTGGAGATCCTGTGTGAGCAGGAAGTGATGGTCACATTCAACTCTAAGGACAAACTGTGGTTCGAGAGACTGCAGCATCGACCCAGGTGAGATTTGCAAGAAATAGATGTGCAGAAGAATTTGTTTATATCATATAGCTGACTGCATTTCTTTTCTTTTTGTATTCTTCTGCGCGGCTACATGTCACGGTAGCGAGGTAAGAAAATAGAAGCACATCTGAAACTGCAGCTTAATTTTGAAGCTTAATCAGGTCTGTGAATGCCATTGTTCTTTGTTGCTTTTATTTCAGCTTCAAGACGAGCGGAAAAGTTCATTATGGAAGGAGACATTCAAGCAGTTTGTGGATATCAAGGCTAATGGTTTGTGCCTCTACTTGAATATCTTACCAGCAACTATCTCAGTTTGGTGTACTGTGTTCACATTTTTATGATCATAAATTACAGGCAGGTGTACATTTATGGAGCTTAATAATCAAGGAACAGAGTGTACTCTAAACTTTATACTGAGAGCCACGTGTTGTGCACCTTCAGGTCCCAGCAGCATTGGAGCAGACCTCTGTCTTCATGGGTTCAGGCATGTGTATGGTCTACCCCAACACGCAGACAACTTGCAGCTCAGAGACACGAGGTACACGCGATGGTGTTTGTGTCTTCATTTGTAAGAGTGTAATTTATCTGTGCATCCTGCAGGCAGGAGAGAGAGTTGACAATTTTTAAAAAATGTGTGTCATTTCACAGAGATGGTGAGCCTTACCGGCTGTACAACTTGGATGTTTTTGCCTATCCACTGTACAGTCGTCTCGGACTGTATGGATCTGTGCCATTGATGGTGGCCCACAAGCCAGACAGGACTCTGGGTGTATTTTGGCTGAATGCATCTGAGACTTTTATAAACATTCAGTACTCTGACCATCAGGTGACCTTTGTTTCTGTGCTGTCTGTATTTTACAGTGACCATGAAGCAAAAAGACACTTTTCTACTGCTCAGTAACCTTCTGTCTCAAACAGGAGGATGAAACCCCTCCAGTTAAACGGAGGCGGGCTGATCCTCAGACTGATGTCCACTGGCTGTCAGAAAGTGGTATGATTGACTGCATGGTTTTGCTTGGGCCCAGTCCACAGCAACTTTTCGCCCAGTATGCTCAGCTGACAGGTGAGAATGTGGCTCTGAAATTATGGTACCCAAAAATAAAAAATAAAATTAAGCTCTCAAAGACTCAAACTTTACTTGTCTGTCCTCCCTGTGTCAGGATATCAAGCCCTGCCCCCTCTGTTTGCCCTCGGGTACCACCAGTGCCGCTGGAACTACATTGATGAAGCTGACGTGAAGTCTGTGGATGCTGGATTTGATCGCCACAGTATTCCTTACGATGTCATCTGGCTGGACATTGAGCACACAGATGGGAAGCGGTACTTTACCTGGGATCCTGTTCATTTCCCTGAACCAGCCAAGCTGCAGCAGCACCTGGAGAAGAAAAACAGGAAGGTCAGTTTTACAGTGCAAAACATGCATCATCTAGAGAAATTGTTTTACTTTGATACGTTAAGATGTTTACTGTTATATCTCTTCAGCTGGTCATTATAAGTGATCCACACATTAAGGTTGATCCTTCTTGGTCCCTCTACTGTGAGGCCAGAGACAGAGGGCATTTTGTCAAGGACAGAGAGGGACAGATCTTTAAGGGCTCATGCTGGCCAGGTAATGGGAAAAAAATCTACTGTTTAATGCTAACAAATGTGACATATGCTGGACTTGTGTTAACATGTTAGCTGCACCAAGGTCCAGAATAGGATAAATAAGATTTTTCTATACTGTGGATCATGCAGAGATACTCTACTGTCCAAAAATAAATGAGCATCAAGGTCCACTTTAATAGACACTGTATGTACTTGATGTGTATGCGTGATGTTGTTATATGCATCTTCTTTGTAAATGGAGTTATGTTAACTTCCCTTACAGGTGAATCCTCCTACCTTGATTTCAGCAGTTCAGCTACTCGAGCATGGTACTCCAGATGCTTCGGCTTGGATAAATACAAAGTAAGGCTCAGAAGGGATCAGCCATGTTTAAACAGAAATGATGCATAATGCAAAGCTACTCAGGACCAGAGCAGAGCAGCAAAAGGCTGAAGAATAATTAAGCTGTGTTCTCTCCTTATGTTGTGGTACCCGTGAAATAAAATGAAACATTTTAAAAGCATCTTAAATAATTTAATGCTTTAGTCCTTGACAAAGATTTCATCTCATATTATTTGTTTTTTATCCACCTAATACTGAGATTGTCTGCTCAAGACACGGTAGTGATGGTGTTTATTTATGATACAGGGATCGACACCTTCGTTGTTTGTGTGGAACGATATGAATGAACCATCTGTGTTCAGCGGCCCAGAGCTGACGATGCCGAAGGATGCAGTGCATTGTGGGGACTGGGAACACAGAGATTTACACAACCTGTATGGTTTTTACCAGGTAAGCAATCTCTTAAAGGGAAGGCCTGATGTGTTTTGTTACTTTAAGCACAAAAAAAATCTGTTTTTCTTCTCTTGATGGAAAAATGTTATTTTGTCCTTCAAGTAACTCTAAAAGTATCTATCAACATCCAGAGTAGTTAAGTTGTGAAGACAGTTTTTAAAGAGTAAAGCCTCCAGGCCCATTCTGTATAATAAAAACAAAATAATTTAAAAAATATTTTTATTTAACAGCACATGGCGACAGTGGAGGGTCTAATCACTCGTTCGGGTGGCTTAGAGAGACCGTTCGTCCTCTCGCGCTCTTTCTTTGCAGGGTCACAGAGACTTGGTAAGCTATTTAAATGGGAAAATGAAAATGCTTCCATCCTCTCCATATTTCCGCATATCCATGCTTAACTGTGCCATTTGTTGTAATTGGCTTTGTTTGGGATACAGGAGCAGTGTGGACTGGTGATAATGTTGCCAACTGGGAGTATCTGAAGATCTCAGTTCCAATGGTGTTGTCCCTGAGTCTGGCAGGCATAGCGTTTTGTGGAGGTGAGGACACTATTGTTTATGGATTAAATTATTTAAACACTAAACAGAATTATTATTGACTAGTCAGACAGAGACGTTAATGCTTCTTTTTCAGCCAACGTGTAATTTTCTTTTGTAGGTGCAGAGATATTAATGAAGTACACACTCTACTAGCTTTTAACTTAAATCTAGTTGAGTAGTTGCTTATATATTCAGTAAATATGGGATATATTACTGCATACTGTCATGTCCTGCTCTTTATCATTAGTCTCTGTTTTTGGTGTTTCAGCTGATGTTGGTGGGTTCATCCAGGATCCAGAGCCAGAGTTGCTGGTGCGCTGGTACCAGGCGGCTGCCCTGCAGCCATTTTTCCGCGGTCACTCTGCAAATGTGACAAACCGTCGGGAACCCTGGCTTTTTGGGGACGAGGTGACTGCAGCAATCCGCACTGTAATCCAACAAAGGTACTATTAGAGAGGTGTCAGTGTCGGTTACTTGAACACCATGTATAGATTGAACATAACCTTTAGAGCAGCGGTCCCCAACCCCTGGCCCATGGACTGGTACCGGTCCGTGAGAGTTGAGGCTCGGGTGTGAAATTTGTGATTCTCTGGGTTTTTATCGTTAACTCGGTTTCCCTGTGTCTTTTCCCATGTTGTAGTTGTGTCTTATTTTGAAAGAACTATTTACTCGTCACCATAGTGACCAGAGAGCATTAAGGGGCAGAGAGAAGGATGTTACTCTCAATATTGTCAGTGCATTTCAGGAGGACGCTGCTAATAAAGTTACACAATTACACAGTGAATTCGAGTTTATTATTATATTTACAAAATACCACAGTTTTTGTCTTGGTCGTATCATTTTATTTTGTTGTATTTATCCACGACACCTTAAAGGCTGGTCCGTGAAAATATTGTCTTACACTCAACCAGTCCATGGCGCGAAAAAGGTTGGGGACCACTGCTTTAGGGTTGTGAAAAACATTGTTGGGATGTGACATTCGGTGAATCGAAAACAATGTTAGATCCAGTTCAAAGACAGTTTTACTAATGCCAGCTAACAGCAGCTAACAGTGGCTAACAGTTCAGGATATCCTCGACAACTCACCTCAGTATCGCTGTTATCGGACAGATATGAGATGTTCTGACTTGTTAACTCGTATTGAAGCTGTTTCACAAAGTTTTACAGCCTCCTACCGAGTAAATAAAGATGGTTGCTTCTCATCCGGCATTGACAGCTGAGGTAAAGAGTGGACTGACAACCTGACTACTGACACATATTTCTTTTCTTTTCTAATGTATTGCCAAGTGTTGATATTATTCAAATACATTGAAATATAGTGTGTACAACAATGTTTTTTATACAAAGAATACAAGAGACATACCAGCTGGCCACAGCCATTATGGGGTACACTCTAAATTGAATGTTTTTGATGTCTCTTGGTCGACTAAAACATGTTTGTCCTACAGCAGCCACCGTAGCTAGGATGCAATTCAAATGAAATGTATGCATTTGAATTGAGAGTTGACTTCGGTCTGTAACCTACTGACCTCTAGTGGTGATAGTGTATATACCGTAGCTTTAAAGTAAATGTCAACATGAGGGACAAGATACAAATATACATGTTTCATTAGTTTCTCCTGCTTTTGGTGAAACGCTTATTGTCTGACTATCTCATAATCCAGAGTCCATTTTGTCTGTTCTCAGGTACAGTCTGCTGCCCTATTGGTACACACTGTTTCACCAGGCTCACACGTCTGCGTTGCCTCCACTCAGGTTAGTCCTGGTGCTATCTACTGTTCAAATATAGCAGCTGCAACTACAGCTCTGTTAACTTAAGTCATTATTACATCTGTGGAGACGAGATCAGGGGAACATCATGCTATTGATGTTCACTTTAGAAGGCTCTCGTTTTAAAGCTAGTTTAACTTGGATGTGGCCTCTAATTCAATTTAAAACTATACAGACCTCTGTGGGTGGAGTTCCCAGAAGAAGAGAGCACCTTCAGTGTGGACAGCCATTACATGCTTGGTGATAAAAACTTTTCATCTTTACATGATTTCTCTGTGTACCCTGGAATTATTGCACTTTCATTTTTTCTTAGTTAAACTTTCCTTCATTTTATGTAGGAGGAGCACTGCTGGCCTGTCCTGTAACTGAACCAGGCATCCAAGAAATCAAAGTCTTACTTCCTGGATCTGACGAGGTACTGTGTTATATATATTTAAATATCGTCATGTTACACTTGATTGTGGATGTTATTCACATTTTTGTCTGTTTTAGATTTGGTATGACATCCATTCTGCACTGGTATACAAAGGAGGCAGGACTCTAAGTCTTCCTGTCACCCTGGACACGGTAAGTTTAGACGACAATTTTACGTGTGTTATTTTTTTTAAAGTCAGATGATCTGTTATCTGTCAGTTGACTCTGATGTTTCCTCTGCTCAGGTTCCAGTATTCCAGCGCGGTGGCTCGGTAGTTTGCAGATCAGTAGGAAGTTGCTCCTGCACTGCTGAGCTTCGGCAGCTCCCCCTCTCTGTTACTGTGGCTTTAAACTCTCAGGTAACTTGTGCAGGATACTGGAATCCTACACCGATGGGATCGTACTTCCATACTGATAAAACAAATTTTTTTTCCATGAGCCTGAATTTCGCTCTCTGAATTTCACACAAAGATTTAATCTACGGCCTTTTTGTTGTCCCTTTTTTTCTAATACTGATTCCAGTATGTTTCAGTTGCAGTGGTTACAGATGTATTGAGTTTTTTTCCTGAGGTTTTACTTTGGGGTCCAGATGCTAGTATAGAAACAATTCCACCAGAGGGTGCCAAACGTTTGTGGACCACAAGCTCTATACAAGTACTTGTCCAAATTTTTATAAAAGCTTGTTTCTGCTGTTAAAAAAAAAAACATTTTTGCCAAACGTAAGTCAAAATTTGGGGTCATTGTCTCAAAATTTCAACTTAACCACTTGGAATATACAGTTAAGTTAACAAGTCAAAAATGTGAGACAATAAAAATTTTGACTTATGGTTTGCAAAAAAAAGTTTTTTTTCATTGGCAGAAACAAGTCATACCACTTACCATGTGGTTGATCAAAATTTTCCATAACAACCTACAATGGATTATACATCATGACTACTAGAAAAACAGATAATCAGTGTGTTCTATTTATTTCAGTAAGAAATTCATAAATATCTTTCAGTCATGATTCAAAACCTACAGTTACAGTTACCTGAGTAAAAGAGAATGGAAATAAAATAATATACTTACTTATTAAAATGTTTTTTTATTTTTATAAATTGTAAATATATATATTTTTTAACTTATTTCATTCAGTTCTCCCGGTCATTGTTATCTATTAATATTTAACTTAATTTTAAAAACATGATTTTACAGTCTCACATAGTTATACTAATAACAGAACAATTATTCAAATTCACTCATTTTCATCAATAATGATCATGTATTTGTTCATAATTACTGTCTATGTAAATCAAGATTTTCTTAGTTCACTGATGTACACGTTTGCTAAACTGTCTGTGTTTACGTCATATTCATAATATTATGCAATGTGTTTCATCAGAGACTTGTGCCATGGTGCATATCAGTCAATTAATTAGATGCAGGCTAATAAGGATTTATTTAAATGCATTATTTTATGTAATTAACCAAATTCAGAACAGGACTGTGTGTAATGTATCAACTTGTTGCCTTTGGCTCTTTTCACTGATATAATTTCAGCCTTTTGGAAAGAAATTGCACATGTCTAAACTCTTTGTATTCAACAATGCTAATTAAGGTAGAAGCTGTCTGTATACAGGTTTATTTCAGTCCCTGCTCAAAGATTTGAAGGTAAACTAATACTTATTAAAATTGAGTTTTTATTATGCCAAATCTTTAAGCTACAACTACTGGGAGCTTTTTATGCAAATTGTGACATTTGCATCTTTTAATTAGTGAAGCCCTAACTGCAATCTCCTCTCTCCGCAGGGCACTGCTGATGGTGAGTTGTACCTGGATGACGGCCACTCGTTCAGATACCGTGACAGAAAGGTCTTCTGTCTGCGCAGGTTCAGCATGCTGTCAGGCCGTCTGCTCTGCCGGTGAGTCACATTCACACTTCCAAGATGGGCTCCAGTTTTATGCCACGTGTGAAAAAGAGAGACTGTTTGTCATGTTAAAATAACATTAAATATTTTTAAGAAGAATAACTCGTGACAATATGATTTACTGTTTTTGGTGCTGCTTGCCTCAGTCCTGCCAGTGAAGAAGGAACGTTTGACTGTAATACAGTCATACAGTCGGTCACCATCCTGGGGGTCAAGAGCAAACCGTCCGCAGTGATTGTGCATACATCAGGTAAGGAGATCTGGCATTGATGTAAGGTTTATGGATAACTGACATTCACAATAAAAGAAACACCCACTTATACCAGCATGACTCCAGAGAACAAGCCTCCTAAACAACCACTGTCAAATAACACATGCAGTTACTGTGTGTCATGTTATTCTGGTTGGCTTTTGAGATATATCTGTGTAGGAATGTGTGTTTTTAACATCAGTAAATAATTTAAGAATGCATTTTATTGTCCTTGAATGCAATTGGATTTTATTGCCACTGAAGTAAGTTGTGGCCTGTAAACAGTAAAACGATATTTAGTACCCGACCTTTCCTACTGCCTTCCTGTTGTCTGTTTAGTTTCGTATATTCCTCTGCATGTATGTTCTGCAGGTTTATTCCCTGTGGTACACACACACATTATTTTAGTAAATGAAACCAGGTTATTCTAGAAAAACAACCAAAGAAGCAAAAACAAAGCAAATGCACTTTTAAGTTATTAAAGTATTTTAGTTGATAAAACAACATTTGCTCATTTTATATTTGATGTTTCAAAAAGTTGAGATGCAGGACAACAAAAGACAAAAACGTTGTTTCATGCAAGTATAAAAACACTCATTAACTAATTAGATTAACTGATGAAAGGTCAGCAATATACTCTACATGTCTCTCCCTCTCCCTGGTGGGAAGAAAAAAGTATCCCCCCTGCATCTTGAAATCAGTCACAAACAATAAAATTGGAAATTCACTTTCAGCAATCCTGGTTCCACAACAGCAAATGTGACATAGACAAGTCAACATGCACCAGCGTTTCCTTATGAAAACAATTAAATAATAAATAACAGAATTGAGATTTAAACCTTCTTATATCAACTTTTTGATGTCTGTGACATCCTGTAGTTTAATATCCTCCCTGTAAATTCGTCTCTAAATAAATCTTATGTGGACGGGTTGTTGGCTTTAGAGCTGATTGTGCAATTGTTGAAAAACATCAGTCATAACCTGACTGTAACTCACTGAATAATTCACAAGTTAGAACTTGCGGCCCATGATGCTGTAAAACACTTGACAGTGGGGGTCATTTTCACAAAATTAATAACTTTTAAACTCCAAAAATCTGCTGCTAATATCAGGATCAGATCTATGGGACAGGGTCACTTCCTTCCCTGAGATTTGCAGAGGTGCGTAAAAGAGAGCGAGGTGATGCTGTCTGTCAGTAAAACAAACTATAACAGGAATCTAACAATCTGGAGCAAAATATGTATCTATTTTTTAAAACTAGCAGCATTTTGAGCTGTTGCATTTTGACATAATTTCATATTAAACATGGAGGTTAAATAGCACAGTGGAGTTAATTTTGGCATGTTAAACTGGTTGTAATGTTACGTTTGTCTTCTGTTTTCCCCCCACAAATCTCATCCTGTGATTGGGTAAAAACAGTACATAAAAAGGTACCAGATTGCACAAACACTTAGAAATCGTATGTTTTTAAAGGTAAAATTGCAAATAGGTGAGAAAGGGTGAAATCAATAATAGCAATAAAATACTCAGATAATCTATTGGTCAAGTCCAAAGACAAATAACCCAGTTGCTATTGCTATTGCTAGTGGTTTCACCAATTTTCTTTCACTACATCCAGAAATAGTAGCTACATTTCTTCCATGTAAAGAAAAAAAGACATTAAATATTTAGTAATGTTGCTTCAATTTCTGTCTCCAAGCTCATTTAAATTGGATTGTGGCAAATGGGAAAACTGTCCTGTCTAATGAGTTGTATCCTCGGCATGACAGAGGAGTATACCCTCTCAGCCTGGCTGGGGGGCTCCTTTGCCTCCCTCCTGCTGTGTGCCCAGCCTGGAGGCTGTGGTCTGTGACCGGCACCCGGTGCAGACGGCTCCCTGTTATAGTGTTTCCTCACTTGGCTCATGCGAACCCAGCCCAATTTTTACTCTTTAAGTGTGCGCGTGTGTGTGAGGGGGGGGGGGGGGATATGTGTGTAATCATTTATGTTAATGGGAGTGTGGGGAGTGAGTTGGAGGGTGGGGTGGGCTGCTTTTAACTATGTAAAGCACTTTGTGCTACATTTTTTGTATGAAAAGTGCTTTATAAATAAAGAGTGATTGATTGATTGATTGATGTGTTGTGTTATCAAATGCACATTTCAGACGACAGCATCTGTGATGGTTACAGGGGTATAAGGGTTAGAGGAACAACATTGACTGAATAATTTAACAAAAGGCAAACTTTAAAGCTGATCAGACTTCACCAAAAAGTAAAAACAAACCCGGGCAGCACACGGGGAATATAAATGAGTTTACATAGGTAACAGATTGCACAGGAACCTTGTTGAATCCATGCCATAAAGATGGTTTGAGTGTATGCTTTAATTACTCCAAAGGAGAAAAGAAAGCTGTAATAGAAACATTTGGAATCTGAGGAATTTGTTCCCTAATCTGTGTATCGATTTAAAAAAAACTCTAAAAAGGTAAAGCATCACCGTTTTCCTTTTATCACCAGGTGCTAAGGACATTTCAGCTGCATTTCAGTACATGGAAACCTGCTGCAAGCTGACTGTGAACAGTGTAAACCTCAGAGTGGCGATGGATTGGGAAATACAGATATGATGATTGTGGACATGTCAGTGATTGAGTTTCTTCATCTGGATTTCTTCATCCTATCAAGAAAAGATCCAGTTAAATTACCCACTTCAATAACGGTCAACTACAGAACTTATCTGAATACATTTGATTGAAAAATAAATTGATAATTGTTTGATGGTGTGGACACTGATGGCATTCAGATCTTATGCTCATTTCTGTGCTCTAAACAAAATCTTCACAAAATTTTAATCACTTTATAAAATAATATCCATAAATCTTTGGACACTGAGATAAATCCAGTTTTTTTCTGTGTACCATAACCTATTGAAATTGTGGTCATGTGATAAATATGGACTCAAAGTGTATGCTCTACTGAAATTTGTGCAGTCATTTACATAGATTGCATTAACTACTAAAGAATCACAGCCATTTGTATAAACAGTCTCCTGTTTTCGGTGGTTCAAATGCAATTAGAAATAAAAATAATTATAAATTAAAAAATTAAATACTTGGAAATATTGGAGATATCCACTGAATAGATGCTTTTCTAAGAAGAAGAATATAGTTATTTTTTTAATCATCGTATGTACATTTTTAAATTCTTGTTACAAT
This sequence comes from Aulonocara sp. 'chitande type north' Nkhata Bay, assembly GCF_057382095.1. Classification (NCBI taxonomy): domain Eukaryota; kingdom Metazoa; phylum Chordata; class Actinopteri; order Cichliformes; family Cichlidae; genus Aulonocara; species Aulonocara sp. 'chitande type north' Nkhata Bay. Next base: position 19,934,556 of record NC_141362.1, read on the forward strand.
GTGTAGTTTATACACCATTTCTTTAGAGGTTAAATCTTATCAACTACAGCCTAAGTGCCTTATCTCCTTAATTTAGCTGAACCACAATAGAAGAATCAGTGGCGATCATGGATATATATAAACATCAGTGTTTAGTCCCGAATCCTCTTAGCCCCCAAATCCAAAAGATTTGCCAGCAACATAAAAGTAACGGGGAAAAACATTTCCCGAACAGTCAGGATGTCAGAAGAACCCTGACGTTAGGTGACTATCTAAAAATATTTCATTCATTTCATTCATGCTACTGTCCTATGATTACATGTTGGCACATGGTTTTCTTTGAGTACTGTACTTTATCTTGACACTGCCTTGTCCCTGTAGCTTTGCTGACTGAATCCTGGTCTGAGAGGACAAATATTTTTAAAAAAATGCAATCTTTTATTCTTATTGAATGTTTTTAAACAATTATGAATTACAAGTTATTTTTAATTCTAAAGCTTGACTGAATAAATAGTGATGTGCAGCTTCGGATGTTGATGTTTCTAACTCTTTTATTGTTGCTGGATCTCCACCAAATTACTATGATAATTTGTTGCATGTGGTGCTCTGTTTATTATTTATTCTGTTTAACGAAACGGATGGCTGTCCATAGCGTTAGCCTGCTCCAGTTATGCTGAGACTGCTCAATGCTGATCTCCATTGAGAATAGGTTTAAATGGATTGAATGCCTTCTGCTGAGGCAGGGCATCTACGGACCACTCTTTACATGCCCTCTGTCGCGGCCCGCTGGCCTTTGTGTCACCCAACAATGATGGCATCGGAGCGCCGCTGCTGGGGAAAAATCATTGTTCACTTTGGCCAATGGGGACGCATCAAATGGACGTTTACGTGATATGCGAGTTTCTGTGCATATGTGTGTGTGTGAATGGTAATGCAAAGGTGAATGCATGTGAAGTGAACATCTCTTTCACACCAAGCGTTTGCATCTACTCTGTGACGAAGAAAGGGGGGGACGTCACACCAAGAGAGAGCCAATCACATATTAGCTGTTTGGATTTATGCCAGGCCTTTTGGCTTGTAAGACTTTAGTACAAGTGGCAAAAGCCAGTTTTTTTTTTTCCAAAAAAACGCCTGAGACAAGATGCCTTATACGCCATCTGGCTTTTTTTGCGACCGGTTGATCCGGGAACGAGAGAGGAGAGACGGGGAAGGATCTCTGAACAAGCCCTTGCGCTTCAACGGCCAGGACTATAACACCCTCAGACAGGAGTTCCTTCAGAGGAAGACCCTGTTTGAGGATGAGACTTTTCCGGCCACTGTGGAGTCTTTGGGCTTCAAGGAGCTTGGACACAAGTCCAACAAGGTCAAGAACATCGTCTGGAAGAGACCCAAGGTAGGAGGGGGGACTCTGTTGGCACATGGAGAGGCACTTTGAAGTGGGGATGGTCACATGGGAGGTGGGATGTTATTTTTGGTACACAGCAAATGAAAGCATCAAAGAGAAACTGTATTTTTCCGGCCTGAAAAAGGAATTATTTTATGGTGAGAAGTGTTTGCTGCTGTGGAAATTTACCTAGAGATGCAGATGGGATGAAATACTCCACACCAGTTCAGTTTCTTCAAAGCTGAGCTCAGTTTTCTTGATATAGCATCAAATCACAACAACAGTCGCCTCAAGGCTCTTTATAATGTAAGTTAAAGACTCAACAATAATAGAGAGACCCCAACAATCACAAGCACTTGGCGACAGTGGGAAGGAAAAACTCCCTTTTTGCAGGAAAAATAGAATGAATTGACTGCATTCCCAAACAAACTAGGAGGGATTAAGTCTGTTTCATGTTTTTTACTCTAATTTCTCTAATAAGATTGGTACATGTGAAGAATACTACACCCTTATGACTCAGAGACATACATAACTGCTATAAGGCTAGTTCTTGTTCCATGTTTAACTGAAGTAAATTATTTGTGTTTATTTTCTGCAGGAAATCTGTGAAAATCCTCAGTTCATCGTTGGAGGAGCCAGTAGGACAGATATCTGCCAGGGAGATCTAGGTAAATTATGCTTCCTCTGGAATTTTAGGCCCACAATTAGATCACAACATCAGGCAATACCAGGTGATTTCTATTATGTGAAAATAGCATTTTAATAACATTCAAAAGGGGAAAAGGGGAGGGACTTGATTTCAATTTCTTTTTAGCAAACTTCACTCGACAGCGTCTGACTTTTGACAGGATTGGGGCAAGAGCAGATCCAACACAGTCTGCAGTGACAGTCTTTATTAACAGGGTGGCAAAATATCCCAGCGATCCCCTCAGCACGGCCTGTCAGCCTGCAGTGGCCTCCCCATATTGTGCTTACGCTTTTGGAAGGGAATCCAGGAAGCAGCATTTCTCATTGTTGTTTTGTTCAGACAGCAAATAAAGGGGTCCAAATGGGACAAAAGTCCTGGTAGACACTGTTAACCATTGAAAAACTTACATTGTTCACAGCCCTTTGCAGCTAACACCCTGCTACACACCTGGTAAAAAAAAACAAAAACACGAGATCAGCACTCGGCAGCGATCTTTCACTCCTGGAATACAAGAAATGTTCAGGAGAGAATTTCCTGTCTGTGTTTCATCTGATTTCCAAAATTTCACTTCATATTCTTTATGTAGGCTGAGGGTTTTTTTCTCACAATTTTCACTGCACTGGAGAAGATTTTAAAATCAAATTTAGGAGTGGAATAACTGCTTCCAAAGACATAATTACAAGTAATTTTTTGTGTCCAGGTGACTGCTGGTTGCTGGCTGCTATTGCTTGTCTCACCCTGAATGAGAAGCTTCTGTACCGTGTGGTGCCCCTGGACCAAAGCTTTTCAGAAGGTTATGGTGGAATCTTCCACTTCCAGGTCAGAGCCACCCGCCTGCAACCCTGAAATTATTCACACAATATACTTGGTTGAAATTTTTATTAATAATAACAATAACTATATTTGTGTAGCTCTTTTTAAAACACCCAAAGTGCTTTACAGTTTGTATAAAACCTCACATTAATGAAAAGTGTGCAGGCCCTAGCATGACTGATGCACAACATTCATTCATTCCTGCATCCATTCATGCATTAGATGTGAACCACAGCCAAAAATAATGAGCAAAATATCTGAGAGCCGATCAAGAGAATTAATAATATATTAATTAAGAACAATATTTATCCAAACTAAACTGAAATACTTGATTCTATTCTCTACAGTACATAATGTTATTAAGAGAAATCCTTGCATCCACGTGAAAATCACTGCAAAATCAGCACCAGTGATCACAGTTTATCTTCTGTGGATGCAGTTATGAAGTCAAACAAAGTCCACCAAGGTGATGCAAGACTCTAATGTGTTGACATCAACTTAAAAAAAATTTGCATATATTTTTAAAAACTTCAGATTTCCCATTCTTTTTTATTCATGTTCTCCACAGTGCCCCAGTTTATTTTGGCTTTTGTCAATACATCTTTGTAAAATCAAGATTAATGAAGCAAATAATGAGGCATTGTTATTCGTTTAGGCATTTTCAAGCTTTCATTCTAGTGTCTCACATACAGTGGCTTGCAAAAGTATTCGGCCCCCTTGAACCTTCCAACGTTTTGTCACATTACAGCCACAAACATGAATCAATTTTATTGGAATTCCACATGAAAGACCAACACAAAGTGGTGTACACGTGAGAAGTGGAACGAAAGTCATACATGATTCCAAACATTTTTTACAAATAAATAACTGCAAAGTGGGGTGTGCGTAATTATTCAGTCCCCTGAGTCAATACTTTGTAGAACCACTTTTTGCTGCAATTCCAGCTGCCAGTCTTTTAGGGTCTGTCTCTACCAGCTTTGCACATCTACAGACTGAACTCTTTGCCCATTCTTCTTTGCAAAGCAGCTCCAGCTCGGTCAGATTAGATGGACAGCGTTTGTGAACAGCAGTTTTCAGATCTTGCCACAGATTCTCGATTGGATTTAGATCTGGACTTTGACTGGGCCATTCTAACACATGGATGTGTTTGTTTTAAACCAGTCCATTGTTGCCCTGGCTTTATGTTTGGGGTCGTTGTCCTGCTGGAAGGTGAACCTCCGCCCCAGTCTCAAGTCTTTTGCAGACTCCAAGAGGGTTTCTTCCAAGATTGCCCTGTATTTGGCTCCATCCATCTTCCCATCAACTCTGACCAGCTTCCCTGTCCCTGCTGAAGAGAAGCACCCCAGAGCATGATGCTGCCACCACCATATTTGACAGTGGGGATGGTGTGTTCAGAGTGATGTGCAGTGTTAGTTTTCTGCCACACGTAGCGTTTTGCATTTTGGCCTAAAAGTTCCATTTTGGTCTCATCTGACCAGAGCAGCTTCTTCCACATGTTTGCTGTGTCCCCTACATGGCTTGTGGCAAACTGCAAACAGGACTTCTTATGGTTTTCTGCTAACAATGGCTTTCTTCTTGCCACTCTTCCACAAAGGCCAACTTTGTGCAGTGCACAACTAATAGTTGTCCTATGGACAGATTCCCCCACCTGAGCTGTAGATCTCTGCAGCTCATCCAGAGTCACCATGGGCCTCTTGGCTGCATTTCTGATCAGCGCTCTCCTTGTTCGGCCTGTGAGTTTAGGTGGACGGCCTTGTCTTGGTAGGTTTACAGTTGTGCCGTACTCCTTCCATTTCTGAATGATCGCTTGAACAGTGCTCCGTGGGATGTTCAAGGCTTGGGAAATCTTTTTGTAGCCAAAGCCTGTTTTAAATGTCTCAATAACTTTATCCCTGACCTGTCTGCTGTGTTCTTTGGACTTCATGGTGTTGTTGCTCTCAATATTCTCTTAGACAACCTCTGAGGCCGTCACAGAGCAGCTGTATTTGTACTGACATTAGAATACACACAGGTGCACTCTGTTTAGTCAATAGCACTCATCAGGCAATGTCTATGGGCAACTGACTGCACTCAGCCCAAAGGGCGCTGAATAATTACGCACACCCCACTTTGCAGTTATTTATTTGTAAAAAATGTTTGGAATCATGTATGATTTTCGTTCCACTTCTCACGTGTACACCACTTTGTATTGGTCTTTCACGTGATTGATTCATGTTTGTGGCTGTAATGTGACAAAATGTGGGAAAGTTCAAGTGGGCTGAATACTTTTGCAAGCCACTGTATAAGAGTTTGATCTTAGTCATACATGATTGGAGATTTTGAAATTTTAAGACTTCACTGCTGCTGACTATACGATGTTATCAATGTTATACAATGTTACATGTTTTCCATTAATTTGTGACATATTTTAGATTTAAAGATGAGTTGATTAAAAAAGAAAATAATCACACAACTTAAAAAGTTCCTGGCAACACTTTAAATATATCATTGTCCTGCCGTTTATTTTAACACGTGATTCTGTGGATTGTTTCTCCTTCGTCATGTCCTTCTGCTCTGGTCAGAGGGCCCGGTGGCGCCAGTGTCCGGCAGCCTCGCCTCTGTCAGTGCGCCCCAGGGCAGCTGTGGCTACAATGTAGCTTGCCATCACCAGTGTGTGAATGTGTGTGTGAATGGGTGGATGACTGGATATGTAAAGCGCTTTGGGGTCCTTAGGGACTAGTAAAGCGCTATATAAATACAGGCCATTTACCATTTTATTTACCATCAGTTCTGGCGTTATGGTGACTGGGTGGATGTCATCATCGATGACCGCATCCCAACTTTCAACAACCAGCTGGTCTTCACTAAGTCCGCTGAGAGGAATGAGTTCTGGAGCGCCCTGCTGGAGAAGGCTTATGCCAAGTGAGTGTCTTTATGCTCGAGTGGGGGAAAGCAGAGCAAAATGGTGCATTTTGGTAGTTTTATTCAACTGTTTAATCAGAATTATCACAATCCCAGAGAAAATTAAATGGTCACAGTTGCTCCAAGACCGTAAGAACAGTAACTAACTGAACTAAATTGAATTTTTACTAATATTAAGTATTACAAAGTTACAAAATATAACAAATAGCTCTAAACATTATGATTCATGCATGGTTGTGGGAATTGCTCACGTTATTAGACATCCTTATACAAAATTAACTTCCTAAAGTCAATTTAAAGGCTTTATTGTTGCGCTGATAAGTTAATGCCTAAATGGACAAAAACTCTCTCTATGATCCAGGCTTCATGGTTCTTATGAGGCTCTGAAGGGTGGAAACACCACCGAGGCCATGGAGGACTTCACTGGTGGAGTCACTGAGTTCTACGAGATGAAGGAGGCTCCCAAAGAACTCTACAAGATCATGAAGAAAGCTCTGGAGAGAGGGTCGCTCATGGGCTGCTCCATCGATGTGAGACACTGTTGTCTCTCCACACCTCTTCTCTAGTATTAGTGTTGATGTTTTATTCTTGATAAATTTACACTAAAGCAGTCGAACCACCTCGCTGTGCTCAGATTTGATGAAGATGAAGTTGATTAAAGCCTACAGTATGTTAACTTCAGCCACCAGGTGTCTTGAAAATCAAAGCAAGCTTTTCAGCTGCTATTAGGCTCCTCATTCAGAATTGTCATTATGCACAGTCGTGCTGGTGTTTGCATATTTATTTCATTTTATCCCCATCAAACTTCCATTACCTGTTTTTTAATCTGCAGTCCCTGGTTCCTGCCCGCTTTGAGACACGTACGGTGACGGGACTTGTGAAGGGACATGCCTACTCTGTGACAGCAGTGGAAGAGGTAAAGTAGTGTGTTTTGTCCAGTGAGATTACACCAGCCGCTCAGCAAAAAATTGAAATGGAGTGTACGGCTGTACACTTTGAAGCCTTGAATGCTGCATTAATACGAACAGAACAGGAAGGTGATGGATTAATGTGAGTTCATATTAAACCCGAGAGTCTCTCTGAAATACCACAGTGCCGACCGTCTCAGCACAAGGAGTCTAAAGTTCGTCTGGTGCGTCTCAGGAACCCGTGGGGTCAGGTTGAATGGAATGGTCCCTGGAGTGACAAGTAAGGAATTTTTAACTTTTACAATTTTTAACCCTACTTTAGCAAAAAAACTCAGTATTTTAGTTAAATCCCTCTTTAGACTGTTTCACTATATCTAATATATTTCCTCAACAGCTCCAAGGAGTGGGCCACACTTTCTAAGGCTGAAAAGGAGAAGCTTCAACATCAAAGTGCAGAAGATGGAGAATTCTGGTAAGTGAGATCTACAGTTTTTACTATTTTGCTACATTTGTCTGAATCCATAATCTTTCCTGGTCTCTTGAATTCCTGTACAGGATGTCATTTGAGGACTTTAAGAAGAACTACACCAAGATTGAGATCTGTAATCTCACCCCTGATGCGTTGGAGGATGATAAGATCCACAAGTGGACGGTTTCTGTGAATGAGGGGCGTTGGGTGAGAGGCTGCTCCGCTGGAGGATGCAGGAACTATCCTGGTAATCTACTGTAGAGATGTTTATTAATCCTTTCTCACCAGAGAAGAACAGAGTGGTCTTTCACTCATACACCAAACATGTGAAAAAGCTTTACATTGGCTGAAGAATAATGCACCTTCCACCCATTAATTTTCTACTACTTATCAGCAGTCTAAGCAGAGAACCCCAGAATTCATCACCCACCCATCATTCCCAGATCATTCCCGAGACATATAATCTCTCAAGGGAATCCTGGGGCTTCCCCAGTGCATAATTTGGATCCGCAATTTCCAGTTTAGGCATTTTTCATTCCAAAAATATAATGCATAAAGAACCTGACTGTCCTCTTTTTAAATGGTGAATATGATATGATAGATAGGAGAGTAAGAGAACAGTAACCAACTCTCTTGCAGACACTTTCTGGACCAATCCTCAGTACCGCCTTCGCCTGCTGGAGGAGGATGATGACCCTGAGGACAACGAGGTGGCCTGCACCTTTGTGGTGGCGCTGATGCAGAAGAACAGACGGAAAGAGCGCAAGATGGGAGCCAACCTCTTCACCATTGGATTCGCCATTTACGAGGTGTCCACTTCAGTTTTTAATCATTGTCCCAAGACTTTTCCATTTTCCAGCCTCTGTTGCTAATTTACTTTCACAGCTGTCCTTTTTTTACAGACAAAAATACGTCGATTTGATTCTGCCGCAGTTAAAATTAATGTTGTTACTGATGTTGCTATTTTCTCTCGACAGGTGCCAAAGGAGGTAAGGAAGGCGTGAAAGGGATTCTCAGCAGTTTGCGAGTTAATTCCACCCCACGCTTTATATTTTCATAGCCATTCTTCCAGTTTCTTTTTTCATCACCAACTTTAACTCTGAGGAAATTCTTCAGTACTATTTTGCATTTTCTGCTCTTTACATTGTGACTACCCCAAACCAGATGCATGGAAACAAGCAACACATGCAGAAGGATTTTTTCCTATTCAACTCCTCCAAGGCGCGCTGTAAATCCTACATCAACTTGCGTGAGGTGACCCAACGTTTCCGCCTGAGCCCTGGCGAGTACGTCATAGTACCCTCCACATATGAGCCACATCAGGAGGGAGAGTTCATCCTGCGAGTCTTCTCTGAAAAGAAGAACACCTCAGAGTGAGTGGGAGAGGGTGATCAGGGTGGCCTAGGATGCCATGAGGTGGGAATGGTTATATAAGTAGTTTTCCTTCTAGTATGGTGCAGAATTGTAGTTGGATATGTTCTGATCTTATATTTCTTAGTAGGGCTGGGTATTGGAATACAGCGCATTGGCTGTTTGCTAAGATAGTTATTTATCAACTTATTCCTATTACCGGTGTTAAAGATAAAGTCAAAGCACTCTTAAATAATGAGGGTAGGGTTTGATCTTCATGGCAAAATGAAAAGCTTCAGTTTTCATTTTGCATGGTTAACGTAATGAGGTATATTTTTTTCCAGACGTATCTTTTCCTCAAAATATCCAAATGTTTTCAGTACCTAAATCTAACCTGCGAGTAAATGTGAAAAAAAAAAGGAGGACGTTTATCATTCTGCGTTAAATAATGCCAAAAACACCTTGTGTCTGACAGAACAGCAGTAATTCAGATTCTAAGATTAGAATCTGTTATATAATAAAGGTTAGGGTAAACAAAGAGGTATACAGAAATTATTAAATATATTATATTGCAGTGCCTGTATTTAGATCAATGCATTTTAGTTCTGAGTCCTGTACTATAAAGATAGTCTCAGTTCAGTTCAGTTTTATATATAGTGTCAAATCTTCCTTCCACCGAGCCCAGCAGTCATTACATTTTCCTGCAATCGTTTGACATTTACACATTTGCAAAGTCTTACAAACCCTAAAACAAACTAATAGATAAAATGACAACAATACCCAGCCCAACTGTATGTGCAGTTTAATTAGACTTGGAGTTTATGAGGGATTTCTCTACCCTGTGTGTGCGGGTCTCTGTGTCTGTTAATGAGGGTGGGATTTTCTGCTTGGTGGGTGGGACACAAACCACCAAGAACAAACTATTTTAACGGCGATTTGATTTGTAGAATCAGAAGAAATCGGCCCGAGTTCGAAGCTGTTATGGAATCTTTTTTAGGACAAGCATCTTCAGATTTGGGGATGATCTGGTAAACTTTCTAAATATTTAGTACTGCATACTCAAGCCTCAACAAACATCTGCACCTCCCAACCATCCCACTGCTGCCCAGAGGACCAGACAGCACGCAGAGCCGGCCTGAACTCTGATGGACCCGGACTTGGGTGTGACTCAGGGTGTGCGACGGATGGGCTTTGAATTACCTAACATGGCTTTAGATCACAGTATACTATGACACCATTAACTATGCATGTCACAAATTACCTAAACTAATTAAAAATGGAAAGCTCTGGTGACAATCAAGTTTGCCCAAAATAAGAACAATCGGGAAGAACAAAACTTGACTGGAGGAAGCAGCAGGTGATACAAAACTAACAGCTCCATTTGCTCCATTAAGCGTTTTATGCAATCATTTTCATATTTTAGTGCAATGTGACTTTGGGGACTATAAGCCTATAAACTCCTTTATAATAAATCTGTCAGATGACTTACAGATTCAGCACATCAACATAATTCATGCAAAATTTGATGAGAATAAATTTGATGAATGCAGTAAGAAAAGGAAAAAAAAAAGCAGAGGCTTATAGTCCAGATGAGATGATGGTGTCACCGTGGTGACTGCTGTTTATTCGTCTTCACTCAGGGAGATAGAGAACAGGATCGAGGCTGACCATCCAGTGGTAAGTGTCCTCTTAGTTTTCCAGAGTGTGTAGAGCTACTGCAGCACAGGGATTGCCTCAATATTTCTTCCAAGTATATCTAAGTGTCTGGTTACTTTGGCAAGTTACAGAAATAAGCAGCAAAAAGCTTCAGCTGCTTTAGTTTATCTTATTTTGTTCTGCAATTGTGGATATAACCAGTTTGTAATGTAAAGAACAAATAACTTGGAAAGGATCATCTTCAGAGTTTTTCATTCTTATGCTTTGTGGCTCAATGACGCCTCAGCCAGCACCAGCTTCAGCGGGGGAAGAGAGCGAGGAGGACCAGCAGTTCCGGACTATTTTTCAGGAGATAGGCGGCGAGGTCAGTGCAGAAAGACGAGGAGAATGGCTTTAAATTTAAAAACCCCAAAACAGAACATTTTGTGTTTTTCATTAGCAGAAAACATTAGGCGATTGCTGTACTTTGGAAATTAATCTCCTGTCTCTTCTTTATTGGTGTCCCCCTCTGCTCTTCTTGTTTTCACAGGATATGGAAATAACAGCCAACGAACTGAGAAACGTTCTCAACAGAGTGATCACCAAGCGTAAGTCCAGTCTGATAGGCTGAACTTTCCGTCATTATAAAACAGGACACATGCACACATCAGTCCACAGCAGGCAATTCCCTGCTTGATCCATCAGCCACCAATTTTCTCAACCTTTTATCTAATTCAGGGCTGTTTATACACATGCAGGTAACTAAGGGAATTGAACACAGCTGTCATAGTTTGCTGTGTGGCAGGCAGGATGTAGGACCCAAATGCAGGACTCACACACAGGAATTTAACTGAAAGCTGCAGCTTTATTGCTGGGAAACTTCAGCAAAAACTTCAGGAAAGGCCAATAGCAGCATGCTGTCTTTAACTGTCGTCCTCTAAGTGTTTTCACTCTTTACGTTCCCAGACAAGGACCTGAAGACGGAGGGTTTCAGCCTGGAGAGCTGCAGGAGCATGATTGCTCTGATGGACGTATCCTTTGTATCGAGTGCATCGGGCTGGCTGTGTTGTCTGTAGGAGGCACAACCTGCCGAGACCCAGGCAGGGTCTGTGATGGATGCTCATGGGGCTTAGGCCTCATTTCAGTCACAAAACAGTGACAGTTGCTTTTAACCTCTAACTTTGTGTGGTTTTAAGCAGTCTGTGTGTTTACTTTGGCAAGTTTATGATTTTTTCCCCATTTCATTTGGCTCAATTTACCTAACTGAGAAAAACCTTGTTGCACCACTCAAATGCGACAACACGACTGACATGGTACACCATTTTAGTCTTAACTATGTCTCCTCAGATGGATGGGACCGGTAGACTCAACCTTCAGGAGTTCAGACACCTGTGGAATAAGATCAAACAGTGGCAGGTGAGAAAAGAGTTTTCAGTTTATTATTATATCAGAAATTCTAGAATCGTTCTGCATTAAGCTTCTGCTCAGCTTATTGTCATACATACCGATCATACCCGATTTCTTTCAGGGAATTTTTAAACACTATAACACTGACCAGTCCGGTATCAACAGTTACGAGATGAGGAATGCTGTCAATGATGCAGGTAATAGCATAAAACACAAATACAGTACTGTGCAAAAGTCTTGAACCACATCTCGTTTCTGACTTGTAATTTTTAAAGCGGTCTTGAGCAAAATAGTTCTTCTGACTTTCTGAGATTTTCTTTGGACATCTGCAGCTTTTTTTATTTATTTTTAGTCCAGTCCTTATACCGTACCATTTTCAGAGAAATGATTTGTTTGTTTAGCCACTTAACATTGACCTATGAATCATTCAAGCATAAAAAAGTCAAGGGATGATCTCAGTAGAAGGGGAGCTGTCAAGAAGCTATTTTAAGGAAAGGACACAGGGAGAAAAAGTCATACCAGATACTGACTTTCAAGCTCCTTAGAATTGTACAAACGGCTTTTTCCTTATATCATCTATTTCTGTGTGGCTGCACCTATTTCCCATTTTCCACTCCAAATATAAAGAAATGAGGTATATTATATGACATATGTGAAATTACAGCTTCAACTCATCCTCTAAATGTTGTTGTCGCTGTACAGTCATGTGTCTCATGTCCCGCTCAGGCTTCCGTCTCAACAACCAGCTCTACGACATCATCACCATGCGCTACGCAAACGAGAGCATGAACATCGACTTCGACAGCTTCATCAGCTGTCTGGTCCGGCTCGAAGCCATGTTCAGTAAGTCAGTGAGATGGAGTTCATATTTTTTTCTGACATTTGAGAGGCTGAACAACCTCTACACCAAACAACAACAAAAAAAGCACATTTCCCTTCTTGTGCCTAAGTGTATGCATTTGAAAGTTTCCAAGGATGCCAAATAATTCAGGTTGAATTTTGGGAAAATGTTGATTCATAGGCTGAACCATACAAAAACTTAAAAGTTAAATAATGAGATGTAATTGAAAGATAGTGGGTCTGCTTACGGTACCTCACCTTAAAGGAAAGTTAACAGTCATGGCCAAAAGTTTGCTACTTCAGTTTTTATTCAAACTATTGTTTTTTTACATGTTTCTAAGTTAGAGTGAAGAACAATCATAAGCATTTTATAATGGCAAATAAATCAAATTTATGCAAAGAGTTCCTCTTTACATCTGCAGTTCTCTGGATATCAGCTTATGGACCAAAACCTCATTGATGGCGATCCATTCCTGCTTTATTGGTGCTCCCAAGCTGATCACAACTAGTGGGATTGTGGTCTTTAACCTGCTTTTTAAGGGTGGATTTTTAGGGCTTTTTTGGGATAGTTCTTAAAAAGCCCACAAATTGTGATCACGTTGGAGTGCAGAAAGGCAGGAATGGATCACCATCAATCATTATGTCCCAGAAGATGATATCCAGTAACCCACAGAAAACTGCAGAAGTAATGAAGAAGTACCTCAACACTGTAAATACTGACTCCATCCATCCATTTTCTTCCACTTACTCAAATCAGGGTTTGGGGCTGGAGGCTATCCTAGCTGTCATCGGGCAAGTGGTGGAGTAAACTGAATAGGTTGCCAGTCTGTTGCAGGGTAATACACATAGAGACAGACAGCCATTCATGCTCACATTCACACCTACGAGCAATTTAGAATCACCATTTAACCCAACTCCATGCATGTTCTGGGGCTGTAGGAGGAAGCTCCACACAGAAAGGCCTCAGACTGGATTTGAAACCAGAACCTTTTTGCCCTAAATAAAAGCTTTTTGCATAAATTTGCTTCATTTGCCATTAAAACTCTTACTAAATACGTAAGAATGTAAAAAAAATCATCTAAAAACTGAAGCGAGGTACTGACCTGAGTGTACTCTATGCTCTCTAGAATGCATAGGAGGCTATAGGAAGAGTCCCTGCAGTATAGTCAGTTTAATCAGATTAGACTTTGGTGTTTCTATGTACTTTATCATTTGTATCCAAACTTTTCTTCTGATGTGACTGACAGGCCCACTGGATTAGTAAAAATGGCATTTGTTCCTCCAAACATTGTTTTTGTCATTTCTTTGTGTTTAAAACCAAGTGTAGTTTCATTTCTTTTGGCCCTTATATGAGATGAACCACACTCGTGTTGAACTGCAGCTGCATTGTGATGTTTCTCTTCTCAGGGGCGTTCCAGGCCTTTGATAAGGATGGAGATGGTACCATCAGACTCAGTGTCCTGGAGGTACGAATCTTTGATTATAAAACACAGATGTAGATATACTTATTTAAAAGGTCAGCACTGGTAGCTCTGTAATCCAATGAACCTCTTCCTTGTGTCCATCTTTAGTGGCTCCAGCTGACCATGTACGCCTAGAAAGCCCAACCATCTCCCAGGTGAGCTCCACTCCATGCGAGGACCAGACCTGCCAGCCTTTACCTCAAAACTCAGTGTGCCTGACTACCGTTAGCCTTCATGCACCTCACCTCCAGCTCTGCTCCTTCTACTCCAAAATGTCCTTTCATTTGATCTTTCCATTTTTCTCAGCAGGTCTCAGGCCTTTTGCATTTCCTTCTCTGCCTTTGTCCTCCCACCTCTTTCTCTCATCAAAATATCAGTCTCAGTCATGAGCTCTGTTCTGATTTTTTTTTTTTTTAAATACATACTTACCATTAACATTTGTACCATCTCAGGCAGCAAACACATACGACCTCTTTTATTCTGTCATAATACCTCACAGAGCCTCACCCAGCAAACCCACCTCTGTACCATTCATATCCCCAGCTAACATCTCCTCCTTCAGCCTCCCTGTGTTTTCTTCTCCTTTTATCAAACTGAGCAGCAAGGCCTTTCTTCCTGTATTCATTCCAGTGAACTGGGCTCTCTGGTGGACAGTGAATAAAAACTGTGATTTACTCTCGAACCTGTTATTAACTAAGAATCTGTACAAGTAGGGCCTAACAAGGATTGAAAATATCACTGTTTCCTCATTAAGTTTTTGTTTTATTTGCTGATTTTTTTTGTAAGCAATGAATCCACCTGATCGATCGGCCTGGACTCAATCACATATAATCCCACCCATCAGTAAAAAACATATTGTATATATTGTTTTCTGGTGAAAAACTCAGGCTTCTTGTGTTTATCTCAGCTGAAAAACTGTCCAGTTCTCCAGTGCTATTTGTGGATGGATGAAAAACAAGAAGAAAACTGAGAAGCAATGGGTTTTTTCTTTCTTCCAAATTGGATTTTAAAGACTAAGGCTAATGGGTTGAACTGCAGCTTTGTTTTTTTTTGTGATTTTCCTCTTAAGGCTTTGGTCTAATGAGTGTACTGCATTTTTAACCACTTTAACCAAAAGAATAAATGTGTAGTTACTGATTTGACTGCGTTACCAGTAATTAAGTTGTGAAACTGTGACAAATATGCAAATTTCAGTAAACACTGAGTGAAATAAGAAAACACCATAAAAATACAGCATTTTTTCTGATGTTGCAAACATTTTTATTAACTTTCTCTTTCTTAAAAAACATCTCATAACTTTGATAACAACAGAAAAACTTGAAGAAACTCAGGAATGCCAGGTAAGAGGTGACGCGCACGCTTTTCTCGATCATAAATAACGAGTGAGAACGTCAGGTTAACTCGGCTAAGGGCAAATCCTCAAAATAAAGAAGAAAAAGAAAGAAAGATAACGCAACCCGGAGAGCTGCAACCTTCAAACCAAGTCTGCCAAAGAGAGCAACAGCTGGGCTTTTAACAGAAGATTTAGTCACCTGTTTTCAAGAGGTTGAGGTATGGCATGGGAGATGAATCCAAAATCTTCTCTTCGAAATCTTCCATCGAACACCTCCTCTAAACATCCGTTATCTCCACACTTTATTAGACAACTGTGGAAAACAAATACAGCTCCGGTGCCTTCTGCTTGATTCTCCAAATACAAAATAAATCCACAAGAATGTGACATAAAAACAGCACCTCACACTCACGCTTGGAAAACAAGGTTCGCCGGACAGGGTTAAACACTCTGCCGACAACAACGAGGAAATAATCCACACAGATTAGCACACATACTTCACATCTTGGTTCTGTTTTCACAGCAAATGTCAATTCTCAAAGGACAAATCCTTCAACACAGTCCCTATTAACGCACTAATCACCTGACTGAGCAACAACAAATAAATAAATGTAATCCTAAACGACCCAACGAGATTGTAAGAACTTGAGTTTTTTTATTTTTAGAAAATAAAAACCAAACATTAAATACATCAATCTTCAATTAAATTCCCTCAAAACAAATAATCACACTGTTAAACGCAGCCTCAAAGACAACACCACGAATTTCCAAAAACTTTAAATCGCTCATTGTCATAAGTGGTAACTTTAATTTAAAAAAAACACACTACAGGTTGCTCAACGTGACACGCAACAACTGCACAACAACGATAAAAACATCTCTTAACCCATGCCATATTGTAGCCAACCAATCTGGAAGACGATAACTGCTTTTTGTTGGCGTTTCATCGGAAAAGCGTGGCAACTCCCTTAGATACCGGCTACGCTGAAGTTTCTTCAATAAACAAAAGTCACGTGTTTCTTTGTCTTTCTTTGGTCATTGACAAGAAGAAGTAATGGTCAGACTAAAAAAGGGGAAGGTGTGTTTTGTAGAAAGTTTAAAAAAAACATAACAGCACAACCAACCCTCCTTTTTTGTAACTGTATTATGGTTGGATTCCAACATAAAGGATGGACTTGTCAGACGCCACTCGCCAGGCTCGACGAGAGCGCTGCTAAGGGTAAGTGGGTCCCAAGAGCGTGCCTCCCAATATGGGAGGGTAACATTAGGGTAAAGGTTACAAGAAAGGAGAGAAGTCTCAGGGAGAAACGGCATTCCCACCAGAAGCTTTAAGGCTCCACTTCAGTGTCCTCCTCAGCATGTTTCTGCATGTGCATCAGCATTCCCTGCAACACACAAAGTCACAGCCTCTAAATCAGCTTCTAAAACTTGTATGTACTCAACCAAAGCATATGTAAGCGTTTATATAATAGGAGGTTATATTAAAATGCATATTTACACAGCATCACTCATTAAATATGAAGTTCCTGCTATGTATTGCTTTAGAATCATTTATAGATTCTAACAGGACATGATTTGTTTTTACACTTTATTCGTGACAGGTTGTTATGGTCCTCTTATGGTCGCTCAGCTCCATATTTATTAAAATAGCATAAATTAGCTTTGCTGGATTTGCAGTTGAAAGTTTATATTATAGTGGGCCTTGGTGTTTCACCGTCTGACTGAAACAAGCTATTTTAAATCTATCTGTCTACTGATTGGCTGCTACTAGCAGACAGGAGTTTTTCCTGTTTGACATGAGCATTTTAGAGCTTTTGGGCCATAAAGATGATCTGCATATAGAGCTGGGCGATATGAGATTTTTTCATATCACGATATGTTTTTTTCATTTCAGGCGATAACGATATCTATCACGATATAAGCCAAATAACTATATTTGTAAGATTTAAATGTGCCGTTGCTCACAAGTAAAATGTGAAATAATCAGCAGCTTGTTTTTATTTAAATATTTATTTCTCATAATAAGTTCAACAGGGTAGATGTACTTAAGGAACATGAGACTTTTTCAGATAAATAAAGGCAAATATTGCAAACTACACAAAAGGCAGCCGCTAAAGCGTTTAAGTTTCAAAATAGAACAAACGAAACAGACTAAATTGTCAATTCCACTTAGAAACAAAATATTAATTCTAAAAATAAATCTTAGTTTGTTTTACAGAAGAACAGACAAAACTGACTAACTTTTGTCAATATCAAATAAACTGAGAACTAAAAGGAAATTCTCAATCTCTCCTTGTTGTATAGCTGAGCTTTTCAAACAGTTTTAACAGTTACTTTAGTCTGACGAAAGCCGAATGACGAATTAGCGCTTCCAGTCAGAGACTGAGGCTACGTCCACACGTACACGGGTATTTTTGAAAACTGAGATTTTCCGTTTTCGTTTTAAAAAATAATCCCGTCCACACATAAAGGCAGAAATGAAGGAAAAAGCTGCTATGAACATGCCAAAGCAGCAGGTGGCGCTAGATTCCTAACCGTGCAGAAATGTTGGCCAATCAGAAGTCTAGAAGCCTCGGTGGGAAAAAGTAAACAAAGCTGCGGCATAGAAGCAGAACCGAGTCGTATGTGTGGAGGGACAGTAACTGTGTGTATATGTAAGCATTTAAACACTGCAGAGAGTAGAATTAACAGTATTGTAGAAATTCATTTCACCGAAACAATAACGTGGCGCACAGTGTGACGCATGCACCAGTTTATTGTATTTCCAGACTTGCTTTCGGCACAATTTACAGTGTACGCTACTCTGTTTTTTTGTCAGACTTGAAATAGCCGAAATACCTTCACACTACGGAACTTCTTTGGCTCTTCTGTTCGACAATCTCTCCGGCATTGGAACCATCATCTGTTTTCTCTTCGGTCACGCTCGGTTGATTTTTCTAGTCGGCACACTCATTTCCTCCATTACGCGCTGGCTCCATTACCCGCTGGCTGCTTCCCAAACAAACACACGTGCGGCTTGGCACTTGTGCTGTACGTAACAAGTCACGCGACGTGACGCTGCGGCTGTGATTGGTTCGGCTCTGCGCTACCTAATTTGGATTGGCTGACCTTTTTTTTTTTTTTTTTTTAAGAGGACAAGAGCGGCGAGGTCTATCGCGATAGCTTAATTTCTCTATCGAGTAAAAGTTATATCGCGATACATATCGTTATCGTTCTATCGCCCAGCTCTATCTGCATATATGTCGAAATGAAGATTTGAAATTTGGGCTATGTTTAATATAAGTATCCTTATTGTATCAGTACACACAGTCAAGCAAAAAACAAAGTACACTCTTACTGCTTCCACGGGAATTAAGAGGGTAAGCAGCAGCCAGGTGCTGCTAATCAAATGTACCCAATTAACTAATCATCTGTAAATAAATAAATAAAACCACCTCTAATAAAAGTTGATGCTTTGTGTGTCTGCTGGTCTGAAGCATTCAGGTGTTTTTGAATGACTGGGTGCCCGAGCAAACACACCCCAAGGTCAGATCGTGCAATACTTACAGAAATTGGAAAAAACCCAACAGCTACATTTCAGAGTCTACGGCCTTAGTTAGCATGTAATAGGTTAAAGTTCATGACAGTTGCTTGGAGGGACTGCCAGGAGAAAGCCTATTCTCTCTAAAAGAAAGGTTTTCAAATGTTTATCTGAACAAACCACAAGACGTCTTGAACAATGTTAACTTTGGACAGACCAGACCAAAGTGCAGATGTTTGCCCATAATGCATAGCACCACATTTGGTGAAAAACAAACACAGCATATCAGCTGAAACACCGACTGTCAAACACGGTGGTGGAGCGGAGTCACAGGGCTGAGCATTAACTCTTCTGAGTTTTGCAACAATCCAGTCAAAGTCCAGACCTCAACCTCACTGAAATGCTGTGGTGGAGCCTTAAGAAAGCTGTGCATACCTCAATGAACTAAGCAACGTTATTAGGAAGAGCAGGGCAACAATAAGAAAAAAAATATTAATGGCTCATTATGGAGAATAAATGACTTTGACTGCATCTGTCCAAAAAGAAAGAAAATGTTGGGTGTTGAGTTCTGTTGAATGTGTTTATACCTGCTTGGAGGTGTTGCGCGCAGAGAAAAACGCTTCACAGTTTTTCCAGCGGCACTTGAGCGTCTGAAAGTTGCCACTGGTGTGGTCGTTGATCAGGTGCTGCCGCAGATGCTCTATCAACCCAAAGACCAGTGAACAGCCATGCCACTGGAAACACAAAACGCCAATAACCAAACAAAATGAGAAGCTCAGAAGGAAAAGACGGGACTGGAACACAACTTATCCATAAATTTCTCAGCATTGCTCCATGACACGTCTTACCCAGCAGCGGTAGTTTTGCATTAGGTTCAGCTTCACTGCCTGCACGCTGCCATCATAGCAACCCGTGTAGATCTGAAACACACAAAATTAGAGTTAGGATTTAGCCTTCTGAGATATAACACAGACAATTTTATGAAAAGAGATGTCTTGTAGAAAGCCAATCGCTCTCAATCATCACTTAGGACCCAGTAGAGGTGTGTGACAACATTAAAGCTTAGAAATTCCTCATATCAGCAATGAAACTTTACAATTTTCATTCATTCATTCATTCATTCATTCGCTTCCGCTTATCCTTTTCAGGGTCGCGGGGGGCGCTGGAGCCTATCCCAGCTGTCATAGGGCGAGAGGCAGGGTACACCCTGGACAGGTCGCCAGTCTGTCGCAGGGCCAACACACAGGGACAGACAACCATTCGCACTCACTTGCACATTCACACCTAGTGGCAATTTGGATTAATCAATTAACCTATCCCCACAAGCTGCATGTCTTTGGACGGTGGGAGGAAGCCGGAGTACCCGGAGGGAACCCACGCAAACACGGGGAGAACATGCAAACTCCACACAGAAAGACCCCGGCCTGATGTTGGAATTGAACTCAGTACCTTCTTGCTGTGTGGCAACAGTGCTAACCACCGTGCCACCGTGCTGCCCACTTTACAATTTGTTTTTCAAAAATATTCTGTATGAGAACCAAATAGATGAGTTATTAAGTCATAACTGGTGTCTAAACAACACTTGAAATAGCACGTCTCACCATGTTCTTGTGGATAGCCATGCACATCACCATGTCCTTGTGTCCTCCGTAGACCTGCAGTTGGTCATGAGTCTGTGGAGAGAGCGTGCTTTCAGATTTTCTTGTGCAATGGCATGTCAATATTAAATAAATAAAGAAATTCATGAGCAGTTTATGTTATTAAAAGACAGATGGTGTGACGATGCTAACCTGCAGGTCGTAGACACGGACCAGTTTGTCCAGGCAGGCGGTCACCATCACTTTCCCCAGGATGGCCACTACTGTAACAGCATGACTGTGGCCCTTATAAACCCGCACAAGCTCACCTGTCTGTGACAAAGTAAGAAAATAATCATTTCACATGGCTTCTTTTTCAAATGGTGAATAACTGAAATTAAAGACGCAAAACTGTAACAGCGACTCACATGGATGTTGTGTGCGTAGACACACTGATCACTGGATCCACTGAATACCAGATCATTGACCACCTGGGAAAAAGCAGCAGAAGAGAAGACACACTCACAAAAGACACAAATTTGCATACAAACATAGATAATCTGTGTATTATATTTTTTAACAGTACAAAACATCAAGGTTTATAACATGCCATCCTGTCATTGTTGTCTTGAATATCATGAAATTTACTCCAGCAGTAATGCAGTTGCTTTGTTGAAGCTCAGATGTAATCTACCTTCATGCAGAGCACAGTTTTGGTGTGTCCCTCCAGAGTGCGCAGCAGCAGTCCGTTCTTGGCGTCTCTCACACTGATGGTGTTGTCGTAGGAGCCCACCAGCAGGATCCTCCTGGCTCCCTCCTGTGATGAGGCCAGACAGCTCACGGCCCGCGGCCCGTGGCACTCAAACACGTCCATCTGCTTGTTTGTCTAGACAAACAATTGCAAAATGAACATCAAGCGAAGCACACTTCACGATGATGATTCTTCTTTCTATCATTGCAGAAACAAGTAGCTGCAAAACCTTTTCATTTAAGGGCACACTTAAAGTCAGTAATATGTGCAAACTACTCGAGGTATGTGATTTAACACTGATGGGGCTGCATTTTCTGTCACATATAGGAGAATGTACAAGCACTGTGGCAGCATTTTTAGCTCAACACATTGGCCGTTTCCACATTATTTCTTAATTGCTTCCAATGCCATTATTTTAGAGACATTCCTGCTTGTGCTTAATTTTTCACCTTAAGGTTAAAGGTCACCACTGTGCCATTCGCCAGACCAGCATACAAAGTTTTCCAACGGCTGTGGAGGCAGAGGACTCGATCAGACAGAGAGAACTGCTGCTCGAGTTCCCGTGTCTGTGGACAAGAGCAAAATACAGAGTGTCAATAATCCAATGTTGCTGTGACACTAACATATGGCAGTTTAAGTAAAAGGCCTGTGATTTACCCTGAGGCTGTAGCAGCGTATGATCTGGTCACTGGAACCAGAATAAAGGCGATGATGCAGGCTTGGAGCCGCTGAGACCAACAGGCAGCTCACTTTGGAGCTGTGACCCTCGAACGTACCAACGCATTTATGACTCTACGACAAAATTTAAGAAAAGCAAAGTTGCAACGTTGTTCCATAATAGATATTCAGGCACATCCTGGCAAATAGCAGCAGTTATTTCATTCACAACTCACCACCAAGTCAAAGGCTTTGACGGTTCGATCTCCTGAGCACGTGTACAACAGGCCGTTGTGGATGTGCATGGCGTTCACCGCCTCCTGGTGGCCCTCAAACAGCCCGTCAGTGGGCATCTCATCTTCACCATGGTCAGATGATGCATCTGGAAAATACAAACATGAAGGAAAATTTTTAAAAATCAAACACACAGTGAGGAAACTGACATAAATGATCTTACAGCAGGTACATCCACTCATAAGGGGCCTGTCCAGATCATTTTAACATTTCTAATTCAAAAGATGGATCCAATTATGTGGTTCTTTACAGAAAAAAAAAGTTTACAAAGCATCGTATTTGTGTATGTGTGTCTTCTAGTAGTTATCTCTGCATACTCATGCATGCCCTCAGATAACACCTCTATGAATACTTTGCCCATAAAAAGTAAATTGGGCACACTGGAATCTATTTTTATTTGGTGAGTGTGATATTCATAACATAGAAATATTACTACTTACTACTATTACTACTACTGTTTGTACGTTTATGTGTATTTAAGGCTATCTCACTCCTAACATAACTATTTCTGTCACTTATAATGTGAACAATACAAGTACAAACTATGTTTGGTTAAGTATGACCCAACTTTAATCATAGCGACTGCTCTCCAGAGATGAACGTACCTGATGAGTTCTTGGGCAAAGTGATGGCAAATGGCATGTCACTGTTGAGAGAAAAGTTAGAGTTTAATCTAAAAGTTTGTTCTTATGAAATCTGACCTTTCTGAAACCCAGTTGTGCATCTTATAATTTAGGAAAAAAGTGTATTTTGCAATTAGCTTTTTTTAAATCCCACTTAAGTCTTTAAGTCTGTAGAAACAAGTATTTTTGCTCATATGAGTTCACACTGAGCTGAAATTGCGACAGCGACTCACCTCTCAGATGATTTACACAAATCCATGTCACTGGTGGAGGAGACCTCGTTGCAGGCCAGGCTCCGTGGCTCAGGACTGGAGGAGTCTGCGATTGGGGCTGGAGGGGGGATTTGAACTTGAACATTCACTTGGGGCTGCTGTCCGGCAACAGTGACCTCCATGCTTTCCTCTGAATCCAAGTTCACCATAATATCAGCGGTGGCCTCATGAGGAAGCTCTGCTGGGGACTTCTGCTCTGCCTTCTCTAATTTGGCACTTGGAAACAGCATCTTGAGTGGCTTCTTATCACCCTCTATGTTCATGTCACCCTCTCTGTCTTCTGTAGGGAGACTGGACGTACTGACCTGAGAGCCTCCGCTAGGTCTCCTACGCGTTCGGGGGCATCTCGGCCGTGAGGCCTCTTCATCCATCTCAGTGTCACTGCTTTCAAACTGCTCTGTCCCCTGAGCCTTCTTCAATGCCTTCCTCTTCTTCAGCTTCCTCACGCGCTTTCCAGTCCTCAGCTCTGATGGAGAGGCAGGGATATTAAGGATTGAGGGGGCTAAAGGGGATTTAAAGGATGGGATGTCTGCAGAGTCATTAACCTCACAGTCTCTAATGGGTAATAGAGGCTTAAGGGGGCTTTTTGTGTCAGCTAAAGAGGTGAGACTGTTCCTTGCTGTCTGTATGGCTTTTTCCGTTGTCTCAATAAGCGTTAGCGACTTCTCCTTGGAGTCTGCAGGCTCTCTAAAGTTCGACGGGTACAGCTCAGGGTGTCTTTCAGGGGAAGCCTGGAAGTTGACGGCGAAATCTGCAACAAGCAGCACAAATAACCCAAAATTGTCTGTTACTTTATTTAGTAAAATCTCCTACGTAACAATATCCTTTTATTCAAGTAATACAAATAACACATGATGGACTCTTCCAAACAGTATGTGTAAAAACTTGTAAAGATTAGATTCACATGCAGTATTTCTCATGATAAACACACTGTGTCCAGAATGCTTGTAAAATATTTGCAAAGCTGATTTTTGTATTGTGTTTAGTTTAGTGACATAAAAACCTTTTAACGCTTTTTACTTTTTGTTGGTCTTTTAGACATCTAGGTGAGCTCATTGATCAGTGAGAGAGATCACTGATCACAGTGATCAATGAGATGTAAGATCTGGGATGCTGTTTTAGGGTCTGGGAAAAGCAATGTTACCTGGTGAGGAGGCTCTGGCAGGAGTGACCGGCAGCTCCGGGGTGGTGCTGTGAGCACAGTTGGTCAAAGCGTCCGCAAGGTCCGGCTCTGAGCTGATATGAACAGGGGACAGGGGCTCCTGCTTGATAGCTACAGACATCAAGGGAAGGCTGGAGGAGGGGGGAGAGCCACACTCTGCAGCACGATTGGGACTGTGGACAGCAGTTTCCACAAGAGAGGAAAGTGTGACAGAGGAGGGCACGTGTGCCTCAGTTTCAAATGTATCCATCTTTTCTTCTTTCAGTTTGATCTGAGGTGCTTCCTCCATCGTACCTGTATAAAAAGAAATCCATGATTAAAAAGCTTATTCCACCAATCATAGCTTCTTCTGTAAACTATATTTGTTCCATTACTGCTACAAATATAATAAACTTATTTTTAACTATAGTAGAATACGAACTGGCTTTTAATTGAATCTAGTGTGTAGTAATTTGTAGTAATAGACATTTGGTACAAGTGACCAAATGTATTTTGCACATGTTTTTACCTTGCATCCCTTTTAGTAACTCAATGCGCTTGTTTCTTAAGGTGCTCATCTCTACAATCATCTGTGAAAGACAAAGCCATACAAAACAATGGTTAGGCAGGGAACATGTTATCTTCAAAGACAAACTGCATAGAAAGTATAAATCCTAACGTTAATCCCTAACTTTTAGAAGTAAATTAAATTCACATGGAACGCAAGACCATCGTTTAAATAGTGAGACTTGGGGTTATATATTAATGTGAAGTAGCTGGCAAGACAACAAAATGCTTGCCAACACAAACTCTCTGTGAGTCCTTAGGTGTAGGCCCTTTTTGTTATAATGCGTTGGCATTAGACACTAAACACCTAAAAGCACGTAACTGTGCGGAGAGAGAGTTTTTGAATAATAGAGTTCAGCTGTGTGCAGACCTGCTGTTTAACCACCATGAGACGCTGCACTTCCATGTAGGCGGCCTCCAGCGCAGCCCGGGCCTGGATCAGGCTGGTGTCCACAGTCTGCAGGGAGCGACTGAGCTCGTCCTCCCGCAGAGACACTGCCAACAGCTGGTCAATGTGCGAACGTTCTGCAGCAAGCCCAAAACACAGATGTGAAACACAAGCAGCTAAACCATGACAGGAAAATGAATTATAACCCCAGAGATTCTTGGTTTTTTTAGCCTACTAACCTCTTTTCGATTTGACCTTCTGTCTTTTGCTATTATGTTCTATGCATGAAGACTCTGTACTCAGAGCGTCCTACAGAGAAGAAAGAAAGCAGTCACGATGACATATTCTGCTTGTCCTTTCAAAAAACAAATACACAAATAAAAATGAGAACACCGTTTCCTAAGCTCACCCCGGCTGCTCTCCGCCTCTTTGCTGTTCCCAGACCATCGCACTGCTCCGTCCCTGAACTGCTGTCCCCGAGCACTGAGTCAGACCGCTGGAGGGCTGTCTGGTTCTGAGCTTTGGCCTCGAGATGAACGAGCATCTGTCCAACCTCTGGCTGAGACTGACAGTCTTGATTTCCTAGAGAAGACTTGCGATTTGGATTAACTGTAGATCCCTGCTGCTCTGAGTTGAAGCTTTCTCTCTGTGAGGTTTCCTTTGATATATGGGATGTAAAGAGGTTGTGCGTGGACGCAGGAGCGAGGCTACTCTCTGATAAGGAGCGTTTTCGTGAGGGGCCCTGGTAAGAGACGTCCATCAATGACTCCCACTGGAAACCCTCCAGCAGCGGTATGTCACCCTCCTCTTGGCTCTGGTACTCCTGCTCATATGAAACCATCTCAATGCCAAACCTGAAAGACAGAACATAAACTTGTATTAACTGAAATCAAATCAAAATCAAAATGTATTTAAAAATTTAAAGATGAGATTATAATTTCACCTTGGCATGCCTTTTCCTTTGTCTTGTTTCTTCCTGACCTCGTGATACACCTGTTCCCAGTTAACATTGCGCCGAGACCCAGAGGAGCTGATGAGCTGCCGCACAGTTGGCTTGAGCCCTGAATCCTTTTCGGTGTCGCTTCTCCGCGACTCGTTCACATTACGCACCCGTCTGGCAATGTTCAGGTTGGGCTCGTGGCCGACTGCTTTGCTCTTGGAGCTGATATGTTTGGTGAGGTCACGTTTTAAAACTGGAGGCAGGTCAAGTTTGGACAGACTTGATGCATGAGTCTGTGCGTCACCACTTCTGGAGGTGTCACTCTCTGAGCTCTGCCCTGCCTCACTGACCTGCATGGCCTCATCTGCAACAACTGAGCAGCTTTGCTTTTCCACTTTCTTATTGTTCTCCTCGTATTCCCTGCCTGATTCTGCCAGCTTGGAGGTCTCCACAGTAGAGGTGCTAACTTGCAGTGACTGGAGAAACTGACTGCTGTCTGAAGATGTCAAAGCAAGCTTTTCTGACCCAACTGGATCAGGTAACACTGATTTTACTGCATTCTGCCTGCAGCTGATCTCTTTGTTCACTCCAGTCTGACTCTGTACCTGATTCGTTTGCGGCTCCTCGACACTGTGCTGTGTCATTTCCACTTTTACGTTATTACCAAATGTATTTAAAGAGCCCTTCTTTTCTAACACAATTTGTTTGGCATGCTTAACTGATTCTGGGAGCTTCTGTTGCCGTGATTGAAAGGACCCAGTCAGTGAAGCCTTGACTTCACTCTGGATTCCAGTTGGTTTTGATTGCACTTGAGCCTGACTGGGGATCTTGCTGAGATGAGCCACACTGCTGATTCCAGGAGCTGAGGACATTTTCCGATCTAGCAATGACTTATTTGCATTCTGATTGTACCAATTAGACGCTGAATTCTGGTGGCCATCTCTCTGTGAACTGCTGCTTCTACTGCTACTCCCATCTCTAGGTTTGACTGCAGGGTTTGTTTTGTGCCTCCCTTTTTCTTCCAGTCTACTTAAAGGCAAAAGACTTGATTCCTTTTCAGATTGTGACTGGCTGTTAAAACCAGTGGCTTCCGGTGCTTTGTTTTGAGGTTTGGGGGCTCTTGGGTATTCCTCAGATGATTTTGGACCGGTATCTTTATGTGGCACAGACTCTAAACCCTTCACAGGATAGGGTGACCAGCGACAGGATTTGTCAATCTTCGGATTGCTGCCCAAAGTCTTAGAGCTTTTACTGCTATTAATATCAGATTCTGCTGGTTGGCCATCCCCCTTCTGTAGCCCAGCACTGGCCTGACCTGGTTGGTCATTACCTGTATTCTGAAACTGATTCACAGCCTGGGCCAAAGAGACAGGGGGAGGTGGATACATACGAGGAGCCTCCAAAAAGCTCATGTGCCGGTTCTTTTGAGTGTACTGGGAAATATTGTTTTGCCCATAGAGCCCATTTCTACTGCCTCCGTTGCTGAGCCACGGAAATCGATTTTCATTTTTGCCAGGAAATGCACAATGACCCCACGTCTTGTTGCTTCGAGCTTCCTGACTATCTGAGCTTCTACCAGCAAACTCTCCAGATGCCCACCTCTCTAAGTTGGGGGGCTCCTGAGCATGCCAGGTGGCGCTCTTCCCCTGTTTCCTCTGGTTCCAGGGTTGTATCTCCCCTGCTTTGGAGTCATACTGGTTGCTTTTGTACCAAGTCCTGTGGTGACTAGACCCACCGAATCCCTGTCCCGGCTGCTGCCAGCCACGCTGCAAGGAGTAACGCTCTTTAGCTTCCTTTAACCTCTGCTGAAACGCCTCCTTTCTCCTTTTATCCTCTTCATCTTTTGCTAGCTTTGCAGCAGCAGCTTCCTTCTCTTTTCTGGAAATAACAGTAATATAAATGAAATACAAGCAAATATTTACAGCTGCCCTTACATCCAACTTGCAACATTCAAAACAAAAAGTAATAATATATGAGGCATTAACACAAAATGAGAGAAAGAACTAAACTTAGAAATACGTGAGGAGGATTGCCGCTCTGTGTGGGTGATACAATACACACTGTCAAGCTTAAAGAAGAAGAGTGAATTTGGATGGAAAATTTCGATTGTTTTAACTTTTTTTTTATTAGACTTCACATCAAAAGCAAATAATCCCACCTACAGGTTTGCCATAATAATTTCAAAAGTTTGTTTGACGCTGAAAGTCATTATTAGAGCAATTCATTTGCTTTAAATTAAAAACGCATTAATAAAATTATGATTTCAGAGAGTCTTCCTGACAATTACATGCACCAACCAGCAGAGGGAAAATGTCTGGTATGTGACAAATTGACAGCGTTTTCCTTCACATATCTTCATATGGATCAGCAATCACACATTATTATAAGGTATTTTGGGGGATTATACCAAATATGCATAGAAAAGACTCATTTGAAGAAATAGTCTAATAGTGCAATTAGTGTGACATTTTAGTTTTGGCTTAAAAAAACATGAATTTTAGAAATTAAAGTACAAAAAAGGGCTGAAGTGAAGGTTTTTGTGTTTTACTCTTTAATAAAAGCATCAAACTGCTTGTGTCTGAACCCTGTATGTGCAGTCATGCTTTTTTTATAGCCTTCAGTCCTGACATACGACTCCAGCTGCAGCATAATGTGAAGCTGTGGCTAAAAGAGGCCTCTGAGCACCACTGAGCAAAATGTGACTATACATGGTGTATATACACACACACATACACAAGCTTGTAAGGTATCACTATTTAAATCATAAAAGCTTCATAAAAGTCATCTGTGACTCTCCTGGAGACTTTTGATTTAAAATCCTAGACAACATTTTGTGTTTAAACCAAACGAGTAGCTATTTTTCTTTTACCTGATCTTCTCTTTTCTCTTTTCAATCAAGTCCACCAATTCCTGATCGAAGTAGTCTTCTTCATGGTCGAGCCCAGGAGGCTTCTGGTCAGCAGCCTCCACATTCTGCTTGTGCATGGGGCTGGAAATGTGGCTGGCATAATCAGTCAGACTCACCACCTTCACCTTACAGACTCTGCACTCATGTCCGCAGTCCCTGGGGAGGGAAGGAGAGAGCGGATGTTCAATCGTTCCTTCGGGCATTGCGCTAAACTTGTCTGGTTCGGTTTTCCTGCCTGGAGAGCTCGCAAATATATATTCTGGCTCTACTTTCTGTTACTTTAAAGTCTTCATAAAATCAGGAAAGGAGAATACTCTACAATCCTTGAAAATATTACTTGTCCAAATTCTCTATCCGTTACAGATCAGGAGGTCGCTAACTTAGAATTTTATCTCATAAAAAATAATCGTTATCATCCTGATCGTGTTCTCCTTTCTTCAGCAGGCCATGGGTGGCAGGGTGAGGGCAGGAAGAGGAGCAGCAAGGCTGGACTCAGGCAGCATGCTAATCTAGCTGTCCCGCTTATGTCCAGCCAAGCAGTGCAGCACTGGGACGCGTGGAGGGGAGAGTAGCCCGGCGTCTGCAGCCTAGTGCGCCCTCATGATGGTGTCCGCTGCGCTCTGAGACTCTACAGAAGGCAATGTCTGTATATGACCTCACTCTGTGTTCCATGAGCCAGGACCCAGCCCCCTCTCAGGCCAGCATGTGTTATTAGCACAGGCCTGTGGATTGTACCGACCAATCCAATGCACAGCCTGTGTAACTGGAGCTGTGTGCAGCTGCTTCTAGCCTCCACTTCAAAACCTCTCCCAAGTATGCCATCCTGTGATTCTGATAGGGGCAGTGACTTTTCTGGCTCCTTCTCAACTTCTTTTTCAAATCTGTGTCATGGCATGCTGCCTTTTTGTGACCTCTCGTGCAGCTGGCACACAACTAATCAATATTTTTTCAAGTATTATTCGTCAGCTGCAGAAACAGTGCTGAAAATGCAATCTGTGGGTTAGCTTAACCTCACAAAAAAAAACTGTAACAAGCTGGAGCTAAATTTAAGTTTATTGTTGCCGTCATATTCCTACACAGGTGCTTTTCAAATAAATCTTCACACATTCTTTTCTTTAAAAAATACTAATATTCAGCTTTAGGTGATGAACACAATAAGATTTCATCTTTGCACATCAACAGCATGAAATTCCAGTAACTGAAACAGAGTTAGCTCCTCTAGAGATTCTTCCATCTCAGCGACAGAGCCACATGCTTTTAGTAATCTACATGCGAGTCACAAGATAGCCAGTTGCCTTCTAACGGTCATGCCTGTTGTTCCGGAGAGATTGTGTCTAAATATATGTGGTACAGTTGAGACAGCTGCCCCTATATCCACTTGCTCGATTACTGTGTACACGTGCCCGTGTGCACACGTGCCTCATGACCTAAATAATCTGGGCAAAAGTCTTGTGAAGCCAGTATTTTTGTGAAGCCAGTATTAAACAGGACGCAATAACCTGAACCTTTTCAGTATTGCATGAAAGTCACGAGTCATGTAATGAAATCAAACACCTTTTTTTGTTACGTACGTTTCAATTTATCTTTAAATAAATGTAACAAAATAAAGAAAGAAAAAAACTCACCGGCCTTTAAGGTTCTCCAGCTCACGGTGGTGGAGCATGCTTCTCGTGTGCTCATCCATCTCCTGCAGGTACATATTCATAATAAAACATTTTTTAAGGCGAGGTACAGAGAAACACATCAAAACACGTAGTTTTAGTTTAGTCAGGCAGTAAAAAGCCCCTCATATCTCATAGGTGGTTAAAAATAGGTATAATAAACCTAACTACAAGTATCTTTAATCAGAACCTTGCACACCTGAGAGTGTAGATACATGCCACGGTGATCAAATACTTATCATTATTTACTTTGTTTTTAAAGTGTCGACATATTTATAGTGTAAATCAAATTTCTGGGTCAGTTACCTGCTTGGAGACATAGACGGTTTCACAGAGGATGCACTTTCTGTCTCTCGTCATTTCGAACGCAGATGAATCTCAGCCCATTAC
This sequence comes from Aulonocara sp. 'chitande type north' Nkhata Bay, assembly GCF_057382095.1. Classification (NCBI taxonomy): domain Eukaryota; kingdom Metazoa; phylum Chordata; class Actinopteri; order Cichliformes; family Cichlidae; genus Aulonocara; species Aulonocara sp. 'chitande type north' Nkhata Bay. Next base: position 19,965,415 of record NC_141362.1, read on the forward strand.
TGCGGAAAGAGAGAGTGTTGTTTAACTTATGTGACGCCTCCCTGGGTGGATGTACCTGAGTTTTATTTCACAAGAACAATTAATTATGGGCTGTAATAGTGTCCATACTGTATGAAGAAAAGTGACACGTCAACCAACAAAATGAAAAGAACTCAAAGCTTTTTTTTCTTTGAGCAACCACACCTAACTATTCAACAACATGCTTTGGTACCACAGCCCAAATACCAACAAAGTTCAACCTGATCACTAGTCTAATTCCAGTCTGCTGATAGAGCAGCTCTATGGCCAGAAGGCAGAGCGATGTCTGGACGTGTTCAACACTCACAAACAGGGGGAGGAATAAACACTGGCTACAAGTCAACTGCTGGTCAAGGTCTACACCAACACTGCCTGTTTTTAAGAAGGTGACCACATGAAGGATTTTACTTTATCCCCAAAATACTGCTGGTTTATGAATTTGGGGATCCAAAAAATATTCAGAAAAAGAGAGAAAATATGCAGTAGCTCTATTAATGTTTAAATACAACGACAAAATACTAGTATGGAAAAACAAACTACCACCCTGGAAACTGGAAAAACTGGCAGTCAAGCCTTTCTACAAACAATGACAAGTTGAATATTTGAGTGACGAGTGGATAAAGACAAAAACAGTAGGGCAAACCTTGTCTCACACTCACACACACACGGTACAATTCAATTAAAAAGCATTTGGCCTACTTCCTGACTTTCTATTTTTTATTTTTGCATATTTTTCACACTTACATGTTCAGGTCCTGAAGCAGCAAAGCAGCCCCAGACCATCACACTAACACCACCATGCTGGCTTGCTCCCAAGATGTTCATTTTATGAAGTATTGTGGTAGTTTTACATTAGATGTAGCGGGACCCAAACCTTCCAAACAGTTCAACTTTTATTTTATCAGTCCACAGAGTATTTTCCCAAAAGTCTCAGGGATCATCAGGATGATTTTCTATAAGCAAATGTAAGATGAGCCTTTGTGGTGTTTTAGATCAGCGGTGGATCTCTTCCATGTAAGCCATTTTGACCAGTTTCTATCTTATTGTTAAATCATGATCCCACACCTTAACTGAGGCGAGTGAAGCCTGCAGTTCTTTAAATGTTGTTCTTCGTTCTTTTGTCACCTCCTGGATGGTGGTCGATGAGCTCTTGGAATAATTTTGGAAACCCAACTGCCCCTGTGAAGGTTCACCACTATTCCAGATTTCTAATGGTTCTCACAGTGGTTCACTGGAGCCCCAATTGCAGAGAAATGGCTTTGTAATCCTTTCCAGTCAGATGCCAGTGAATTTGACTTTGTTTCTTTAGATCATGGCATCATATATTCCTTTTTGAGATTTTTTTTTAGCCTACCCCACTTTATCAGAGAAATTCTATTTAAATTACCTCTTGATTCAACAGGTTTATGAAACTAAACTCAGCTTTCTGAAAAATGTGATTAATCATAGTTAATTCATGATTCGGAGTGGGTTATTTTTTCACACTAAACCAACTGGGTTTGGACAGCTTTTTCCCCTTAATAAATGAAACCATCATTTAAAAATCACATTTTGTATTTACTTGAGTTATCTTTGTATAATATTATAATTTGTTTGATGATCAGGAAGTATTATGCGATCTCACTTTCTTCGCTTTTACAGCACAATTTCCATTAACACAACTTTCCAACTTTTACCATACAGAAGAAGTGATCAGGTGAAATAGTAAAATAGTGACAGTAAGAATGGATACTCTTGAAGTGCCTTAAAATACCTTTGAAGGGCTATCTTTTAACACATTTATAAAACGCATGAGTGAGCTGCTAATTTTCTAAAGAGCAGCCAGGAGGACAATGTTAGATATCCCGTGAACTTCTGCACAGTTATGTTAGCAGATCAGGCAGCTGTGCTACAATGCTTGAAAACAGGCAGGGGGCAGTTAAAGAAGTTCCATGTCAAGTCAGTTTGTTTACATGCCACAGTTAGGATCTCATCTAACTTAGAAACCACAGAGAACATCTTCTACTGACGTTTCCCCAAGCTCATCACAACAAGGTACTTTATCATCAAAGCTGTGCCAAAATAAATACTTAAAATTCAAATGCACATATGACCAAAGTACTTGGAAATTTTAGTTAGCATGCTAACTTTGTGCAAAAGTTTACCACCAGTCGCATGACATTTTATTATGATGTTATCAAACACACTAAGGTAATAAAAACTTTATAGTAAATGTCAAGCGACAGCTTTATTGCTGTTTTAAACTAGCTTATGGTTAAATAAAGTCCTGGGTCCTTGAGTGTTGTTAGCCTAGCTGTTTCTAGTTGTACAGTTAGCTGGTAAGTATGCAAAAAAGCAAAATAACGTGACTCAAAAACTAGCTTAAATACGAGCTGACCATCCCACTACCAAAGTAATAAAAAATGTTATTACGAATTATGATTATTATTATTCAGCAGAATTTACTTGAACTGTTATTGAAAGCTAAGCTAGTAAGTTAGCGAGCTAGCAACAGCATGATAGCTGCCACATGAACATGCCAGTAATGTCCTTAACTTATTAGCAATTAAAAGGTGATGAGGGAGCCCGACTACAACCGAATGGTTTTACACACTGTAGACACTTAGATGTGACTGATTGCTACCTTCACAACATCCAGATGTGTGTAGGACTACTGCATTTTCTCATCCATCGCTGAAGCTAATAACAACATCCGCCTCCTCGCCGCGCCCCCAAACGGAGCACCAACCCAAGATGCGTTCAGGACCATTTCGGATTCAGGAAACCAGGACGCCACACAGAGACCGAGCAAAAAACAAAAATGTCTAATAGAAAAAAATAACTGTAATGGCACTTTACAAATAAATAAATAAATAAAAATTTAAAAAAAAATTAAATTGCCAGTGCTTTATGCCCATTCCAGCTCCATAATTTTTAAACAACTTTCTGAACAACTCACTGTCATTTAGGATTTAGTCCTTCCCAGGTCTTAGTATTAAATCCCAGATGAACAACTGCTCATGATACAGTACACTGTGGTACTGTTTATTTAACAAAAAAGTAAATGAAAATAAAGTGTGTGTAAAACTGAGTCCACCCCACTGTAGAAGCACATATATCAGCAGTAACTTGAAGCTTCTGTTTTCCATCCATCTATTTTTTTCTACTTAACAAATTTGTGGTCCCCTATTCAAGGTAAATCCAAACATATAGATAAAATCAAGGATCAGTTCGTCTGGGAAAGATATAAAGTCTGGACAGTCTACCCATTGATACCGTGTAAAATTAAATTTGGCAGTAAAATACAAGAGTAAAAACATATTTATTTTGAAAAATCATTTAAACAGCAAGATTTCAACATATCGATGCATAACGTTGAATCTAAATGAAAAACAGCAGCACTGCTGGAACATATATGCTACAGAAACAAACTACAAATTAAAAACAGTTCTCAGAAATCCCTTTAGAGTCTTTAAAATAGTATTATCACTTTCAGAACTGAACCAGTCCAAGATATAACACAAAAGTTCACATTTTCTCAGTTTTACACTTAAAAACAACTTTTAAGAAGTTTTAAAAGTGTCTTGGCTTTCAGCAACATTTTCTTGAGTGTGCGTGTCAAACGCAGTGTTTATTGGACGTTTTAGAAGGTGTTTGTGAAGTACATCTTCTTTTGAAATGCAGTAACTAAATATTGGCTCTTAAAGAAAATGAATCTAGCAATAACAATAATCTAGTAATAATCAGTTATTACTGCCAGCTTACATGTTAAAAGAGAAGCAGTAACACCTACAAATGTAATTCATAAGCATGCCCTCGTGCTAATATTTCTCACTACTGATTACAAAAACAGTGCCTGTAGTGACCTGGAAAAAGCAGCTGTGTGAGAATAAAGCTCAGCTCCGTCAGATCTTAGAGTTTGGATATTGTAAGATTGTGTCTTGTCTGCAAAGTGTTTCAGGTTACATGGTTCAGTTCCCGTGCTTTATTCCTCAGATGCCTCTTGCGCATCTTGATAGTCCACTTAATAGTGAGTTTGGCAAAATTGGCAGCTTTGAAGAGAGCCATGAAGACCCCACAGAGGATGGCTATAGAGCTCCAGGCATTCGCAGTCACTATCTGTTTGGAAAGAAGCAAAGTTTTGTCGAACAATGAGCAATTCGTGCAAGCACAATTCAAATAAGGAGAAAATTTCTGTGAGAACATACCAGTCGGATTTCCTGCATAAAAGGATCTCGCCACTCAAAGACGGCAAAGTAGAGCTGATCGGTTTGTGCCCCTTCAGGCCTTTTATCGTTGAATTTCACCACAGAAGACTAGACCATTCACCATAAATAATCAAATTAAAAACTTTCAATTCAAATGTCATCGTGCATGGAACTACATGTAAACTGTTGGGACATAAATACCTCTTGTCGAAACTCGACAGCTTCATTTTTTACCCCAGATGTTGTCAATAATGACATTTTGACCCAGGTTCTGAAGCCTCCAGAGAAGGTCCACATGGAGTAATTCCTCTCACAGTCCCTCATAAACTCGGATTTATTTGCACTACAGGCAGAAAACAGGCACATATGCTGCTATCACACAAATCACTGTTAACACTTTGCAAAACATCAAGCTTCGAGTGTCTTATTAAACAATGATTACCTGTCAGTCAAGTCACTAAACTTGGCAAAAAGCATGTAATTGATGGCACTGAAGTCCTCCTCTGTTTCATTGCGACTGAACTGCATGAAGATCAGTTCTTTGTTACGGACGTCAGATGGCCCGCGGACCACCAGAGCTTTTTTCTGTAACAGTATAATAGTATGTAAATCCAGTGGAGACAATTTTGCAGTTATGTTATAGCTGCACATCTTTAGGATTGCTCAGACTTGTGGGTTGTGTCTGAGAAACAGCCAAATAAAAAAAAAGTTAATTCTGACCTCTGTTTCGTTCGCGAATGGCCCAAAGTAGGTCACTTCTTTTATGTTACAGTCTACTTCTTGAGGCTTGCCGGGGTCCACTAAAGGTGGGATGTAGTCATGGTAGTGATGTTTACAGCTGAGCAGCTGGGCTTTGCCGGGGTACAGAGCTATGCCTGCTCAAAGAAAGTAAACAGAGTCTGCATCAATGTTCTTCAACAGCAGTGTTTATGGACTCACTGCCATTTACTTGTTTGTTCTATGTGGAGGTAAAAATGTAAAATTTTGCAACGGGTGCCTCCAAACACGTTTTATTTTGGTGACGCAGACGAGGACACTTAATGCATTTCAAAATTCTTCCATGTGTCTCTCATCCACAGAGAACAGGATTTGTTCAGCTGTTGCTGACTATTTTCATGGATGTCTTTTCAGATGGAGATTTAAGGCTTAAGGGACTAGCTGGAAAAAAAAATTAAAGAATAAACCACATTATCTTCTAAAGCAAAGATACAACACAAAAAAGAAAATGCACCTTGCATTGCATGTCTGCAACAACTGACCAAGTCACATTTGATAAGCTGCAATTTTAGAAAAGTTTTCAGATTTAATACACCCTCTGGTGGCCACACAGCAGGCAATACAAATTATTCACACATAACTAGCGCCTGCCTTCTGTCACAGTGTTATTCAATTATTGAGTATTTTGTCACCAACAATAATTTGGGGTTTATCGCGATAGAAAACAGGCCAGGTGTGATAATGAAAAGGAGCAAAGAAGTATTCATTTCTAAAATCTTTGCCAGGGTGGATCATCTGGCTCCATCTCACCCCATCCCCAGCATCCTCCTCTGTCACACAAACCCTCTGCATGTCCTTTTCACTACATCCATGAGCCTCCTCTGTGGTCTTTCTCTTCTCCTCCTGCCTGGCAGCTATATCCACCATCCTGCTCAACCTGAGCTGGTTCTCTGATGGACTCATTTCTAATCTTGTCCACACTGGTCACTCCCATTGAACATTTTAACCTCTCAACTCTGACAACTCCAGCTCTGCCTCCTATCTCAAAATCATACATCATAGCAGGTCTCACTACTATCTTGTAAACCTTTCCTTTCTCTAGTGCTGCTATCCTTCGATTGCAAATCACCTTTGACACTCCTCTCCATTATCAAATGCTTTCTCTTGATCCACAGAAACACTGAAACTCCTTCTGACCGTCTCTATATTTCTCCATCGACACTCTCAAAGCAAACATCCCATTCTGGGCGATCGTGGCTCAAGAGTTGGGAGTTTGCCTTGTAATCGGAAGGTTGCCGGTTCGAGCCCCAGCTTGGACAGTCTCGGTCGTTGTGTCCTTGGGCAAGACACTTCACCCGTTGCCTACTGGTGGTGGTCAGAGGGCCCGGTGGCGCCAGTGTCCGGCAGCCTCGCCTCTGTCAGTGCGCCCCAGGGTGGCTGTGGCTACAATGTAGCTTGCCATCACCAGTGTGTGAATGGGTGGATGACTGGATATGTAAAGCGCTTTGGGGTCCTTAGGGACTAGTAAAGCGCTATATAAATACAGGCCATCTGTAGTGCTCTTTCTCTTCATGAAGACATTCAGCTGCTCACTTAGCTTCAAAATCTCTGTCCCATATCTTAATGGCATGGTTAATCAGCTATATCCCCTTGTATACTCAGATACTATTCCATCTAGTGCCACGACAACCACTACATGAAGAGCATGTGTTCCTGCTAAATGCTGATAAAGGCAGATTTAAATGCTTATAAAAAAAATATGAAGTGCTGCTGTGTAGTGCAATCTGTATTTTCTGGATGAAATGAGTTACCTGTTGTTCTATGTTTTGGACATAACAGCACACTTAACACCCACTAACCCAGTCATAGTCCTAAAATATGCCCCAAAAAGTGTATCATTCATACTAACCAGGAGATGAAAATGAGTCAACCTCTTTGTAAATGACGGACATAACGGGGTTGTTTAGTTTCTCCAAGAAGTCAGAGATCGTCTGGTAGGCCAGGAATGCTGCCACCGCAGTCAGCAGCAGGTAGATGAAGATGAGCACCACCGTGAAGAAATTCTTCAGACAGGTTTTACTGAATCTCATAGGTGGATTGGGCCCCCTAACGTCATCCTGTGCTGTAGGGACAAAGGGGTAAAGGCAGGAATCTGAGTGGACAAATCCAATTACATGCCACAAAAGCGTGGACCCATAAAAATATATCAGTGTAATGAGTGTCCAGCATGTGGTGCAGAAACACGTCTCCTACTACTTTGTGAGATGCTGCTATCAGGCTTCTCATGCTCCGGGTCTTCAGTGGCATCATCAAAAAAGACTGGAGACGGTGCGTTGCCTTCATCTTCATCTCCCCCCCCTTCATCATCCTCATCATTGAACTGTAGGGTTAAAAAAAGAACATTTAAACACCTATTTCTGGTTACAAGTATAGTAAAACTATACTTAAAATCCTAACAATTACTAAGGTGGGGTCACATTTGTATCCATTTTAAGTGGAGTGGAATAGCACTCTGAGATCTTCAGTTAATGATGAATCAAACCTAATACAAAACCCTTTGCTGGCAATGACGGCCTAAAGTTTTGAACTCATGGACAACATCAGATTGCTGGGTTTCCTCCTTTTTAATGCTTTGAGGCCTTTACTGGAGCAACTTTCGGTTGCTGTTTGTATGTGGGCCTTTCTGTCTGAAGTTTAGTCCTCAACAAAAATAATCCACTTGTCCACTTCTTTGCTTCAATAAACAAAATAAAGGTTTGTTTTGGATCCATGTTTTAGGTCATTGTCCGTCTGTGTTGTGAAACAGTTGGCTGCATTTAGCTGGATTTAAGCAGACTGAATGTCTCTGAACACCTCAGAATTCACTCGGCCCCTTCTGGGGAAGTATAATCTTCCACAGGAGATGCTGATCCTGTTCTAAACTGCAGTCATTGAGTCTGTCCTGTGGTATGGAGCAGCCACTAAACAGGACAGGTGCAGACTGTAGCGGTGCCTGAAAGGCATTTAACCTATTGAGTTCGTGGTCCTTTATTGGGTGAATACCTGAAAGACAGTAAGTTTTATGTGTATATATATATATATATATATATATATATATATATATGTATATATGTAATATATATGTAATATATATATACATATATATATACACACATACATACACTATTGTTTTTGGTATATTGTTCCCTTCTCAGTAACGCCACACCTTTTAGTTGCAATGTATTCATCTTCCACATGTTAACTTGTCATATTTTAGTAGTATGTAAACATCTGTTATAGTTACATGTTTTCATATCATATATAACATCAGTTTGTTTTTGCTGACAGGTTGCAGTTTTCATGCTCAATGTCAGGTTATATCAAACAGCAGATCTGTATATATCAGAGTTATTATAGTATCGTATTTTCAAATTGGTTTTTATTTTTCCATTTTGACTTTTTTTATTTTTTTATTTTTTTTAACTTACTAGTTTTTAGTTTCCTCAGCACATTTTCTTGTGTGAGTTTAGTTTTTATTTTTGGAAGATGTTTAATTTTATTTTAGTTTTTACTAGTTTCAGGATTAGTTCTAAAAGTTAGTTCTATTAGTTAATCTTTTTAATTCTTACTCTATGGAGGGCACGCGTCAGAGGCAGGATTTAGGAAAATGAGCTCAGATATTTCAATAAAAACCCAAAACTTTGGGAAAGCAGTGACTCAAAATTTTTGGACACAGCTGGTCGATGTCCATCAATGTCTCATTGGGCGAGTTATTATTGAAACTTTATCAAACTAACAGATACTAAAGCTTAATATTTTTCCCTCTACTTTTTTACTTAATTTGGTTTAGTTTTTCATTTTTGTTAACTAAAATGTTGTTTTCAAGTCTAGTTTTAGGACTTAGTTCAGTTAAGTCCACAAAGAGCAGTGAACCTTAGAGAAGCAGGGACACAGGTCAGCCGATCATGGTTACACACACACACACACACACACACACACACACACACACACACACACACACACACACACACAAAACAAATCTGCTCGAGCTCACAGTACAAATTTTCACATCTTGTAATTATTTTCTTTAAATAATTTTCGGATTCCCTCATCTGTTAAATCTGTTAAATCCCACTTTAACCCCTTCTTTTAAGACCCCCTGTCTCAAAAGAAATTACAAAATATAGAAAACAGTAACATTTCACTACTTTTGCCTTCTACAAACCTGACATTTAGTCACAACAACAATGATTACTGTTTCTTTCATTTCACTGACCTGTAATCAAATACTCCAATGACAAAACAGTTTAACTTATCTGGTGTTGATATTTAAGGTCAGTGGTTATAAGTTAAAGGTAAATGTACTTACAACAACAAAAATACACATTTTAAAAAAAAGTATCACACTGTCTGTTTTACATTATGTCCAAACCATCTTTCAGTGAGGAGAGCCTAAACAATGAAAACACCTGACAGCACCACAAACTTAATGACCAAGTCAGCGCTGGCTCCAAATGCAAGCGAGGCTTTAAAATGGCCATACCGACCAGTGGTTTTAAAAGGTTTTACGCCATTTCTGCAGCTATTTTAAAGCTTAAAATAAGAACTGGCGAATAATCTAAATGAATACTGCAACTATAGCTGAAACCCAAAGGAAACATGAAGTCAGGAAACGGCTGCTCAGTCACATGATGCCAAATACGCCCGACAGGAGCATGGACACAGCGAGAGAAAAAAGACTTTACTGCTGTCCTCAGAGACAATAAAAAAAGAAGCCTACAGTCTGTAGCAGTCCTGTGATTACTGAGACAAACATGAAAGCTTTCAGAGTGAAACACAAACACGAAGGAACTTGTAACTTACCTCCTGGTATGAGAGGGACCTTCCTTTTCTGAGCATTCCTCTGCGGAACTTCCAGTGACTTCACCTAAAGCAGCTCTTCAAGCTTTTTGTGCCAACTCAGCAGATTGCTCCTAATAAACCTGACATGTTTAAAAACACCTCATTCCACCGAGCTCAAGTCTCACAGTTTAAAAAAAAAAGACACCAGCACCCACCCCTGGGGGTTTTGGAGAAGTAGATAAAGGCCCAACCCACGATAATAACAGGGGACCCATGGGCCGCGATTCAATGCGATCTTGTTTCCTTGTTGTGGCTTCCTTGTGTCCTAGCTCGTTACCTTAGGTTGATTCCTAATGCTGCGTTCATGTACTTATGAAAAAACTCATTTATCTAAAAAAAACAACAACATACTACTGCGACAAGAAACCGCATTTTTACTGAAATGCCACCCCATTCCTACAAGTTTATTTTTTACTCAAATGAACTTGACTATGGTGTTATGTTTTTCATAAGATATTTATGACATTTTTTTTAAATTTATGTCTAAATAAAATCTATACAAATGACAAATAAATGCACAAAAATCACATCTTCATTGCTTATAGTCCAGAATATAAACAAATATCAGCGAGAACTGGTTTAAAATAATGTCGGTGAAATTTCCGAGGCTTTCAAATGCATCACGACCAGAGAGTACCTGGGCATTGAAAGGGAAGTGGATGAAGAAGTTTCCGCCTGAACTTCTTGTTTAAACAACGACCTTGGCATGGCAACAGCGCGATTTTGTGTCTTATTTATCATCCTCGCCGTGGCTTTAGCGGAAGATGCTAAAGTAAAACACAAAACTGCTCCAAAACCTGTCCGTTTATTCACCGAGGAGGAGCTGCAGAGATACGACGGCAGCGAGGTAAACTGTTGGAGAAATAAAATCCCGGCATGTGCTGCTGAAAATGAACTCGCGTGTCTACTTGTGCGTGCATTTTTTTTTTTGTTGTTGTTTTTGTTAAGAGTCATCTATATTTATCATCGCTCTTTCTTTTCCTATTATAGGAGGGCCAGCCTATTTATATGGCAGTAAAAGGGGTTGTGTTTGATGTCACCAAGGGAAAAGGTAGATGTAGAAAAAACATTATCTAACTCCTGGATTCAAATCGGTCATTAAAGTCAGTTCTAATAAAAAGTGATTTAACACATTAGAAGGCTTTCTCTATAAACTAACCTGACTCGGGTCATTTGCTTATTAGTCTCTGCTGTCAGCGCGTTGATTTTAATGTGCATTTTATTTCACCCATTCCAGAGTTTTATGGAAAAGATGCTCCATATAATGCGCTGGTAGGTAAGGACTCCACTCGAGCTGTGGCCAAGATGTCACTGGACCCCGCAGACTTGACATCAGACACTGTGAGTTTCAGCTGAACGTAGAGTACTGTGCAAAACTCTTGATTCACCCCTCATTTCTTTATATTCTGCTCTACTTGACATTTAATGCAAGAGATTCCCCCCCCCCCCCCCCCCCCCCCCCCCCCAAATTTCTTTTTGGCCGTGCAGATTGAATGTAACAGGTAGGGGGAGGATGAAGACACTAAATGCAACAAATACATATCTATTTTTTGAAATAAGAAAAAAAACTAGATAACAGAAAATTTCTACCAGTTTTATCTTCTTCATCAAAGAATAGGCAGTTTCTGTTGAGATAAAGAATGTACAGCACAGTGTGCCGCTCTCCTTTTCTTTGTTAATATGAGTCATTGTAGCTCATCCAACAGTCTCACTCTACATATGAGACATTTTCCCATCCCACCATTATGTGGGGTGGGGCAGTGTCACACATTGCTCAGCATGACAATGATCCCAAACACACTGTTAGTGCAGGAAAAGCATACCAGGGTAGAAAAACACACAGTAAAACTCTATAACTGAGCGTTAACGAAGCACTGTGGGATCATCTGGACAGAGAACAACAGAAGAACATCCAAAGAAGATATTTGAATATCCTTCATGAAGCCTGGAGAATTGTTCTTGAGAACTACTTAAAGAAATTACAAGAAAACTGACGAAGACACTGCTGACTAAGTTTAGACTGTGCTGAAGAATGAAGGTGGTCATAACAAATATTGACTTTCATGCTCCTTAGATTTGTGTAAACTCTGTTTTTCACTCACATTCTGTGTTTCCATGTATGTGCAAACATATTTCAATAAATCACTGCACTAATTTCCCATTTTCCCAGCATAAGATAAAGGATGAGGTGTGGCTCAAGGCTTTTGGACAGGATTGTACAATAGTTCATTAATGCTCTGACTACATTTTCCCCCGGTGTAGACACTTTAAAAAGCAAAGTGACTGGAGCAAGTAAAACAATAAATCACAAAGTTTCTGTAACACCAAAGGCCATAAAAGGTGAAAAAATGCAAGACTTCCTTACAAAATGTCACCATTTGAACATTTCAGACAACTTATGATTCATAGGAAATACATTTAAAGGGACAGTTTCACAGACCCAGGTGCAGGTGAGGTATTGACAGCTGTGTGAAAAATATGAGGTGAAACTAAGGTGAATAAATAGGATCTTTTAGGGAACATAAACAACACTGTGCTAATGCGATTATATCAACTTTTATTAAAGTAAAAGTTCATTTAGATCACTTTTTATTGTAAAAGACTGAAGTAATCATCTCGCTGTTTTAAGTATGTTCTTTGCATAAGTGCTAATAGTCTTTCTTTCTAACTCTTAGCAAACGAAATAAATAAAAGGGGGCAAATAGGCAAGCATAGCTTTCCCAAAAAGCGCACCCCTTTTCCCAGGTACAGGTCTCCGAGCTTTTCCACAAGTCAGAATGCTCAAAGGTTAAAAAACACACATATATTAAAAAAGCACTGATTAATGTTCCTTAATTATCTTCACCTCCACAGACAGGCCTCACTGAAGAGCAGCTAAAGTCTCTGGACAGTATATTTGAAGGCACCTACAAAGCCAAGTATCCCATTGTGGGTTACACAGCATCCCGTATCCTGAACGAGGATGGAAGTCCCAACAAAGACTTCAAACCCGAGGACCAGCCTCATTTTCAAATCAAAGATGAATTTTAATGTAATTTCATGTGGTCACTTTACTTGACAAGAATCGCGATGAAGAAGTTTGATACATGTGCAATAATAGGAGAAGCATTATCCTGTTGACTCAAGATTGAGAATTAAATAGCGCTTTAATAGCTTTGACCAGTTTACGGTGCACCAACTACTTTAATACCTGTTGTATCATCTGACTAAGATAAAAAGCGGGGACTTTGGAGTAAGAGTATGCAGATAGTTAACGGTCTCCCGGAGACACATTTAAAGAAGTTTAAGCACAGATCAAGATGCCTCCTGCTCCTCTCACAGTGCTCTAAGCCATTTAATTTCATACTCTAAACATTAGGAGCTCAAAGATCCTTCCAAACTTAAAATAATCTTCATGCACTGTAGCTGCAGTGTTTTGTTTTATTTTTATAAATGAGAGACTGTAGCTGATTATTTTAGTCACTAATCAATTCATTTTTTGAACTCTGTATTTTACTGTGAAACTAAATGAATTATGTGAATGACTCAGTGGAATATTTATGTTTAGGATACAATAAATCTGCAGCTTTGTTAGTGTTCATCGGTCCACATGTATTCAACTTGTTCGTCTACAATTCTCATTAAAGTCTGAAAATGTTCTAATCTTTTGTTGGTCTCATCCGTGTTCTACCACACACAACTGTGTTACCTTGACACGATCTCTTTATGACAGCCCTCTCTGCTGTCACCTCCAAACAGGCGACATAAATAGATCGTCCGGCCCCTTATAGTCTTGCTTGCTCTGATCAAAGGTCGCAGTACTTAAGGTGCTGAAGCAGGTGATAGTCTTTGGGTGGAATTACGCATCTTGCGCTGCCAGTGGCCACATTGGAAGTAAATCTTTCAGTTTTGTGATAGTAACTCTCACGTCACTCTGCGTAATCTGCTGAGTTCAAAGGGCACGAGCCCTGCCCAGGAGTTTTCGAGCGAGAGCGGTGCTGCGCTCTTTATCAGGCGCACGTTCAGCTGGGAGACGTTCACTGCAACCTGTGACAACCTGGGAACCACTTGGTACTACTCATCCACCAACCGCAGCCAAGATGCCCAAAACGGTAGGATCACCACGATTTAAATGATTATATGTCACTGAAGTGTTTCTTCCTGTTGCATATTCAAAAATGTCAGTGGTGGGCTTATACATTTATTTGTGTGGTTTCTTTGAATTGCTTATGCTGAGAATGACCACTAGATACATTTCAGAGTTACTTGCATAAATACAGATTTAATAGCTTTAATTTCTAATTAAATGTCCTTTTTTTTTTAAAGAAATAAACAATCTGGCCAAGCTTCTTGTTTCCAAGAGTCCAAGATCCTTCTTGGCATTTACTCATTAACTAAGTGTAGAGTTTGACCCATGCTGCTCACATTCCTGACAGAAAAATGCTACTTCAGGTCTGCAACCAGCCTGTCTGCTGTTTCTCTGGGCATGCATAATGCACTGCAATCATGGTAATTCCCTTTAGTGCCACTGGAGTGATTTTTAAATGCTAAGAACGAACTCATGACTGTACAGTTTAACCGCTTTTCTCTGCTCCGTTTGATTTTCTGAGGCACCCTGCACCAAACAAGAGACCTCTGTCTTAAACAAAGAAAACTCTCATGTTCTAAATGTCCGCAGTTACTTAAGCTTTCACCATCAGTCTGTCGGAAAACTGATAAGAACGACTGGCCTGTGCATTACGAAAGCAGCTCTGTGCTTATATTGACACTGCAAGGAGAAAGCCTCTCTTAAGAGGTCATTCTGACGTCTACGTCCATTTGACTGACCTTAAACTAACTACAAATCAAATAAAATTATGAGTCATAGTTGCAGGTGTTGTTTGCGTTGTGGAAAACGTTTTTTGAACAGCTAAACAAAAGAGGTGCGACAGTACCAAAAAGCACAATCCAAGTATAAACAAATTAAGATAATCCTACATAGCTCAACGGTATAAACTGGTGACTGAGTCTAATGGATTAATGATTCATCAGTGATGTCCACAGTCAGTGATTAGTGAGCGATTAAGGTTGTGGCAGGTAGGAAACACCTGCAGGATGTCAGCGAGTTGAGCTATTACCTTATGCATGCCATCACTGGAGGTGGTAACAGTTGAGTAACACGTTAGAGGTTTCACAAATGGATGTTCCAGCTTTTGCTGCTCAAGTTTCGATGGGATTATCTTTATGACACCCGGGGCGTGCTGTAGTATAACTTCATAAAACAATTGTGTAACTGCTACAAGCCCAATCTGGCCTGTGATCAGGGTCCGTGTGTTGAGAACAGCCTGGGTGCTTTAGTGTGTTTTTTTTATGTTGAACATCTGCTCTATAGACATTTTAAAGTGTCATTTCTTTTCCACTTTAATCGTTGTTGTTATAAAACAGGCTGATCTTGAATAACAACGGTAAAGTCAACTCTGCAAGCGTTGTAATCTGCGTATGTGCAACCTTGTGTAACCTTGCAAGAGTAGTCCGAAGTCTAATGAGATAGTGAGCAATTATGGTTTATGAATAATCCACTTCACAGCTCCTTCACACATATGACTACAATATCTTTATGTTTCCAGGCTGATCGCTGATTGCTGCAAACTAATAATAAGATCACAGTAAAATATTTCTGCCCGGTTACAGATTCTCTGAGAAAAGGAAGCTGATTGTTTGCAAATATGATTCATGTGTATACAAAAAGAAATCTCTGTCATCACGTGACTAAATGACCTTTATGCTGCAGGTCAATGTCCGCGTCACCACAATGGACGCGGAGCTGGAGTTCTCCTTCCACCCCAACACAACAGGGAAGCAGCTCTTTGACCAGGTCGGTGTGATGCAGTTCACAAAGCACATCCTGTATTATTTTATAGATCCCGGATGACTTTATGTAGACTGAAAAGTTTCTGTTTCTTTCTTTCTTTTGAGAAGTCTTTCATGCATTTAAAATAAATAAATAAAATGGACTGGCAAAGTGATGGATTAACGCCAAGTAGCAGCAAATACAACAGTGTAAATACAGTACAGACCTTTGAAATACTTCAGCAGAGAAATACTTTCAGTCAGATACACTCGCATTGGTATTTGTTTTGCAGATAAATGGTCTTAACTGTAACCAGTGGGTATTTTATTCCATCAGCAAAGCAACTAGTAACCATAGCTGTCCCACAGATCTAGTCTGGTAAAAGCTGGCCAGTTTAATGAGCCCCTTTGTGATACAAAAAAAAAAATCAAAAAAACAAGCTTAACGTTCTCATTTAAAAGCTCTGTAATCTTATCCAAAGGTTTTATTCTTCAGGGAGAAATTACCGCAAGAGTCATGGAGGAGGTTTTGATTAAAAAGTGAAGAAGCTGTTGAGAAGATGTGCAGGATTTTGTTATCATGTCTCCACTCTGAAGGTTTCCAGGACCATCGGCCTGCGTGAGACTTGGTACTTCGGGCTGCAGTTTGTTGACATCAGAGGATTCACCTCATGGTTGAACTCTGAAAAGAAGGTGAGGACTTGCAGTGATGTTAACCTCTGTTTCATCTACTCTGTTTAGAATTGTTAATTGTAAATGTAAAAACCCAGAGGCCTGCTGCAGTTCTCAGTTCTACATCTTTTTTATTATTAAATGTACTGTATTATTTTTATGTGTCTATTTAATTTGGATTTTTCTGTATTGTGTGCAAGTAAGCATTTAATTGTTAAATCGAGAGTTAAAATACGTGTTGTTCGTAAAAGTAATTTGACCCTTTTTCTACGGGATTCTTGCCCACACTCTGTTATTTATTTAGCTGTCTTTACTACTCTGCTGTAGGAACTTCAATCATATTTTATTCTTTAATTATTGCCCCTCTAGGTGATGTCTCAGGAAGTGAAGAAAGAGACTCCCCTGCAGTTCAAGCTGTTGGTCAAGTTTTACCCTGAGGATGCAGCCGAGGAGCTGATCCAGGACATCACCAGGAGGCTCTTCTTCCTCCAGGTGAAGGAGGCGATTCTGAATGAGGAGATCTACAGCCCTCCAGAGACCGCCGTGCTGCTGGGCTCCTACGCCATCCAGGCAAAGTATGGCGAGTACAACAAGTCAACGCACAAGCCACGTTACATGTCCTCTGAGCGTCTTCTGCCCAAGAGGTGAGTGCGAGTGGATCTGCAGCAGCTGCACATTGGTGAGCAGGAAATCAGTTCTTTGCAACTCAGTACAACTTTACTGCTTTTTTGCAAGGGCAGATTTATGCAGCAGTGATCCGAGTTGAAAGATTAACACCGCATCTATCCTACGGGAACTCTTTACAATTGTGACGTTCCAAAATGTAGATAAAATTCCTCTAACGCTACAACTAGATTTGGCTTTCACAGTTTTATTACTACGAGTGTTATTCTCTCAAATAATTCTCAGACATCAGCTACTCTGATAGTCAGTAGCACATTTTTTAAATACAATTTGTCATTCATCATCTTATTTCCCCTAAAAGTTAGTGAACTGATTATTTTCTAAAATTAAACACATGACCACATGGATGAAGCGGCTCTGTCTTTTTACCTTGCTGAGTGCACTTAAAAGAAGATTAGGACCATTTATCTGTGATTGGTGTAGTTTTTGCATCAACTTTGCACTCATAAAATGACAGAACAGCCGCATCATAAATGATAGTCTTCTGGATAAATGACCTCTTTTCCTTTACAGCAAATCTGGAACTCATCCTGGCTACTAGCCTCCCCGAATTATCGAAATATTAACCAATGTGTGATAATGCCCCTTCGGCTCCTGACAAAGGATGCCGGGAAAGACACAACAATGCATCATGTGTATGCTTTAACCCTGTATGTATACACAGACTGTTTACATTTTCACCAGCATGGGTTGCTGATAGCTTGCTGCTCCCCTCAGAGTGCTGGACCAACACAAGCTGTCAAGGGAGCAGTGGGAGGAGAGAATCCAGGTTTGGCACCAGGAGCACGGAGCGATGCTAAAGTAAGTGAAGGCTGAGTGGCGTAAATTTCCTCCCTCAAATGGATGCTTTCAGGACTTTACTTTTTAAGAATGAACAGCATTTTTGGTCTCACAGCGTCCTGAAGTTTTGTAGTCAGTGAACTTTTACAAGCAGTAAAGTAAAGTAGACTTAGAAGGCTTTGTTCTTATCGTACTCATGATCACTCAGCTTTTACAGATGCTGCAGTGTAACCGTGTTAGCATAAAGGAAAAAGAAATTCAGCAGCAAATAACTCATTGCTGTGTTTTTGATGCCCAAAAAAGCTTCACGCACTCTGTTGTAATGATTATTTGCTTTTTTTGGTTCTAATTAGTTAATAAGGGACATGGATTATTAGGTGGAGGTTTGCCGCCACACTTTAAACCCCCCAAAATAAAGTAAAAGACAAATTAGTCTGTTGAATATTTAATATTTTATTTAATTATCTAATGTGAACAGGGAAGAGGCCATGATTGAGTACCTGAAGATCACCCAGGATCTTGAGATGTATGGCATTAACTACTTTGACATCAAGAACAAGAAGGGCACAGACCTGCTCCTGGGAGTCGACGCTCTAGGCCTCAACATTTATGCAAAGAACGACAAGTAAATCAGTTTTTGTAGTAAATCTCTCTCTCTGTATTTCTGTTGTTTTGTCCCTGCTTTTGTTTGCTGTAACGTTGTTCTGTGCGCTGACCTGATAAAACACATCTGTAGACAGGAGATCAATGCACCAGCGGTCAAACCTCAGTCGGAGGCGTGTGTCAACTTTCCTTTCAGTGGCTGGTTTTAAATAACGCATCTAACTATATGGATGTTGCTTTGAAGAGGTCATTGACCCAATTCTACTACAACATGAACCTACAAACCCTCCCCAGCCTCTTCCTCTGATACCGCATGGGTCAACCTGTCCAGCTGTGAACCTTTTAAAGAAACAAACTTAAAGCTCATATCACACTGTGAAAAATATCTCTTTTTATCCATTTTTCAGGCTGACTCCGAAGATTGGATTTCCCTGGAGTGAAATTAGAAACATTTCTTTCAATGATAAGAAATTTGTTATTAAGCCCATAGACAAGAAAGCCCAAGTAAGTGTTTTATGAGTTTAATAATCTTCACTAGTATCAAACAGCTTTTTTATACCAAGAGATTTTAAACGAAGCTTATGGAGCCCTTTTTGAAAAAGAAAAAAAAGTTGTCTTCTACTTTTCTGTCTTTTAAAGGACTTTGTATTCTACGCTCCACGGCTTAAAGTCAACAAGGGCATCCTGCAGCTGTGCATGGGCAACCATGAACTGTACATGCGACGCCGCAAGCCCGACACCATCGAGGTTCAGCAGATGAAGGCTCAGGCCACACAGGAGAGGCAGCAGAAGAAGATGGAGAGGTGGGTGAAGCTAAGCGCCCGGTTAAAATGATGCAGGCAAACTTAATTGGAATTTGAAATGTGTAGGCTTTGCGTTAGGCGTGCGATTGAGCTTTTCCGTGTTCTGCAGGGATCAGCTGGAGAGCGAGAAGAAGAGGAGGACGGCCATCGAGAGGGAGAAGGAGGAGATGGAGAGAGAAAAGCGGGAGCTGATGGAGAGGCTCCACCAGTTTGAAGAGACAACTAGGAGAGCAGAGAGAGGTGAGATAGAAAATTTGACGTAGAAGCTGCATCGCTGCGGATCTTATCTGTTGTATAGTGCTATGAAAAAGGAGATTTCACTGATTTTTTTCTCAGTAGTCCACATTAAACCGTTTATTAACCATCTGCTAACACCTGTAGAACCTTGAGGATTTGAGCTATTACAGGTTTACGGCTTAACTATACATCCATTCATCCATCCATCCATCCGTCCATCCATCCATCCATCCATCCATCCATCCATCCATCCATCCATCCATCCATCCATCCATCCATCCACTTCAGGGTTCCAACTTGAAAGTTCACACTGTTTGATAGAAACTATTACATATGTGAGCTAAAGCGATAAAGGGTGTCCCACATTATAAACATGAACCTTTCATTCTTGGTTAATTTACTTTTTGGGGCGGGGCTTTTTTTGTAAAACCTGGATATTTTAATCATTAATTGCTCTCAAAAATAAAAATAAACATAAATGCCACATCTATATCAGCTCTTCCACTACCCAACTTCAACCGTCATTGCACAGTACTGTATATATTCTAAGAAGAAGATCAGAAAACCCTTTTCTCAAAAGTACTATTGACATTTGGTAAAAAGCCCACCACCATATTAGGTAAAACCCCCTCCTCCATCATCCTCCCTTGCTTCTCCCCCATATGGTGGAATATATATTTGAGAGTTGGAAGGGCAGATTTCAAAACATGGTTTGACAAAGATGTGAGGAGGATGGGAGATCGTTACTTGAAAAGCAACTTTGTTATGTTGGGCGAATTTTGTCAAACATATGATCTTCACAAAAAGCATTTCTTTAAATATCTGCAGTTAACATATTTTTTCCCCAATCATCGGCATTTAGCATTTAAAACGTTCAAATCATTTTTAAAATCTAAAACACAAGGCTCATATTTCTATGATCTTAACAACCTTGATGTCTTATGATAATGAAGACGTGCAGTAAAAATAATAATAAAATTAATTCATAAAACTCTTCTAAAAAGGATGACTTTAACTAATTTATTACATATTTATTTTCCATGTAATTTTGTTACATAAATATGATTAAAAATTTGGCATGAACCTGGTCAGATGACTAGATGACTAAAACATTTTCGTAAACGATTATTTATAAAAAATACATAAACCTTTGATTTGAAATATTTCAGTTGCGACTTACTCAAAAATATTGCTTTATGTTTATTGAGGTAGAAGAAAAAAAAATTTAATTTTGGAAACCTTTATTAGAGTTTTGGAACCACCAAAATATTTTAATAGTACTGTATTTTCCTTTTTTCCCTGTAACTTTAATCATTTTTTCTATGATGTTAACATAGAAATGTTTAAAAAAGAAAGTACCCCGATTTAAGACAAATCAGTTTTGAGTTTCTTATCCTGCATTTTTATAACAACGTACAGTGCTTTATAGATTTCCCCGTGTTCTGACTTTGTCACGCAGAGCTTCAGGAGCAGCTGGACCGGGCCATGAGGCTGGAGGAGGAGAGGAGGAGGGTGGAGGAGGAGGCGGCCCGGCTGGAGGCTGAGAGGATGGAGGCTATAATAGCCAAGGAGGAGCTGGCCAGGCAAGCTGAGGACCAGTTAAAGAGCCAGGAGCAGCTGGTGAGTGTGAAGCACATGAGGGAAAAAGTCCTGATAAATCTCCTGAATTCATTCTAAGCACTTATCGGCTGTTCTAATGGCAGATTAAAGTAACACGGAGGTTTTTTGCTTTTGCTTTCATCACATTTCTAAAATGACAGCATGCTTATTCTGTTATTCTCACGTCACAGTGTTGTGCTTCCTCCTTCAGGCTGCAGAGCTGGCCGAATATAGCGCCAAGATTACTGCGCTGGAGGAGGCCAAGAGAGCCAAGGAGGAAGAGGCTGAGACATGGCACAACAAGGTGGGTCTCCAGCATGCAGTCAAGAGCTCCACAAGTCACAGGAAATACCAGAAAAATGTCCCAGCACAATATCAAATATAAATTTATTGTTTAAAAGAAAGAAAACGATTTATCTGTATAAGTCATCCATAATTTGAATCTTTTGCACTGTAATTTACATTGCATACTTCCTCAAAAACATAACTACTCATGTACTGTAACCCTTGCATCTTATTCATATTAGATTGCTTTGGTTTGAAAGTATAAATTCAGGAGCCATGTTTTAGTGGAGAGGTCAGAAAGGCAGGTTCAAGTTTGCAAAAACCAGAAAGCTTGATTTGTCAATGTCCTTGCAAATTTGGGTATTACTGTCACATATATACAACTAAAACACTTAAAATACTACATTTATATTATAATCAAATGCTCAATGATGCAAACCACCAGCAAATCTAACACACGCCTCTCCCCACCTTTCCTTTTAGGCTGTCGAAGTGGAGGAGAGTCTGCTGAAAACGAAGGAGGAGCTGCACACTGTGATGAGTTCTGCCAACTCAGCTCCTGTTGCTGAGCATGCATCCTCCTCCTCCTCCTCCTCCTCCTCAGACAGCGAGAGTGACCATGAGCACAGCGAAGAAAACAGCACCTATAGCGCCGAGCTGCAGACACAAGGCATCAACTATGACCGCCAGGAGGAGGAGCGACTCACCGAGGCCGAGAAGAACGAGCGCCTGCAGAAGCAGCTTCAGGTTAGTTCAGGGACCTGGAATACATCCCAGATCAGCCGGAGTCTGCAGCAATGCTTAAGACACTTTTTTCTCGTAGCTTTTCTATAGCTTCCAAAACACTTATAGCAAAAATATGCTGTGTTAAAAAAAGCCATGAAATTTTAAGCATCTATTATAGAAGCCCAAATAATGTTGTTCTAGAAATAAGTCTCACTACTCGGCACCTGAGCACCTTTCTTGGAAGAGTTTATCGAGGCATTATCAAAGTTAACTTTAAATTCAATCTTCACTCGAACATAAACATTTAAAACTATCTGTGACTTTGCCCCAAAATAAGGTTTTTAAAAGTTTTTTTTTCTAATGGATAATACTTCTACCATCATCTTTGAGGCTTTTGAATTCACTCACATTTTCAATCACGATTCGTTGAGGCTCTTTTCCCTCTCTTGTAATACTTCAGGAAAAGAGCCTGGAGAGGGGAGGCAAGGGCTGGAGAGAGCAGTAGAAGAGAGACAGAAGAGAGACATGTGTGAGCAAGAGACAGATAGTTGAAATAGAGAAGAAGCAAGGAGCAGAGGTAGTGAAGGTGGATGAGTTTAAATACCTTGGGGGTCAAGCATTCAAAGCAGCAGAAAGTGCACAAGACAGGTGAAGAAGAGAGTGCAGGCAGGGTGGAGTGGGTGAAGACGAGTATCAGGGGGAATTTGCAGCAAGAGTGAAAAGGAAGGTTTACAAGATGGTAGTAAAACCTGGTATGATTATGGTTTAAGGTGATGGTGACATTGACAAAAAGAGCTGGCGATAAGATTTTCATTGGGAGTGACCTGAATGGGCAGAGGGTCGGTGTGACAGAGCAGGATGCAAGTGATATAGTGAGGCAATGGAGGCAGATGATCGAGTGTGGCAACCCCAAAAAGGAACAGCCAAAAGAACAAGATGATTAAATTAAAGATATCACTTTCTAATGGAGGTGTTGCCAAGATATCTGTTGATGAAGTGAATTGTATACAGTTTAATAACTGGGCACGACTCCTCCGCAGGACCTGAGCTCAGAGCTGGCACAATCCCGAGACGATAACAAGAAGACCCAGAACGATAAACTCCATGCCGAGAACGTCCGCGCTGGCCGTGATAAGTACAAGACCCTCCGTCAGATCCGTATGGGCAACACCAAGCAGAGGATTGATGAGTTTGAGGCCTTGTAGAAATGCCAGAGACCTAAAGCTCTCTCACAAATACCTCGTGAAGGCCTTGTTCAGCATTTTAATATAACTGAAGCCAAATGTGATCCCAAACACCCAGAAAAGGCATGGAGCTGATCTGTGTAATAATTTCTGCACGAGTTTTACTTTGCTGGCTGAAACTGGCACTGTGGGTTGTTTTTGCTCTATTCTGTTTTGTGTTGCACTCAAATGTTTCCAATGTGCTGTTTAGTCCCATTAAAATGCTGATGTGCATCACTCTGGAGACCAGATATACTGTATGAACAAAGCTAGTACTAGGGGTACTATAGAACTTATATATCTTATGATAACTAATCAGTAGTTGTTGCAATTTACATTTGCAGTTTTGTTACTGTAACAAACTGAAGTGGTTAAATTTTGATTTATTTAAATGAATGCCTGATGCTTAAAAAAAGATCTTTTTTATTTTATTTGTTTGATAGTTTTGCCAAAGAAATGTCAGCAAAGTGTAGAAAGGTTCCCACTTGTGTTCCAAGAAGCTTGATGTAATGCTGTCATACAAAATGAATCTCAGTTTGCAATAAAATAAAACTGAGACTCACAGCAAATTAATTCATAATTACTCATGAATATTCCTGGTGGTCTGGCCCTCCTCGTCATGTTCTCCTGTATTTTATTTGTGTAAATAACAGTGCAACTTATTTCATTAATATACTTACATAATCTCTCCTGCTTCAAATGTATTGTTTTTATGATTTTCAGAATTTACTTATTGGAGTTACTTTATTTAACCACATGGGAACATTTAATGTATTCTTACGCCGTCCTGTTTGTGTTCAGGTCAGATCTAGAGCATCTAATTTACAGTGAACAGGATACAGCAGACAAAAAGACAAGAAAAGACAAAAAGGCCAAAACTGAAGCAGCTTAATGGTTTCTATATTACATCTTTTATTATTTCTCCATTTGTTGTTTGAAAATGTTCTCCGGTGCTGCAGAAGCATTTTTAATGTTCGGCATTAAAAATGAAACACATGTTAAAAAAACACCAAAGAAAAGTCAGCGAGAAGACCTTAAACTCGGAATTAATTAAACTTCACCTTGTGCAGCTTTGTACTTTTAGGCAGAAGAGAAAATGAAGGCAGGAAAAAAGCTTTTTATGAGGCTATGGCATCTCTTGAATATTGTGTCATTACAGGCATTAAACATTAAAACTTGAAAAATATTCAAATTGTCATCATTTGCATGATTCTTCTCCATTATTGTCTGTGTGAGGAAGGGATAAAAGTTGCATTTAGAAAGATTTAATAGCTGCGTTAGTGAAAAGTGGAATTTGATCTTTTCTGTAACTTTCACCATTTAGTGAAACATGCTGATGTGAGTGCAGCACACAGACAGGAAGCTCAAGTGATGCCCGCTTTCAACTTTGGCTCCCTGTGATGATGTTTGAGGAAACTGAGGCTCCCTGCTGTCACAGGTCAAAACATATGCAGCTGAAAGGACGCATTGTTGTGCATATGACAAAACATTCCAATTGATTTGAATGAAAAAATATTTATTTAAAAAACAAATTGGAGCAATACAGCACGAGGACTAAAAAGTCTCCATCAGGGTCTGACGCAATGATGATACAATCAGTGAAGATTAAATTCTGAAGAAAGCAGAAAAAGAAGAAAGAAGAAGAAAATAGGGGGAGAAGAAAAAAAACATCATATACAACAATGACCGATTATAGTCATCCAAATTATCTGAAACACAAGAAACAGAAAAATGGGGGGGCAGTTAAGTTGATATAAGCTACCTAAATTAATAAGATACAATAAAACACAAACACACAGCTTTAAGCAAGTGTAAATGTCAAGATTTCAAAAGGAGCACAATATATTAAAACGTATATAGGAGTTTTAGTAGCCTGTGAAGTTGCAACCCAGAATGTCTCTGGTGAAGAAGTTTTTCTAATCTGTCTCCACCTCTGATATGGATTGGTCCGATGTCCTTATAGTGAACCACCATTAGGTAAGTTAAGTTATAATAGGCGACTAGAAATCTTATGTCTGTCTTTGAACCTCTTCTTTACTCTCAAATAGTAATTCTAATTTTTTCCCCTGTGGATTTTTTTCTTATAATCTTAATTGATCTGAAGAATCCTGCAGCGCACCGTGAGGAGAATGCGCTTTTTTTAAATATTTGCACAGAACGGTTATCGTCAGGTTGCTAGACAACTTGGGAACCAGAAGAGCCGGTCTGTTTAAATAGCCACTAGGTAAATATTTACGTGTACGATCACATGGATATCAAGTTTAGTTTTTTTTTTTCTTCTTCCATCTTTTTTTCGGCGCTACCGTTCTTCTTGGAAACTGGAGTAATGTGCTCGTTCTGGCCTCAACGACGGAGGCTGGCCGTGCTTTTGTATATTTAGTGCATAAACTCCTTGAAGATGAGCGCTTTTGCTTGGAGCTGCTACTCCAACAAGCCGCCTCTGACAGTCTGTGGGATTGCCCTGTGTTCCTTTCCTGCGCAATCTAAATATAAGTCGGTGACAAATAGTCCAAATACAGTAGCAACCCAACTGTGATGTGGGGGTGGTGCTGAGAGAACAGCTCCTTCTCCAAAGTCCCCCCTCTGTTGGATCCGGAGTCCGTCAGGAGAAGGTGGCAGAGAGCCTCAGCTCCCACCTGCGCTCGATTTTTCTCTCCCCCTCTCCTTATTATCATGAAGAGACAAAACGCCAGGACTCTCGCCCTCATCATGAGCATCCTCACCTACCTGGTGGTCGGAGCGGCCGTCTTCGAGACCCTGGAGTCGAAGCAGGAGAAAAGTCACAAGAGGAAGCTCGACGCCAGAAAGTACGAACTCATGCGCAAATATAACTTGACCAAAGAGAACTTCGAAGAGCTCGAGCATGTCGTTTTACAGCTCAATCCTCACAAAGCAGGGGTCCAGTGGAAATTTGCTGGGTCCTTTTACTTCGCCATCACTGTGATTACGACGATAGGTGAGCAACAGTTATTTAATCAATACATGTGATGTCTTATTGCATTTCATTGAGAGATGTTCAGCGCAGGGCCGGAGGAAACATTTTTAGAGGTAGTGGAGTCACCGGAGCCCCCCTTACGTTAGTTTGTGTGTCTCATTTAAAACAACAGATAAATAAAGAACACCTATGACTTCCCACAATTCCTGGGGTCTCTTCAAACTACTTAGACAAAGAAAATCCTGTCTGTAGCACTATAAAAAAAAAATTTAAAACATTTTTAAAGCTGAAGATTCTGTTTCCTAAAAGAGTGGAAAAATTAAACCTTCACTTGTTAGCACATTGTTGCTAGTTTGTATTTTAAATGAGGAGGTTGTACCTTGATAGTATGATTAAAAAACCTATTTTCTTCTCATGCCTTATACAGTTTATTTGGAAACATTTTGGAAATGGATCAGACTTGACATATCCTATAATAACCCCAAAATTTTCATGTGTTTGCTGTGCTCATCAACGCTGAATTTTACTTTAATATTCTTGAACAAAATGAAGCTTTGCTTACAGGCTTTCATCCCTTCTGGGTAGGTAACATTATTCAAAAAAGCATCTTTTTGTGCAGCAGATCTTTATTCTTTCAGTTATATTTTCAGAGTGGCTGTAATTGGCTTACCAATCAGAAAAGTGATATTTATCTCAAATGTAATAGCTAAGACACACAGAGACATGGACACTGAATCGTTATTATGACTGTCTAAGTAAATCAGAATAATTGTATGCCATTGTGGCTTTCTTGGATGATTAAAGACAAAACAACACCAGGTGTAATTTAATTATTTATTATGGAATAAAAAGATCATTTAATGATGCCATATGAAGAAGAAAAGATATGGAGATGTCTATGGCTTTGGTTCTGGTTCACTTCAGCATAAGTTATATTTATAAATATTGCAATGTCTATGCTGTCAACAATCTGCGAGTTATAAATAAAGTAGAAGTAAGTTCACTACATTAATGCCAAGCTGAATCGTTTCCCTGGGCTTTCCCTTTTTCTCTTAGTGGGAGTGTGTGTTGGTTTCCTGTGGAATTAAATCAAGCAGCTGCTGTTCTTAGGCATTTATATTAGGTGAGGCCGTCTCTTGCTATGACTCACCACGGCAAAAGAATAGAGGCAAAGATGTCTAAAGATATGCAATATTCCCTGTCTCAGGTTATGGCCACGCGGCGCCGAGCACCGACTCAGGGAAAGTGTTCTGCATGTTCTACGCCCTCCTAGGGATCCCGCTGACCCTGGTCATGTTCCAGAGTCTGGGCGAGAGGATCAACACGTTTGTCAGATACCTGCTGCACCAAGCCAAGAAGTGCCTGGGAATGCGTCACACCGAGGTCTCCATGGCAAACATGGTGACGGTGGGCTTCTTCTCCTGTATGAGCACCCTGTGCGTGGGGGCTGTGGCATTCTCTCACTCGGAGGGATGGAGCTTTTTAAATGCCTTCTACTACTGCTTCATTACACTCACCACTATTGGCTTTGGAGACTACGTGGCTCTGCAGAAGAATGAGGCCCTGCAGAATGACCCTAAATATGTGGCTTTCTGCTTTGTTTACATCCTCACGGGCCTGACGGTGATTGGAGCGTTCCTAAACCTGGTGGTGCTTCGCTTCCTGACCATGAACACTGAGGATGAACGCAGGGACGCCAAGGAGAAGGCATTGCTCTCTGTCAGTAAGCCCAGAGGAGAGGTGGCTCATCTGTTACCAGTCTCAATATCAGCTTCCTCCACACCTGTAGCAGATAACACCACAAAGGCTAAAGATTTAAAAGGTGTCTACACTGAAGTGCTTCAATTCCAGACTATTTGCTCCTGCTTATGGTACAGGAGCGAGGAGAAGGAGCAGGACTCCATACCCAACATGATCCCTCAGGAGATGACATTCTCCGATGCCTACTTGCAGCAGAACAATGACTGTGCTCACTACATGGAGCCTGGCTCAACAGGCTGCGTTTGCAGTCCACGTCAGTGCACGAGCATAAGCCCAATATCAGGCCTACACATTTTCTCTCCATTCAGGATGTTTAAGAGACGCAGCTCCGTGTAGCCTTTTCAGCACAACAGATTTCATTACAGCATAATTTGTCTATAACTGCCAAGTGGGCAGCAGATACTTGGCAGTCCTCAGCAAAGACATGACTGCAAGTCGATGTTTGTGGTGCTACAATCCCAGTAATCCAGAAGCATAACGTGCAAAAAGGGAAAAAAAGCACATAGAGTACTGTAAACACAAATATATATATTTGAGCAACATCACAGTGTTTTTAACTGAGGTGTTATTCGAGGGCATCCAGTATGCTTTGAGGAATCCTGTAGGTGTGTCGAAATTGATCTGGTTAGCTGCACATGAACAATACGTCTGCGCAGTGTGTAGGTAAGAGCAGAGGCTTCGGAGCGGTGGCACAGTGAAAGGGTGACATAAAAAAATGAATAAATGATTAAAACCTGTCAGTCAGCAGCTCTCAAAAGCTAAACTTTGTGTTTTTGGTAATAATCTCAGAGGTGCTGATTCAACTCAGGGGTTATTTCTTAATGTTGTAGCTGGTCAGTGTTTTCCTTTGATAGGCACGCATCATGATGATTTTCTGGACTTTTTCCACCATGGTGTTTGTGACTGGGCTCATATCAGTTGCCTTATGTCGCCCTGAAACAAATCGTGATTGTCAAAGCTTCAGAAAAGCTGATACATACCAGAAATTTCATGTGACTCATGTGTAGCTGCCCCTGGTGTTATGAGACTTCTAGGGCTCTTTGCCCAAAGTACAGGTGCATCACAGACACTACTAAATTATGTAACGTGACAAGTGGGTAGGTTAAAAAGTAAATCACATCTCAAGCGCAGTTAAAAAATCCATTTGAAAATAAGTGCGGTGATCACAAGTAGACACTTATCAGCACTGAGCGAAACGCTCTCAACTGGATTAGTTGTGTAACACTGAAATCACTATTTTAAAAATTACTTGTGGGAAGAAGCAAGAACTCCAACAGCCCCATCAAAAAGGAGCATTGCCAACTTTCTATATGTGCTTTATTCATGTCCCCGTGAACATTAAAATCAAAGCTCCTGTGTGTTTAGATCGAGACTTACACAGATAATTTTCCAAATACAGTAAACACCTGGTGACATTGCCAAGATACCCGCTAAGTGGCAGGAGTTTGTTAAAACGCTGATACCTTTTTACCCCCTAAAGCTCACTTATTAACAAGCATTCTGTTTCACTGACTTTTTTGTACAAACGAAAAAGTGTTAAATGTCAAGCTGTGAACAGCTTTTTAGTTCATGTGCCAAGCCAAGTAATCACCTCCCATTAAACCACAAGTTGTATTTTTTACACTGATTAAATAAAAGAATTGTTTTAATGTTTACATGTTTGAGCCACTGAGAAGTAATTTAGAATTAAGGGAATAGATCTAAGCCAAAAACCTAAGATCTAAGACAGATATGAAGCACACCTCTGGATCAAAAAGTAGAAGCAGGCTATTTGAGCAGCAGCTTGGAGTGGCAGGTGGCAGGGGGTACAGTGGATAATAAGCTGGTTGCCAATCACAGACAATTATGTCACAATGGGCTGAGCCTGGGTGATTGATGGAAAAGGAAAAATCCACCCTCAGCTAGTATTTCCTGTGTTTCTGAACCGAGTTTGGTGCTTAGTGGTGTATTTTTCTGTGGGCAACATGATGCGATGTCACACTCAGTTTATTTCCAGCAGCTTCAATAGATGATTAACTTCTTAAGCTATTTCATTTATTTAAGAAAAAAAAAAGCACTAAAATCTTTTTTATTGATTTTTGGATGGATGCAGAAATTTATTGAAACATGCAAATGTAATATAGAAAACAGGGTAAAAACAGAGTCTCTCGCTCAGATTTTGCTAATGACCACATTGATTCTTTAAAACAGCCTGAACTCTCTAAAGCAGAATTCCTTCTCATTTCTTTATGTAGTCTTCAGGAATAGTTCTCCAGGCTTCTTGAGGAACATTCAAATTTCCTTTTGGGTTGTTGACTCCCTTTTGTTCTGTTCAGTGTCAAGATGATCCCACACTGCTTCAATAATGTTGGTGTCCGGGCTCTGGGGAGGCTGATCCTCAACTGATAGTGTTCCAGGTATGTTTTCGCTGCACTGGGATTGTGTTTGGGATCATTGTCATGCAGAAAAATTAAGCCGTTTCCAAGCAGACACTTTCTAGATGGTATTATATGGTGGATCAAAATCTGATGATCTCTAAGTGATGAAATCTTTGTTCATATTTCCATCAATTTTAACAAGATCCCCAACACCACTGGCTGAAATGTAGTACCAAACCATCAAAGAGTCTCCAACATCTTTCACAGATGGCTGTACGCACTCACAAGACCACGCCTTTCCTTGCTGCTTCCTTTCCTTAAGAATTACTTCTCGACAGTCTGGCATTTTTCATATATTCAACGAATGAAGTGGCAACTAATTATGTGTGTATTAAGTTATCTGCTATGTGTAGGTACAAGACTGGTTCATCCCTTGGGTTAGGTGCTGTTTTTGTTTGAATGATTCATATAGGTCAGTGTTAAGTGGCTTAACAAACAAAGAAAAACATTCCTCTGAAAATGGTTGAAGGACTGGACTGAAAAAGAGTGAAAAAGGACATAATAAGCCTGGAGAACTTAATCAAGACCATTAAGATTTCAAGAAAGTCCGGCTCCATGGAAGCAAATACAAGGAAATGAGGGGTGGCTCAAGACTTTTGCACATACTGTAGCTAAAATTAATATTTATTTATTATTTAAATTGTGGTAGATTAATTTTCTGTTCATCAGCTAATAGATTAAGTAATAAATTATTGTAAATTTATACAAAAACACAAAAGCTGTCAGATCCTACCTGTTCTCTCTGGATTTTTGTAACATGTGTAAACTCTCCACCTGAGGCACAAACACACGAGTCATGATTTTATTCAGTGTTGCTCTGGAAACAAAGTGAACGTCACAAATTCTTGAGGATTTGGCTGTTTTGTTTTTTTCTTTAAACTTTTTTTTTTTTTGGGCTTAAGAGGGAAATCCTGAACGCTATTTTATGCACGTCTGGGTCTGATCTGATCTGTGTTACTGGAACTGACCTTTTGTGGTGGATGGAAATAAATCAGTGCTGTCCACACATGATAAAGGAAGGAAAACAATGAATGTGACTTTTTGCCTCATAAAATAGCAGTCAGTTGTACATTTCGTGCAAGTACTGCATTAGTTTAAAGTAGTAGATCACGTTGCGTATAAAGCGCCTTGAGTCTATATAAATAACATTGAATTGAACTGAATTGAAAGTTGCAATGGCACAAAGGTTTCTCTTCTTCTTGCTGTTTTCCATGATGACAAAGGCTTAAATAGTACTTGAACAATCAAAGAGCACTTGAATTTTTTTATACATACCCTGCCAAGGATTGTATGTATAGTTGAGACTATTCATTTGTCCAACAATACCCTCTGATCATAAAACAGTACACAATACTGTACTGTTTTGTGCTATCATAGGGGAAAAAAAGAAAAAAACATCCATAGAAATACCGAAAATTTGAATATTTTATCCAATAAATGAATAATATTGAGTTTTAACTGTTGTTTTCCTGCTCACAAAATCACCATCTACAGGCCATATAAGCTGTAATCATGTGACTTATGATCTCCATGCTGCTTATCAACATGTGCTGTGTGAAAGAAAAAAAAAAGCCTGCTGAATGTATAGAAATGACTGTTTGGTCCAGATGGTTTCCCCCTGGGAATTCTGACTTCAGTCCAGTTCTGGACAACCTACAGCAGGTTAGTCACGAGCAAAAGTTTGGCAATGCATCATTATGTCATAGAAACACGTCACTTTGATGCTGCACTTTCAGTTTAGGGGAAGGTGCTGATGTTTGAGCTTTAAATATGCTACCAGAACACAACTCATTTTTTCTTTTTTTCATTTTAATAAAAAACTGATTTGGCTATTATAGACCAATGAGAGAAAGTCTTACTGTTTCCTTGGCAATATGTGTCACTGATATCTGAAGTCTTAAATCACCATTTTCATTAAAGGAATACAGTTTCAAAAATGTAATAATTTGCAATTGTGCAATAAAATAAAGGTATGTGTAAAAGTTGGGGGTTTTGGACTATCTTGTTTAAGGTCAAATATTGTTTTTATATATTATAAATATATAGTATTCTTCAGGAGTGTTGATTCGTCACTCTTTTTTAAAAATATTTCCAAGGATCTGGACTTTCTTGTACGTTTGGTCTTGAGGAACAGTCATCTAGTCTTTCTGAAGGTCTTTCAAAGTTTTGGCTGCTTTTTCACTTTCCAGTCCAGTCCTTGTACCTGACATATCTCAGCAAACTTTTGGTTCTGCTCACTGAAACCTCATCAGCAATGGTCTCAGGTGCCAACAGGTCTTATGGGGTGATGAATCCAAATTTGATATTTTTTTCCCAAGTGGATACAGAGGAGATCAGTTGGTGACATCATCTGGCCACTATCTCATAATAGTTTCAAATTTAAGTGTGAAAATGACCCCAAACAGGATGTCAGTGCAGTGAAGGTATACCTGGATATTATTGAAGTGGAGCTTTGCCTGTCCTTCAAGAAGCCTGGAGAACGATTCCTGATGTCTACTTAAAGAAAGCTTGTCCAATAGAGTTCAGAAGAATAAGAATACTATACTGTATTTCCACATGTGTTTGCATCTTTTAACAAACTACATCTATTTCCCATTTTTCTGAAAAAACAAGAAAAAAAGAAAGAAATGAGAGGTGGCTCAAGACATTTGCGCAGTTCCATATTATGATATCAACTCTGTGAAAAGCTGAAAACTTTCTTCTGTTTTTCGTGAACCCTCAGATTTATTTTGAGCCTGTTGTTATATTTTTGTGTTGAAAACCACTGGTCTGAGTGATTTTAAGTGAAAGCGGCGCTCTAATTTTCCAAAATAAAGCATCATTAAAGTGGATTAGAGGCCCAGTAACAGGAAGCAGGCTCATTTTAGGCTTTATAAAAATAAAGATTTCTTTATGCACCTAGAATGAAATTGATACATCAAAGTGTGCTCAGGGCAATTAGGACCGCATCTCGTTATCAAGATTTGCCTGCCATTGCAACATCAAACCATCTTGCAAAGCCTGGCTTGGTGCCTGTGAATCTGCCCTCAGCCATCAGACATGAAGCACAAAAAAGCAACAGAAGGACTATCCATCCGACAAATCCCTGTATTGACCCCCCACGGCTGAAGCATCTGCTGTTTTCTACTTTGGCTATAGACCTGAGTATCTATGTCAAAGACAAAAATAGTTTCACTGAGAAGGTCAGCTATGACCTTACATCACTTGGTTTCTTCTCTGTTTCTGGGGAAAAAAATCTGAGCAGGTTAAAACTGAAGGTTTGCCTCTCATTGTTGCTGCCAATTAAACAGATGGACTAAAGTGTCCTTGGTGTTTATGTGATTTCAAACAAAATTTTATCTTCTACATTTTCCAACACAAGATTGATTTGACAGATTGGAGATAATTAATTACTCACTGGCATCTTAAAGTTACAGGTTATGGAGAAAGAAAGAAATGTGATGCATGATGTTTGAAAAATTTCAGAGGTGAGAGAGCTTTGAGATCATTAGTGGTGAAGCAAAATAAACAAGAAGTCCTTGTTGCTCAGTCACTCACAGCAGCTGAAGTGCATCACGTTAATAAAACGGTCTCCCTGCAGCGTGCTGCTGCTGACCCAGGGTCTCTGAACGTCGCACGCAGAGGCCGCTGTCACTTTAACAAAAGTTCAGAGTCCGAAAAATTCTTCGAGGCTTCAAAATGGATCTGAGGAAGCTGGCTGCGGACGCAGTGTCCCAGAATAAGAAAGCCGCTCTTCTGATCGGCGGAGCCGGATTTGCAATTCTGGGACTCGGTCTTGGATATAAATACCTGCGAAAGCCAGAAAAAGCTGTTCGTGTGGGCGTAGTGTCGCAGCTCCTCATTCACCCTCTCAAGTCTGGCAAAGCGGTGCCTTTGGCGCTTGCAGAGTGCCAGAAAATGGGGCTGAAGTTCGGAGAGCTGCAGGATCGGTGAGTATTGCAATAAATAAATAAATAAATAAAATTTATTTATTGTTAATTAGTTCCACCGTTTAATTAAATAAAATATATTTACCGCTGTAACCATTCTTCGTTACCTCGCCATTAAATCTTACTGCAGGGCAGCGACGTCTCCTACTTGTCTTCTTATGGAGACATGAGGTCTTTCAATTCATGAAATCACAACAAGTCAGTGAATTTTCAACCACTTTGTTTAAAAAAAAAAAAAAAAAATCTGTAGGAACTTTCTGATATTCCCATGGACCCTCCCCTAAAAAATCCTGGAGACACCCCTGCACGGAAGCCCCCAGATTATTTTTCAGTTAATGTTTTATGAACAATTGACGAATAATAAAGTTTATATAGGGAATAAGTTTTTGTGTAAAAAAACAAAACGGCATTTAAATTAACAAAAGCATAGTACAAAACGTTTATATAGTTAATGATAAGCTACTGTGTAAATATTAATTAATTAATTATGTTTTATTTTGGTTTGTGTGTGGGTGTGTTTGTGTCAACATGGATATCAAACCAGATTCTAACAGAGCATTTTTTACTCGGGTAAAGAATATGGGAGACAATTAAACAAAATCACACTGCCATGGTTAAAACATTTCACACATTACCGTACTTCTTACCTCTGTTCCTTATGGTTTTAAGTGTACCATAAATAACCATCATGCCTATGCAGTTTTACTGTTTCAACAGCAAGTCCATGTCTCTGTGGGAACCTGGAATACAGACGTTTGTCTAATCCAGTGGTTCCCAAACTTTTTTTTTTTTTGCTGGGCCCGCCTTTGTTTTATAAGAAAAAAATGTTCGCGCCCCCCCCTCCCGCGTGCGCGCGCGCGCACACACACACACATCCTCTAACCACACACACCCATATTTTGCTCCATTGCGGTTTATTTCACACCTCAAACATTTAGTAAACAATTAAGCAAATACAAGTAATCTGCAATAAATTACAGGTAGTAATAAAATAAACTACTAACTCTTTTACGCTGCGTCCGCACCTACACGGGTATTTTTGAACACGCAGCTGTTTCGTCCACACGTAAACGGCGTTTCGAATCACCGAAAACGGAGATTTTTTTTAAAAACTCCTTTTTTGCCTTTACCTGTGGACGAGGAATACAGAGTTCGTCATGCAACGTCAAAGGTATGCGCCTTTTTTCACGTCACGCTGTGCGCCACGTTATTGTTTACATGAGATGAATTGCAGAATGGCAGATAGTCAGATTAACAGTATTTTGTCTCTATCTGCAGGTTTTACATGCAGTTACTGGTCTAATCCATCAGGAGAAATCGGTCAGATTTGGCTTAAAACGGCTTCAGTGTACAAAAAGCCAATAAATATAAATGATTATTAGTCATAATATCAGAGTTCAAGGGGGACCCTTGCATCATCACAAAAGGTGCCTATGCTGCCGCCACACTTGTCCAGATTCCTGCAGAGACAGGCAGGAAGGGTTGGTGCTGTCACCCCGCAGCAAGAAGGTTCCTGGTTAAATTCCCAACTGGGATCTTTCTACATGAGTTTACTGCAGGTTTTCCAGCTTCCTGTCACAGAGAAAAGACGTGCATTTGAGGTTAACTGGTGTTTCAAAATTGGTCACGGATATGGGATGTATAAATATTTTAAGTAAGTGTGGGATAAAACTTTCACTTGTACAAAGGTCCTACGTGAAGGCAAATACATCAGATTTGCACCTGCAAAGTAAAAAGTAAATATATTTAGTCTGAGCTAACCAAGATTAAAGTGAGATAAAAACGCAGATAAAAGGGGACGGTCATAAGATTATAAAAGCGCCTGAGCTAAGTACAGAGAACACATGTACGAGTCCCACACACACAAGGTTTCCCAGCACTGCTTCTTCAAATGCACAAACTAGTTTTCAAAAAGCAAATGTTTTTGTACCCCAAGTGTTGTTTAATGTTGAATTAATACTGATAAATATAAATGGTGGGTAAGAGGATTTTTTTTTTAATGTAACAGTGAGGACAGTGTTTAACAGTTGTAATGATTATACATGGTTATATAATATCTATTATATTTATAATATAATAAATATTTTTAACTTCAAAAAATGCTCTCCCTCCTCGCTGACACATTAAGGATGTCATGCTATTTATACATTCAAAACAGAGCTGTAGTTCAAAATTTGGGTATAGATATTTATTATAAGGGAACTTTTATTATGAAAGGATATCCTATTTTCTAACTCTTTAAATACATGTGTTGACAGTGCTACCTTGCATGAGCCTTTCTGGATGACACCCAGAAAAATTTTCAACCAGGGGATATTAATAAATTATGACGTAAATCTGGGATTTCTGTATGACTCAGTTTTGCCATGGCAACCTGTGATGTCATTGATTCCCATCTTGTTATCCGTTTTTTGCTATTCCTTTAATATTGTCTTGAGTTTGTGTGGGTTTCTTGCCAGATGATGGAATTAAATTGGGATGCCAAATAATGCAGATGGGTGAGGGAAATCCAGCTTTCTATTTGTTTTGTTTGCAGACACTGGATGGTGGTGACAGAGGACGGTCACATGGTGACAGGCAGACAGGAGCCACGTCTGGTTTTGGTGTCTCTGACCTGTGAGGGAGGACAGGTTTGCTTAAACGGCCCAAACATGGAGGAACTCAAGTTCCCCATCAAACAGCCCGACAACCCCGTCCTCGACTGCAGGTGCTACGTCTGCTTTTAATTTATACTGCTCGGTCTTCTTTTGGTGGATAATTCAGTTTCTTACTGTATCTTATATAGTAAAGTTATGAAGTGAATGCATTTTGAATGTAAAGTTTAGTTTGACGTGGATGCAAACTGAACCTGGACCAGTCAGTGAATTAATACAGTCATAAAGTGATAATTCTGCCTTTCAGAGTCTGAATCTTTTGATAAATTGACCAAATAATCAGTGGCGTTTTTTCTAACCTCTAGTTTGAGATTTACATAAATGCTTCTTCTGTGTTTTTGTGTTTATTTACTTTTTTGTCCTGTAGAGTGTTTGGCGTTGACATTCAGGGCCGGGATTGTGGTGACAAAGTGTCTCACTGGCTTACTCATTACCTTAAGGCAGAGAAAACCTATCGCCTGGTGCACTTTGAACCTTGCATGAGGCCTAGAAAACCAGCTGAGAAAGAGGCTGTTTACCAACAATTTGAGGTGCTACATGCTTTGTAGTTTATTTTAATGCTTAAATTTGATGCATCTTTCAAGCCAAAATGCCCTGATCCTGTTGTGATGTGTTATCCAGGAGGTGGCCTACCCAGATTTTGGACCTGTGATGCTGCTGTCAGAGGCTTCTGTTAAGGATCTCAGCAGCAAGTTAGAGAAGGGAGTCACGGTTGAGCGCTTCCGCCCCAACATTGTGATAAGTGACTGTAAACCATTCGATGAGGTGCGTTGTTCAGCCTTTGCCTAAAAAACTAATGCTCGTACCTCCTGATATTCTTGTCTACAAAGAAAAGCAAAAACTAGTTTAGAGCCAGTTAAGGTCTTAAAAATATTAGCTCTCATGTCTGTCTGCACTACTGGTGATTAGCTTTTGTTTTATTTTTCCTGGCTGAAAAGACGATCATTTGGCCCTTTTACTTGTGACTAATAACTCACCCTTTTCGGTGTGAACAGCGTGGACTAAATTTGTCTCCAACTCCAAAACCAACTGCTTTGCTTTTTCAGGATTCGTGGGAAGAGCTCCAGATTGGCAGTGTGCGACTGCAGCGTGTAATGGCATGTGGAAGGTAACACTGTGGATGCTACGCGCACATTTTAATCACACACAGAATCAGTGCATTTATCAACAAGAGCAAATCCAAAGAGTCATTGCTGGTCTGTGCAGTTTGATTTTTAGAAATAAGCAATTGTCAGGCAAAGTGAATGTGTGTGTTTTTAAGTTAAAAATGATTTAGGGGTTAAATGGATGCAAACGTACCTGTAAGTTTGTTTTGCTTTGTTTTTTACCAGGTGTCTTTTCACCACAGTCGATCCAGAGACTGGTGTAATCAGCAGAAAAGAGCCTCTGGAAACACTGAAAAAGTAACATTTTACCTCAATATTATTATTATTATTATTATTATTATTATTATTATTATTATTATTAGGAAAGGGTTTTTTAAAAAATATTTTTGAATGTTTTTTTTTTTGAGTAATGTTGTATTTCTATGTACAAACAGTGGCCACTTTGTTAGGTACACCTGTTCTTCTGCTCGTTAACGCAACTCTCTGATCAGCCAGTTGCATGACATTTAGGCATGTAGACATGACCAAGATAGCCTGCTGACATTCAAACTGGGCTTCACAGTTCAGTTCAATTTTATTTATTGAGTGCCAAATCACAATAATAGTCAAGGCACTATTGTAAGGTAAAGACCCTACAATAATACAAAGAAAAGAGAAAACCCAACAATCATATGAGCAAGTGGTTTAGCGACAGTCGGGGGAAAAAATCTCCCTTTTAACAGGAAGAAGCCTCCAGCAGAATCAGGCTCAGGGAGGGGCGGGCATCCGGGAAGAAAGGGGACTTTGAATGTGGCAAAGTTTTTAGTACCAAACAGGCTAAACTGAGTATTTCGGAAACTGTTGATCTACTGAGTAGGGTTTAGAGTATGGTCCAAAACAAAGAAAGCATCAGGTGACAAAAGAAAAGCCTTGGTGATACCAGAGGTCAGAGGAAGGGGGAGAAAGGAAGGCAGCAGTAGCCACAATACTCACTCGTTGCAACCAAGGTATGCAGAAGAGCATCTCTGAACACACACACGTCAAACCATGAAGCAGATGGCCTACAGCAGGCACACCAGGTGCCAGTCCTGTCAGCCAAAAATAGAAAACTGAGGCTACAATTCCCATGGCCTCACCAAAATTAGACAAAAAGACTGGAAAGACTTCTGGTCTGATGAGCCCTGATTTCTGCTGTGATGTTCATATTATAGGGTCAGAAATTGATGTCAAAATCTGCAGAAAATGTGTGTTTCCATCATGTCAATATGGATCAAAATCTCAGAGAAATGTTGTTGAATCTCTGCGGCAAAAAATTACGTTGGTTTTGAAAGGACAGTTATCTCCAATCTGGCACTAGCAAGGTGTACCTAATAATAAAGTTGCCAGTGAGTCTGTTTTAACCTCACAGTGGGCTTTTTTTTTTTCTTTTTCTTTTTCTTTTTTTTTATGTCTGTCACATCTAAAATGTCTCTGAACTCCCAGCTATCGCCTGTGCAAACCATCTGAGAAGCACATCTATAAAACTTCTCCACTGTTTGGACAGCTGCACAACGTGAAGAAGACGGGCATCTTTCAGGTTGGCGATGTGGTTTACAAGATCACCCGCTGATAGAAGGCGTCAGGAGAGAGGGGCCAAACCTGAAGTCAAAACACTCAGAAGTCACAAGTCGTCTTTGATATCAGACTGAAGAAAGCACTTAAATTCATGTAGTGTAAGCAAATAGGAGACTAGAAATGGACAGAAATTAACTGCTTTGAAATAACATTTTAAAAAGTAGCACAGCATTAGTATTAATCATTCAGTTTGCCACCCCGGCCTTTTTTTTTTTTTTTTTCCTTTTTCTGTGTTTTTTTTTGGTCTCAATTTTTGATGATTTGACCGCCTCTTAATCAGCTAATAGAACCTGATTTGAAAATATTGCTAACATCTGCTCAATATTCCAGCTGGTTATTAAAACCTGAAATTACATGCTGCTATTGAAGAAATAAATAAAATTGCTCTCAATTTTAATGTCATTAGTGGCAGTGATGTAAAATGTAGACCTTTCCTATAAACAAGAGCTGGGCACATCAGTCCAAATCCAATCAAGCAATAGTATCGATACCAATGCTGGTGGTTTTGGATTGATACTAACACGATAGGATCGATACTTTTTCTATCCTGTAAGTTTGGTATGTAGCCCACTGTGTTGTGGTAATTGGGGGTTTGTTTTTTTGCCGGTATGGGGTTATGAAAAAAAGTTGTGGAAAAGAAATTTGAAAAGTAAAACTGCCAGTGATTTAGTGGTCATTAAAATGTGTTCAGAATTTGCAAATTGCTGATTCATCTCATGACACACTACTATCCTACATAAGCCAGCTTCATAGGTTAACAGTATTGGTAATGAAAAATTGGCGCTCTATTTACTTGGTATCAGATCCATACCAAAATTTGCACAGCAGATTTTTGCAATGTTTTTGTTTAAACTACTATAACTATTAAATTATTTACACAATTTAAAAAAACAAAAACAAAACAAACTCAGTCGACCAGTTCAGATGTCTCCTTTACATGATATAAAATTGCTGAGTAACTACCAACCGAAGAAGCATGTTTCATACATGAGAGGATAATTGCTATGAAGCCAAGATTACCCATCAAACAATGCATGAAAGACAAACCCACCAAGTGAGGGCTAAAAAATTTTGAACACCATAGACTTCAAACTGTACACGGGGAAATCAAAGGGCTTTCCTTTGATTTGGTTACATCAATGGTGAATGAAGACTGTCTGCGATGGGGTTGCATTATCTACTGTCACAGCTTCTGTTAGAGTTTGTATTGTTGATTGTCATTTATGCTTAGAAATATTTAACCATAGATGCTTAGAGGTGTATAATCAATTGTGTAGTGATAAGTTGTGTGATCTTTAACAGGCTACAGAGGCTTGGTGTGCATTCCACACTAGAATGCACACCTACATCCTGGGAGCACGGGAAGAGGTCGCATCTTGTCTTAATTGTTTTATGGTAGGATTAACGTAGCTACGTCTGTTCTAGTCTAAGTGCTTTTCTGTTTAGATGAACTGCTGGACTTCCTCACCGGGGGGGGGTCTAGTCTACCCTCTTCCTGACCAAGGATGTTTGACCCTTTGATCAGCAACACACACACACACACACACACACACACAGGCAAGGTACTCTTTGTTTGTATGTAGACGTCGTATGTTAATGAACCTATGCATATTCATGTAACCTCAAAAGGACAATGGTACGGGAGGACGGACGAGAGCGACTGGGGTCAAGCGAAGGGACGGCGCTCTGTCCGGTCTCTCCCGTGCACGAGTAACATGAAGAACTTTGCCTATTTGTGTCTTGCTTAGCAGTGTAATTATATTGTCTTCAACGTTCCAGCAGATGGGTTCAAGCTACAAACCTATCAGCTTCTACACCCGCCCAGCCTTCTTCTAAACACCTGAAAAAGCAGGGATTTAGGGCTTGTGGAACATCCAAGAAAGATCACCAAGAGACTTGATTTGGTACATCAGGGACCTTTAAGTTGTAAATTCAATTGACGTTCAGGAAGTCTCCCTCTGTGCCACCGTCAGCCCTGTGTACAATGAGGACACGCTTACACTGGCAGGAAAATGAAGATGGCCATCTTGAGAGGGTCTCCATAACCTTAACCCAGACATGTGTGACTGAGTACAATAAAAACATAGTAGGCGTGGCCTCATTTGACCAGCTACTGGGAACACATTCAGTCCATTGCAAAGGCCGAAGTTGTAATGTAACAGTTTTCCAGCATCTTCTGGAGAGTGCATTGACAGCTTCATCCTTCACAAACATTTATTAATCCATTATCTACTTGCAGCATACAGTAACGCAAAACAAGTAGTAGTCCTGAATAAAGCACATACATACAGCAGATTTTATGACACTTTTACAACAAGAAAAAAAGTTCCAGATGGCCTCCTTAACATTATAACATTATATTATCTATTTCAGACCAGCAGGTGACAAATTTGGGCCTCTTTAACCCCACACGTTGTAGTCCCACGAGTATAAACAGTTTTAGCATTTGATGCTTTACTGGCTGAAGTTTTTGACCCAGTTTTAGTTGCTAATGGTGGCCAGTAGAGAGCAATATGACTTAACTTAACCATGAAGAGTCTGCAGAGTAAAATGATATGCCTGTAATTCCATAAACCATCAATTAAATTGCAGAAAAACGATACAAAGTGTTGCATAAAAAACCCACCATAATGCAGGAAATGAAGTGTCTGACGTTCATAATTTTCCGAAGGAGGACCCGTCCACCCCCAGACCCCTGTTTAATGACAAATCCAATCTGATGGTGTGTCTTGATATATATATATATATATATATATATACATATAAAAATAATAATGAATTAATAAGGATCACTAAGGCTAGTGAGTCATCCTTGGGGATGAACAGGACAAAAATCATGGCATCTATGCAGTAGATATTTTTAGTCTGCACACAAAATCACCCAACAGACTGCTCTCCCTTATGGCTTTTATAAGATCTTTTTTTTTTTAATTATTATTAAAGATTTGTGAGACTTATTCAGTAAAGCGAAGATGTCTTCCTGCCTTGTGACTACACGTCCACAGGTTGCAAAAGAAACCCGGGCTTTGGTTATTTACTATTGCAGTTCCACCACTTTTCAATGCACTGATGACATTTTTAGCTGTTTAAATAGATTCAGAAATAACTAAAAGGCACTACAGGATGTTAGCACCCATTTCATGGACACAGGCTAAAGAATTAAGAGGCAAAACTGTTTTATTTAAATAAATTCATGGTAGGTTATTAAATAAATTTCACCTCATTCGCCTAATACGCTAAATGTTGTTTGTGTTTTTTGCTGTACTTTATTTAGGATCGGGCAGCTCGTTGCATGTAAGCCTCACTGTAAGGAATTCAAGCAAATAGACAAAACACTGAAACCTGCAAAAACACGTCTTTAAAAGGGTGAAGAAAGCCATCATTTGTGTGTCACCAAACGTCAAAGGGTGATCCCTCTACTTAAAAACCCTCCAGCTAATAATTACAGAGTTTATACAGGTTGATGCACAATAGGATGAGTCACTTCCAAATGTCTGCATGGCCCCTTCGCCGTC
The DNA here is from genome assembly GCF_057382095.1 of Aulonocara sp. 'chitande type north' Nkhata Bay. Taxonomy (NCBI): domain Eukaryota; kingdom Metazoa; phylum Chordata; class Actinopteri; order Cichliformes; family Cichlidae; genus Aulonocara; species Aulonocara sp. 'chitande type north' Nkhata Bay. The sequence goes on from NC_141362.1 coordinate 20,008,548, forward strand.
ACAAAAGGTATTTTTTAAGGAACGCGTGTGTGTTTGTGTTTAAGCTAAAAAGCAGATTTGTGTTGCACCACCGAGCTGCTTGAACTTGGAACATAGTTACGTGAGTCTGTAATTTGTAAGGAATCTGTGGTTTTAAGCAACATATAGTAAACGTAAACAACCCGGCATCACTTTAAATTACTTCTTTCCCAAATCAGTGCAATTTAATATGGAACCTTTAATGTGGAGTGCTTAAAGTCACAGTACCCAATTTCAGCTAAGCTTTAGCTTTTGGACAGATGGCCTCACGTTTGACTCTTGAACACTTTGGTACACAGAGGAGTTTAAAGTCGACTCAGTTAACACAAATTGCCACCTAAGTTTCCACCTAAACTGTTCTGCCGTGTTAGAGTGAAGAAGCTTTCTATCGTCAACCCTTCCTAACAAGCCTTACTTGTTCAGTCTTTTCGATGTTTGATTTTATTTAACAGGATGTGGCTGTATGTAGTTTTTGCTGACTTAATAATGATGAAAACATCAGACATACCAATCGTTAAGTGCTCCACATGTTCCACATATGTCTGATGGTGGTGTTCATCTCAAATTGTATGTAGATTATTTAAAGAATAATCTGTCCTGGATCAGATTAGGATGAGGTACAATTATATTCCATGAGCTGTATATGATGAATCGCATGGTAGGTTTATGTCATATTACAAAATACTGTATGTCTGTTATCAAGCATTGTATTGCTGCAGGATTGTTGTCATGACTGGGCATGCTCACGTCATATCAGAAGTATAAAGCAGACACTTGTGGATGATGAGCTTACTGTCGATTTGTGAAGCACCGTACAGTTTTTCAACCATGCTCGACTCTATGACCCAGTTTTTGTGGTTTGTCTTTGTGAAATATTGTCCTGTTCCACGAGAACTTGATTTGTAGATCGTGATGAGCAAGTGTGTGCTGAAACAGACAGAATCACTGCAATTACATTGCTATTAGGGGCTTTTAAACAGATGACTAGGGTAAGATTATATTGAGCTATAGCTGGGATAGCGTACGTGCATCTAGGATTTTTGTAATGTTTCATCTTCTTATGTGAAGCTTATTGCAGCCTTGAATGACCTTTCTTTCACCAAAAATCTAAACAATACACCAATTTCAGACACTTTATAGAAATTATAAAATATTTTACGACACAGGCATCAAGTCCGGAAACCAAGGAAATGCCGGATTGTGAGACTTTTGTAACCTCAGGCTGCACAACTGCACGTGGAAGTCGGGGTGGCTTTACGTTTACAGCAGACATTATACAAGTCATGGTCACGGCGGTTTCAGTTAAGATCAGTGGTGCAGAGTTTAATTACAGAGAGCTTCTGAGAGTCAAGGATACTTGTTAATGTTTATTTTTAATACTTCCATGTGTTGTAAAATTAGAGTAATTTCAGAAACTGGGCCTGGGTATAAATAGAAGTTGTGTTTTACGTTTGCTGCCTCTTTAGATTTTAGGCTAAGCTGATATGTTCTAAATACAGGCAGGGGAGAGTTTAACTTGGAACAATGATTTTATGACAGCTAAATATAAAATATAAAGGAAACAATGTCGTTACATGCATAATTGCATGCACATCCCTGAGCAGTGATAAACGTGTTGGTAGAAAAGAAAAAATATGCCCACATGGTAAAAAGAAAGAACAACATTGGTCAGTTTTCAGGTTTTAGGTGTCGGGATATAATAAAAAAATTCTTAATTGGTAATACCTTTAAGTAATTGTTTTCTGTGTGACTTTATCAGTCTTTCACATTGTTGTGGAGGGATTTTAGCCCTGCCTTATTACAGTGTTCAGTTCCACGAGGATTGTGGACAGCACAGCTCTCTTAAGATCCCACCACAGCATTTCAATCTGGCTGAAGTCTGCGCTTCACCTTGATTGTTTGATTTTTTTCAGCCTCCCTTTTGTTGATTTGCCATGAATTTTAACATTTAAGATGCTAACCGAGACCTGTACAGTCTGATATGAAGCTCTTCGGTTTTTCTGGAGTTTCTTGGGTTGCTGGGAAGGTTAAATGTTTTCCACTTGTGACTTTAAAGTCTAATTTATGAAGCTGCAGAAGAAAAGAAAGTCCTAGAGGAAGATGTGGAGCACTTAACAGTTTGTATGTCGGATGTGTTTCAACCATGAATCCATTTTTCTTTTGACATATTTTGAAACTGGCATCCTGCTCATTATATGTGTTACTTTCTTCTTCAGTGATGCTTTCAACAGTTACAACAGCTAAAACGATTGCACTGAAAAGAATGCTGAATATGAAATTTAGTTTATTTAAGTTTATTTTCAGAGATATGCATAACTGGTATTTAAATGAATATAAAAATCTCAAGTACTCACTGCTGTACTTTCTACTGGTAACCAATATGAGAAACACTGCTTTAAAGGAATTGTTCAGCATTTTGGCAGAGGCTGCTGATATCTGGAATTGGAGACTCCGGTGGCAACAATAAAGGTAAAATAATAATTAGCAATCTTTAGAAGTGCTGGTGAATTGATTCTCTGATAGAGCCAGTCTTCAGGAGCTTGCCTCTGTCGTTAGCCTTTGCACTAAGCTGCTGTCTCTGTGCATACATGGGAGTGGAATAACTCTTCCCATAGCTGAAAATAAGAGTAGAACTATTGCTTTAAGATGTGCCAGTCAACACTATCATTTCATGAAGACAAAATCTGATTAAGCCATAATCAGACTCATGTTTGTTTGCTCTTCACCTTAAGCTGTCTTGTTAGTGTTCTGTTGCTTCTTACGTTGAAGTTTGTCTTAGTTTTGTTCACAAAGGCAGGATACTCTTTTGTAGATTCTTTAATCGTCATCTTTGGTCCACTTTGCTTCTGCGCAGCTTTCCTCTGGTGTATCTTCCTCTTTGTGTGGATTTTGTTATCTTTCAGGCCATTGTGGGCGTTTGAAGTGTTTAAAGTCTCTGTGGCAGTTTGATTTGTCTTTGGTTTTACTTTATCTTTGACGCTGACAGTTGTCTTCTTAGATTTCTGCTTCAAAGTATTCTTCTTTGCTTGTGTGCTGGCTTTTTTCTTGTTCAGCATTTTGTCTTTTTTCCATGGTTTCAGCATATTTTTCTTCTTCGTGTCTTTGTCCGATGATTTCGGTTTGACCTTTACAGCGGTGCCCGTCGTTGAGTTGCCTGCTGCAGTCATCGTAGGTTTGATCTGGCTGCTCCTCACCGGCGGTTTGGTGGGGAGTTTGAATTTTCTTGGCGGTGGTCTGGTAGGTTTTTCATTTGTGCCCAGTACAGTCACTGAAATGGCACAGATGTCAATAAGTACCCATTTTCACCATTTTACACTTCTACAACCGCATGTGTTGAGTTTTTTTTAAAATGGTGTGCATATTTGGCTGAGCCTAAGTGTTTGGAATGCTTGTCTCTATTTTAAATATGTTTGATGTAAAACTGGATGCTGCTTTTTATAGTTTTATGTATGAGCCCAGTGTGATTATACAATTTGGCAGCATGTAGACAGTAAATCCAGAGAGGGGGAAAAAAGCAGGTTCTGCTCAGGACATGCATGCATGAGTGAACAGTGAACCCAGGCAATTTGTCGGTCTGCAAGAACAGATTTTTCTTAAATGTGGCTTGTGTAACGCTTACGCTAACCTCTAACATCAGGTTAATTGACTTGATAATATGGTGTGTATATGTTTATATTCAATGCACCTCGAAATATTAGACGTTTCAGGTTAAAATAAATTTCTTTACTTTCTTAGACGACCTCAGATTTAGAACAGGTCTGGTATGCAGATCGAGAAGTGATTGAAATGCAAAGATAAGTTTGAAGTTACTTACATTCCTTTGGCACAAATGGAAACTTTTTTCCCCTCACTTTGACAGGGAGTGGCTTTTGCTTACATTTCCCAGGAGGTGCTCTCCTATAAAAGTAAATGAAGTCCCTTTTTAATGACAAGATAGTAACTCTGTCTTTGTTGTTTTCTTTAGGACAGCACAATCGTATTGTTATTTATTTAATTTAAAAAGTTTAGTTATTTTCTGTACAAAAACTTTCCCACACCATCCTTAAAACCAATGTAAAGTCACAGTAAAAAGAAAGTACGCACTCTTTTGGTTCTAAGGTTTATGTGTCGAGACATAAAAACATCATCTGGTTCTTATCAAGTGAGTACAACCTCATATGAACCTGTGAAATATTACAGTAGATCATTGTTTACTCAATGAAAACTAAGCCAAAATGCAGAAACTAAAAGTAAATAAATAAATTAAGTACACTAAATCATTCAGTAACTAGTGGAATCACTTTTAGCAGCAATAACATCTTCTTTATAATGTTATTTCAGTTAATTGAATTATCATTAAAATTATCATGACATTATTGCTTGATACAGATTCATAATGGCTCACTGGATTTTACTTGAAAGGAAAAAATGTGTGCTTGTAAGGGCCTGCCCCTAATTTTGATCCTATAGGGAAAAAAAACCCTTTGAGATGTCAAACGTTAGAATCCTGCTGCTTTAAATGACTGATACAAAATGTCATTCTTGTCATACTGTGTTAGCGTTTCAGGACTTCTCTGGTAAAGAGACTGCCTAGGATGCAACAGATTGTTGGAAGACACATCCTTTATTCTTCCTTTATGTACAATTCATAATTATTTGGCCCCCGGGATTTTTTTTCTTTTCCATGACTTGAATTAAAGCCTGTTTGAAAAACACGCCTGTCTTTTTGAATAATTTCCCCAAGCAGGTGTTCCCATTTAACACAGAGCACGTCCATAATGTGTAAATGTAATATACACCTGGTCTGACACTATACCTGGAGGGGTCCATGAATTTAAACACAGTTCCAAAAGCAGACATGGCACTCGGGTATGACGTAGCCAGGAAGTACAGCTCCCCTGGATGACAAAAACAGCTTGTCAGCAGTGTCACACGGGTCTGATCCTGTGATAAACGCATAAACAGACTGATCAAACCTTACCTGCTTCATCTTCAGCAAATGAGATGATGAACTTGTGGTGTTGATTGATGAGTCCGGGAAAAGAGCAAGTCTGCGTATCACCCATACACACACTCCTCTCTTTCCAGTTTCCTGTTGTCCTGTCTTCCTCTAAAGCCATAATTCGACTGAAAGGTTGACAGCTTAATGTCACTTGGAGCAGGCGAATTAAATAAAAAATGTAAAGGTAACTGAGAAGACAGACCAATTCAGGCTGGAAAATGCTCAGATAAACATAATCTTACCCACTCATGAAGTCTCCGAAAATGTACAAGCCATTCAGATTGGGTGATTCACATCCTCTGTACACATACCCCCCTGTCACAGACTTCCCGACATGATGGCTGTATGCAAATATAGGGAGGATGTCATCTGTTGTGGCAGAGAAAGACAAACCTAATTTAACTCTGAGAATGAAAACAATCAAAAACGATGGAAATAAAACGTGGCAAACGTTTCAAGCAGACAGAAAATAGCTCTTGACTTCATCACTGGGGAAGCTTCACAAGAACAGAAAACATACTCAGGGAGGAGTTTTGGCACAATTTCATGTCGTAGCACTCGAAGCCCTCTTTGGCCCTCCATCCATAGTTTCCTCCTTTGATAATAATGTCAATCTCCTCGTAGCGATTTTGACCAACATCCCCGCAGAATATCCGACCTCTGCCGTAGCCACTCACCGGGTCTCCACGGTCCACGGAACATCGCCACATGTTTCTTACCCCATAAGCAAACACCTCTGGCCGGGCACCTGGGTCCCTGAGGAATGGGTTGTCAGGGGGGATCCTGTATGGCATGCCACTGGGGTCACTTCCATCCACATCAATGCGAAGCACTTTTCCCAAAAGAGCACTTCTGAATACCAAGAAAATAAATGAAAAACTCAGGGTAGAGGCCTTAAGTGAAAAAATGATTAATATAAGATAAATAAACTAAAGGTGTAGATAATGGATTAATAATTAGGCATTCTTATAGTACCTTGGGGTATAATGAACAAGCTTTGATTGAGTGCCAGGTCATATTGCACAAACAGTTAATAAATGGTAATGTTTTAAATGGCTGAATAGTTTTAAGTAATATAAGAACATTGATACTGCTGCATAATCCACCCGACTCCTACAACGATTCCTCTGGATGGTGGGCCTTCTCTCTCTCCCCACTTTCTTATGTTTACCCTGTCTGTATCCAATAAAGGCTAAAAAAGCCAAAATAATAAAATATTTGTATAAACTCTTTCTAACTCAGAAACGTATGTATGTATGGATGAAGGGTGGGTGTAGCTGAAGGCTATGGAGACACAGTTAGCTGAAAGTTTGGCTAAATAGATTAATAAAAAATAACAGCTAACAATGGCAATACCAGGCTTAACGCAATGGCTTTATGGTTAAATTATTGTTCACATATTTGACTAGGTTATTATTTTCACTTGAGGAAACCTGAAGGACCTTACTTGTTTTGTGCGTTGCCATACTTCCCAAATGGATCCCCAGCTTTTCCACCGTCTCCAGTGAAGATATACAAATAGCCGTCAACACCAAAAAGCAGCTGGCCTCCGTTGTGGTTTGCGGCTGGCTCCTCGATCTCTAAAATGAGCCTGAACATAAAATGCATGCAGTTCAGAACAATCAGATAAAGTATACTTTAAAATACTTTTTATCAGGTTGTCAAGTTTTCAGCTCACTCATGGTAAATTTACTGTCTCCTCCACGCATCTGCCTAAGGACCTGAGCAGATCAAACACAGCACCTGTACTGTGGAATGCTGATTCTGTGATTTCTCTAAAGGCGTATCTCTTTAGATCACCATTTTGGTAACATGTTTGCATGAAACCTTTATGCATTGTGCGTTGTTGTTTGCTTTTAACTCAAATGTTGTTTCTTTTGTCTGTTTTAATTGTTTATCTTTCTTCTACGTGCCTGCATTGTTCTTATTATTTTAATTTCTGTATTTTTTTCCTTCTCTTTTGTTCACACAGTTATTAGTTTTACTACCTTTCAGTTTCTCTCCTTTGTGATTTTTTGCCCCGCCCCCAATCAATCAACTGTATATGACCTCTTGAACCTTTTAATGGTCTTTCACTTTCCCCTGCTCTTCTCTGGATTGTTTGCTGTGTTGTTTTTTCCGTCTCCTCTTTTCTGGATTAAAGATTGGATTTTGACCTTGTGTGTCCCTCTGTGTGTGCTGCATTTGGATATTGTTCCTGCCGCCTCCTCGTTTTACAGTTAGTGTCTGCCTTATGCTTGCTTGCACAAAGAAAGAAAACCTGCTGGAGAGTTGTCATTTCTCTGAGTGCTCCTAAATGTAACACAAGTGTTGAAGTTTTTTGTGGGTCTATAACATACTATAGGGGGTTTGGGGATATAATAATTAAATATATCTCTTGTAAAATTTTAGGATTATGAGCAATAAATGTTTAGAAGGCCTAAAACAAAGTGAAGGACTACTCCTTTTTGTGTTTCACTGAGATATTTTCATAGTTTCACGCTGCAAAGTGCAGGGTAGGTTGTGAATTTTAATGGTCCTCAGAATCCCAGAAAATCGTAAATTGATATGTAGTGTTTAGCCCTGAACATGTTTATGCAAGGGTTGGTGCAATTACAGCCCCTCCCCTGAATGATGATAAAGCCTATGTAGTTTGTGCAGACCCACATCATGAAAGAAAGACCCTCCCTCTGCATACCTCTCTGAGTAGGGATCAGCCACGTTCATGTCATAGGCAGACACCTTCATCTCGCTGATCCTGATTTTTTCCAGCTCACTGCTGACCTGGATGGAATAGTAAATAAAGAAGCGTCCATTATCCCGGTACTTTGGGTGGAAAGCCATTCCTAGGAATCCTCTCTCATCCCCCAGCCATGGAGTGGTCAACACCTCCCCGCTCATATCCAGGAAAGGCTGCTCCAGCCGGCTGCCGTCGCGTAGGTAAACCCAAACAAAGCCCATCTGTTCTGCAATAAACATTCGATGTGTGTCATCTCCACTGTGCAGCATCAGCACTGGGTTCCTGAGATTGTTGGCCACTTCAGTCAGGCACAACTGGAGACAACCTCTTGGGTCCTCTACCACCTGTCCCAGGTTACTATTGAGGTCAGAGCTTTTCAAAACAGTGGGGTAGCAGTAGTCTTGGTCAGGCAGGTCTACCATGCTGCAGAACGTGGTTACGTCGCGCTCTGCGGCGTACAGCAGCAGCTGGTTGACTGTTAAATATTTAAGCACGTGGCGACATTTGGAATGAAACTCAGAGCAGTAGTCAAAGCAAAGACCGGGAATTTCTCTCACAGGTGTGTAGGGGTCTTCAGCATCGTAGAGGTGGGCAGCATATGGCGAGCATTCCTGGATGGGGCAAACACAGTGGTTTACCATTAAGACATTTCAGGGCAGCGTCATGCACAGAGGAGATGATTTATTGGACTAAGAGAGCCATTAAGTCACAACATCAAGAATACATGTGTCCCATAAGCACAAAGACTTGTTTTGTTTTTCAAATAAGAGCACTTTGAATGTCTGGAAGTTTGTCCTCTGCAAATTTGCCTGTGTAAATGAAATATGGAAACATGTCATAGTGATTTCAATATCAGATGTTTTTTATTTCAGATGTGGAAACCATAATCTGATGTTACTGATAATTGTTACAAATATAAGCACTCTGGATTAAAACCTCAATGACAGTTAGATAATATTTGTTTTTGCGAAATACTAGTTTATCAGTCACTAGTAGTTACATTTATCTGATGGGAGTATCCAGTTTTAGTTTGCTTTAAACTTGAGCAAATTTTCACAGTTTCTATTCAACCATTTATAACAATTATAAAGTTAAGTGATAACTTTTGTGGGATTTATTTTATTATTGTAACCCTAAATTGATTTTAACTTGAGTTTAATTAGAATAAACTACAATGAATCAAAAGTTCAAGTTGTGTATGTTTCATTTTTTCAAGGATTTTTTTTGTTTGTTTGTTTGTCTGAAATGGAGAACATACAACCACAACTGCAGCAAACGTGAAAAGACTGCAGTGCACCTAAAGCAAAGATGATGATCATGGCATTAATAGTAATCAAAACTCAAGAGAATATATTTACCTGGCACATAATTTCCTTCAGCATGTCGGTACAGAGCTCATGACCTGCCGCTTCCAGTTGTTCAATGATGTCCCAGTACCTCTCCGCGATCATGTTGTCAGTTCCCTGGTCGCAGCATCCAAACTGCTCATACTGATTGCAAAACTCCAGGTGCCATGGAGGTTTAAAAGGTGGCTTGAAGTCCAGGCATTGAGGATGAGCAGATGCTGGCTTGACCAAGGCTAACAGCATCACTGGCACAATCAGGATAACCGCAGGAAGCCTTGGCATCTTTTTAGATGGCCGTAGTTGTGCCACCGCGCGTAAAACCGCGCAGCCGGCTCGGCTTGGATGGAGCGCAGCATCCCTCTTCCTTGTCATTTTTGCCTTCTGGCCCCGAAAGAATTCAGTGACTATTCGTTCATATAGGCCATGAGCCAGAGTTTAAGTACGCGAGCGTGCGTTTGAATGCATTTTACGCGTGCGCAAAAGCATGCAGATGGAGGGGGCTCGTTTGCCCTCCTTGTGTCGCCACCTACTCCATCCAGGTAAAAAGTCACTGTGTCACCAGCTCTGCCTCTCATTGGACTAATTAGTACCAATTAAAACTAAACATATTTGTAAAGACTTTATTAGCATTTGCATTTCAATCCCTCGAGTTATTTTCTGCACAGCAGCAATAATGGTAGCAGTAATTATCTATAAGAGGGCACGCTCTGTAGTTTGCACGCCCGCACACGCGCGGCACGCATACATCCAAAACACATTGTGGAAGCATGCAAACGTAAACCCAACCACGACACAAACTATAATTATGTCTCACTTCCAAGTTATAGCGCCTCGGGGAAGTGCGCTGTTTGTGCAAGGCCTGCTTAGTCATGCTTTTTATCCACTGTCCCAGCAAGTCACTTTTAAATTTGAATATAAGGTCAGAGGTGTCTATCAGCAGTTTAGCACCGTGCCAAAGAAAACCAGCAATTCAACGAGACTTTTACTCGTTCGAATACTTTATGTCTTACAAGGCTGGCAAGTAAAGACAATAAAATCAGGACTTCCTTAGGTAAACTGGAGATGTGGTGTCATACCCAATAAAGAGGGCATCATTACAAACTTGAGGTTATGGATATAACCATGATTCTCTGATAAACATGAGCGTCTCGATATGGGAAGGACCTATATTGTCTAAGCAAAAACACGGAGGCATACTGTCGATTTCTCTGTGGCTTTCAAACTCTAAAACAGGCTATGCTGTGTTTGCTATTTCTGCAACAGTACCATGCCAGCAGTGTCAAACATAAGGTCTAAGGGCCAAACTCCGCCGCCAGATAGTCAAAATTATACTTGACAATGATTAAAAAATGAACGATTAAATAAGAGAAGATCACCTTTTTTTCCATGATCTACTATAGAGAAGTTTAATTTTTACAGTGGATTCATTGTCAGAATCATGCAAAAAGAAAAAAAACATTATTCTGTCATTTAATAAAAATGTTCCATTTTATAATTACAAGACAGTCTGTGCAATGAGCTAATAGACATTTTTCTGTAAATTTAAGCCCAAAGCGGAATTACTTCATCATGTAGGAAAACGGATGTGTGTAAGTGTATTGTTGAAAACTGAATTTCTTTTTCTTAGATTATATTTATATAATTATCTCAGGGATTAAATTTCTAGTTAAACATCTTTACACTGACAGAAAAGAGAGTTTCACTGGTCTGGCCCATTTAAAATCAAACTGGGCTGTACTGACTCTCCAAGACACAGAGAAAAAGAATCAGAAGCTGCAAGTAAAATTTGATGAAGCCCTGGAAAAAAAAAAAGAGTTTCTTCAAGAGAAGAAACAAGAGGAGATAAAGGAGAAAGAAATGGAATGTAAACTCCAAAACATGGAGGAAAAACATCATGTGTTGCAAATACTGCTTGATGAAGCACTGCACAAAAATGCAGAAATGCTTCAAGAGAAAGAGCAACAGGAAGTAATACAGAAAAAACACACAACTTATTCTCCAAGACTTTGAAAGGAAAAATCTACAACTGCACGCATGTTATAATGAAATGCATGCGAAAACCATTGAACTAGAAGGAGAAAAGGAAAAACTGGAAAAAATAATGCTCAGACATGCAATATAGGTTCAATGAAATGCTGAGAAAAAACAGAACCTAACAACAACTTGAGGTGCAAAAACAATGAAATGCAGGTGCAAGGGAAGAACTGAAGAAAACACATAAAGACCTGTAGTATACACTTCAAGAAATCCAGAGCAGAAATGAGGAGTTAGAAGACATGTACAACAAAGTACAACAGAGGGATATAAAGATGCTACAGGCAAAGCGAATACAGGAGGCAAAATCTAAAAAACTGAAAGAAAAGCTTAATGAAAAACAAGAAAAATTAGAAGAACTGGAGAAAAAATGCAAGAAATTTGAGGAGCAAAATGCAGGAACAATCAATGAACTGAAAATCCTCATCCTACAGAAGAAAGAGCTCCAGGAACAGTGCCTAAAAAATAAGAAAAAACGCTTCTGCTCTTTCAGGAGGAGGGACCCTACTGCTTCCTCACTTAATCATGAGGAGGCATAGGCTTGTCTTCCTCCACCTCTTTTCTATCTCATCACCCCTCTCCCTTTCTCTCCGACCACCTCTTCATCACTCTCCATGTTTTCTTTCTCCAATATATTCTTCATCCTTTTTCTTTTCTTTTTTCACCCTCACACCCAAACCTTCTGCCACAGGTTTCTTCCTGCTTAAGGGGAGTTTTTCCTCCTTGCTCAGAAGGAATTGTTGGGGTTTTCTCTCCTCTGTCTCTTTCCTCCTTTCTAATCCTTTCTTTCACCACTTTTTCGGTCTTCTACCCTTGCTTTACCCTCTTCTTTGCAACTCTTTTCCCCACTTCTTCCTTTCCTCTATCATTTCCCAACCCTCTGTTCACTTTTGAGAACACATGGTAGGGAGATGGGTGGAGGGGGCAATAAACACAATCAACCATATTTTTACATGTGTCAAATCAGTGTCTTCGTTCAAGAATAATTCATTTTAAGAATTAAAATGAAGAAAGGTTTGATAGCTGCATGTGTTGGTTTGGCAGCACATTTATGTTTTACATTTCTAGCAGTATCTGTCACAATCTCCTGGTTTGACTCACGCAATAAAGAAAGGGATAGATGAAAAACACAGAGTTATGTTTGTCTTACAGGTCAGAATATCAGCAGATGTTTAATATAAGAGAAACACATGTATAATATTCATTATTTAGACTGATGAAGAGCAAAAATTTTATACATATTTGGATAAAAAAATAAAAATAAAATAAATAGATGAAGGAAAAATTGAACATATTCTTTAAAAACAACAACAACAAAAAAACGTTAACATATTGTAGCACTGTAGATATTTACAGATCGCTAGGACCAGAATCTAGATTTACAAGAGCAGTTTATACTGGAAACCTGAAGTAACAAACAACAGACCATCGTAAATTTTGAACTGCTGGCTGTTTTATGGAAAATGGAATACACAGAAGTGTACGTACAGTTTCGGCACTTAAGTTGTTGGATCTAAATCCCAGAAGGAATTAAATAAAAGAAGAAAACAACAACAAAAAACCCCCAAAAAACCAAAAATAAATCTCTCTCACTTCCCACTTTAGGTTTGGTTTTAAATCCTGATTTGTGTCCAATACCAGTTAACCCTGATTAGTTCCTTTCAGGTTAATCTAAGTTTCTTTTAGTTGTTGTTCTAACTCTCTGATCAATATGAGCCAACGTAGTTCTAATGAGTCAATTTAATTCAACCTTATTTAGTTCAACCAACCCATTCGCTCACTGTACGTACAAAGTGGCTGGTTATGAATACTCAGTAACACTTCCATGAGTTACCAATGCAATTCCAACAGAATGAATGGAATTAGGATGCTGAACATGAAATCAAATGTCCACAGATTTACAAGAAAATCGTTTGAAATCACAATTCAGAAAACCACAACAGCTCTAATCAGGCTTAAGTCCTCAGAAGACTGCAGCAACAGAAATTATTATCAAGGGGTGCTGTGTGGTAGGTGGAGACCCAATATGCAGGACTCCTTAGACAAACATAAACTCAAAATAAGCTTTATTAGCTAAATAGAAACATAAGGCATAAGGCAAACCACAATGGAATTTTGTTTGATTCGCAATTAAATGTGTGTTCATACAGTCCATTATTTCCATTTAAACTATGACTACAGAAATATGCTACCAACCAAAGCAGTCTTAAGGAGGTTTTCACAAACTGGTCAGAATACACATTTTCCTTAATAAGACATTTTCTTAATTCTTCATTTGTCAGTGAATCTTCCTGTAAAAGGCTATATATATGGAGAGAGAAACCACATACATACATATATTTTACTTCAAATATCTGATATATGAGAAAACAGATGATTTTTAAAATAGCTCAGTATGGTAAGCAGGAGTCTTACCAGAAATGCACTGAGGAATGGACACACCCTTGTGGAGACCCTGTGAAGCTACAGCTGTGAAGCTGATTTTGACCCATCATCCATGTGGAAAGCATCTGATTGGACATTTGGATTATTCGGCATGGCAATAATCCCAAACAACTTGCCAATGTAGTAAAAGCAAACCTGTATTGAAAAACACACACTGGAACACTATCAGTCACAGATTGACCTCCCCGGAGCCTGGATCTCAACATTACTGAAGCAGTGTGAGATTATCGTGACAGAAAATGGAACAAAAGGCAGCCAACACCCAAAGAAAAGCTTGTAATATTCTTTAGAAATTCTTTGGAGCTATTCCTGAAGCCTACTCAAAGAAATTACTAGAAATTGTGCCTATGAGAGTTCAGGCTGTGTTGAAAAAGAAAGGTGCTCATACCAAACATCGACATTCAGTCTCCTTAGAATTGCACAATCTATTTCTTGCCTTATATGCCTTATTTCCGTGCATGTTTACACATGTTCAAAAAACATTGCTGCATTTATTTACAGTATTCTTGTAAAATATTAAAAAATGAGGATTGGCTCAAGACTTTTGACTTGATGTATTATTATCACTGTTATTATTGTTGTTACCTTTTTATGACAGTGTTTGTTTTGTTGATCTTCCTGCGCTATTTACACCTTAAAGATTTCAGTCTTGCGCATTTATATTGTCATATTCATAAATGAATTTGTGGTTAACTATTGTCACATAGCAAATCCACTTATTCAGCAGATGGCAGCAAGCAATCTGCTAGGGAAAGGAAACGGAACTACGTCATTGTTTGCGTTTGTTTTGGTGCGAACAAAACAAGTTATGTGAAAGAAGCACGGATCTTCCGCCTGGATGTTTCAGCTCGGCGTTTGTACTCAAGAAAACGGGATTATTTGTACGTGTCTTATTTCGCTAAAAATGAGTAGAAGCACGGTTTAGGAGTAATAAACAATACTTATATTGTGTTTTGCTTTATGTAAGACACACGCGTAGAGTTTTAAAGGCTATTTGTGCTTTTATTTTGAAGTGTAATCATCATCTTCCGGTGAAATGTAAGCTAACATGTGTGTGGTTTAACGGGAGGCGTTAAGGCGCTGGCAAACCTAGCAACAAAATAAAATTTGCCCACCGTAACCTATGCACCTAAAATGCTCTGCAATGGATTCTTAAAAGAGTGAAGGAAGCAGCGGGTTCGCGTTCATTAGGTGACCGGGCCAGCCTACTTTTCGAGACCCTGCACCCCGAACCGCAAACGTCTGTGCGGACGCTGGAGAAGCTACAATGAGCTCGGAGCACCAGAGCGACAGCGAGGACGCCGACGAGTCGCGGGACAGGCCCAACGGCGGCACCGTCTCCGACAAAGAGGAAGACCCTGACATTGACGATTCGGATGAGGAAGATGACATCGCTCGGAGAGTTTCTCCTTCACCCCCCGCGAGCAGCGAGGGTCTAGTGGCTCCTATCGCGGGGTCTCCCGTATTGGCGGAGCGAGAGCCCCGCTCCAGACCGGCCGTCGCACCGCTGAAGAAGTGCACTGATGGTAGCTCCGACACTGGTGGTGGCTCCGACACTGACAGCTTCAGGGGTGCTAGCCTGTTTTCTTGGTTGCAGAGCAGGACTATAAGACGAGGGGTGTTTGTGGACCCAGCTCGGGATAACTTCAGGACAATGACAAGCTTGTACCGCTCTATGAATCCGGCTGTAGAGTCAGTTAACCTGGGCACTCAGACCCATGGAGCCGTGTTTAACCTGGAGTACTCCCCGGACGGGTAAGGTTTGTCTGCGTTTTAGGGTGTGAAGTTGAGAGATTTCCCGATATTTGTGCGTTAAAAGCTTGAATTTAAAAGCCACATTCGTCCTCACCTACTTACTTCAGCTCACACACACTCACTCGGTGTTTATTGATGACATAATAAATAGTTTCCAGACAAACCCCATCAGTTTGTTCACTGATGATTTAACAGTACGTTCTTAATATCCTCAAAATGTAACCTCCAACGTCTTGTACAACTAGTGAGCACTTCTCGGACTTAAGCCAAGAGACAGCAGATGTAAGAAACAAATCCTGCAGACAAACCAGGTCAAGCTGTGGCCAGTCTGGGTCACATTTGTTTTGTGGGCTCACACTTCCTGTCCTGGCTGTACCGTGATAGCGCTGCTGTGCACAATACTCGTCAATACTCAATACTTTGACCTGTGTCTGCATTTGACGCTTGAATTTTTTTCAATTTTACCTATTCTTGTTGTGCAGTTTTAGTAACATTGTTGTGACTCATTATTATAGCAAAAACGCAATGAGTAGTGTAGCGTCAATGCAAGTAAAATTCATCCTGTCTACTTATTAGATTGCCTATAAACCGAGAAAATATTCTCCTTTTCCCCCTTATGCTTTCGTTTGCTGCTGCATAACATCTTGTCGCACATGGACAAAGAGATCAACTGTTTTTTTTCTTCTGATTAGGTCTGTGCTGACTGTGGCCTGTGAGCAGACTGAGGTCCTGCTGTTTGATCCAATCTCATCCAGACACATCAAAACCCTGACGGAGGCCCATGAGGACTGTGTCAACAACATAAGGTGCATTATTCTAATCTTGAATCTCTGGGGAAAGGTTTTACAAATTGGGTCTGTAGCTCAGTAAAAGGGAGCAAGAGACCTGTGGGTTAAGGTAATAAAACATAATAAACAGTCTCTATTACAGCATGAGTCTTTAAATCAAGTATGACATGCAGAGGCTAATAAAAACTACTTGGATGCATTTTATTGGGTCTGAGCTCTCGCTGTGAGGATGCAAGAAAGAGATGTTGGATGGAAGAGCTGAAGGTGCCAAATAAGAAATCCTTCCGCATTTCAGTACAACCTTAGTTGAACAACAACACATATCATCCATTGCCTTTATTTATATGAAAAAAATTAAGCCAAAATGCTGAAGCAGTGTGTGGAAAAACAAAGTACATATTTGCAGCTTCCATAGAAATTGAGCAGGTATGTAGCAGCCAATGAAATGCGCTTCTTTAATAGATAATTAGCAAGTGTGAGCACCTCTATAAGCGCAGACGTTTTGTCATTTTGCAGCTTTGGAAAGTCAGGACTGTCTTAAAACAAACCCCAGGAGGAAAGACAAAAGCAGTGATCTTAGAGAAGCAGCTGTTGTTGTCCATCCATCTGAGAAGGGTTATGAGGCCATTTCCAAACAATTTGAAGTCCATCATTGCAGAATGATGGACTTCAAATTGTGTGAAAAATATATTCAAAGCGTGACAAATATTATTCACAAAAGCAAAATATTAAAGACAGCCAAGGCTCTAAGGCCTCCTTTAGTGTGTTTAATATTAAAGTTTATGACAGGACTGTAGTGAACACTTATGGCTTGTTTGGAAGGGTTGTCAGGAGAAAGCCTCTTCTCCCTAAAAAGAACATATAAGCACAGCTTAGATCTGCAAACCAACACCTGAGCAAATTGCAAAGCTTCTGGAACAATCCCCCTTAAGACAGAAGAGACCCAAGCAGAGATGTTTGGCCATAATACACACGCTCACGTTTAGAGAAAGCGCCTCACAGAAGCTGTCAACGTGGTTGTGGAGGGCTGATGTTTTAGGCTTGTTTCGCAGTCACGGAGTTGACCGTGGACTGTTTTGTATACCAGACTATTCAAGAGTCAAATGTGAGGCCATCTGTCTGACAATTAAAGCTTGGCTGAAATTGGATTATGTAACAGGACAAAGATCCAAAGCACAGCAATAAAGTGAAGCAACGTTGTAAAGAAGAGTGGGCCAGAATTCCTCCACAACAATGTGAGAGACTGAAAAAGTCGTACAGAATGTGAGAACATCACGTTATTGCTGCCAAAGGTGGTTCTTCAAGCTACTCAATTATTGGGCGTACTTAGATTTTCACACAACTGCTTTTGCATGTTGGTTTAGTTTCTGTTAAATAAGTAATGATGCAGTGTAATGTGTCATGTATTGTTCTTCAGTGGAAGTTGTATTTAAAGAGAACCTGCTAGGAACCAGAATTTTATTTTCACCTAATATGTAAAGCCATAGAATTGGAGCAGGGTGTATTTTCTTTTCCACAGGACTGTAGTTTCATTTTAGTGGCATCAGGTTCTTACAGAGATGTGGCATTTGTACATCATCCCACTTGATAAAAGACTTCTGTGTAGAATAGCTCTCTTCTCGCTCCTCACAGTGTCCTCACAGTGTCCTCACAGATCTTCACGAGGATGGCAGCGTAGGGAAGCGCCCCAGATTGGTCAACCTGTGTCGAAATTACTATCCACTGGGTTTCCTAAATCTGTGTTTCTCTCCCTGTAGGTTTTTGGACAATCGTTTGTTTGCCACCTGCTCCGACGACACCACAATTGCATTATGGGATCTGCGTAAGCTTAACTCAAAGGTTTGCTCATTGCACGGGCATGCCAGCTGGGTGAAGAACATCGAGTATGACACCAACACTCGTCTCCTTGTCACGTCTGGCTTCGATGGTAATGTCATCACATGGGACACTAACAGGTTAGCCATTGTCTACGGTATGTTTATTTTACGTCCATGTGCTCGTTGTGTCTCTGTGCCATGTGCAGTTATGGTGAAAATAAAGTATATCCTTATTAGAAGTGGCCTGTACTTCAAACCAATTTCAACATGCCCAGGTTATCTTATTGTGATCTGGATTTTGTTTCTTTTGGCTTTCAATCAAAATGCTTTAATTTAGTTAGTTAGTTATTTAGTTTCATATATGTTACTACATGTTATACAAAAATGACAAAAATTTCAAATACTGATTTCAGTCATGAGCTAAAACCTCGGGTTTCGCACTGCACTAAATCTTTCAGTCAGTTTTTCCCGGTCTCAGATCTATGCGATATTAATGTGGGTGGATAGCTCTAATATGATCATCTCCAGGATACAGCTTTGGCTGAGATAATCATATTACGTCTGTGATATTAGACCACAGAAGCCCAAACCACCTGCTGGTCGACCTTTCTGTATGCAAAGGGCAACCAATCAGAAAGCTGGGATAAAGGGAGGGAGCAGGAGCTAGAACAGCTGATTTGAGGAAATGGAACTGAGGGTCTGCACCAAGGCTGATCTATACAGGAAGGGTTTTATAAGATATTGTAATCTAACTGTCTGTTAAACCTTAATTACTCCTCTGCATTTATAGGTTTACAGAGGATGGCTGCCCACACAAAAAGTTTTTCCACACTCGCTACTTAATGAGGATGCGCCTGACACCTGACTGTTCCAAGATGCTCATTTCTACTTCCTCAGGGTACTTGCTCATCCTCCATGACCTGGACCTCACCCAGTCCCTAGAGGTGGGCAGCTACCGAATGCTGCGAGCACGACGGACTCCCCTCAGCTCAGGTCAGATCAGGCTCATTCGGAAATTAATGAAGTGTTTTGCTCATGTTCCTTCATGTTTATCAGCTGGATTGTTCGCGTTAGGTTGGTGTTTATTTAAAAAAAAAAAAAAAACTATAAATGCCTTTTATGATTTTGTAGATGGAGGCACATCAACGTCCAGATCCGCTTGTACTCCTCGCCAGGGAAATGACTCCAGCAAGCTCCACCCTCATAGAGAAGGTCAGGGCGAATCATGATATAGAAGGGATAAACTACTGACACATGAGGTTTTGTCTTTAATGTTATGAAAAACTGCGCTCGTAGGGCTGTCTCCCAGAAACAGTCTGGAGGTGTTAACTCCAGAGATCCCCGGCGAGAGGGACAGAGGGAACTGCATCACCTCCCTGCAGCTCCATCCCAAAGGCTGGGCCACACTCATCCGATGCTCCAGCAACACGGATGACCAAGAGGTGAGAAACATGGAGCGGTGCATGAAGCTGACATAATCACATTTTTGTTTATTAAAATGCCTTAAACCACCAAGATCCCTCTTCAAGCTATTTCTGTAATCTACACAGGCTAAAATACGCCTTCACTAATATTTGTTCCCTCTAAAAGTTTTGTTAGCCATTAACAAGCGTAATTCTGGCTGTATATTTGACCACTTTTCTTGTAGAACTGAAGTGCAGTGTCATACTTTTAAGCAGCTTACAAGTAAAAGGCCACTAAAGGCTGTATTTCCAGTGATGACGCTGATGCGATTGCGTATTTAATCATCTGGTATTAAACTGCATCACTTGTATGTCTGTTTTCTCACTGCCTTTCTCTCTTCAGTGGACGTGTGTGTATGAGTTCCAGGAGGGAGCACCCACTCGCCCGCTGGTCTCCCCCCGTTGCTCCCTCCGCCTTACCCACTACATCGAGGAGGCCAACGTGGGGCGGGGCTACATCAAGGAGCTGTGCTTCAGCCCAGATGGACGGCTCATCTGCTCCCCTTACGGCTACGGCGTACGCCTCCTGGCCTTCGACGAGCGCTGCGGCGAGCTGGTCGACTGCCTGCCCATCCAGACCAGCTGCCTCAGGGAGATACGCTCCATCTACTCGCACAGTGACGTAGTGCTCACCACAAAGTTCTCCCCAACACACTGCCAGCTGGCCTCGGGGTGCCTCAGTGGGCGTGTGGCCCTTTACCAGCCCAAGTTTTAGCATCCGGTGCTGTTGAAGAAAGAAGTGTCGCAGACCTCAGTGAAGAAGTACTGATTAGGGTTTATGCACAGCAAGTCTGAGAATATATCAAAGAAGCATTAATTTATTCGTAATCACACACAAATCTATAAAAACCTTGCATTGCCCAAGTTTAGTGCAGCTACTTAATCGCTTTGATTTTTACTGTTTTGCCATTATGTGTTTACAGATTGTTTAGCTACTGAGAAATATGCTTAGCTTCTGTCGGAAACATTAAAGGAAAAGTTGTCAAAAACTCTAAAAAGGAGAAAAAAACGTGTAGCAATCCTAAATCGGATTCCCGGCATCTGTTTGTCTGAATCTTTTTCCGATAAACTAAAGAAACAAACCCTAAAAGTACTTCTTGACCCAGGTCTGCAGCAGCTAAGCAGGCAAAGTTAGTTTGGATTGTAAGTGTCAGCTGCTAGCCATTGACATGGGAGAAGAACGGAGAAGACTTGAGCTGTGGACCGGTGGCCAGACTGCAGCAGTGGATGGAAACCTCACTGACCCTGAACTTTAAGAAGAAAAAAAGGCAGTGCAAGAAAGATCAGTTGGGTTTTACTTTTCTCCTCAGAGACAGTGGCGCAACGTGGCATCAGTGAAGGACAAGCTCGTTTTCATATTAACGATTCATTCTCTATAGCAGTAAAAAACTTTGATTTTGTTGAGACTCGGCACACCCAGATGTTGCTGTCTCAGGACAAAAACACTAAGGATGCAAGCGGACATGAATCCTAAAGGGACGAGTAAGGAACGGGCGCTTTCGTCTGTCGCTGGTCGTCTCAATTCAGCGTCCTCTGCTGCACATCGTGTCGCTCTCTGCTGCTCTGCTCATGCCTTTTCTCCACAGGTGCTGCTTCTCTGCTCATACAATCTGAACTTTGACCCCTGACTTCAAGTACGTTTTCTGTCTCCACCCTGTTTCTGCCTTCATGGTCTTTGATAGTGTTTTTTTAAAGTGGTTTTATTGGTGTATGAATTATGGCACTACTTGTAGCACGATGTTTGATGCTATTCTCACAGTCACTGAGGCTACTTTAAGAGTAGATACATTGGAGTCACTTTTCATTTCCTGTAAGTGGAAACTGCTGAAGTCCAGCTGCTGTCGGTGTCTCATTTTCAGATTTTTCCACACCCACTCTTTGTAAAAATGAAAATGTAGTAGCAATTAAGTATTTTTCCCTTAAACATTGCTGGCATTATTATAGATTTTCCACATCGAGCACGCTGCTCTGGCTTCCCAACCCTGCCTGCGTCTCGCAGCATCTACATCGTTTCATCTGAGAATGCAACTCTTTAAAATATTTTCATCTGACTTACTTTTTTCTTTTTCACTTTTTTCCCCTCCAGTGTTACTCAAACAGAATGGTGCACTAAACGTATTTACAGTTAGCCTCAGTATCTATGTTCAAATAGTGAGGCTAACTAATGTGTTTCTAATGTTTTTGACTGCATTGGAGCTGTCAGACAGCTGGAGACAGACAAATAAGCTGTTTCATTAATGCTTGCTGTAGAATATTGCCGGCCTTTTTATTTTATCAGTGGCATGTTCACTTTTTGACTGAGAAAGATTCTTTACATTCTTTATTTAACATTTGCAAGATGAAATTGTGCTTTTTCTACCCCTGAACCTAAGTTTTTTTGGGTTTTGGACAGTGCTAATCCACACTGTTTTGTCACACCTAGTGTTTCACGTTTGCTTGTGTTAGCATACAGTTGATAAGCAAGGCTTTTCTCCTCTTTAAAGGAGCAAATTGCTTTGACTGTTCTGGTAAGAGCAATGCTTTTGTGTTTTGTATAGCTGCTGTAAGCACATGCCTGATTGTTACAACTGTAATGTATACTGGCTACAGTACATACTGACTGACTGCAGAGTAGATGGAAACTTGCTGTTAGGGAAACAAAAAAAAAAAAAAAAAAAAGACAGAAGCGTATACTACTATGCATACCAGCCTCTTAAGATAATTCTTCTTTCTTATTTATGTGAGACTCTATGTTGAGCTCTTAGATGCCAAATGTTTTGTTTCTGTTTGTTTTTCTTTCTTTCTTTTTTACTTGGACTTCTCTGCCGTGAGCTAAAAGTGGGTATCTATTTGTGGATTTGGAAATATCTTCTCTTCTATCTATCTTTTGGGAAGTGTCTCATTCACATCTGGTGGGGTGTTGAGATGGAACTACATTCATGCCTTTGGTATTAAAGGGGGAACTGTTGCTTTATGGATATATTGAACACTCAGTATTTAGTGGTGTATATTTGACAGTGTTTAGATGCTCTAAATTCTGAACCTGTGTCTCTAAACCTTAATGTTAAAAAAAAAATACTGCAAAGATAAGAGTGCAGCAGCACCCCCTACAGTCACAAAATGTTAAAATGCTGGCTAATCACTCCAAATATTCAGGGTTTTACAGTCATGTGACTACCAGCTCTACTTGTTTGCCATCTTGGATGAGTCTTGGACACAAGTTTTGGACACTGTCCTTGACTGTCTGTCATTTACAAGTTTTAGATAGAAGCTGATGGCGACACCTGTGAAATCGGTTGTTAAAACCCCCCAATTATTCCCCCCCCAAAAGAAAAAGCCCTCCGTGTGATTGCTTTGATTGCTACCAGATTCCTGTGGTTGCATGGAGTTTGCATCAAGCAGCAACTTATCTGCAAACACTCACCAACTAGTCTGACTGCTAGTTTAACAAAATGTTCACCAAGTAAAAGTTTGCATTTTTCCAACCCACGCTCCAAAACTTTCTGGTTTTGTAGCGTTTCTGGTTTGTTTTGCACTTTTTTGCTTGACTAGTAGTTGGCGAGTGTTTGCAGACAAGTCGGTGTCTTCCACGAAGAGAACATCCAGCCCTGGCAATTTGAGAGCGACCAAAGCACTCTGAGATTTTGCAGTAGGACCCTCTTTGAGGCAGATTTTTACCTAGCAACAGCATGCAACCGCTCACCAACTGTTGGGGGAAATACACATTTTCTTCCTGTCCTGAATGGTGATTGTATCTCGTCCAATTTGGCTGACAACGAGCGCCTTGCATATGACCTCAAAAACCTTTATAAAGCCAGTGGTAAGATTAGCATAATCACTGGGAAGATTATTAATTAGCACTTCTGTCTCCCTTGGCTACTCAGTGTGCCAGTGGATAACATTTAATTCTGTTAGAGAAAGCTGGGCTAGCTGCTTCCAATTGTTTCCACTTTGTGCTAATCTAATGCAAACTGGCTGTTAGGGGTAACTTTATATTAATTGTGAGTGCTATTATTTCTTCTTTTCTGGTCTCAACTCAGTGCCACAAAATGTTGGGGGGAAAAGTGCGTGATAACATTTAACTTCATTTGGGTTTGAGGTGATAACACAGGTGGAGTCTTAGATTCTAGCTCACTGTATGGTCCTGCAAGCAATGAGAAAAGATGCTTTTAACACTTTGTACCTCAGTTACATGCTCAAAATGTGTTTTCAGTATGTTGCAAACGGAGTCCATTTCACCTTCAGCTCTGTCGTCTTTCTTTCCCTTAAAATTATTTAATTTCTCGGATTACTGACATTTTAAAAAAAGTAGACATTTCTTCTGTAAACAGCTACTTTAAAATGAACTGACTGAACTGATGGTTAAAGGATGCTGTGTATTCACCGCTGCTTTTATTTCACTTATTATACTCACGAGCTCTTTGAGGAAAAGTGTCTTATCTGCCATTTTCACTTCAGGTATAGTAACTAAACACCGGGTTCATTTTTAGGAATTTCTTTGTTGCTTTATTGCTGCGGTTCTGGGTTTTTAACCTGTTTTCAGCTGTGGGTTAAAGGAATGCTCCCAGTATTTGTGGCGATCACAGCTGGGGAGGGGGAAGGGTAGATGCACTGTTGTTTCCTACCTGGTTACACAGAGTAAGTAATCCTGACAGCGATACTAAAAATGGTACTTATCAGAAATAAAAACTTAGCTTCTTTTTCACTGCTGACTGCTCTGTGTTTGGGTCCTTTATTGTTAATTTTCTCTTCATTTATTGATTTATTTTTAAATTGTCTTTAGAATTTCTTCTCTATATGTCAGTCAAACTCTTTCGCATCTGTTGCAGTCCCAACTCTGAGAATGACTTTCCTCATGGGAGGATTAGCAAGTTAAAGGAAGAAATGGTTTTTATTTTTATGATCTGGTGAGTCAATTAAAGATTATCTAAAGGGGAGAAGAATCCTATTCATTCAATCACATCATATAAGGAGGACTAGACTGAAAATGAAGAGTCAAGACTTTTTCACGGTGCTGTAAATACACAGGAGGACGAGCAATGCAATTTCTGACTACTTCAGAAAAGAAGATAATCCAGCCAAAAATACATGTAGGAATTGCAACAGTAGTAGCAAAGGATCTCACGTACATATGTACAGTCTGTCATTTTTTTTCTGTCAGTGGCAGAAACATGTTTACACAGGTACATGATTGGCCTGAAAATGAAAGACTTTGGTTGCACCTGAAACACCCTACATCACATTATTACTTGACTTGCAGGGGGTGTTTATCAGTGGGAAAAACTGTAAATCTTATGAAAATACAGTTAAAGTCCAAAATCTATCCCCTCCTTCAGATTTTCCAAGAGCCATCCAGTTGGACATATTGGATTCTTTGCTGGGGTGTTTCTGCCCCCTGGGCCTTATGTTTATACCCCTGCTCTATATTGTACAGATGTTAGCCTATCTGAGCTACCACAGGGCAAGATGTGTAATTTTATTTATATATATATATATATATATATATATATATATATATATATATATATATATATATATTTTATTAGTTTCAGTTTTAGCTTTTCTTAAATATTTTTTATGGATGGAGGGCATATGTCAAAGGCAAGATATAGGAAAATCCGTACAGGTGTTATAATAAAAACAGTTGATGTTCAATCTTGCAGATGTGCAGAGTCTCAATAAAAGCACCTGTCAGTGAATAATTAGGCATGTTGTTAGCAGATTTCGACAATACTAACAGATAGTTACATAATCTATAATCTTTATATTTTTATTTTATTTTTATTTTTTTAAGTTCAAGAAATCATTTTACTTTGATATTTTTCAAAGGTCTTAAATTTGTTTTGTTTTGGGAGGGTTTTCACATCTAGTTTTAATTAGCTGTGATAACTTTGGTCTGCATGATTCTTTGGGCTTAAGTTGCAAGAATTAAATGTGTACAATTGCAGACAAAGTTGTGATAACTCTTTGGCCAGACTGTAATTAATAAAACAAAGTTTTTATTAAAAGACATAAAAAATCCTTTTTGCAGAAATGTTTGTAGTAGATAGACATTTATTGTTTGTCTATTGGTTATCTAATTTGGTGTAGTGTGAATGGGCATGGCAGTATTTAAGCATTAAAACAGATGTATTTATGAAACTTAAGCCATTCAGTGGGCTGGATTGGTGTCTAGCCACAGGCTTTATTTAGATGTTCACAGTGAAAATAAATTTTTTCTCTCATTTATTTGAATTCTTTCTTTTATTTTGACTACATTGTCCGTCTGTTCAGCACTTTAGCCAACGCTTGATGTCTTTTAAACGTGCTATACAAATAAAGCTCATTTGATTTGAGGTTTGTCCACGTGCCACGCAGATTTCCCTCTTTTTCATCCTTCCACTCATCTCATGTCCTCACTTTCAGATTGCAACCAATGGCAGTTTCTTTCATCTGTTCACTTCTGTTAACCTTAGGTTCAGATTAAATACACTGGATAACACAGTTATTTAACTTTATTGGTCCAGTTGGACTTTAGTCAGACAACCAAACTAAAAAATAAAAAAAAAACACTTTTAGAAAATTTATGACATCAGACCAGCTGACATGGAAATCCTCACCTTAGTTAATGTACAAAAGAAAAAAAAACGGTAAATTCACAATTTAGGAACTCTTTGCGTAACTTTTAAGGATACTTGAACCAATTTAAAAACCTGTTCTGCAATAACATTGTCCCCAAGAGTTTATGTGCCTGTCATAGCCTGAAGGGTCCCCAAACTGAGAACAGTGTCAGAGACATAAAACGGTCTGCATGTTTTGATATCTGAGAAATACTTTTTGTTAACCAGGTAAGCTCCTTTAACAGCAGAAATGTAATTTTCCCAGAGGACAGTTCATGAACCCGTTCTCCCATCTCCTCTCATGCTTTCCAGGCTTGAGAGGACCGAGCTCTTCTCATCCGCTGACCCTCCCTGCGGCGGTTGATTGCCTTGGTGCTAGCCCGTAGCTTTCGGAGCCTCAAAGCACGAAGACGCAGCTGAAGATCCTGCGGGATCTTCCCCCCTTTGGCCCTGATCTCCTTCAGCCTCTGGATGGGTGTTTTGGTGAGGATGAAGTCACAGATGGTGGGATTTGGTTCCATGCCGACATTGCACCGACGCATGGATGGGAAGTAACCCACGGCCCAAACGATCACCTTGTACTCGCCTGGGTTCAGAAGACGCCAGTAGTCCCCATCAGTGGCTACAGAAAAAAATGAGGTTTGCAGAATTTTAATCTAAGTTTCTGGTTGTACTGGTTAATGCATCTGTAGAAGATAAATTAATAATTTTGCCAAAAACTGATTGCAGCTTCTATCTTGTGACGAAAATGTTCTTTGGGGCTCCAAATGGCTTGATATCAAAGATATGTTTGACGGATTACAGGTCAGTAAGTCATTTACAACAGTTCAAATACAGCAATTGTCAAAATTGTTCTTTCGGTGTGTTTGGTTACAGGCTGTTAACTTGGTATACACAGAAATACAGCTAAAACAAAGATGCATTTGATGGTTGTAGTTTGACACTTTTTACTTTAACACCCTGCTCATTAGAAAGAAAATCAACTGGCTGACCTGATCGGATGTCATGGTCATGGTCCTCCACCTTGATTATAGCATCTGCTATTCCTTTTTTGGTGAGCTTGTCCCTGACCACACCTTTGATGCCTCTGTGAACCTGAGAGAGGAGAAAATGCTGCCGTGTGAGCCACTGCTTTGAAAACCACGTGATAACTTGTACCATTTTCTTTGAACAGGTTTACCTGCTCCATGTAAACCAGCAGAGACTCCTTATTGTTCTCCCACTCGATGGGGAGTTCACTAACATGAGGAAACTTATCACAGGACAGCTCCACTGTCACCTCGAAGCAGTTGGTGTGCAGGTAACTGAAGTCGTTCATACCTGCAGGAAAGGCAGGCACAGAAAACACAGTGAATACTGAGTGAAACAGTCGTGCAATTTATAGGTTTAAGGGGAAAAAGAACTGAATTTGATCCTTGAATAGAGAGAAATATGACATCTGTCAGTGATTAACTTGGTTAAATATTGATGTATTTTTTCCATCCATCCATCCATTTTCATCCGCTTTGTCCGGGGCCGGGTCGCGGGGGCAGCAGCCTAAGCAAAGAGGCCCAGACCTCCCTCTCCCCAGCCACCTCCTCCAGCTTATCCGGGGGAATACCAAGGCGTTCCCAGGCCAGCCGAGAGATATAATTTCTCCAGCGTGTCCTGGGTCTGCCCCGGGGCCTCCTCCCGGTGGGACATGCCTGGAGCACCTCACCCAGGAGGCGCCCAGGGGGCATCCTTGTCAGATGCCCGAACCACCTCAGCTGGCTCCTTTCGATGTGGAGCAGCAGCTGCTCTACTCTGAGCCCCTCCCGGATGGCCGAACTTCTCACCCTATCTCTAAGGGAGAGGCCAGCCACCCTTCGGAGGAAGCTCATTTCTGCCGCTTGTATCCGCGATCTCGTTCTGATGTATTTTTTAAGCTTGCAAATTATAGCAAGATTAAAATTTGATATGTACTGGAGCCTAGTTTAATTTAAGGGACATGTAATTTGACAGGATGTTTGCACATTGGTAGTAAATGTTTTTAAGTGTTTCAATCTGCTCTCTTGTTTTGTAACACTAATTGAAATCACACAACATCCTCTGAAGAGGACGATGCAGCATTTTTTGGGTCTGATGAGTCTCAGATGGCGGAAATCATGCTCAGAACAGACTGATGAAACTCACTGCCAGGAACCGTGTGCCAGGCTCCGCCGTTGATGATGTTGTTATGTGACTGAAATTCCTCGTAGTGGCAGATACGTCGGTCCGGGTTGGCCATCACCAGGTTAGTCGAGGCATAGACCGAGGCCAGCCAGCGAAAGAAGGCGTTGTCTGCTGTTGGCGTGTCTTCCTGTGGCGCCCAGTCACGGGTGCAGTCGAAGGGATAGGTAACAACAAGCTCTCCACCATGGAGGTTGGCGCTGAGCACAAAGGGAATGTCCTGCATCCAGCTGATGACCGCACGTGTCTCTGGTGCAACCTGGGCAGAGGTAGAAGGAGTTTAGTTTAAGCATGTGAATCTGCAAAAAAATTAATTGTTAAAAGTAAAAAGGCATGCAGTATTCAAAAAATAAAAAGCTGCAGTATTAAAAGTAAAGAAAAAAAGGTGAAAACATATTATTTTATTAGGTTATTTGTCTTTTACTACAGCGCATTATCATATTTCTCTTTGACTTTATATTTGATTCTTAGCATGCTTTTCTATTTCTTTAGCATTCTTAGTTGCAGTTACTGTGTGTATGAGAGTCTTAGGTTCATTGGGTTTTTTCCTTTATGTTAAGTTTACTGTGATGTCCAAGTTTCCCTGTTTAGTTATTTCCTGTTTTAGTTTTCTAGTTAGTTGTCTCCTGTGTTTTGCATTTAGTTTTATGTCCTCTGTTTTGTTATCGTGATTAGTTTGACCTGTGCCTCGTTGCCCAGATGTTTCTAATTCCCTGATTTGTTAACTGACCCTGTTTTCCTGTTACGGAGTGTGCGATGCTTTTGTTTTGGACTACTTTCTTTGTTCATGGAAGACACTGCCAGATACAGTCTGACTGATATTAGGCCAATATTAGCTATTTGCTGATCTAACACTGTTGGTGTTTAAAAATCAATGAATAAAGATTAGATGAAAATTTAAAGATTAGAGGCAAGGCGCTCCTTTCCTGCTGGCATCATGTAAATACTACAAATCCAAAAACCAGCGGGTCTGAGCAGAGTTGCTACGTTATGGCGTCCAAAACGATGAAGCAAGATTTCACCTTATCTGGGTAACTTCAGGGTTGACCTTGGGGTTTCAGTACTATGACGATGGATCACTACTTTCTGATTTTATTGCCACGGTAACTTAAACTGCAAACCCAACCTGCTCCACATGAGGTTGTGTTGCAGGTTAGAGATCAACGGGTATGAAATCACCTCCTATTGACCAATCAGTTCTCTATAAAATCACTTTCCCAGACCTCTCTCCTGAGAGTAAGAGGGTCTAAAGATTTTTTTTCAAGTGTTTAAAGTCATTGTGTTTCACTGATGAGCAATTATAAGAAATATATGTTCTTAGACATAACGTTGTGGTGGGATTGTCTTCATGACACCCGGGACGCACTCTAGTATAACTTCATAAATCAGTTGTGTAACTTCTGTAAGCCACTTCTGACGTGTGATCAGCGACTGCGTGTTTGCCATTAGTGAGAGCAACTTTTTGGAAAATCTTTTCTATATGCACTTTAAAGTTCTTTTCCTGTTTTTCTAGCATGATCTTGACTAATAATTGTAAAGCCAACATGGCAAAGACTGTAATCTGCATATGTGCAACCTTGTGCAACCTGCAAATTGATGGCCAGGAGTGTCTCTACACAAAAAAGTCTGTATCGATATTGATTAATATTAATTCAAAATTGATTTAAAAGTCCAGTATTGGTCGGGCTCTAGTCAGAGAGTTAATGGAGTAAAGAAGGAGAGGAAAATTCTAAATGTTGCACAGAAAAACTTGCTTTTGTTCTTTTTTTTGTGAACTTTTGTGGACTTGATCTTGAACAGGTTTTTAACATATACCTTTTTCTCATTTGTTTTCCATTCAACAACTTTAATGTCTGATAAAACGAACAATTTCTCATTAGATCTATGCACTGCTTACACTGATGAAACATCTAACAACTCGCAGACATTTTAAACGTGGAGGAGCCCTGTTTTTGTGAAGTAAATTCTGTTGTCAGATGTATGTGAAGAAGGAGGGAAGACAATACTGAACCCTGAAATGTCACAAAGTCAAACTTCTAACAACGAAGCAAACAAGTGGAAACACTAAGCCTAGCTCCTAAAACTGGTACTTAAGTACAGTTCTCAGGTGAAATAATCAGACACTGGAAAGATTTTCAGAATAAAACACAGATGGCAGGATTAATAATCCTAACCCATATGATGCAGTTAAATAAATACCCTTTTTAATAACAAAACACACCCAAGAAGAAATTCACCAAAGAAAAGCTTGTATATAGATCTGGTGATCTTTTTCTGTCATTAAGCAGGATTTCAGCCTGTGTTTGCCTTGAACACTGTCACCAGACACTGAGTGACAATCCTCAGGCTTTCAGGAAAACTAGTTTCTTGGCTCTGAAATGATTTCCTGATCTGAGCCTTTGCATGTCAATGAAATGAAAATAATGGCACGCCGACTAAAGCTGACTAAAGCTGCTCTTTCTCACGACCTTCGTGAGAACAAAACAGTGAGCATTGTAACATTGTAGTCAATTCTAATGCTTTAGTTTCTATTTCCTGTCAATGTTAAAATAGCCTCCAGGTGGTGCCAATGAAATGAATTTTTCAAATGCACAAATGAGATGCATTTCCTTACTGTGGCGTCTTCTTTGGTGTAGTATTCTGGGATGGGGATGTAGTGGTTGGGCACTTTGGATTTATCTGCTGCTTTTTCTTCGGTGTCCCACATAATGTTGTTCAGGTCTGGGAAGTTATGATTCAGGTCGATTCCTTCAAAGCTGTATCGTCCCTCAGCCCATCCAGACAGTTCTGAACCCTGCACCACATTAACAAGTATAATGTGGGGATTATTAAAGAGAATATATATATATATATATATATATACATATATATATATATATATATATATATATATATATACACACACACATATATACATACATAATATATATATATATATATATATATATATATATATATATATATATATATATATATATATATATATATATATATATATATTAGGGGTGCAACGATACACAAAATTCACGGTTCGGTTCGGTTCGATACTTTGGTGTCACGTTCGATATTTTTTCGATACAAAAAAATGTTCATGCCTTTTTAATTTGTCATTTATTAAAATTATAAATATATATTTTAACTCAAAAGTACAGTTTTTAAATTTAACCCTAACCCTTGTGTGCGTTTTTTATTTTGACAGCGAATGCGCACCTGCGGACCACTTATGTGCACCCCTGGTTATTTAGCTCATCATATTGCAGCCACAGAAATTCTTTTGTCCATGAAACCATAAAGCTGCACTTTCTTTTTGCCTTATAGTCTCATTTGTCATAACTTCTCCGTTTTGTGGTAAGCTTTTCTTTGGCTGTCACTTCTTCACCCCGACCTGTCTTATTTGGCTCAGCAGAACTAAAATATATATACTGCTGCTTTTACACACGGACTCACATAAGCTCAGCGATTCTCTGCGCGATCAACCTCTCACATGTTTAAGCTTGCTGCGGAGATTTCACTTGTCATGTTTGCATAGTAAGCTAACGATTAATAAGACGATGTCAGAGGAATTGGTGCACAAATTATCATCACTCACAGATCAGTGCTGTCATTGCAAAGTGAAAGCAAAAAAACAAGCGCAAATTCAAACGCGATTTCAATATGTCACATATTGACAGTGGCTCACCGATGCCAATGACATAATTACCCAGCTACATTTCTGAAAGAATGCAAAAGCATTGACATATATTTTTCCTACAATAGCCCGACGGGCAGGGCAGAGAGATTTTTGTAGCCCGACTGGAAAGATCGCTAGCTCCAGGACGTCGGGCTAGCGATATTGCAAGCCCTGTATCTGATTGAGGAATCACTCATCTTTGGAAAAGAGAGTTTATTACAGGGAAATGTCTCTTTCCAAAATAAAAGCTATACTATCCGCTTCTTCTGGGCTATATTCTCAGCAGCATAAGGAGAATCACGTGCTAACAGCTGTCTAAATGACTCGGCTAAAGTTAGTAGCATGCTTGTTGTTTTTGTCTTTGCACTAGGATGATGTCGGCGTAAATGTGCAGTCATATTCGTTGTGTTCCCACTAGTGCTTTCAGGTTAATCTCGTTGAAATGACCTTAACGCCACAACATGGCAAATCTCCGTTAACGAGCTACCGCCAATCGCCCCGTGCATGGGGCTAGACGGCCAACACGTTAACGAGCTAACTGCGCTAACACACTAGTTCACATCAATGTAATTAAGCATTGCACGGCACATCCAACATACTGTTTTACTTTAGTCCATGACTCGCTTACCTTCAGGGTCATACGTCACATGAAAACCAAAATAATTCCAAACGCCAGATCTGAATGAGGGTGGGGGAGGTCCATCTTGCAAGGAGAGCTTAACTTCTGTCTCGCTAGCTTGCCCTGCGCTCTTCCTCCTGACAATGCTGTCTGCGTTGAGCGCTCAGTGGATCTGCGCTCGACAGTGCAGCCTAGGCGGAGTAGTCGAACGCAGATTCACTGAGCGCTCAACACAGACAGCATCGTCAGAAGGAAAGTTGATAAAATAAATTACAAATGTTGTATTGTTCATACATATGCGTACCGAACCGAAAGCACTGTATCGAACGGTTCAATATCGATACGAATATCGTTGCACCCCTAATATATATATATTTTTTAAAGAACAAGACATGAGCCTAATTAAGATTTACCCACCTTCACATAAGCCTCCTCATATCCATCTGGGTTCATGGAAGGCAGGAGGTGGATTCGCGTCTCGGTGACCAGCCGTACAATACGCTGGTTGCCCTTTTTGTATTCTTTGCACATATACTGCATGAGGTTTAGGACAAGCTCTCGACCAAGAGCTTCATTTCCATGCATCCCTGCCACGTAGCGAAACTCAGGTTCCCCTGCCAAGAGGAAAATTTAGAGCCACTTTACATGCCAAGGAATAAAACAATGTGGAAGAACTGACTGGGGCACTTCTAAAAGGAGGTCATATTAAACATTATCTAAGATTTTAAGTTTATTTTTGTTTTCTAAAGCTCAGCAGCACACTAGGAGGACATTTAATTGCTCAGATAAAGCAGTCTGTGTTAGGCAACAGTTTGGCGCCAGGCATTTCTAAGTACATGACTCCAAAGACCTGAAGTCTGGGCTTTTACCACAAAAATAAAATATGTTCAAGGCCTCAGTGTTTTCTCTGAGACTTGGCACTGATCACTACTCCATGAAATCAATTAAACAGCTGCTGACGCATAAGAGCAAAATGCCTGGGAGCAAAGTGATTTTGAAACGTGTTTATGGCATTTCTCTTAAGAAACAAAGACAAGCTGTACCATACTTGATTTTACTAATCTTGCTGGCAGATGTTGAGTGGCCACAGATCACATTTAAACCCAAGCCTGTATCTAATGGCAATGGTTCAAAGAAATAAAATCATTTGTTTATACAAGAGAGGCCTTCTCCTCAGGACCCCTGCCTCCCTGTGTGGGGCTGCTGCAGAAATCAGGCTGTATAAACAATGGTGGACATTGAACTGCACCTCTGAGCTGCGAAACTCTGGGTAACTTGAGAAATATGACAAACCAGAAAGTTTCATTCCAATATCTTCAAGTCTTACCGATTTCGTGTTTGCCCGGGTTATCTGAGATCTCCATAACGTAGAGTTTGAGGCCCATGTAGCTCCTCCCTATAGTGTAGACGCGGGTGATGTCGGGACACTCCTCCGTCACAGACTTCATGAGCTTCAGGGTTCAGAAAACACGCTGGAGTGTAAGGCTTAAAAGGGTTAAAGCTGAACTTTTACCAAATCTGCAAACCGTTAAGAGCATGAGTAAAAACCCTGGTGTTTATGGGAAAGCCACTCATCCTGTAACTTTCCTAACCTTTCTCATCTCTTTGTAGTTGTGGTGTCTAAAGTCCAGAGCATCCTTGGATCCTGATTCATGTGCTGAGTAAATGTCAGATGGATCTTAAAGAAAGTAGCAGATGTTTCCAGTTACATATTTTCTTTTAATTGACTTTCGGAGGTCAACATCTTAATGCATTTGAACATCCACAGTAAATGCTGTGTCCCTCTCGACTACTGTTTTTTTTTCCTACCGTGAACACGGCAGCCAAGTATTTCAGCCCTGAGGCAGACGGTCCCGTTGGAGTACCAGGTCTGTGGGTTGATGCGGATGAAACGGGCAACGGTGGGAACAGGAAGGAGCCCAAGAACCGGCGTCTCAGGATTCTGGTTTCCTTCAAATAGCTGCACAATTCAATGTGAGTTCATATAAGTTTGTGGAGTCATGGAAAAAAGATAGCAGACCCTAAGGTTTTGTATATAAGGATAACATAATAGTAATCTGGCCTTATCAGGTTTTATTTACGATGTTTATTAGGCCATTTCCAAAGAACTTAATTCTAAAAATAACATGCCACCACAGCTTATGTGTGCAAAATTGCCTCAGAACAACCACAAGGCATCTGGAACAATGTCCTTTGAAGAGATGGGATGTTTGGCCAAAATGCACAGTGCTACGTTTGGAGAAAACTAAACACAGCGTATCGGCACAAACACCTCATACCAACTGTCAAGCACGGTGGTGCGGTGGTTATAATTTGGGCTTGTTATGCAGCCACGAGACCTGGGTACCTTACACTCATTGAGTCGACCACGGATTCCTCTGTATACCAAAGTATTGTAGAGACAAATGTGAGTCCATCTGTTGGACAGCTAAAACTTGGCTGAAATTGGGTCATGCAAAAGGAAAATGACCCCAAGAAAATCACAGCAAATCTACAAAAGAATAGCTGAAAAAGATGGTGTTGCAATGCAACAGTGAAAGTCCAGAGCTTAAGAAGGCAAACTTCAGTGAACTGCAACAAGATTATAAAGACTAGTGCGCCAAAATTCCTCCACAACGATGTGAGAGACTGATAAAGTTGTAGACAAAACAATTCAAGTCGTTGCTGCTAAAATAGGTGCTACAAGCTCTTGAATCGTGGGGTGACAGGACAGTGGAGGAAGAACATGCAGGAAGTGGGCCTGAGTTTGATTCTGCAGTTGCCTTTTGGCAGATGGTTTGCCTGCTCGGCCCACTGTGCTAATGATTACAACACAAATATAGCTGAAAACATGACCTTCTTGGCAGAGTTAGCAATGGCTTTAAAATGAAGTGGAAAACTTTTGTCTTGCCTTCATTTCCTTGGAAAGAGCTTGGACTTTCCAAAATATGTGACGTCAGGCAAAAAAAGAGTTTGAACTGCAGTTTTCAGTCAAACCTTAAATTTCTTTGTACACACTGCATGCTGGAACATTGATCAATTATGTACTTTAGTTTGTTTATATAGTGTGTTATAATGAGTTAAAGGCCACCCCCGAATTTCAGTTTTTGCCGTACTGTATTTGTTTCACTCTGAGTCCTCTCTAATCTGCACCAATACTTAAGGTTTTGGTTTACAGTCTATATTTCACTTTGGCAGAGAAACTTCAAAATCTGTTTTCCATCTATGTTCCTTAAATCGCAGAATAGAAGAAGTAGTTCTCACCGCTTCCTGCGTCCCGTTCATGGAGGTATGCCAGGTTACAGAGTCATTACTCAGCTGAACTTTGTAGGTTTCGACCCAGTCCCAACTAAGACATAGACCAAAAAGGAAAACAAACATATATTTTTTTCAGTGAGCTCATTGCAGTGGGCAGCCAAAGAATACCACAGCACTCCATCTTTGCTTTAGACAGTATGTTCAATGAAGAGCTAATGTCCATAATGCTAACAAATTATTTTGATTTTCAGCTTTAATCCTGATACTACCTGACCTCCAGATGGAGTTTCGCCCTTGCAGAATGACTCCAGTAAACAGAGTGAGATGAAGGGCATCCACCTCGAGCCACTGGTGCCGGTCCTTATACTCGGCACACCAAGCTCCATCATACAGATCTCCATCCTCAATGCCAGACTTGGGAAAAAAAGGAAGAGAAAAAAAGAAAAACGCACGTCTCAAAGAATCCAAGAAACACTCCCTGAAAACTTGAGGTTTGGCCTTCTTGTAAAGCATTGCATAAGAGTGCTGACCTAATTTTGAAATAATTACTTTCAGACTCCAGACTCAAGATTTTGGACCGCAGAACAAGAGGAGTGGACGGCTGCAGCGATAAACACCTCTGGCTCTGCATTCATCAGATTATTTTATTTAATTTTTGTACATTTTTTTCTTGGAAGAAACAATGAATCGATTTTATTTTATTGGCTAATGAGCCTGCTAAGTTAAAGGGTGGATACTTTATAATTTATAGTTCCTGTAATAAACACTAGAAATAAGTATTTAAGTTAAATATGACAACTTGAAAGGAATGGCTAATCCCATTATGAGATCAAATTAGTCGAGATATCTGATTATAGAATAGAATAGAATAGAATAGAATAGAATAGCCCTTTATTGTTATTGTACATGTACAACGAAATGGTGGATTGATTTTGGCTGAACCAACTCAGCTTCTCTACTTTTAATAGAAATACACACTTACTTTACTTGCCACTTTATTACAGAAATACATTATTTCCTCACCGATTTATCAAGGTACTAGAAACATGTCTCTAAGATTTTGCTCCACATTGACATGATGGCATCACACACAGTGGCTGCAGATTTGTCAGCTGCACATTCTCAATGTGAATATCCCTTTTCAGCTGCATCCCAAAGGTGCTCTGTTGAGTAGGGCTCTGGTGATTACGTAGAGTATTTGAGTACAGTGAACTCATTTTTATGTTCAAGAAAGAATGTTCAAGACTTTTTAAATGAAGCAGTGTCTTTCCAAATTTCTGTTTTCTAATTTTGGTGAATTGTGGCCTTAGTTTCCTGTTCTTAGCCAATAGCATTTGCATCTAGTGGGTCTTCTGCTGCTGTAGCTTCAAGGCTCGACTTGTTGTGCATTCAGAGATGCTATTCTGAAAGATTATTTGCGTTACGGCTGCCTTCCTATCAGCTCAAAGCAGTCTGGCTAGTCTCCTCTGACCTCTGACACCAACAAAGCATTTTCTCCCAGATAACTGAAGCTCACTGGATATTTTCTGATGTTTTTCAGACCATCCTGTGTAAACCCGATAGGTGCTTGTGTGGGTAAATCCCAGTACATCAGCAGTTTCTGAAATGCACAGACCATTTGGTACCAATAACTATGTCACATTCAAAGTCACTTATATCACCTTTCTTCCCCATTTTGATGTTCAGTTTGAACTTCATCAGGCCATCTTGACCATCTGTGCATCCTAAATGCACTCAGACGCTGCCATATTATAGGTTAATGAGATATTTGCATTAACAAACAGTTGAACAAGAGAACCTAACAAAGCGAGAATAAATTTCTAGTTAATTGAATAGAACCCCCCCCCCCCCCCCCCCCAAAAAAAAAAAACAACAACTTCAAAGCACCAGACATTTAATAATGTATTACAACATCCCAGTGGACTTTCTTGTCATTTTGGACCAAATCCTTTATTCCACATTAATCTGAGTCTCAAGTAAAGTAATTCTAACCGTGACAAAAAGTAACTGTAGTTTTTCCTGGACCTTTATGGTGACGTTTCTCTTCACTATGGTGATAAATTAAACATCTGTAGATTTTGCACGTTGACAGAAGAATTTTTTTTTTAACTGTTTTTAATACGCTTTGCATAGAAACTGGAGATTCACACACACACAACATTTGAAACATAACAAAATAGTATTCAGTTGGTTCTGCTTGATTCATCAAATTTAATCCATTCAAATTCATGTCTTTGAAGCAGCAGTCAATCTAAATTAACTAATAAAGGTAATTTTAGGTTGTATTTCTTTATTTGATTTTCAAAGGGGCCAAGTTTTTAAAAAAATGTGTGCAGTTTGTTTATGTTAATAAAATTTAACAATGCTTTCCAAAATGCTGAGAGATGAGTGTCTGTAATAGCCTCTGACCCACTGACCTGGATATTCAGCCTCCCCCTGTGAGGACCCAGCCCCGACCGCTGGTAGGACGAAGCTTGAATCTGGCTGTCATCAACTCGCAGGGACTCCAGGCCGAGGGGAGGACAGTCTGCGCGGAAAACAAAAGTGAATCATCACGCGATAAGATCTTCTCTGGGTTTCTGTCTCCACATGTTGATCCTCTGCAGAAGCAGCTCTGAGATTGACAGCGGAAGGGTTAACCTTTCTCTCTCTTTGTGGTTTGTCTGAGTAAGCAAACAAATGCCAGATGTAAAACGAGCTCCAAGCTGTTATGTGAAAT
This sequence comes from Aulonocara sp. 'chitande type north' Nkhata Bay, assembly GCF_057382095.1. Lineage (NCBI taxonomy): Eukaryota > Metazoa > Chordata > Actinopteri > Cichliformes > Cichlidae > Aulonocara > Aulonocara sp. 'chitande type north' Nkhata Bay. Next base: position 20,046,927 of record NC_141362.1, read on the forward strand.
ATCTCTGATCATCTTGGGCCAGTTCTGTGGAAGTTTGGAGGCCCCTCACCTCCTCCTCCCCCTGCTCTGCTTGTTTCGGGGAGTAGAGGAAGCTGCAGATATTGGAAATAGTGGAGGCTTTGGATGTAATTTGAGACAAAGTGCAGAAAAGTCAAATGTTCAGCAGATCAGGGAGGTGAGAGCTACAGCTGCAGGGGATTCTGTGGTTTAGGGAACAACTAATAACATTCACATCAGTCACAAGCAGGTCAAAACAGCTAAATCCAACATAATGAGCAACAGCAAGTATTACAAGCAGTAACAAATGCTAAACAGTGTTATACAGCTGTGTATAGCTGAAATACATATTCCTTTAAGTGACTGACTGAGAAGAGATTTTTAAAAGCTAAGCTAAGCTAAAACTAAACTTCAAACTAACTTTACTGGGATTTTTTTGACCTTCTATGATTGTAAATATAATATAATAATAGCAATAATTATCTCCATCTACTTTTACAGCTTGATTTGTGTTAAAGGTTTTAAAAAGGTAGGTATCACAATTTAATTGCCTCTTTAATTAATATGGAGTTAATACTGGAGCTCATAACACAGCTTCATGCAAAAATCAGACTAAATGGGTAATTTTTTTCCTACCCAGTTTCGATTTGTCATCTTCAGTCTTGCGGTCTCTTGGGTCTTTCTCTTTCTTGTTTCTTTCTTTGCTGGTGTCCGTGGTGTCCAGCTGTTTGTCTCTGACAGTGGTGGTGAAAATGTCTGGCTCTGCTGTTGCTGGAGTCGTTCCGTCCCTGCTCTCGCCCTTCACAGCCTCGGTCCAATTCAGAGTTGGCCTTGTTGTTGTTGTGTAGTTGATTAATGCATAACTCTTAGTCGGTGCTGGGGTGTTTATCAGTGCTGCAGCACTGTGTGTCAAAAGTCCCAGAAAAAGCACTGCAGGCAGCATGCACAATGACTTTTCCATCCTGGTCTTTGTTGCTGGAGAAGAGTGAGGGGGGAAAAATTCCCCTTTGGTTTATGAGATGACAGAGCCAGACCTCCATCCACCTCCCCTCCTCCTCAGTCCCACCTCCCCTTACTCCCTCACTCTTCCTCCCTCCCTCCCTCCCAAAATTCCAGCTGAAGTCCTGCAAAAAATTGTGACAGCAAATGTATCTGTGCGTGGTTACAATATAGGCTGTGTGTGCCCGTGGGAACCAAACACTGAGCTGCCTTCAAAAAATTTGTTAAAATGATGATTAGAAATGTGTTTATTATAACAAAGTGAGCATGTAGTTTTATAGCACTTGACAAGTGGGGTTTCTAGTCCTCTTATAATGATTCAGACTTACTGTGCCAAGCTCTTTTGAACAGGACTGCACAAGTTGTCCACAATGAGTTAAAAAATGAAATGGTTTTGGTGCATGAAGAACCACCTTCAGCAGCAATAATTTGAAGTAATTGTTTTCTGCATGACATGAAAAATTCCCCTTTGGTTTATGAGATGACAGAGCCAGCTTCCGTGCAGTAAATGCTTTACTGGAGTTTTTCTTCCCCCCCCCAAAAAAAAATAATTAAAAATTAATTAGTAGTGGATGTGCATCTGAGCAGCAGAAAACGTGTACGACATATGCTTTACTGTGATATATTTGTATGAACAACTGTTCAAATTCAGCCTGACTTTAAGGCAAATATTCCTGTCTAGCAGGTACATGTTTTCACTGTTTTAGCAAACAGTCAGAATATGCTAGTGTACATGACGGTTTCATCTGATATCAGCCCACTCAGGATTTCCTTTGAAACATTCAGGTTTAGGTTTCAAGCTTCTTACAGTTTAGAAGCAGCTTAGTCTCTGTTTCTTTGTCTTCCTGATGAGTTCAGGATCTGACATGGAAATTAAAAAACACACAGGTACGTCTCATATTTCTCCAGGTGTGTTTGGACTACTGGTTTATAGCAGTGAATACGATGTTTCTGAACTTCGTAACCACTTTTCGGCAGAACGTCTTTTTGCCTTGTGTTATTTAAGTACATTTGCATTCAGAGGGACTCTTATTTCTTGTGACTCATGTTTCCTCCACCTCTGTCTGGTGCTATGACTGTGAGAAAAGCTCTTTTATCTGTGTGTCATCAGGCTGTTGTGTTCATGAGTCTTAGTGGGTCATGAGATGAGCTGCTGTTTCATTTCCCACATAAAATAATCTAATATATCACAGCTTAGACAATTTTAACTGTCCAAACAGCCATATGCTTGTTGTTGACTCAGCTCTGTCTATGTAATGTAACATGTTGTATAGGGTTTGTGTAACGACAAATGCACTAAGTACACATAATTCCTCTTTGTTTATATCCACATAAACCTTGCAGCATTACACTCGTACATCTGTATTATATTTAAGCTGTACATTCATGAACTTTACCCATATGTCTGTTGTGGTTTGGGGAATTTAATTAACTTAAATTGAAGGAAAACAAGGAGTCTCTGTCTCTTGTGTGAAGCAGTTCATCCACTGCTACAAGTTAAATGGAAATACTCCACCTGCTGCTGCAGGCTGCATATGTAAAAACAGCACAATGAAAGAATAAGTTCCTGAAGAGGTTCTATCAAATACATGACCTGCAGATACAGTTTGTGGGAAAGTATCTCTCTCTCTCTCTCTATATATATATATCTATATATATATATATATATATCTATATATATATATATATATATATATATATATATATATATATATATATATAAAAACACCCAGCACGCCCCTGCGGGGGGTTTATCCTTCAAGCTCGGGTCCTCTACCAGAGGCCTGGGAGCTTGAGGGTCCTGCGCAGTATCTTAGCTGTTCCCAGGGCTGCGCTCTTCTGGACAGAGATCTCCGATGTTGTTCCCGGGATCTGCTGGAGCCACTCGCCTAGCTTGGGAGTCACCGCACCTAGTGCTCCGATTACCACGGGGACCACTGTTACCTTCACCCTCCACATCCTCTCGAGCTCTTCTCTGAGCCCTTGGTATTTCTCCAGCTTCTCGTGTTCCTTCTTCCTGATATTGCTGTCATTGGGAACCGCTACATCGATCACTACGGCCGTCTTCTTCTGTTTGTCTACCACCACTATGTCCGGTTGGTTAGCCACCACCATTTTGTCCGTCTGTATCTGGAAGTCCCACAGGATCTTAGCTCGGTCATTCTCCACCACCCTTGGGGGCATCTCCCATTTTGACCTCGGGACTTCCAGGTTATACTCGGCACAGATGTTCCTGTACACTATGCCGGCCACTTGGTTATGGCGTTCCATGTATGCCTTGCCTGCTAGCATCTTGCACCCTGCTGTTATGTGCTGGATTGTCTCTGGGGCATCTTTACACAGCCTGCACCTGGGGTCTTGCCTGGTGTGATAGACCCCAGCCTCTATGGATCTTGTGCTCAGAGCTTGTTCTTGTGCTGCCATGATTAGTGCCTCTGTGCTGTCTTTCAGTCCAGCTTTGTCCAGCCACTGGTAGGATTTCTGGATATCAGCCACCTCCTCTATCTGCCGGTGGTACATACCGTGCAGGGGCCTGTCCTTCCATGATGGTTCCTCGTCTCCCTCCTCTTTCTTGGGTTTCTGCTGCCTGAGGTATTCACTGAGCACTCGGTCAGTTGGGGCCATCTTCCCAATGTATTCTTGGATGTTCGTTGTCTCATCCTGGACTGTGGTGCTGACACTCACCAGTCCCCGGCCCCCTTCCTTCCGCTTAGCGTACAGCCTCAGGGTGCTGGACTTGGGGTGAAACCCTCCATGCATGGTAAGGAGCTTTCTTGTCTTTATGTCAGTGGCTTCTATCTCCTCCTTTGGCCAGCCTATTACCCCAGCAGGGTACCTGATCACGGGCAGGGCGTACGTGTTGATGGCCCGGATCTTGTTCTTACCATTCAGCTGACTCCTCAGGACTTGCCTGACCCTCTGCAGGTACTTGGTGGTTGCAGCTTTTCTAGCGGCCTCTTCATGATTCCCATTCGCCTGCGGGATCCCCAAGTACTTGTAACTGTCCTCTATGTCTGCAATGTTGCCTTCTGGTAGTTCAATCCCCTCAGTTCTGACTACCTTCCCTGTCTTTGTTACCATCCGGCTACACTTCTCCAGTCCGAACGACATTCCAATGTCATTGCTGTATAGCCTGGTAGTGTGGATCAGTGAATCGATGTCTCGTTCACTCTTGGCATACAGCTTGATGTCATCCATGTACAGGAGGTGGCTGACAACTGCTCCGTTCCGTAGTCGGTATCCGTAGCCAGTCTTGTTAATGATCTCACTGAGGGGGTTCAGGCCTATGCAGAACAGCAGTGGGGACAGAGCATCTCCTTGGTAGATCCCGCACTTGATGGTGACTTGTGCTATGGGCTTGGAGTTGGCCTCTAGTGTTGTACGCCACATCCCCATTGAGTTCCTGATGAAGGCTCTTAGGGTCCCATTGATCTTGTACAATTCTAGGCATTCCAGTATCCAGCTGTGGGGCATTGAGTCATAGGCCTTCTTGTAATCAATCCAGGCAGTGCACAGGTTGGTCAGTCTGGTCTTGCAGTCTCGGCTGATTGTTCTGTCTACCAGTAGCTGGTGTTTTGCGCCTCTGGTATTCTTGCCAATTCCTTTCTGTGTCCCGCTCATGTATTGACCCATGTGCCTGTTCATCTTAGCCGATATGATGCCTGACAGGAGCTTCCATGTAGTACTGAGGCAGGTTATTGGTCGGTAGTTGGAGGGGACCGGTCCCTTCTTGGGGTCCTTGGGGATCAGGACCGTCCGGCCTTCAGTTAGCCATTCCGGGTGTCTCTCGTTAACTAGCAGCTGGTTCATTTGTGCTGCCAGACGCTCGTGGAGTGCAGTCAGCTTCTTCAGCCAGTAGGCATGAACCATGTCGGGCCCTGGTGCTGTCCAACTCTTCATACTGGAGACCCTTTCTTGGATATCTGCCACTGTGATGGTTACTGGACCCTGTTCAGGGAGGTCGCTGTGGTCTGCCCTCAGATCCTCTAGCCACTGAGCATTGCCGTTATGGGTTGCATCCTCCTCTATATATATATATATATATATATATATATATATATATATATATATATATATATATATATATATATATATGTAGATGTATAAAGTTGCAGTGCATCAGTGCTTCAGAGCCACATCTCATGACCCTAAAGAGACAGTCAGAGAATGTAATTTGTCATTTGGTTAAAAGGAATAATGACTTGGAGAACTGACTAGGAGAAATCTTGTGTGAAGAATAAGTAAAAAGCAGTCCATGATGTCCAAAAAAACCCTCTTAAAGCTGGACAATGATTTCAGATGAAAAGGTCCAGTTATCTATATAAAATAGAATAAAATGCTATACATAATAGAATAAAATGCTATGTTTCGTAAGAAAAATTAAACTTAGTGGTATTGCACATGTGTGGATGCGTGTGTCTGTGTGTGTGTCTGTGTGCGTGTGTATGGTCATCTGTGAAGTCTCTGTTGTTGAGTCTGACAGCAGATGTAAAGAAAGACCAGCGAAATCACTCATTCTGTCACAGTCTACAATTCCTACAAGGAATTAAATTATTATTTTTATTATTTTTAATTTTTATTGTTTGATTCGACTCTGAAAAAGATATGAAAATATTCATTACTTAAATTAGGTGACTTTTTTGCTAGAAGTACTCATAGATCAGGGTAAAGTGGCTTAGGAGACAAGAAAACAAATAAACACACACAAAAAAACAACAACATTCCTCTTTAAATGATCGGGTACACGGACTGGTCTGAAAATGGGTGAAAAGCAGTCCATGATATCCAAAGGAAAAAACTCTTAAAACCAGAGGTGGGACCAAGTCATTGTTTTGCAAGTCTCAAGTAAGTCTCAAGTCTTTATCCTCAAGTCTCAAGTCAAGTCTCAAGTAATGTCAGGCAAGTCAGAGTCGAGTCTCAAGTCACTGGTGTAAAAGTCCGAGTCAAGTCACAAGTCTGAAACTTTGAATTTCAAGTCCTTTCGAGTCATTCAAAAAAACGAAAAAAAGCATGTTGCAGTTAAATGCTAAATGTAAATATTAGACCATGTAATTTTTAAATCTGTGTTTTTCTCAACACATGACAAAATAGTGAACTTAGAAAATATACACAAATTGTGAAATTGCACCTCTTTAGAATGCAGCTCAATTAAACCTAGCTCCAAGAATAATTTTCACCGACAGTTCTGAGATAAGCTGCATGTTATTCTTGGATGCGCTTGTAGGACCGGCTTTAAAATCGCATGACAAAAATATCATACACATTAAAAAAAAACCTGCATCACCAACGTAGCCTGGACAACATTTGCTAGTTAGATGAAGTCAGCTATCTCATCGTAGCATATTTATATGCATATTTATAATTATACGGTTCTTGGAGTGAGTGCATACACTCATGAAGTTTAGTAACTTCAGGTCACTGCAACAAGCCCAGGTACAGTTTACCGACGGATGGGTGCAGGACCTTGAAATGCACCGTGTAGAACGAAAGACCATCGTACGAACAAAGGTTAAGTTTACCAGTCTCACAAATCGTCTTCATAAATACACATTCATTAACCGTTTATTAATAGGACCTTTGAGCTCAACGATAATTAATTAGTAGTGGAAATAATTTCTGGTAGCATCACAGAAATGTAGCAGTGACAATAATATTGTATGTTGTAATTGCACTGGACAATTAGTGATACAAAAAACCTGTTTTATCCTGTGAATAAAAGTATGTGTTTTTGTCAATGTACCATAATAACAGAAGCGAAACGCAATATTGTGTCAGGACAATTCACTATTTATGCACAATAAATAAAGGAGCATAGCGCGACCATTTCTGTTCAGCGCCAGACTTGCTTGTAACCTATATCACCAATTATGTTATGAAAATGACGTATTAACTACTAAAAAACACTGACCTTCGTGTAAATGCTTGGAGCAGACTAACCTGTGAGCTGGAGTGTTCTGGGACGTTATATTTGGTCTTTGAATGGCTGCAATCCAGGCCACCCGTCGCCTCTTTGTTACTTCGGAAACATGGCTCAAACAATTTCTCTTCAACGACGTAATCCGATAACAACCGATCTCTTTACCCGTCGGCTTCCCGTGGCTGTCATGTGACCGGCTATTGCAGTTAATAATACAACAGCTTCTTGACATTTTTGTGTTTCTTTTTATCGCTGTATAACTGATTTCAATTGAAAGTCTGTGTGCGCTAGTACCTCTTGCCACGAGTTCCCAGAATCCTTTGCGGTTCTACCCGTGAATGACGTCACATTTTCAATCTCTATATAATATGCATGTTAAATTTTATATTTGGGGTAAAATATCAAGTCTTTTCAAGTAAACCGGTTCAAGTCCAATTCAAGTCCCAAGTCATTGGTGTAAAAGTCCAAGTCAAGTCACAAGTCTTAGAACATTTTTTCAAGTCAAGTCTAAAGTCATAAAATTAATGACTCGAGTCTGACTCGAGTCCAAGTCATGTGACTCGAGTCCACACCTCTGCTTAAAACTATTTCTCAAGTTCACTTTAAAATATTTCAAGAAAATCTGGCTAACCCTTGGAAACAAAATACAAAGAAATATAAAGAAACGTGGCTCAAAGGCTTTTGCACATCACTGTATGCAATGATCATTGTGTCACTTAAGTTGCACTTTTGTATACAAAAAATATAATCAGCATTCACTTCTAGAAAGTACAAGCGCGAAATGCATTTTCTTCCTTTTGTCAACATTACTGAAAGTTGTAGTGACAGCCGTCGTGGAAAGACGTTACTTTTATTTTGAAATCAAAAATACTTGAACCTGATTGGTGCCTTTCGACGTGACGTCAGGACAGGAAATAGCCACGCAAGCCACTGGAATCATAACATTGCATTTGAAGAGTCTTTACTAACCCTGACATCATGGTTTTAGCTTTTTAATTTCGCTTTTTCTGATGACGGTTATTTCCGTTTATCTCGGAGAAGCGGAAGTTAGAGAAAAACTAAACTATATTTGAGCGCACTGCTAGCAAAACATGTCATTGGCCGCCGCGAAAGCAGCAACAGCAGCAACTAGCGATAGCTAGCAAATGGCTGCTTGGCTGTGATGTTTGTCACTGAGCGAAGTAAGTGTACCACTGTCACTTTTTTTTTTTTTTTACACAGTATCTACTTTAAAATGTGTTTAATTCGCAGTAGTACTCATGCATTTATCCAGCAATAAATAATAGTGGCTGGAAATGAGGCGCAAAAGCAGCTAAATAACGGCCTGGCAGCTAAGAGGTTTCTTCTCATCACCCTAACTTGTGTTTTTGTGTGTTTTCCAGATGACAAGACGACGAGCAAAATAGTTGTGAAGGTGCTGGGGGCTTGTGTCCTGTACAGGGAAACTGTTAGTTAACAGTATGTGACACATTAGCACTCTGCTGACTAAAAAAAGGGGGGTGGGAGTTGGTTTAAATCAAGATGCCTCGTCTGGAAGTGTTGGCCAACGTTGCTCTCAGGGTGCCGAGCATACTGGTGCTAGACCTGCTCTACAAATGTGACATTGAAGGTGTAACGGAGCACCTCAAGGCAAAAAATGAAGACATGCTCTTCAAATACAAGTATGTCATCTGGAACATGTATTACATTGGTAAGTTTCATCAAGTAAGGAGCTGGGAGAATAAGTAAATCTCTCTAATGTTAAGCTCCATGGCTTTTATTTGTCTCTCCTAACAAGAATTACACTGAGTCGCCCTCCTTCAAAAAGCTGTTTGCTTCAGAAGAATGACCTTAGTCTTGGTTTTACTGGAGTTTACTGTGGTGGTCTAAATCAGGGGTGGACATTTAATTTTCCCAAGGGGGCAAATGAGAAAGTGGGACTGTTGTGGAGGGCTGCACTAATAAGCAGAACTCAAATCTACTCAATATTAATTGGGTCATTACATCTTAAATAATCATATTGTTTTTAGAGTATTTTCTGCTTAACCACCTCTGATTTGCCTGAAAATTTTATGGTTTCAAAATGTGAATTTTTATTGCTTTGTATATAAAATATTTTTCTATATGTTTATTTTTTTAACTGGCCCACCCACACACTTTCAGGCCTTTTCTAAAAAAATATTTTTCACTTTGAAATCTGAGCTGGTGTTTGAATATGATATGACTATCTTATTCAAACAGAGTTTTTAGGACTGATACATTAGAGACATGAATGGGTATTGGTTAGTTAAAGTATGTTTTACAAAAAAAAAAATAAAGCCACCCTTTAAAAAAGTAAATAAATAAAATTCACATGAATAGTTTGTAGTTATATTTCACAATAATGTAAAATAAATCATGTGCAGTACTTTTTAACATGAAATTCTTAGTCACAATATTGAAGAAAATTCTATTTTCATTCCGCCTTCATGCTGATTTGAGCAAATCTGAATGAAACCAAATTCTGGTGCTTCCAATTCATATTTTAATCATAGCTGAGAAAATAATTGTCATAAATAAATGCATATTTTTCATTTTCAAGATCCACTTTTTAGGCATGCACATTGCTCTCGAGGAGTCTGATAATTCAGGTACAGCTTAAAATATACAGAAAGACGTAAAAACAAAACAAGTACCAATAAGATATTTGTGGTCTCTGACTTCAAAGTGCAAAAAAACGCGCAGGAAGTAGGTCAATTGTTTTTCTAAAAAAAAAAAAGAAAGAAGGAAAACTTGATAAGTATGTCAAAAGTTAAGCTAAAATTTTACAGCTATCATTATATATGTTTGAACTTTGGACTATTATATTTTTTGGCAAATCAGAAATGAATGAGCAGGGGGCCCATGATGATTTGAGAGGTAAAAACCAAGTTTTATCTCTTTATAAGATTATTGTGGCTCTTCACATCAGCCCCAGTTTCCCATGTGGCGCTTGTGAAACATAACTGTCCACCCCTGGTCAAAATGTTACTTCAGATTGCTTTGTCATCTTAAAAGACACAGACTTTATCCAAATAAAAGCTAATGAAAATTAGAAAACCTACAGAGAATTACCTTTAAAAAAAAAAAAAAAAAAAAAAAAAGTTGAAAATGATCTGCATTTTTAAGTCTTACGTGCATTACTATGTTTTACTGCTTCTCTTGAAAACCAGAAACCAATAAAAATATTGAAAAGGGTCCTGTGAAAAGCAGCATTTGGGTGATTAGAATAACGGAATAATATCACATTTATAAACACTATAAATATTCTTGTTTTTATTCTGTTTCTCTGTTGTGGAATAAGCAGCTGTAGCTGATTAATTATTTCATAATATTTTCTGGGTTGTCATAGTGTGAGGATTTCCTGTGTTTACCTGGCTTGTGTAACCGTAAACTGAATCTGTTTAACTTTTGGACTGTTGGCGGGACATACGAGATTTCAAAACCTTATATTAACAGTTTTTAATCAATGAAATCCTCAATAAAAACTACATAGTTTAAGTCATCGGCATGACTTAAAAAAAAAAAAACAGTTAAATATAAACTATTCATGTGGTTTTAGACTCTCTTGAAAGCTTAGTCAGCCTGATGGGGAGAGTCAGCATTGTCAAAATGATAATAGACATTTATAAGTGACAGTATCTTTTCTATTTCATAATATTTGCGTGCTTTTAGCTGTGCATCAAACGCATAAAAACATCACACTCATTCTTCTTTGTCTTCCAGGTCATTTGATAAATATGGTGGTGTTAATCCTTCCATTGAGACACATTGTGACACTCTACCTCCATATTCTCACCGGCCTCCTCCTATACATGGGGCATCAGATTTCCAAGTGAGATCCTTTGGCACTATTGTTGCAATTCCTAGATGTTTGGGGGTTTTTTTTGTTTTGTTTTTTTCGATTGAATCAGCTTTTCTGACAAAAGGTGTCAGCAATTGCAATGATCCTGCTTTTTTTTTATAGTACTATGGAAAAGTCTTGAGTGTCCTCTCACTTATTTACATTTTACTTCCTTTTTCCTTCTAAAGAGTTTCTTGTATTTTTAAAGCAGTCTTTAGCAGTAGCTCTCCATGCTTTCTTGAGGTTTTTCAAAGTTTGTTTTTGGACATCGGCTGCTTTACCACTCATTTTTCATTCCTGGTATTTGACCATTCTCAGAGGAATGTGTTTGTTTGTGCCGCCACTTAACGCTGACGTATGAATCATTCAGACATTTAAAAAAGGCACATATGGTTATTGTCAAAGTGTTATTATGGGAACACTTCGTATATCTCAGTATGGTGTGCAGTGTGTTCTTAAAAAAGATGAGGGAACTGGACAAATGATGCAGTAAGTGACAATTTCTAAAAGTCATGTCATTAAGAACTGTACAAAAAGAAATCAAGCAAAGATCTGAAACAGCACCTGTGAGATATAGCATAACCCTTCAATGTACTGTTTGCTGAACTCTCATCAAAAATGGTTTAAGCGGCTGTCAAGAAGCCATTCTTAAGGAAGCAAAACAGGGAGAAAAGGCTTAGGTATGACACAAGAATGGGACTTTAGTGGCAACGGGTATTATGGAATAATTAGTATGCACAGAGGGAGTCAGTTGAGAGGTAAGCGTCTACAGCCATCTGTGAAATATTCTAGAGACTCTGTCATGGTTTTCAGTCAGTGGTGCTGGTGATCTTGTCAAAATTGATAAAATTGTAACTTGAACCCCCCAAAAAAGTCAACATCCAGAAAAGCTTTGAAATGTCCTCCAAGAAGTCTAGAGAACTATTCAAATCAAATCAAATCACTTTTTATTGTCACATCACATGTGCAGGCACACTGGCACAGCACATGCGAGTGAAATTCTTGTGTGCGAGCCCCACAAGCAACAGAGATGTGCAAACACAACAACACAAACGAGCAAAATACAAGAATGGCCAACCTGAAACTAATAAATATATGTACAATATATAATAGTGTATGCATTTCTGGATGTGTATACTAAATATTTTCCTGTGTGTGTGTGTGTGTGTACACATTTTTACAAATTAAATAGTAAAAAAAAAAAATAAATAAATAAATAATAATAATAAAATATATAAAATATACAGAGTTGAATATGTGCAGAACAAGTGGCATTTATATACAGTGTGGAGTGCATAATGTTGAAGTTCCAGTAGTGAAGCTGAGGTGTCTATGACGTGTTCAGCAGTCTGATGGCCTGATGGAAAAAGCTGTCTCTCAGTCTGCTGGTTCGGGACCGGATGCTGCAGAACCTCCTTCCTGATGGAAGCAGTCTGAACAGTTTATGGCTGGGGTGACTGGAGTCCTTTGATGATTCCTGAAGACTACTTTAGGAAATGATGAGAAAGCCTGTCTTAGAGTTCAGACTGTTGATGAATAAAGGCAGTCACACCAAATGTTGATTTTTAATGCTCAAATTGTATAAAGTCTGCTGTTGCCTGATATACTGTTTGCACATGTTAAAATAAGCTGCTGCACCTGTTTCCCATTTTTATAGCAAAGTATAAAGACATGAGGGGTAACTCTAAACAAAAGCATGCAGTTTACATGTGATTGTAAAATGATTTTTTTTCTGTTTGGTTTATAGGGATTATGTTCATGAAGAGCTACAGTACGGTTATCAAGGAGCAGTGTATCGTGATTCTTTGGCCTTCAACAGATTTGTCTCTGCAATGACTAGTGAGTACTAAACCATGTATGTAATTAGTTAGAAAGTTCATTAGAAAGCTTTCGATTCCTATAGGCCTACGTTCTAAAAAGGTCTGAAATACATTTTTTGCACGCAGCTATGAATTTTGTTCACTCAAATTTAGCTTTTCTTCGCTCAAAATAAATTTCTCCTGAAAATGCAACACTTGAACCTGCAAAATTTTTTTACGTGCACTCAGAATAGTGGCACAAAAATAACGTTACATTAAAAGAAATCTGTGAATTAAAGCCACTTCTCATAGCGAACAGTTTATCCAGTTTAGGGCCTGCTGAAGCCTGTCACAGGTGTTACAGATTTAACAAATCAAAGTTCTCCTTAAATTCCTCAAAAACTGTAATCAGTTGTAAAATAATGCAGGAAGCATCTGTTGTATTTACTTTTTAAGGGTTCGCCGTTGTGAAGCTGTACTGTTACTTTCTGCCAGGTCAGATTATTCTCAGCACACTGTGTGCCTTCTTGATGAAGACCAAAAAGGTGTGGTTGTTCTCTGCTCACATGCTCCCCCTGCTGGCTCGACTTTGCGCCACGCCTCATGCCATGCTGCTAACGGTCAACACTTTCTCCATGGGCCTGACTGGAGTGGGAATCGCCGTGTTCCTGCTGTCAAATATCTTTGTGCCATACCGTCTTGCAAGGGCTGCCTACTCTGAGCTGCTTCACCTGGAGGTTCTCTTATTCTGATATTCTAATTTTTTTATTTTTCATATTTCATACTGGACTGTTTTTGTCTTCTGTCGACAAAATCACCTCTTATTTGGTTATTATTAAGTATACTAAACTTCTAAATTATGTTTTTGGTTTTCTTGATTATATACTAGACTGGAAAACAATCAGTTAATGAACAATATAAATGTAAAAATCTGTGGGTTTGTTTTTTTGTTTTGTTTTTTAACATTCCGGACTTTATCGTGTTTCCTTTCCTCAGGTAATTGAGCTGTACAGACTTCTGGGTGTGGGAATCTCTCTGTGGAACCAGTTTGCTGTCCCAGTCCTCTTTAGCGTCTTCTGGTTTATTCTATTCATTGTCCAGCTGTGCTCAGACATCATGTCCGCTGGCACCTCAATAACCCATCATGGGATCATGTTCTTCCTCCTCACAAGGTGTGAAGGTGTTAATTACCTTCCCTTCATTTTGTATATGTTTAATCCTGACAATATGAACATCATCGGTTTCTCATTTGCTTGAATCCTACAGTGTCTCTGAATGTTGTGCAACACCATACTCTCTTTTGGGTCTGACCTTCATGGTGTCCTATCTGGCTCTGGGGCTGCTCAATCTATGCAAGTTTTACCTGGGAGGTTTTGCCGCTGTTCAGAACGAGAATGTCATGCACAGGTAACTGATAATGTAAGCTGTATCTCTGTGCTGTACCTCCTTTATTTTTATTTAATCTTAATTCCTGATCGTTTTTGTTCTCAGAGGTGTGACTGAGGGCGTCACTCTGCTCCTCCTCGCCATTCAGACAGGCCTGTTGGATATGCAAGCACTGCAGCGCACCTTCCTCCTCAGCATCATCCTCTTCATCGTGGTGACCTCAACCCTGCAGTCAATGATAGAAATAACAGATCCAGTTATTCTCGCACTGGGTGCATCACGAAACAGGTAAGAGCAGCAACAGTGTTTTTTCTTTTTTAAGCTTATTCCCGATTTCATTAATTTCTCCTTCATATGTGCTTCTAGGAGTCTGTGGAAACACTTCCGTGGCCTCAGCATGTGTTTGCTTCTCCTGGTTTTCCCAGTGTTTATGGCTTACAAGATCTCCCAGTTCTTCCACATGGATTTCTGGCTCCTCATACTAGTATCCAGCTGCATGCTTACATCCCTTCAGGTAGGAAGTATTTATGTTCTCTCTCTCGCTCTTTTTAGTGTGTTTTAAGTTATGAATACATTCAGGAAGCAATCTTAAATGCAGCTGTGGTAACAGATATTCCAGAAACTGAAATACAGGGTTAGTTTATTTATATGCTTTTAAATCACTGGTGTTAATTACTGTGACATTTAAAACAGGACTACTACTGTTGCCATTTAGTTCCAGTTGTAAATGTGTGTAGTCATGTCCCAGCAATGCAGTGTTGAATGTGAGAAATTTTATGACTTTGGCTCCACCCACTGGAGGTCAGATGTAGTGCATGTCTACATAGTTAATACCTTTTTGTTTGTTTTTTGTGACATCGTCCTGTTTCTGTACACCTGTGCAGTAACACTAATGTGACACCTCCTATAGTCATAAATAGAAAAAGGCATTTAGTAGACAACGTAAGGTCACCTTCACAAACTGAAAAACAAAGAAGCTGTTAACATGGCAGAAGCTGTAGATTTATACAGGGAGAGGAGGATGACTGCTGACTTGCACATGTAAAAGACTGACTGTTTATTCCAGGTTACAGGCACTATGCTGATCTACTCCCTCTTCATGGTGGAGCTGTTTCGCAGCGACCCAATTGAGAGCCTGGACGAAGTGATCTACTGGGTGAACGCTGTCAGCCGTGTGTTGGAGTTTGTTGTGGCACTGTGCGTGGTGGCTTATGGCACCTGGGAGTCACTCTTTGGAGAGTGGAGCTGGATGGGTGCCTCCGTCATTATCATCCACTCATATTTTAACGTTTGGCTCAGAGCTCAGTCTGGCTGGAGGAGCTTCCTGCTCAGACAGGAAGCAGCTAAGAAGATCAACTCCCTGCCCAGAGCCACAGCTCAGCAGCTGCAGGAGCACAATGATGTGTGCGCCATCTGCTTTCAGGTCAGTTACCCTTGTAGCTTTTGTTTTTAGAAGATGGTTAAAGCTGAGAACCAACAACATAAGATACTATAAAACCTCAAACCCAGTCCTAATCCTCATTTGGCTGTGAAAATTCATTTTCAAACTCGTGTAGTTTCTGCACAAAATGACACAAAGCATCCAATGAACTTAAGTAGGTGCTTTTTATGTTTTTTACTTATTTTGTTCAATTATCTGACCTGATTTAATTTTTATGTTTTTGGGTTTTTTTGTTGTTGTGGTTTGTTTGTTTGTTTGTTTGTTTGTTTGTTTGTTTGTTTGGTGGTTTGTTTGTTTGGTGGTTTGTTTGTTTGTTTGGGGTTATCATGACCTCTGTTTCCTCTAAACCATCACCTCTTTTAGTTGCTGTTCAAGTCTTACACAGAACTATGCTATGAAATAATGAGGGGAAAAAACCCCAACAACATTTAACTCTGTGGAATCACATTTTGTGAGTTTTGGCTTTTGAAAATTGATCTTCCAAATTTCAGCATTCATGATTTCAAAAAACCCCAAAAACAATTTAATCCAAAAGCAATCATCAGTGATGTAAAATTTGTGCATGTTACACAAAATAATCCATTTAAAAATTCAACAGAAAACCTCAAATCTCAAGTGGCTGACACGCCATGCTTAGGTGTGGTTAATAATTAGACTGTGTGGATTATGTAGCAAGAGGACTGGCAGGCTTTGAGTTGCTAAATGTGCCCTCAGTTCACCTCCATATCAGACACAAAATGCTTTCATGATTACATTATTGATACTTATGAAAATACATAAATGCCTGCTTAATAAAATATACTTAAATTTAGTTGTTTTTTTCTCTGAATACTTTGACTTCCATGGTAAATTAAGGCATTTTTGCTAAAGTTTGCTAAAATTATTTAAACAATATAAAAAGAGTGTTTAATAAAATGATCCCAGATAGAGATGATGATGCATTTTAGTTGTTCAGTGCTGAAGGCCAAAATTAATTTACAGTATCGTTACATTAACATAAAAGTTGTCAGGTTATTGTAGGTGCCTTAGGTTTTACTTATTATAATCAGTGTGTCATTTTGTATTGGGGCATTAATTAAAAGTTGTCATGGGTTGATACTTGATTTTTGACAGTGTTCCCCTTTTGTTGTTATGACTACTACTTTGCATATATAATAGCTGGTGTGTGTGTGTGTGTGTGTGTGTGTGTGTGTGTGTTTTTGAAGTTTGTTAATCCTGTTTTTCCAGTTTGGCATTCAGGACACTTCTTTGGCCTTGAGTTTGTTTTTCTGGTCAAAACAAGTTAATAATATCTCTAGTAGAGATGGACCGATCCGATATTACGTATCGGTATCGGTCCGATACTGACCTAAATTACTGGATCGGATATCGGAGAAAAATAAAAAATGTAATCCGATCCATTAAATATCACGAAAGCACCTCACAAAACTTGCAACACGCCGTAACTCACCTCAGAACGTTAGCACGTCGGAGCAGTATGTATCACGTGATAGAGCGGCTGTGGCATGCGGGACCTGTCGATGGTCTGGATAGCATTTGGAGCTTCGCTAGCAACCCGGCATTTCATCTCCGACAAAGTTATCCCGAGAGAAGTAAAGCAAGTGTGTAAGTCCATCTCTGAATGTTTGTAAAGCATTCCTGCGTTAAGCTTAACAAACGACTGCCTCTTCTTGCTGCTACTTCAATCATGAAACTGCTTAACGATCAGCTGATCGGCTTTTCTGTCGCTAGTCCGTGTCTCTAGTTTGCTTTTGGCCCACTTTGCACCAGAAAGAGGAAACCAGCGGCTGAACAACAGCAGCACGTTTAAGCTTGATCAGCTGTTGTTAGAATGTATTTAATATTACTTTCTACTCGAGGATCTTTTTCTACGTAGCTGATGCTGGTAACTGTGCAGGGGCGGATCTAGCAAAGTTTAGCCAGGGGGGCTGATAGGGCATTAACAGGGAAAAGGGGGCACAAAGACATACTTTTCTTTCTTATTCTCATTTAAAATGTCTAGCTTTTAATAAATAATTATCTGACACCCAAAGTTTTAATTTGATGTAAAATGAATAGAAGTCAATTACTGTATATAGTAACTATTAAGTCTAATATATATACCCTAGTAAGCTATAGTACTTTTTCCTTTGGGAAGGTACCATCTGTGCAGTCTGCAATTTTGTTGAAGAAAGATGTTGAATCTATTTAATATTTCTTGAAAAATAATTGATTTCTGTGCATTTTTTTTTCACACTGCATCAAATTAAGGTTGATTACGTCGATTAAGCATCATGAGGTGGAGCGTGAGGGGTGGTTCCCTATTTTTTATTTATTTATTTATTTTTGTTGTTGCTGGGAGTTGGAACCCTATTAGTTAGGTTGCTTAATATTTATGCTAAGTACTCTTTAAAATACCAGAATAGGGAGGATGGTGTAGGTTTAAGTTTATTAGATTGATCAGTATTGCTGAACTATGAAATATTTTTTTTTTGCATACAGGTATAACAGAATAGCTTTAGTGTAGTTGTTGTTTTAAACTTGAGTATGAACTTATACAAAATGCAGCAAGATATTTAAAAAACAGTTTTGTTGATTAAAAAACACTATATCGGATTCATATCGGTATCGGCAGATATCCAAATTTATGATATCGGTATCGGTATCGGACATAAAAAAGTGGTATCGTGCCATCTCTAATCTCTAGTAGTCAGTAGTTAGTCATCAAGGAAATTCCTACAGAAAATATGTAGCTTGCCATCACCAGTGTGTGAATGTGTGTGTGAATGGGTGGATGACTGGTTGTGTAAAGCGCTTTGGGGTCATTAGGGACTAGAAAAGCGCTATACAAATACAGGCCATTTTACCTGTAAAAGATAAGACTTTATTGACTTTCATGGAAAATGTATTACCTGTGTTAAAGCAGGATAGAAGTAAGCTGATGGGGGACAAGAAAACTATTAAATTGACTGATATTAATGCAAAATAAATTAGAGGTAAATGAAGAGAAGTCACATGAAAAAATAAACATCTCATAAAGAAATGAAAGGGGGGGGGGGGGGACCCAACAAAAACAAAGTTTTGTTCATAAGAGGAAGTAGGAGGATGCGAATGCTTAATAATTCCTACACCTGTCTAGCTCTTCTTATATAGATGTTTTGACTATTTATACAACCTAATATTTACACATATGATACAAATAAATATTCCTATCTAATACACAGACTTGTTATATTAATATAAACTTTTATAGTTTGATAATTATGTATCATTTTTCTATGCATTTTGTTTATTTTATTTTTTTAGTTATGTTTTTTTTTTTTTTTTTTTTACAGGAAATGAGCTCTGCCGTGATCACATATTGTGGACATTTCTTCCATTCTAACTGCCTCCGCAAATGGCTGTATGTTCAGGAGACGTGCCCCATGTGCCACCAAACGGTACGACCGACACCGCCGGGTCAGAGCCAGGCATCGGCTGACAGCCCGGCCGCCCCACCTCAGAGAGACGCGGAGCCTGATCCAGCTGCACCAGAGGGAGATCAGAAGCTGGATACAGCAACAGTGCAGGAGACACAGAGCAACAGTGTAACTCCTGATGACACTGAGCAGCAGGAGGGAAGGGAAAGCTTTGAGAATGGAGAAAATAGTGAAGCCCATCAGGGTCTTCATTACAGCCCCAGTGGGGACTGTGTTGAATGTGTCCATGCAGTGCGTTCAGGGGACCTTTCAAGTTCTCATACGCCTCAAAATAAAAATCCTCCCAACACGCCCAACCAAGCTGAGGAGAGTGGTAAGGACTCCATACTGCCATCTACCCTGAAAACTGTTACAACAGAGGGCCAGTCTGCCTCTGAACTAGCAGAGGTTGAGGACAGCATTCATTTCAGTCCTAGATGTGATGGGACACCTGAATCATGGAAGCGCTTCAATTCACCAGAGGCAAACAATACAGAGAAAAATCAAGAGGGAATCTCAAGTGGAAAAACACTTGTTGACAGTCCATCATCTGTCCAATCGTGTAATAAAAACTCAGAACTCTGCACTGATCGTGCCCAAAGTTATAAAGGTAGCTGCACATATTCAGACTCAGAAAGCCTCAGAGAGGTTGAACCTGCTCCACAGAGCCTTGAGCTCAGCCTACGTAGAAGCACAGACACCAGTGACTGACTGCCCTGTACCAGTGCCTTGAAGGGTATAAAAGCATAATTCTCAATAATAGGAAATTAAAAACATTTGGCTTCTCTGTGTGAACCAATAGATTGGGGGGGGGGGAATGCCAGACAGTATAATGAATGTGCTTTGGTCTAACAAATAATGTGTATCTCGACTAAATAATGAGATTAAATTGTGTTCGATAAATGTACAACTTTAAAGAAAATGTTAAATAAAGATCATGTTTAATAAAAAAATGTAACTATAAAGCATTGATCTTATATTAGTATTTACTGAATTTTAGCAGGTCACAACTAAAGAT
This sequence comes from Aulonocara sp. 'chitande type north' Nkhata Bay, assembly GCF_057382095.1. Lineage (NCBI taxonomy): Eukaryota > Metazoa > Chordata > Actinopteri > Cichliformes > Cichlidae > Aulonocara > Aulonocara sp. 'chitande type north' Nkhata Bay. The sequence continues at coordinate 20,066,762 of NC_141362.1, forward strand.
GTTTTCTTGGAGAAATCACATTTGTTTTCTTTTCATGTCAGTTTTCTTGCTCAAGGTTGGGTAGCATTTTTGTGAAAGAAATGTGGCAAAGAGAAAAGCTTCAGCAGGTGTCTTTTTATTTATGAATCAGCTGTTTGTACTCACACACACACATATACATATATCTTAGAAATAAGATTAAAAAAAACAAATAAGAATATGTTAATTTAAAGATATGGACATGTTTTTTTGTAGATGACTTGATTTAAAAAACCTCAGAAAGCCTGGGGATCCACTAGATCTATAAACACTGGCTGAGTAACAAAAACTTGAATAAAACACTAGGCTTAATGGCCTAAATTGCATCCGTCTTTTCCTGCTATTGAATGTTAAAATGTCTCCTTTGGAAAAAAACATTACCACAAAGCAATTACCACACAGCCCCCTTGAGGTTCAGAAGCTTTTGTTTGGTAATCCAGCGTCGTTATAATTTAGTTACTTGGATTAATATGAATACTGCCTGATTTACATTAACGCGATTAAAATTGTACAACTTGTGGTTGAAGCTGTGATCATGTGGGCAACTTTTAATCACTACTTGACAAAAATCCTAAAAAGTGTTCTCGTTTAATTGTGTCTTTCAGTAACTAAAGACTGGCATGTCACGGCTGGTCTCGCATGTATGTTGTTTTTCTTCAGCAGCAGGAACCAATGTGCCATCACAAACGCCCCGTCACTCAGCAGCCGACTGCACCGCCTTCACAACTAAGCTTCAAATACATGTAGACTGACGCTAGTTGGCCAGCGGCACCGACCGAAACCAACAGCAGAAGAGAGCTTTGTCGACCGGGTTACGCCACCTGGCACTCGCACTTATTCGGCATTGATTTTTGGGTTAGGTTTAATCCGATATAAGACGTGTAATTCACGAGGAAAGTGAGCGTTATTGAGGGAGTGTGCAACATTTGACGTTTAACACCGCGCATACGTAGTTTGAGCTTGCTAGCCGGCTAACTCTGCTAGCCAGAGAAAGGAAAAAAGCCGTCGGGTTTGACCTACCGTCAGTTATTTCACCGAGAGCGAAGCATCTCTGTTTCTTCGTTTGGGATCGAAACACCGCCAACTTAGAGAGCAGAACACCAAGACAGGATGGCTCTGAAAAGGATTCACAAGGTAAGATAACGTCGTGAAGGTTGGCTAGCTGTGTAAGCTAGTCCCGCTAGCCTCCCACAATGCAGCGAGCCGCTGTTCTCGAAACAAGGCGGCGAAACATGTTCGAAGATGTGTTAACTTTACAGCTCGTTTTATTTAAAAATGTTAAGGAGACTTTGGTGTGTTTTGACTTGAGTGAATTAATGGTGGTTTTTACTACTTGAATCGGTTAGCACGGGCCAACACGGCTTAATGTTGGGCCGGTCAGCTAACGTTAGCAGTTTCACTTGTAGAGAATGTATGTTTGACGGCGGAAGGAGGCCGCATGAATTTCCCAACACTTCATACCTTTACACGAAGGCACATATGTTTGAAGGTTGCCTAACTGTAATACGAAACTTTTAACCTGATATTCTTTGTACTCGCTAGTAAATTATAAGTCGTTTAGTTATGAATTAAAGCGGCAATAATTCATGTTGGAGGGTCCATGACTCATATCAGTCCCTGAAATCTGTTAGTCAGAGCTGCCTTCATGATACATTTCTTTGGTATGTCATCGTATTTGTTCTTGGTCTGTAATCGTGATTGACAGAAACTGGCAGGAACAGAATGGAGTAACACACTCGAATTGCTGACATCTGGTTTCATTCCTTCACTCTGCTGTTTACGAGAATTTTCTTCCAAGAAAATCAGACACTACTTCTTTGTAAGTTTACGGAAGGCTAGGGTGGGGCTGTGGCCTTCACCTCACTCTAAAATAGTGTATACCCTAAAAATAACACAACACGTGTCATATTATACACGGTATATGCTCGGTTCTCAATAACTTTGCATGGAGTTGAATTTTGAGCATAGTGGCCGGGTGATGAAACCCGAAGTGAGGATGGCGTGAAATATATTAAGCACACACCTGTCAGGTAGCACCCCTCACCACCGCAGTCTCGGTTTCAGCATGTATGTCAATGATGTTAAAAGGCGCTCACGCCTATAGACAGATTTTTGTTTTTTTAGATCACATCTACTCATTTTTTGTTACTTTTGTCTAACTGGTTATTGTTTTTCCTCATAGGAGCTTAACGACCTGGCTCGTGACCCTCCAGCACAGTGCTCAGCTGGCCCAGTGGGTGATGATAGTAAGTGTCCCAAACCTGCTCTTTATTTCATTTCTTTAGTTTCATCAAAAATAAAATGGCAAAAATCTGCAACTAAGGTGATATTATCTAATGTGTCATTTGAGATGTGCAGCCCAAAAAAAGAACAATTTTTCATTTTTGAAATGCTGTCATGTGCTAAACTTTAGCATATTTGCATTTAAAAACATGTCTTAAATATTATAAAACCATTTGGATGTTGATTTAAAGTGGAGAAATTGGTTGCTGCTGCGTTTAGAAAATTTACAGTGGGATATTAAAATTGACTTTGAAACAGGGAAATTGTGTTACTGGGAAGCTATGAGGTCTGTTTGGAAACCTTAGTTCCTGTCAGATCACATACCTGTGACCTTTTCTTGTTTTGTAACTTTTACTTTCTGTTCTCTGCAGTGTTTCACTGGCAAGCCACAATCATGGGGCCTGTAAGTAGATCTTTTATGACACAGTTGTTGCCCTTGTCAGGTTTATGGCAGCACGGTGCTGAAATTTGGCATTGGAGTAGTGTTCCCGAGTGCTTAAAATGTATTTGTAATAAAGGTTGAAATTTGACTTGATAATGAGTAGCTGTGTGTCTTCTGAAATATGTAAATGTCCCCCCCCCCTTTTTTTTTTTTTTTTTTTCTTTCTCTCTTTCTTTTTTTTCTTTTTTTTTCTCCATCAGAGTGACAGTCCATATCAGGGAGGTGTTTTCTTCTTGACGATTCATTTTCCAACAGACTACCCCTTCAAACCCCCCAAGGTAACTGTGGTTGGACTGGTCAAACCTTAAGCAGAGTTTCCTGTTTTGATAACTTAAATATGGAAATAGTCTGTCGTGCTGTAGGCAGTTGTTAGTATGAAAAAATGTCCTGTTTACAGCATAAAGTATCAACAACAAGGGCCAATTGTTATACTTTAAAATGCTGAAAAGCTCTTGAGTGAGGAAGATATCTTCAAAAACACCACATTTATAGTAAATAGGGCCTGGTGATTCTTGCGCCATGAACATTGGCCAGTAGCCTACATGAAGTAATACCTGTCATTCCAGAACTTGACAGTCATGAGCGTCACACGTCAGTGCCTAGTGTCAAAGTTTCTGAGTTGCATAACACGGACATGTTGTTGTCACTATGTTTTGTATAGCTTTTCACAGTGTTTTTGTTTGTTTTTCTCTCAGGTTGCGTTTACGACAAGAATTTACCACCCAAATATTAACAGTAACGGCAGTATCTGTCTGGATATTCTCAGATCACAATGGTCTCCTGCGCTTACTATTTCTAAAGGTATGAGGACATCTGTTCATTAACACCCAACTTGTATAATTTACTTAGGCCCATATTTTTACCAGGTATTTATTTCCCTGCTTTTTGGATCAGCAAGACCTGTACTAATAATATTTAATGTCTACAGTTTGAGTTTAAAATTTAGAATATGGTAAACCATTTCTTTACCTTAAAATGCTCATATAAATCGTGTAAATAAATTGAAATGTCAAGGGAAATTAAACATTCCCTTTTTTGTGTTTAATTTTTTTTAAAGCCATCTAAAATATAATAAATGTTAAAGAATGCTTAGCATCCATATGTTCCTTGCAGTTCTTCTCTCCATTTGCTCACTCCTATGTGACCCAAACCCCGATGACCCGCTAGTGCCAGAGATCGCACGAATCTACAAAACAGATAGTCAGAAGTAAGTATAAATATGTGTGGAAAAACTAACCTCTAAACATGTGAACTGACCAATTCTGTCTCCAAAAAGGAACATGAGAGTTTTATGGTGCTGTGTTTGCAAGAAGTGTTGCGGTTTCAAAGTTGCTGATTGCATTGATGTCAAATTCACCTTTATCTCTAGGGTATATTATAAAACCTAGTTTTATCCTGTTAGGTACAATAAACTAGCACAGGAGTGGACAGTCAAGTATGCCATGCTTTAGGGTAAGGCCAAGAGCCATCACTGCATCTTGGCTAGTGCTAAGTGATCGGATATGTTGTGATGCTCTGCTCAGTACATAACTAGAGGCTTGGATCTGTTCTAAAGAGTGTGACTAAAATGAGCTGCTTGTACTAATCTTTGTCTCTATGAGCCGAATAACTTATTGACCCTGCACTGCTCTCAGGGTGTGGGTTTGGATTTTTATGTGCACCTTGATTTCCTGCAGTTGCACTCTCCTGCTGGAAATAAACAAGTTAACTGAAAATTTTTGCCTGTGGATATAATGGACACTTGAGTATTGTGGTGTACCGCTAACACAGGGCAGAGGAAAATCAAGATTTTTATTTATTTATTTTTTTTCTTCTTCTTTGTAACCCCACAAGTTTCATTCTTTGGTATGATTTCTAGCATCAACTTGTAGAGACTTGAGGACAATCCCTCAGTTAATCATGGGTTGCCTGCATTTGTCAGTTGCATTGTTCAACAGATGTCACAGCATTGTGGAAAAATGTTCACGGTGATGCATTTAAGGACACTGCAACAGCTGGCTGTCAAAAAAGGCTGAATTCATGAGCTTGATGTCTAAAATTAAGGCAGGGCTGATAAACAAATAAAAAATGTGATATGATGGTTAGGTTTGTTAAGCGCGTTGCTAATTGGCCAGTATTTTCAAACATGTCAAAGGCTTCTATTTTATTTTTTCTCCTTTCTTCCCTTCCCTCTCCCCACACATGAACTCTGGACAGTGTGGAGAAAAATCAGGTTGTCTAAGTTGCCCTTTGTCATGTAGCACACAACAGGAAATGGTCTGCTTCAGATGCATTCTCGCTGCGGAAATACTCAATATGATTTAGACGGCGGTGCTTTGGGGTTGAGCGTGAAGGAGGCAGGACCCGACACCCACTCTATTCTCACATGCGCCCAATTGGACATCACACAGACTTTTACAGGGTTGACAATTTAATGTCTGTTTTGACAATGCGCCCTTTTTTCTTCTTTTTTTTTCTTTCTTCTTTTTTTTTTTTTTTTTAAATTCCGTTCTTGCATTTGGCTTCTCAAGGTAATGTCGGAGTTCAGGGCTGCAGTGTGGTGTGAGAAAACTGCTTATGCAACAGTCTGCATCGGAAGTTATATCACCAGCAGTATAACATGTCATGTTTATCAAATGATTTTACTGTACAGGATTATTCCCAAGTGAAGAACAATTTTTAGTATGAGATTAAAATGAATGGATACCAGTTCCCGCTTAGATCAGTGTAAATGTGGTTTGAAAAATGATTCGGAGGATACACTATGGGGGGGATACGAATACAAATTTTAATTCAATGCTGGAACAAGAAATAAAACTTCCTAAAACCGGCGAGAAGCAAAGTAAGCTGAAACCATCCAAATGTAGTGTTAAAGTCCTTTTTATAATAGGATTAATTTAATCTGGGTATGAACATGGATATTGAGAGTAGTAATGATGGCTCGTCTCATCACTCGACAAAGTTCAAAAACAATATTGTTTTTGCATGCACACAGCTGCTAGTTCCAGCATGAAAAGGATTGTATACCCATCCCCCTCCAAAAAAAGTTCTGTTGCTTCAGACTTGGTCTTTTAAACATCTTATTTCTGTGCTAATCTGGACGTGATCAGTTAGGGTGCTAACTTGGCATGGCCTTCAAAAAAAAAAAAAATAGCAGTGTTTTCAGGTGCATGAAGAAATCCTGCTGATATTTTGGGTATGACTTGAAGACAGGAATTTTTGTATTAAATAGGTGAAGTTAATGTTTGCCCCCCTTTTTTCTTTGCAGATACACCAAAATGGCAAAAGAATGGACACAAAAATACGCAATGTGATGGGATCGTTTGGAACGCTGGTGAAAATGTGGTTGCTGGTTCAAACTTAAAATTTTGGGATTCTGTTTTACTTTTTCACTTTATTATTATTATTTTTTTTGTTTTTCTTTTGTTTCAATTTTTCTTTTTGGTTAATCAGAGCATTTTACCCCTCCTTTTCCCACCTGCGCGCTCATAAGAAGATAGTGTTTTCTCTCTAGGACTTGTGCCAGTTTCTGTAAAGTTTCGACTCCTGTTTTTATACAGAGTTCAAATTTTAAAAAATGTATATAAATCACGAAAACTATCGTGGTCTATAGACTCGGCTTGAGCATGCACCGGTAAGAGTTTTCAACCCAAAATTGGTGATGATAGTCATTTACTCTGCACACACTTGGTAGAATCTGATGCAGCTGGTCTCCTCATGCTGAGCAGCATCAACCCTACGCTGATCCACTTGTAGACAGGCTGGATCCTCTGGGGTTGATACTTCGTCACAGGCCGGGCTTCTTTGAGCATTTGGGGCAAAGTCTGTGTTTTGCCATTGTTGTAAATTTTGAATTCTCAAATTGGTGGTATTCTGCTGCACTTAAGGAAAAAAACAAATATAAATCTGTGACAATGAAGAAACTGTTTTGTGGACCCTGTCTGCCTCCAGGGACCGGTGCGATGTCAGTTTGTTCTTCTGATGCATAGTAAATGAAGTTTATTATCTGAGGAAAGAAGTGTATCTTATTCCACTATCAAAGTGTGTACAGAGAAGCACAGCAGTATATATCAATGTTAAAGAAACCAATGTAAGAACTTCAATGTTGTATTTTATGCATGTTAATAAAGGTAGGCTATATTATCTGATATGTTTCTGCAAATTAAGTGGATTGTAAGGTTGAACAGTTGGAAAAAATTTGGTTCCCCTCAAAGGCTTTCTACTTTTGTTATTTAGAAGCCAGTAGTTGAGCTCTTAGTTTTACACCCACTCGAACACTGTCTTCTTGTAGCCCTAAAATATGATGCAAAGCTGATGGTTGATAATCAACTTGTCGCTCTGTTTCTTTTTAGTTTCCCTTCAATAAAGTTACTTAAACCATAAAACAACCAGTGTGATGTTTTGTAGTTTTCATTTGAGGCATTTAAAAAAAAATCCCCTGAACACTGCTAGACTTTGAAGACTATGCTGAAGTCTTGTCTTCAGTAAAACCATCTGTACCATGTTTTAAGTACTGTATTGTGTGTATGTAACTAAGACGCCTCTTGGTGGTGTGTGTGTGTGCGCGCGCGTTTGTCATTTCTTTAACTAGTCTTCAGGAATACCTCATGAGGGACATTAAAGCTCTATGCATGTTTGCTAGTTTTTGTTCCTTCTCTCAGGATAATCCCACATTGCTTCAATAATGACATCTGCGTTCTGGGAGGGCAATCCATTACTGATGGTGCTATAATGGCTTGGTGACTACTCTTCCAGTGAGACCTTTTCTGATGACCCATTAATGAACAATAGATCAACTGAAGGATCATAATTTAAAAGATCCCTGAGTTAGGTGCCTTTTTTTTTTTTTTTTTTTTTAAATACTTGAATGATTCGTATGTCAGTGTTTTAACAAAAAATAGTTTTACAATGACTGAGCTAAGAATGAGTGAAAAGGCAGCAAATGTCCAAAGGACCTTCAGAAAGTCTGGCTCTGGAAATGTAAAGAAACAAAGGGTGACTCAAACTTTTTCAATACTGTATATTGTAATATGCTTAGAAATATTGCCTCCTAAGAGACCTACTAAATATAAAGGTTTTCTCTGACTTCCATTTTGCTTGAGTAGTTTTCCATAATTGCTTACCATGTCGGTAAATGTTGTATACACACCCTTGTGTTTAGAAATGCAAAACACTCCCTTATTTGGTACCTCTAAAATAAGTACATATGTTTGTTGATTAGGAAATTATGCTTTAAAAAATCTAATTCATCTTTAAAATATATTTTTATATTAAACCTGTAGCAGGATTTTGTTGAAAGGTGAGTTAGAAAAAAGCTTCTCTTTTTCGCGCCTGAACTTCCTGCCTGCGAACAGCTGACTATCACGAGCAGGTCACGTGACAAACACGGAAGCCCAGTATGGGTAAACGAAGTTAAAACGAAAAGAGTACACAATTATGGAGGCTTGAGTGAACTCTCCGTGCCTACAACGAGATCTAAACTATGCTGCTGCATGTGCGCCTCTCTGGCTGGGCCTGCTGGTGTTTGTTTTCCGGTGTTTTCTCGGTATTTTCTCTGCAGCAGCGTCTCACTGTGAACCTGAACGGCAAATGGAGGCTGTCAAACTCCAACGGTTCATTGTTACTGCCTGCACAGGTCCCAGGCTGTGTCCACTCAGCTCTGCAGCAGCAGGGATACATCACGGTAAGACGACTCACTTCATGGTGTTAATTTGTAGTCTTTAATCTTTCATTTATGTGCATTTAAGTAATGCATTTTTAACTTATCCCTATAAATTTTATTCCATGTAGTCATTTATCAAATGTTTAGATTGTATGTAAAATATATTAGATCAGACAGCCTGCGTGGGTGCAAAGAGTGAAAGACACATACAGGTGAGACTAAAGGTTAATCCCAGTTCCAAGAAGGAAACAAATGTCAAAACTCTGAGAATATGTCTGCTGTTTGAAGTATTTACTGCAAGGAGCTATCAGGTTTGTGATAGATGACAAACAGTGTTGAGCAATAGTTATCCAGGCTTTCTGAAGGTCCAGGTCACTCATTTTCCGGTGAGTCCTTGATCCCGACCATTTTAAGAAGAATGCTTTTGTTCGTTTGTTCATTTATTAAAGCTCTTAACACTGCTCTATGCATAAAGCAACTCAAGTATAAAACAGGGACCCAACTGCAGGGGAAAAAAGCAATTTTCTTTCTACACATAAAAACCTAGAATATAACCCATTCTTATATCAAGAAGGTGATTCCCAAAGAGCTAATAGCTGACAACATGGCATATCAGCATGATGTGCAAGGTGTCTTTAAAAAAATTGAGGAAAGTGGAAAAGTGAAGGACAAATACAAAAGTGACAGGCCCACTAAACTACTTACAGTGGGTGAACAGTATCTGAAAGGTATGAAGAAATCCAGCTGGCCCTTCAGCTGATCCAGCTTCTGTTCATTGAAACCTGATCAGAAGGTCTCTGTGGACAGGTTGCTGTCAAGAACCCATTCATAAGGAAGGGAAGCCAAGAGAAAAGATTGGAGTATGCCGAGTTATACAAGAGCTGGACTGGGAAAACATACAGTGGAACACCCCTTAAACACATTATGCACTGACATAAAATGTACTGCATGTGGTGGTAAAACATTTGACAGCCAAAAACTAAGAGGACTAGCATTTGTCATTCCTGGTAGATAAACCTTGTCCTTTTTTGTCTTTCAGGACCCGTATTTCAGGTTCAACGATGTCTCTTATCGATGGATTGCGCTCGACAACTGGACATACACAACCACATTTACATTGTCTGCTGAGCTGAGGTCACTATACCTGTATAGGTCATAATCTAGAGACTCCTTGTGCTCTCTGTCTAACTAATCTGTGTAATCTCTTGATAGCGTCAAGCAGAAGGTGCTTCTTGTGTTTGATGGCGTGGACACCGTTGGGTCGGTTTCACTCAATGGGATTGCTGTTGGAAAGACCAACAACATGTTTTGTCGACATGTATGTTTAACTTGAAACAAGCACACAGTACCTCCCCACATGTTCTTGCACATGTATCACCCGTGTGCTGTGCTTTTTTGGTGTGTAGGACTTTTCTGTGAAAGACTTGCTGAAAGACGGCGAAAATGTTCTGCAAGTTGGTTTGCTGTCACCGATTCTTTACGCGTCTGAGCAGAGGAAAGCTCACACGTCTTACGTAGTTCCTCCTGAATGTCCTCCAGGTGTCCAAAAAGGGGAATGCCATGTCAATTTTATCAGAAAAGTAAGTCCCTCCCTTCTAGAAAATAAACTGGTAAAAACAGAGAATGAATACCTTCAAACATAACAGCAAACCCTTTATAATTAAAGCTTAAAGTCTGCCCTTCCATGGCATTGTGAAAGGTTGACTTTAAAATCCACTGCGGTGGATGACATGAGCCAATATGTATGGACCTGTAACTGCGCCTGAAGAAAAATAAACCTCAGTGTCTGTGTTGGTCCAGGAGCAGAGCTCTTTCAGTTGGGACTGGGGACCTTCGTTCCCCACGATGGGACTGTGGAAAGGCGTTCGACTCGAGGCTTTTGATATTCTGCAGCTCGTCCAGGTTTCCTCTGTCCCTCTCTACAGTACGTCCCATCTAATCTTGATCACCAACCTTTTCTTGGGGATAAATGGATAGTCAAACTGGGGGCAATTTCAGATATAAGGAGAATTTTATAAAGCCTTAGTGTCTCTCCTCTGATAGAGAGTGGTGCATTATTTATCGATTGCATAAGAGCAGTTGTGTAAGACGCAGGCACTCAACACAAAAAGGAATTTTATTTATTTATTTGTTGCGAGCTGCACTGAATTTAGATTTTTGGAGTTCAGTGTTCTGTTGTGACTTCCTCAGGAAGGATCTTGGGCTATTTTCCAGAAAGTTCTGAGAATCTTCGCGATAAAGCGCCCTCTCTTACTTATTCCAGTATTTCCTGTGTCTTTTTATGAATAATCTATCTGTCCAGATGATGCCTTCTCCCAGTGGAGGGTGCAGATTGAGCTTCTTATAGATGCAGTTCAGACAGCACGTGGCCAGCTCACACTCTCCATACCTGAACTGGATTCAGAGCAAACCTTCCAGACACACTTTAACCCTGGAAAGACCAAGAGCAACTTCACCATACTCATCAACACGGTGCTTGAAATGACTCCAGTCTCATTGTTGTGTGTAATATCAATTACCCGTCCACGCTCATGCTTTATTTTTTTTCTTCATTCAGGCCAGTCAGGTGAAACTATGGTGGCCAAATGGACATGGAGAACAACCGTTTTACCGTCTCACTATCAGAGGATTTCAGGATGAGTTTTTAATTTTCAGCACAGAGTCTAAGGTGAGAGTGTGCTGCCTGTCAGCACATGCAGTCTCCTCATTTTTTATTTATGGATTTTAATCACAGTGCAATTTATCGTAGCCTCCAAGTCTGACAACTGAAGACAATGCAGATAACTTAAACTTGTAATGTTTTTAAAGTCCAGCATCGAGTGGCATCTTACGGTTACAAGACAAAGTTTGGTTCTGTAGAAATGACCCTACTTCTCACATGGTTTATGACTTTATTGAAGAATAAAGTCATAAATATTTATGGATTTTAATCCCAGTGCAGTTAATTGGGTCACCAGATTTAACTATCTCTTCTCTATCTATTGTTCTTTGTCTACTGAGTGAACAATGTCCCTGAGTTTCACAGTAGCTCGCGTGTGATGTCCAGTTTAACAACAAAAGTGCAGAATTTAATGCAGACTTCACAAACAAGTAGCTGATGTCACAGTGGATACATCTTTTATATACAGTCTATGGTTTCAATATAAAAATTGCATAACTGCAAAGTTTGAGTTTATATTGGATTTTCTCTAAACCTCACAGAATCAAAAGTATACTGCATCAGATATACACGTACACTCTCAATAACATTTGGTTAAATGTCCCTTAGCAAGTTGTGCCTCAACTAGAAGCTTTTGATTTCCATAAACAAGCTTCTACGACGGCCCCAGAGCATGATGCTACCACCACCATGCCTAACAGCTGGTGCAGTGGTCTTAGGTTTTAAAGCCTCACCTTTACACCTCCAAACATATCTCTTGTCATTGTCGCCAAACGGCTAAATCTATGTCTACAAATGAATGGTTCGAAAAGGAGACTGTCTTATTGACTAAATAAAAAGCTACTACCACAATACAGCTTACCTAAAAAGCTCTAAAATACTCTAGATTGAATTGAAAATTAAGCATTAAGAGCTTTTTCATGTTTTTTATAACAATAATACTTTATTAATGTAAGTTTTCACTTGTGCAAACACCTGTTTCCTTCTTATCTCATTCTCTCCCTGATGATCTCTTCCTTTTCCTCCATTGCACCACAGTCTCACTCACGAATGGGTGTTGAAATAATAATGAAGTAGACTGTTTTTCTCAGGAAAAGCACTTTTTGGATGTGTCCACTTAGAAAAGGAATAAAAACTATTTTTCTTTGTTGAAAAATAAAATACTTTTCACCCTTTTTCATTTTCATGCCACTTGCCCCACATTGAATGGGACAGTTGAAGTTTTCACTGATTTTTAAAGTAGCTGTTGTAGTAAATTGAAAGCGCTCATGAGAGTATCCCCCGCAGGTGTATTTTCGCACCGTGGAGCTCATCCAGGAGCCAGTTGTTGGATCCCCGGGCTTGAGCTTTTATTTCCGTATCAACGGGAAACCAATTTTCCTCAAAGGCTCCAACTGGATCCCAGTCCACTCCTTCCAGGACCAGGTCACCCCTGATGTGTGAGTGGACGTTGGTTCTTTTGAGTTCAGTCAAGTGGTCGCTGTTTAGTTTAACCTATATTCCTCTTTTGCCTCTTGTGTGTAGGTACGTGTCGGGTCTTTTTAGTATTTTATTTTCATTAATGCCGGATCTTTCTGCCTGTCTGTCTTGCAGCTTAAAGAACTTGTTACAATCAGCAGTAGATGCTAACATGAATGCCCTCAGGGTCTGGGGAGGAGGAGTGTATGAACAGGATCTCTTTTATGAAATTTGTGATGAGTTGGGGATCATGGTAAGTGACGCTGCCCTCTAGTGTTTAAAAACAAAACTTTAAATACTTATTTTGTTGTGGCCTAATAAATAAGAATCAAATGCGTTTGATTAGCTGATTATGAGCACCTTGATAAAAGCAGTTTGCTGTTCGGGAGCATTAAGGTGTGTTTTGACATCCTTTATCCTTTGTTTGATGTGAAGCCATCTGTCTGACACCTAACGTTTGGGGCAATGGGATGATGATCAGAATGAATGATGATCACGTTGTGATGACCCAGTCAAAGTCCAGACCTCAGGCTGATTGAAATGCTGTGGCAGGGTGTTGAAAGAGCTGTGCATAAAAACAAATGCCCCCAAAAGCTCAATGAACTGAACCAATGAGAGATCAATAAAGTCAGTTAGAGGCAGTTCTATAAACTACTGATTGAGTAGATGTAGTAGTCATTTTAAGACCTAATAAGGACTAAAACATTTTTTGTTTACCTGAAATGTAAACCTTTCTTGACAGACTGTGCACTGCTTTGTGTAATATGACATCCAGCTGGCATAAGCCAGTTGTTGTGCTCTTGCACATGTATGTAACAGTCTGTGGTATTTTTACATGATTTTGGTTGTGTAACATCACTGAACATATTGTAAACAGATGGTTTGCTCGCTGTGTTTAAACACATCTTTAGGTTTGGCAGGACTTCATGTTCGCTTGTGCAATGTATCCCACTGAGACCGACTTTATACAGACAGTAAGAGAAGAGGTCGTCCAGCAGGTCAGTTGATATACGGATGTGATTTTTCTTATTTCCTGAAGGTGTAAAATACTGGATAAACAAACCAAACGCACAGTTTCTCTCGAAAGGCTCCGAGAGGAGATTTAAAATCCTAAAGAAGCTTGAAGTGATGTTTCCCTTTATTTCTTTCTCTTATTTTCTTTTTACTGCTCAGGTTCAGCGCCTGAAGTCCCACCCCTCTATAATAATTTGGAGCGGTAACAATGAAAACGAAGCTGCTCTGGCAACAGATTGGTTCGACATCCCAGCTTCTCAAAGGCCGAAATACATCAGAGACTATGTGATGCTTTATGTAGATAATATAAAGAAGCTTGTGCAAGAGGTGAGAGTCTGGTTATGTCACACTTAATGTAAGGATCTGTGTTTTAAATGACTGATTTATCTGTATTGTAATTTACGGTACTGCCAAAGTGTTTTTCCCGTCCAGATTGATTAGTTTTTTACATATTTGCCACACGTGCATGTTTCAACAAAGATAATCGAGTAAATACAAAAAGCAGGTTTTTGTGTTGTTTTTTTTAATTGATGATTTAATTATCAGGAACTGGAGCAATACACTTGCCCAGCAATGTATTTTCAGTATTACTCCTGCAAATCGGTAGAAACAAAAGTCCCATCTCCTTTAGGAGGACCAGAGTCGCCCGTTTCTTGTCTCCAGTCCAACGAACGGGGCTGAATCGGAGCAGGAAGGATGGGTGGCGGAGAATCCCTACGATCCTCACTACGGAGACGTTCACTTCTACAGCTACATCCTCGACTGCTGGGACTGGAGGACCTTCCCACGGACGCGTTTTGCCTCTGAATATGGTTTCCAGTCCTGGCCGTCCTTTTCCACTTTGCAGCCGGTAACTAAATATTATAAAGAAGGAAGCAAACATGGATTAAAGTTGCTGACTGTTTGTGTTTTCCTTTTATGATGCTGCAGGTTTCCATTAAAGAAGACTGGAGCTACGGCAGTAATTTCACTTCTCATCGTCAACACCATGAAGACGGAAACCAGCAGATGATCCTGCAGACTGCTCTACACTTCCACCTGCCAAATGCCACTGATCCCCTGAAAAGATTTACAGATACTCTCTACATCACTCAGGTGAGGTGCAAACCGTCCATGTGTGTGATACTTTTAAGGTGGTATTTAGACTGTAAGTAAAAGAAAACCAACCTGAGTCGAGGAGAAGCTGTCGTGGAGATTTGCTTGAGGGACCTCTTGAACCTCAATGTTCCATTTGGGTGGTGCAGGTGGATGTAAATGAATGCAGAACTGATTGTCAGCAGCATCTTCCTAGATCTGGTACAAAAACCGTCGGTCATCTAGGCACCTCAGGCTGGGGGCGTCTTGTTGTGTGCACTAGAGCATATGTTGCTTATTGAATGAGCTCCTCCACATGCAGTGTAACAAAACAGCCAAAGCTAATTTGTCTGTATCCCAAGTTACAAACGCAAGAGTCGCTGACAAAAAAAAGAATAAAAAAATGTTCTTTTTTAAGCCGCTCAGCTCGTTTAATGTTGTCACACATTTTGCTGACTGTGCTGTATGTCCAGGTCATGCAGGCCCAGTGTGTGAAGACTCAGACGGAGTTTTATCGGAGAAGTCGGAGTGAAATTATAGAGGGCAAAGGTCACACCATGGGTGCGCTGTACTGGCAGCTCAATGACATTTGGCAGGCGCCTTCCTGGTCGTCGATTGGTGAGTGGCAAGACAAATTGTTTGTGTAGACTGCTTCAGAACTTTGTGTTCTTAGCTTTGGTAGTGTGGCCATTTTAACGTGGAGGTTGTTTTCTAAAATACTTACATAGTCATCTTTGTGTATCTGTTTGCACAGAGTTTGGTGGGAAGTGGAAAATGCTGCATTATTTTGCACAGAGCTTCTTTGCAGCCGTCTTTCCTGTTGCTTTCGAGGAAGACGACACACTGGTCATTTACGCCATTTCAGACCTGAGCCGTGACCTGAAGCTGAGGGCTGTGGTAGGCTTTAGGAGCCAGAATAATTTATTTATTTATTTAGTTATTTTAGTCCCATTTTTGTCTGTTTTCAGTGTTGAACATCTTTAAAGATCAAAGTTTTAGCTGCTGTTATGTGATGTGATGCTTCATGGTAAAATAAATGAGGGTGGAAATATGTTTGTTAAATATTCTGTCATTATAAAATATGACAGTTTCTATTGATAAAAACAGAATTATCTTCTTAAGTCTAAATGCTTGTAGGGGAGTGCAGATCAGTTGAACAGTAAATTTAAACTGGCGCTGTTAATATTGTCATACTTTTGTGCATCAGGTGAATGTGTTCTCCTGGACTGAGCTGGATCCAGTCTGCACGCTAAACTCGAGCATGCTGCTCGTGCCTGGAGGTAGCGCTGTGGCGGTCTTCAAACAGCCCGTCGCCAGCCTGTTAGCAGGATGCGGAAACTGTACCCGTCTTACCTGCCTGCTCACCTTCCAACTGGAGGACGACAGCAGCCAGCAGGGTCCCACTAACCACCACTTCCTCTGCTCGCCCAAAGATGCTCAAGGACTCCGCAGACCCAACATTACAGTAAGCATTGATTTTTACTGAAAATCATCTGAATAATTTCAGATTCAGGACAGGCATCTTGCCTTGCCCAGAACTTGATTATAGACATGTCCTTCCATGATGGTTCCTTGCCTTCCTCGGTACTCTCATCCTGGACTGTGGTGCTGACACTAACCAGTCCCTTGTTTCTTCCGCTCAGGTTGAAACCTTCCATTCCACATACATGTGACTAGCCATTGTAGTTTGAATGGTAAATGGCCTGTATTTGTATAGCGCTTTCCTAGTCCCTAAGGACCCCAAAGCGCTTTACACAACCAGTCATCCACACACTGGTGATGGCAAGCTACATTGTAGCTTGTACAGCCACCCTGGGGCGCACTGACAGAGGCTGCCACCAGGTGAAGTGTCTTGCCCAAGGGCACAACGACCGAGACTGTCCAAGCCGGGGCTCGAACCGGCAACCTTCCGATTACAAGACGAACTCCCAACTCTTGAGCCACGATTTGATGTCATGGCCTGGCTTGCCTGCTTTCCTAGCGGCCTCTTCATGGTTGATTGCCTGTGCCTTCAATCCCCCGCAGGCTACCTTTCCTCTCTTTATATCGACTACTCTTTTCTCCAGTTCTGATGTTGTTGTAGTACAGGAGCTGTTCCTGTATCCAGCTTAGCCTCACAAGCCTAGAGACCTTCTGGTACTTGGCCATGATCCTACTCGGCCTAATCTCGGGTGGGGGTAATGATATCTCCCCCCTGACCTGGCGTCTTGGCTCCCCCTTGCCGTAGCATTTATGTTGTACATCATCAATCTCTAGTTGTAAGGATACTGGATATAGACACCCCAGGTGGGAATCGAACATGCGATCCTCTGCTCCAAAGGTGTGTAGTCTAACTACTACGCTATCCAGCTATATACATATAGATATAGAGTTATATATTTAAGTTATTCCATAAGCCACTAAAGACTGATGTGTCCTTCCACACAGGTGAAGGTAGAAGAAAAAAAGACATGCTTCTCAGTGACCCTCCACTCTGACTCCGTGGCTCCTTTTGTCTGGCTCGACGTGGGAAACATCCCCGGACGTTTCAGCTCCAACGGCTTCCTGATGGTTTCCAGAAACAGGACAGTTGACTTTAACGCGTGGCGTCCTACCAGCGTAGCAGAACTTACTGCGTCCCTTACAATCACATCTTTAAGAGACATTTACTGACCTGAGACCAGCCACCTTTCCTGTTGAACTTTAGAAAACTGGAACGGTAAGACAAAAATCGAGTGAACAGATGCAGGCACTGCTCACAGGACATTCAATTCAACACAGAAGAGTATATATATATTTTCTTGTAATATGTGAATGTGTGTGTGAATGGGTGGATGACAGGTTGTGTAAAGCGCTTTGGGGTCCTTAGGGACTAGAAAAGCGCTATACAAATACAGGCCATTTACCATTAATATTGTAAAAAAAAAATAAAGGTTTTAAACTCGTAAAATATGAAAGCCATTTATTTTTGTGCACAGTACATACTGTTGTAAGTTCTATTAAAAGATAAACTTTTAACTGTCTCATACCATCAATCCTCTTCAGGGGGCTGGAGCCCATCCCAGCTGTCTTAGGGCAAAAGGCAGGGTACACCCTGGACAGGTCACCAGTCTGTCACAGGGATAACATATACACACAAACAACCATATGCACTCACATTCACACCTATGAATTTCCAGCTAACCTATCCCCACTAACTGCATGTCTTTGTGAGAGAACCAAAGCAAACACATGGAGAACATGCAAACTCCACACAGCAAAACCACAGCCTGATGGTGGAATTGAACTCAGGACCTTCTTGCTGTGAGGTAACAGTGCTAACCACTGTTCCACCCATCATTCTGTCTCATGCCACACTGGTTAAATCACAGGTGTCGAACTCCTCGAGGGCCGGTGAGACTATACATTTTTGCATTTAAGATATTTTATTTTAAAAAAAAATGTAACTCCAATATGGCATGTACACGATCAAAGGAATTATTTAGGGCTTTTCCTGGACAGATGTTGTATGGAGTTAAAAATGGAAAGCGATGTTTTTAAAATTTTAATGTTTTTTCCCCTCTTCAATAGTTATCATTGCTCACTAATAAGACCAAAGTATTTCTTATCCAGTTACTTGATTACTGAAATAGTCGATAGATGCAGCCCTACAACTGTAACAGCCCTGTAACTAATAAAGTGGCCAGTATCCTCTTAACTTGACCTGCATGTGATGTGAATTCTAACTACAGAAAAAGCACGAGTTACACTCTCTGAATGGGCACTGCACGAGTTGGGCAACTCAGTGATGAAGCAGCTTCTCTATCGCTGATGCGACAGTGACGTATTGATCTTTTGATGGGGTCTCTGCTGCTGGTCTGCTCACAGATGCAGTTTCAGAGTAACAATTTGCCTCATTTCCACTGTCTACATATAAGGGAACAAAATGAAGAGAAAGGAGTAGTTCAGTACAAAATAAGACTGGGTGATTTATTAATCTCATCAAGACCATTAATACAAAGCAGTTAAAAGGCCACATACCATCAAATAAACCAAATGCTGGATCAAGCTGTTACATTGCCACCAAAAAGGTTCTGTTGAGGGTTTAAAAAGGAAAAAAAAAAAAAAAATCTTCTGAAATGAACCCCAACAATCCTGATATGGGAAACTTGGGACAAAAACATGGGCAGAAACAGTCAAATGCAGTCACTTCTACTCTTTATAGAAATGCTCCTACGCACGCCTTTCATCCCTAGTTGGATCAAAAACTGAATTATCCACTGCCATCAAGCACGAGGAATAGAGGGGCTCTGTACTTTCAGCGCAAAAGCAAAGAGTTAAAAGGGCACGAGTGAGGCTTTTTTTTTTTTTTTAAGCAATTCTGCTCACGGCGGTCGAACATGTCAGACCCAGCATGGGGGATAAAAGCGAGGCGGTAGACGTGTGTTTGTTCTGCCCTGATCCACGTAGAAAGCAGGTTTAACAGTTGCATAGGACCACTGTGTTTACAAACATGACCTATAACAACTGTGGCTCTTCAACAGTACAGCCTAAAGTGCACAAAGTGTGTTTCTCAGGAGAAAAAACAAGGAAAAAAGGAAATAAAAATTCTAATTATTCACTATGCTCCCATACTTGCAGTTGAATTTACGTCTGCATGTATTCAACTGGAACTTTAAAACAATTCCAACCTCTGTTTAATGAATGTAACTATTAAAAAGTCTTGGAGGAGGGGAAAAAAAAAGGCAATTAGTAGGATGTACAAAGTGAAGGTCGCGTTAAGTGCTTGGCATACTGAACTGTAATTTCATTGCTTTGAAACACCTAAGGGGCAGGGAAGAAATAATGGCTTTCCTTAGTTAATAAACTGGAGATTGTCTGTGAGTAAGTTAGTGACGTTGACCTGCGTCTGAGTTTTTTCTTTTTTATCCGACTGTGGCAGCAGTGGATTATTAGGCAATATATGACTGAACAGATGTGGATGAGCGTACAATACAACAGAAAAAACCCCTTGTCACTTTATACAAATTATTTAGTTAGTGTATACATGTTATATATACACACACAGTATCCACAAACATGTACAATTTCATAGTGTATAGCTTTGTTCTAAACATTACATAGGCAACTTTATTTTTATTTTTTTTTTTTTAGCATTTTAGACACCGTTTACTTATTTCCGTGAAGTAGAAAACAAAATAAAAGGCACATTTTGAGCATGATGCGAGGATTATTTCAGTCTTTCAAAGGGAAACAAAATGTTTCAAGCAAATTAAAGAAAAAAAAATAAAGAGAAAGAAGAAGAAGCTGGGTTAAAAAGTTCCTTTTTCATGGATTGGTGGTTGTTTTTAGGTCTTTGGAGCAGCCACCGGCAGACCCAGCTTTGGTGGGAGGATGCGTGCTTCCAGTGCTAAGTTTTAATACCAAAGAAGAAGAGTTGGCCATGAGGGTGGCTTCTGGAGAGGAGCACAGTGTCAGACAGCAGCGCGCATCCTTAAGGGATTCGGTTAAGACATCGGCTTTTGAAGAGCAGGAGGACATGTCGGAGTCCTCGACTTCGACCTGGAGGTGCTGTTTGATATCGTGGCAGACTTCCCTCCGTCGTGCAGCGCAGACGGATGTTTTATTTATTTAGTAAGTCCAATCAAAACCTGCTGA
Source organism: Aulonocara sp. 'chitande type north' Nkhata Bay (assembly GCF_057382095.1). Lineage (NCBI taxonomy): Eukaryota > Metazoa > Chordata > Actinopteri > Cichliformes > Cichlidae > Aulonocara > Aulonocara sp. 'chitande type north' Nkhata Bay. The sequence goes on from NC_141362.1 coordinate 20,086,967, forward strand.
CTTTGCCCAAAACTGATGTGCAAATGGAGTGTTCTCAGCTCTCGTTTTCAAGACTGCGCTGAGAGAACTGGAGCCTGGGGTCAGAGGTCAACGCTGTTTGATTTATTTATTTTTAAAGGCAACGTTTTGTGGCTGTGGAGAGGCCCGTCTTCAAAAAGAAAGAAAAAAAGTTTGACTCATGTTCTTACAGTCACAGTGTTCAGCTGAGATACAAGGTGTGAGGGGGGAAGGGGATTCAGTGTCACCTCCTTGGTGTTTCTGCTAATGTCACATTTATTTAAAACAAAAACAAAAATCCCTTATCCCCCTGCATAAAAATAAGACTTTGGCAACTGTTTGCTTTCAGTTAGGAAAAACAAATCAATGAAAACATTTGCTGCTTACAGCCACTGTGAGTGAGCTACATCTGTGAGCTGCAAGACTCCAAATCACGTCAATGCCCAAAAGAAAACAAAAGCACGACAGTTGAAGCTACAAAATCCAAGGTCCCCACATTCTCCCCTCCTCTCCGCCATCCCGACTGGTGACGGAGATGTGGGGCTGTGGGGTAAGCGAAGTGTGTGAGACATGAGAACTTTTATCATCAGGAGCAGGAGGTAACGCTCCAAGCCGACAAACACTCCTTGGTGTTTAATAGCTGGCACGCCGGTGTGGGTTTCTCATTGGCACGGCGGGTTTTAACGATGGAGGTGGAGCTACCGATCCCCCTGAGAGGCACAGCGGGGGTTGGTGGAGTTTGTATGTTGAGCAGTGTTTTTCTTTCAGATCAGTAGCTTTGAGTCATCTGTGTTGTAGTTTGAAGGAGCAAGTTTGAAGTTTGCCTTTCGGTGGTGGTGAAGGAAAAGTTGGCTCAGTGGCTGCTGTCGGTGTTCTCCACCAGCGAGAGGCTTTGTACTGGCGCCTGTAGCAGCTCCCTTTTGTATGTCTTTGGTGGGAGTTTAGGGAGGTGTGGGCTGGAGTTGTAGCGAGGGGGGACAGGTGGAGCGGAGGTGGGAATAGAGAGAGGGCAGAGGCTATTCTGGCTGGCGCTGAGAGAGCAGCCCCGCCTGGCAATGCGAGGGGACGGTGTGCTGGGTGGCGTGTTTGGGGAACTGGGCGAGCTGCCGTAATCCCAGGTATATCGGCCCACGGGCGAAGGCTGGTTGACAGGGTAGTTGATGAAGATCTCCGGGGGTCGCTGGGGCACCGGGGGAGGCGTGTCTGGGATGGGGTCGCGGGGTGGTGGTGGAGGTGGAGGGCTGGGCAAGGGGCCATCGGTGGGAGGGCCGTTGTAGACTGGGGGTCGAGGCTGGTTCCTGTGCAGAGGAGGCGGCACCCGGGGAGGGATGGCAGGAGGGCTGTCGGACCTGGAGCTCAGCTGAGACATAAACACATAAGAGGTGTGTCAGACTTACTACACATGCTGCCCTGTTTATTGCACATCAGTGATTCCTAACACAGCGCTCTACATCCCCACAAGGGGGCTTCAGAGATATCAGAAAGCATTCATGCCATGTGAAGTTATTTTCTTACAAAGTTACTATGTGGAAAAAGCTGGTAAAAATCTGGATTTGTTTTTTCCAGCTCAGTTAATGTACAATGTAAGCATTACAGTCTAGGGCTGCTCGATTATGGCAAAAATGATAATCACGATTATTTTCACTGAAATTGAGATCACGATTATTTGACGATATTTATTTAACCCTTTAAGATCTACCATAGAACCAAGTCCACCAGAGCTTATATATATATTTTTTTTACATGTTGTAGTGCCATTTGTGGGAGCATTTCAAGTTGCTATACATCAATACAACTGTTATAGCCCATATTTTAATAATATGTATGCATTAAGTCCATAGTAATTACATAAATTGCAAAAAAGTGCAATAAACTACAAAAAAATTGAAAATCGCTTTTGTTTTGTTTACATATATTTCTACTTGGAGAAATTTAAGAGGTTTATCCCTCAAAACTTTAAATACAATAAAGTTGCAAAAAAATAGTTTACAACAACAGGAAATTTATTTTGAGTGTCTTCATAGTTTTATTTTGGAGATACAGCAATTTTTATATACTGCAGGAAAAACAAAAAAAACAATCCTATGATGCAAATTTGCAAAGAAAACAGCATGTGCATCATTTCACTGTGGGAAGTGTTACGAACAGCTGATAGGAACGGCAAAGCGTGTTTCTGGAATATTATGTTTTTGTTCCTGCAAGCACTTTTTATGCAATTTTTGCAAAGCTATATGTGGAAGGAAACCGTGACCGAGGACAAGCTGATGGCATCAGATGTAAGTACAACTCCTCCGGTTTCATATGCAAAACAAATTATTGCGCTAGCTTACACGGTTCAGGTTCTACAGGGATTTAAAAATAGTTACGCAAAACGGAGCGTGCTGCTCTGACCGGCTTTAAAGGGTTAACAATGACTTTAAAAAAAATAATATAAAATAGTGTGCAACACCACTGAAGTTTTTTTTTTTTTTAAACTCTCTTTTCAACCAACGGCAGTCACTCTCCAAATAACTTCTGCTTAGCTTTCCGAGCTTCCCTCGGGTCCTCTTAATCAGCGGTCTCCACCCTTTTTTGCGCCACGGACCGGTTTATGCCTGACAATATTTTCACAGACGGCCTTTAAGGTGTCGCGGATAAATGAGGGAGGGGCTAATAATCGGCTCAGTCATTTTTAATGATCGTTGAAAGCCCAGATCGTAATCGTGATTAAAATTCGATTAATTGAGCAGCCCTATTACAGTCCTTTCCCTGAGGCCTCAGAGCCGGTTAGCATCCATCTGGTAACCACCAGCTGCAAGTGGTTGTGGAGTGAAGCTGATGATAGAGGGTGCTGGACCAAAAACCTTGGCATTGCCTAACTGATTGCCGTGCTTGCCCATGGTTTGAGTGGAAGATGCCGAGTTGTGCGCAAATACGCATCGTTTTACTCTCCAAACAGTCTCCTTCAAAGTAAAAGCTGTTCTGACACCAACACATTTTAAAAAGTGTAACTTTTACTCTCTTCCCAGCATCAACCACTTGGTGGGTATTTTACCAGTGCAAACTACAGGTGACTGCAGCAGTCTGATTACAAACAAAAGCGACTGCAGTTAGGTTTTCAGTGTAGCAGCATATACCCCTTTGTGACGGATTTTACCGTCGAGTTGCCCCCGACGCATCCATCAGAGTGCGAGCGTGTGAATGTGAAGCCGAAAACAGTGCTAGGCTTTAAATATGTTGGTGATGAGTTTGGAGCAAGGAATGAGCTCAAATTGGGAAGGAAAAGCACTGCTAAAAATATTCACTCGTCTAGCTTTGCATACATATGTACAGTGACATTTTATTCTTAATCCACCCATTCACAAATGTTTGCAGAAGCATGCCTAGGTGCTCGATTTTATACACCCGTGACCATTAAAGTGATCTTAAATGCCAAAACAAACTCTTAAAATGACTCCAAGTCTTCAACTTTAAATCATCTTGACTTCAGAGAATTGAGGTAAGTCTTTGCAAAACTCATAATGATGCAGAAACGGCGCACTGCTCTTACTTTAGTGTCCGACATGGTGTCTTTCCTTCGAGGCGGCAGAGGTGGTGGCTTTAGCTCCTCTCCAAGGTGGTGGAGGCTACCACATGACGCAGACTGTAACTCTGAGGAAAACGGAAAACACGGATTAAAACGGATGAAAAAGCTGACATGCTCGGCTACTTTTATATTGGCAGAATTGTGCAGAACTACAATCGGGAGCAATCAAAATAAACTTCACACTCACTTCCAGTAAACAGGAGAACTGGAGCAAATATGGAGTTGCTACTACCTGTGAAATTCAAACACAGAAGATTAAGGTCACATGTGGCAGAAGGAATTAGAAACATTTATTAACCTGAAACCTAAACTCTACTATCGGAGAATGTAGGGGCATAGTATATAATTTAACTTGGATCTGCAATACTTGGACTAGCTGCACGCTTTTCTTTGTAAACCATGGATCAAGCATCGGCCTCACACTCACCGCCGTAGGAGTTGCTGAGCTGGTCGTGCTCTGTGAAAACTGAGTTAAAGTCAGGAGTGGCCGACTGTGGGGGAGTGGGCGTGTTCGGAGAGGTGGGCACCGAAACCAGCGACTCCGAATCGTTCTCATTGATACTCCGGAAGGTGATCTTGTGTGGGGGGTCCCTCTCCAGGGGGACAGGGTGGCCCTTTAGGGTGCCAGAGGTAGATGTTCGCACGGGGCGGATACCCGGGGATTTCAGACTGTACACGGTCTTCCTGGGCTGCAATGAGAGAGGAGAATCAAGAGATAACACATTTCTCAGGATGGGATTGATCTTATATTGATTGAACTTACTGAGATCCAATTTAAATAATCCAACCTGCCCTTTCCAATCCGCAACTGAACTGGAACTTGTATAAGAGCAGTAAAAACTTCACTAAATTATAAATACTCACAAATCGAGGAGGCTGCCTGCAATTCCGAGGCTCTATTTCCAGAGACTTTCTGAACAGGTAGTCAGTAAACTCCTTCTCGCTCAGGTTACCCATCGGGTTCAGGTTCTCGAAAAATTTCTGTGCAACACAATCATTAGTCAGAACTCAGGTACTGGGCACAGTTAAGACAAGCTCAAAGACAATTCTGGAAAGGCGAGTGCTCACCCTCATCTCGGGCTCCACTTTCAGACAGTAGGGCTGGTTCTGATACTGCTGGATCTCTCCTGTGATTTCCGCCACTTTCCTCCTCTTGCTGAAGTTGATCAGATCCTTCCCGTGGCGTTTCAGGAAGTCTGGGTTGCCTTCCTCCGTCTTCAGTATGTTGGTTAAATAGATACCTGAGGACCAAAAAACAAAAAATGTGAGTAGAGCTTGAAGTGTTTATTTGTTCAGTACTTTCTCACTTGTTAAGTCAATTTACTATTATAAAAACAACTCCCAGGACAAACAAGAGATTGAATTGTTTTCTGATAAATAATGGTGACTCACAGCACAGCCAGGATCCAGACACAACTACTTTAAGTCAACATTTTTTTTGTCCTGCCATCCTTCACTAGCACAGTCAGAAGACTGTAGAAGACTTACCAAAGAAAGGCACACAGGGTGGGTTTATCGACTTGAGTTTAGCCAAGTATTTCTTAAAATGGTCCTTGCTCAGTTCTGCTGCCTCTTCCAGGATCTTCCTTTTCCTCTCTGGTACTGCCTGCAAAGGTGAGGGAGAAGAGTTCAGACTGCAGTCTGATCACCACCTCAGCCTTACAGCGTAAATGCCAGTTTCAAAATCAACGCCAAACATTGCATGTAGACACACAAACACAGAAATGTGCAGAGGCCTTGAGCCCTCCCTCATTTTTGTTTTTCCTACTTTGCTATTAGAAAAAAAAGGCAAAGGAATTTATTGAAACACATGCGAACACCTGGAAAGACTGTGTATAAAGGCAAACAGAGTTTTTAACAAGCTAGAACATCAATATTTCTTAGTCAAGTTCTCCTCCACTGTGTTTTAAAGGCTGGCTGCAGACACTGTTGTTACTTTCTTGACCTCTGATTTCAACCAAACAAGTCAAAGATGGATTCATCACTCCAACAGAGCTGCTGCTACTGATTCTCAGTCCAGTTCTGGTGTAATTTAGCATACAGCAGCAGCAGCAGCAGCAGATGCTTTTCTTCTCTCTTTCTCCACTTGTTCAGGTCCCTATACATTTTGTTTTTTTGGAAGTACACAGTACTGAGATGCCAAGATATGCCGAGTTATTGGCTGATATCTGTTTGGAAATCATTTTGTTGGAGCAAAACACTATTTTATCCTTGTCAAACTTTGTCATTTTTAGCATTTTTATGCTAAGTTGTCCACAATGTGCTGACATAGCACTGGTTCATCCCTTGAACGATTCCCCAGGCTTTCACTCATTTTCACTTAAGACCACTAGAAAAAGGAAAAGGTCTGGCTCCTCTGAAGCAAACGACTTCTGCTTTAATTTGTGTAGTCCTGTTTTTCTCCTCATATCTCACTCACCTCATAGGTGTGATCAAGTCTGTAGACTGCAACAGAGTTGATAGCACTGAGCACCTCCAGCACACCGTTGAAGTTATTGAGCTCCTGGAAAACCTGCAGAATCTCTATGACCCGTGTGAACACCGCCACCCTCTCTTCCAGGTTCATTGTCTCCACAATACACCTGAAACACGCAAACACATCCACGAAACATCGTTAGAGGAAACGGGACCTGAAAAATTAACGGTGAATTTTCTTATAAGCAAAGTGACTCACTTCTCAAACCACAGAGTAAGGTTGGTAGTGTGGCGAATCATGCGGAGCAAGTTTGGAGAGTGCTTCTCTTTGTCCTCTTTGGTCCAGACGCTGCCGACCAGCTCGGAGGGCCGAACAGCTCTGTGGAAGCAGAATTTTATTTCTCTATGTAAAGAAGCCGATTGCTACACGCATTTTCTGACTTCAACCTTCCACTTCTATGGCTATGAGTGACTGACCTGTACAGCTCAGACTCTATCAGTGTCAGCTGACGTGCAATCTCTATGGGGTGAAGGGTCATGAGGTCAAACAACTCCAGTTGGCCGCTTCTGCAGATGTGCCACTCGATGGAAGGAGGCGAGCTCTCAAATGTGATGCTGGGACTGACGCCGTTTGTCTGAGGCTGCATCTTTCTCCTGATGATCTTATTGATGGACTCCACCCACTTTCTCATGGACTTACCTGAAATAAATAAATAAATACATAAAAAAAAAAATCATCCATTAACCACTGGTGTGTCACTGTACTCATGTTTCACAGGTAAAACTACACTAGAGACTACATCAAGAAGCCCAGTGAGGCTTTGCTCAGATCCAAACAGACAGTAGTTGGACAAATCATCAAATCAATCATCACAGTAGTGATGTGGTCTTTTTAAGGCAAACAAAAAGACTATATTTTAAGTCAGAAGACAAGAAAAGAAAGTCAGCAAAGGCAGCAATTTGCCTGATAATGATCCCGTACAGACAAATTATTTATAGCTGCAATATATAGTGTCTGAACCCTTTCTTTTCCTGCACATGGATATAGGTTAATATTTTTATACACACACAAAAATAACTAAAAATGCAAGAGGTGACGAGATAATTTAACAGGGGGACATAATTTCAGAATATCATATTCAAAGTTAGATGTTACCAAAATATACCTCAACTTAGGACAAGAAGTTATGAACAGCAATTAGATTTTTTGAAACATTATTTTTGGGGGCATTTTTGCCTTCTTTGATTGGACAGTGAACATGTTTCAGACAGCAAAAAGGGTAGAGAGAGCAGGGGAAGAGCCATGGGTTGCAATCGAACCCAGGACACGATATCGAACCTTGTCGTATATGGTCGCCGTATGATTTTGACGTACCAATATATGGCACACGAGGATTTAGATAAAATAACATTGCTTGCTGTTTATTTGCAATTTACGCATCAGAGGTGGCTCAATAAACACCCTTTTGGACGTAGCTTTGATAGATAAACGCTGGAAATATTGCAAAGTTCAGCTGTAGGACGGCTTTTCCCATGTTGTGTCAAATGTTTATTTATGGAAGCAGCCGTTTGTGTTTGTGACTGACCTCGCAGTTGAATTTTGGTGGTGAAGTATTCTTCTAGTCGACTTCTAAGCTCTGCGTCGTTCTCAAAGTCGTAGAAATGATGTTCAACCCACTGACGGAAAACATTGAGAACCCTGCGAGGTGAAAAAGGTAGTTGAGTTAATTTATTATTAGAGCTTCACAGGTTTATTAGGACAATATGCATACAGTTTGCAAAGTACATCTACAAGGGAAGATATTTCTACCGTTTGTTGACATTAACAATTATATTTGGTATGTCAAAGAAATACATAAGATTGCCAAGTAGTTCACAGAGACATGCCTTAAAAGGGAAAAGCAAACGTCGAAAGAGGGACACCTTCTGAAGTGCCAGTGTTAAAATACACAGTCTGACCACATTTAAGTGCTTACTGAACAACAGACCACACATACTTTTGTCCTGCATGTACACTCTAAAACATCCTGAAGGCTTTGTTTAAGACAGACACTTCAAAGATTTTAAACTCTTCCTCAGAATGTAATATAATAGCAGTACAGGACTTTACCTAGTTTATAAGGTCCACTCGTTTTGTCATCGTTTCTGTGACTAACATTCACAGAATTTACAGGAGCATGTTTGACACTAAGGAGCTCCCTCTTTTTTAAAAGGGGACTTACAAGATTAGGTCAGACTCTGCTGCTCCTTATAAGGATACACAGTCAAATACAAAAGTAATTCTGTGACATGGTGAGAACATTTTTGCCTTAACAGGGCGACAGACACAAGAAAGCACTTAAATAACAAGTAGAATAAGCTTTCTACAAATTTGAGTGATGTTTATCTAAAAATGCAGGTTGTCCAGCTGTGTATTAAACTCAAAGTTGTGTTTTGGAGCTTAGTAAAACACATAGCACTTGAATTTAAAATGACCCAAACATGAAGTTCATCTTACGATGTCCCTTGCCATTGCCAAACCTTGACTGCATTCACAAGATTTTCAAAACATTTGACTTCTGACCTTTGACCTTTACATCGAGGCCACTAACATTAAAAACCATCTGAGATTATTAGGAGATAGACCTAGGGTGTCAATTTGAAAGTCGTAGATGACTTCCTTCGTGTGTCATGGCATTCACAAGATTTTCAGAAAACTTGACCTTTGACCTCGTTCTTGAGGTTGAGGTCACTGAGCTTCAAACTCATCTGAGATTTTTAGTACATACCCTTATGGGGTCAATTTGAAGCTCATATGTTGCCTTGTTCTCAAGTTATCGCATTCACAAACTCAGGCGTCCACATCGCCTGCCCTCCCATGTGCCCGGCGGGGTGACGACAATACCAGATCAGCCTTTTACGGCCGAGGGGTTAAAAATAACAAAACAAACCAAAAACGCTACTTTTTGCCTTACATACAGTATTTCAGTGTTTAAAATGAGTATTGACTCAAGACTTTTGAACAGTATATTATTTCTTTCACTGTTAGTGTTCCCCGTCTTTCTACTTTCACTCAAATACACAATTAACTTGCACATGAGCAAATTCTTCACCTGAGTTGGACCGGCTGTACGTATTCCTTTCGGAACCTTTGGAGCTGGGCTACCATCGGATGATCATTGGTCATCAGTATCTGTCTGTCTTCATCTGTTGGTTCTGGATCAGGAATCGTAAGCCTGAGAAAAGAAATGATCAGGTGTACCCTGACGTCAGTTACAGTTGTGCAAAATCACGAATTATAGCAAAAGAATTACTGTAGTCACGGAAAAGACTGAACCTGTCTATCAGCAGGGTGAGAAACTCGTGTGGCTTGCAGAATGATCGGTATGTGGTAAGAAATGTGCGAACGAAATTGGGATCTAGAAAAAGATCAAACAGATGATAAACATAAAGGAAATTAAAATATTCATTGCCACTAGCGAAGCTTATGCAGCAGCTTACCAGCATACATATGGTATGTGAGCCTCTCTATGAGCTTGTCCACTGTGCCGGCTTTAATGATGGGGATTCCTGTTTTGCTCTGCACTTTGTCCTCAAACACTATATTCTCCTCAGAGTCCTGCACCGCAAAACGGTACACCTCTGGAGAGGGCAGTCTTAGAGGCTGTGCCTGCTCCTCTTGCTGCAGCTCAGTGTCCAACATGCGATCTAAAGTAGACCGGTATTGCAGAGTCACCAGCGCTGCCATCCACGCTTCCTTCTCCTCTGCTGTACGAGCACAGAATACGGCACGGGTATCATCTTTGGCTACCAGTTCAAAGGCGTTCCGCAGCTCTGGCGAGTCCTCGCGGTCCGTAATGCTGACCTTCCTCAGAACAAACTTCTCTTTCAGACGGAACTCCGCCCCGCTACCCGCTCCCGGGAGCCGTGAACTCTGATTGGCCTTACAGCTGATCATCAGGCCATCAAAAAGGAAGTTGTGTCTCTCGTGTTTAGCACCTGCACGTATAAGCGGGCCCTCCAAGATGAACTCGCTGCAGCACTGACCGATGTCTTTTCCCTCCCAGCCGTCGATGCTTTTCTGGATCTCGTTCATGCGTTTGATGGCTAGCTGTTTGCTACGAATCTGCCTGCTATACAGACGATACATTGGCTCACTGTGAGGGAGGAATAAAGTTTGGTCAGAAAACCCCAAAGCTCAGTGCACAAGTTTTTAAATGCTGAACCACTGAAATATAAGTAGACAAACATAAGTCTTTATTGCTTATTAATAGTAAGTAGACGTACCCAGGTTTACGTCGAGGCTGGTGTTTGGCATAAATTCGCTCCATGCTAGATTGAAGGTTAAGCAGAGCTGTAAGCGCCTGTTTCAGACATTCTCTGTCGTCTAGGTCTTCACTGCGCTCTTGAAGTTGCTGTAAAACGTATCAGAAATATTCACGATTACATAATATCAACGTCTTCAGCTTTAAAAAGACAAAGTGCAGGTGTAGCTGATAATGGCACCAAAGGCTTGTTCATATGATGTATGAATGGCTTACTGGGACACTTAATGGAGTTGATTACATTATTTTAAAGTCCTACAGAAAGCCTGTGTTAAATGCAATTAAAATAGTATTTGATGTGTTACATCTCATATTAATTGTTGGGCAATCTCAATCTAACGGCTGCGTTTTCCTGGAGCATCAGGCTCAGTTATTACATCACTCTGGCATGATGATGGTGCCACAGGACAGAGAGCTTTCTCTCGTGACACCATGTGAACATTGCTCAAAAGTTATGTACCGTGTTGGATGTGATAAGTGTGTCTTTTGTTGCCTTTTCCTTCCATAACGCCAACAGGTGGCGGCAAATGGCTACCCTGCCCTGAGCCTGGTTCTGCCAGAGGTTTCTCAATATGAAAAGGAGGTTTTTCCTTCCCACTGTCGCCAAGTGTTTGATCAGAGAGTCGTTTGATGGTTGGCGTTTTCTTTGTATTATTGTATGGTCCTTACAATAAAAGCACTGTGAGGCAGCTGTTGTTCCGATTTTGTGCCACTTAAATAAAACTGAACTGAAAAAATTTTTTAATTTAAAGCAAAAAGGTCTGAATTTGTGGTTTGTGTCACACTTATTACCATTTCACTAGCACTCGAAGAGGGGCGGACGAGTGTTTGCAGGCAACTAGACCTGATTGTGACCAAAGCAACAAGGCTTTTGCCAGCTGGATGGGGAATACTATACTATGACTGGTAGTTGCCAAGAGATCAGCAGCCTCTAGGTTAATTTGAGTCTTTAGCAATCGATTTCCTAGTGACTGCCATTAACCTCCAGCAACCACTCTCCAAACTTTCAGGAAACTAATCTTTTTTCCCCATATGACCGAGGCTTTATTCACCAAACCCTACACTGTCGTCATGGTTGTCACGTGTCAAAAATGCAAACAAAACACCACTTAGAAACGTTAAAATTACTTCATATTATGCAGTATTCTATAGTTAATAAGCTGCAGGGGCGTATTATTTCCTATTTTATTTATTTGAGGTCTTAGGAAAGTTTGGACTTGGAGAAGGCTTTGTAATTTTGTCAAACTTATCCATCTTTTACCTAGCGCCTGTGTCCTTTTTAATGGCTCTAGCGCTTCAGAATATGCACTGGAGAGATATAACTGACAAGCAGACCGTATCATAGTATAAAAGGACTTTAAATAGATTCAGTTCCCTACAATAGTTTTGCAAGCCGATGATATGCTTCTCTTCATCTCAAAATTGGAAAAAAAAAATCTACTCCCATGTTGATGTCAAAATTAAGGATCTCTCCCTGGCTATAATATTAATTTTGATAAAGCAAGAGCAATGCCAGTTGGTTTTGATAGCAAAACTTCATATCCATCCATTTCCCCTTTCTCCTGGTCTGACTTGGGATTTTTATATCTAGGGATCGATATAAAGCCTAATGTTAGGTACCTCTTGAGACACAATTTGACCACAGTACAAAAAGAAATAAATAAAGACCTTGCAAGATGGATGAATCCGCCAATTTCATGGATGGGTAGAATAAGTCTAATAAAGATGAAGAGGCTTTACTATTATCTTAAAGGTGATGGAACTCCTTTTGCAAAATTGGGATGTAATCCCTTTGATTTAGTAGGAGACATGCAAAAATAAATCTCGCACAAAAACAAAAGACAAGCCAATTCTTCAAAATACAATGAAAAGCTGGCAAGATATAAACAACTGTATTTGAGGAAGAATTTGTTTACCTACATTACACTGCTTTCAACAATAGAGATTTTCTCCCTGCCATGAATTTGGTTGTATTTGGATCCTAGCACAGAAGAGGTATCAAAATAATAATAGCAGGCCTGTTTGATAAAAACTACATACATAAGCTGTGCGCCCAACTTCAAAATACCTTTGGCCTTCCTCAGAAAGACTTGTATATCTTCAAATTCATCACTATGTGTCACAGGATTCTCGCTTGCTTCCATAGAAAAAATTCAAGTTTACTTAAAAAAAAAAAAAAAAAAAAAGGTTTTATTTTGGGTTTTTATAACATCCTGCAGAAATATGATAATCAATCAATATTGGGAATGGTCTCAGTCAATGGGTCAATGGATGATTTACAGAAAGCCTATGGTGAGGACGATTAAAAAAAAAAAAAAAAAAAAAAAAAGTAAACATGATAATATCATGTGGTCAGTGGTCACATATCTGTAAACCCCAACATCCATCAATTGTGTGCATCATTAACAATAAATCAGGGTTGTGATGGGCAGTCAATTTGGGGAAAAAAAAAAAAAAGTAAACATTAGGACAAACCTGCAGTAGCTCAAAGTAGTGCATACAGTGGTACACTGGGACCATCATCAGCTGGGGAAGGATATATTGCACAGCTTCTTTAAAGCCTTCTGTAACTGACTGCAGAAACAGAAAGAGAAAAATGAATAATAAGAACACTATGAACAGATTTGACCAACCAACATAACAGCAAATTTTCCACCTCAATACAAAAAGTCTTTTTCCCCCTAAACAGCATTTAACTCAGTAAATCTGTTTCAAAACAAAAACATTTTCCTATCCAGAAAAAAAAAAAAACCCACAACATTTAGAAATGTGATATGCATTTATTCATATGTAAGTCACAGAGACGTTATTTTAAAGTGAAACTGAAAGTTGAGTGTTTATATTGCAGTTAGCTAAACCACCAAATAAGTTGTTGCTGGATGTGTTTAGACCTGTCTAAAGCTCGCCTTTCGTGCCTCCAGGATAAGCCAGTGTACAAGTGTATGGTTGTATTCAACTCAAATGATAAATGAATGACAAAAATTGATCATAAAAAAAAAAAAAGACTAAAATGTCGGCCCTGACTAAAAATATTGTACAAAACGTACAGTCGGTCAGCAAAGACAGATAAAATGGGTACATCCCAGTCTGTTAATGTAAAATCAGCCCAAATGAGAGGGTACAGGGGGACCAGGGGGAGCAAGAAGCAGTTGATCAAGTAAGGCAGAGGTAACCAGAAAGGGAGGGGTGTCACAGTATCCTTTTAAAGCTCCTGTTCCCCAGATAGCCGAATCAGAATCAATACGCTCGTACTCAGACTCCTCTGCAGCGACCACAGTCTCTGCATGCAGGGAAGAAGTCTGGGGGAAGGGGGATCGTGTGCATTAGAGAAAGGCATCAGCTGCCTGATGCACCCAGATGGACAGCAAGGAAACAATGATCCAAGTTTAGATCATGTTATTGATACGTCAGCATCCTGCAGATTCACAAAGTGTACACGTGCTTTTTGTCACCGTTTTGAGACTCATCAGTTTTGAGATATAACGCTTACAGGGAACCTAAGGAATCCGTGTATTTATATTCATGTTTGTCACCCAATTCATGAGCATGTAGTTGACTTATTTCTGTCCAGAGTGGGTGCAATCACACAAATATAAAATAGAGAGAAATGGACTTTATGATTTACTGACTATTTTGTAACTTCTTCTGTAAATCTGATGTCATCAGAAATCTGGAAAAGGTGCTTACATGCCACAGGATCCTGCTTTCCACTGAAGCAATGCAGCTATGCAGGTATCACAAACCCAGTGTGAAACAAGAATTTTCATACACAACAGAAACCTCACAGATAAATAATATGCTAGCCCTGATCTAGATGCTTTCAGCGAAGATTCGACAACTTGGTGAGACTATTGATCTTAAGAGTCTTTAAAGAAAACAAAACTGGATTTCCATTTCTAATCATAATTTAAACTTATCATACATCTCTAAAGGGATATGCATCATTTTTGCTTTTGGCCCCCGACCCTCCTCTTCACCAGGAGAAAAAAAAAAAAAAAAAAAGTCCTGCAGTGTAGCTGGCTGTTCTATTTTTAAAAGGCGATGTAATTTACCCACAATAGCAGACGCTGCAGAGTGCAGGGGCTGAGTGCTCGACAGACGCATCTGTCTGACAGAGAGGAGGGGCAGAAAGTCAAGAAGGGTGGAAAAAGTAAGATGAAGCACATGCTTTGAGACAAAAGCTGAAGAGGAGAACCAATGTGGCCACTGCCACAGGTTTGACTGGAACATGTGCCATTTCATCCAGGTGTCCACATAACTGAGCGTGCTGGATAAAGAAGGTAGAAAGAAGATGAGATGAGTAACTGGTTGGTGGAGAAACACCATTACACCATCTCCCGTTAGGACAACTGATGATCAACATGTATACATGTACACGTGCGCACGCACACACATCTCCGATTGTGCACTCGAGCAAAGTGGATTTGCAAGATCTCTTTCCATCAGATGCCGTAAGAGCTGAATGTCTTAGCTGCTGGGTTAACGAAAAGGCACAGCCATGTATCATTTCCTTAAATTTTGCTTCCAAAGGGGTCTTTATGAATCGTTCTCCAGGATTTCTGAAGGTCTCTCAAAGTCTTTCTTTGGACATTGGCTGAATTTTCACCTGCGTTCAGTCCAGTTCTTGTACCTGACCTTTTTTTTTTCTTTTTTTAAAAAAAAGAGGATTTTTATTTTTGTTAAGCTGCTTAACACCGAGATATAATTCAAATAGCCCAAAAAAGGCTCAAGGGATAACTCATAACTCAAGGGATGAAAGAGTGTTGTGTATACACATAACAGAGAATTCTTTAAGTAATTTGTTACTAGGAGCCAATCACAAAAACACATCATTTGTTCCAGTTTCTAACAGTTTGACAAAAAAAAAAAAAAAAAAGTATTTTTGCTCAAATAACAATGTGATTCCCAAAGAGCTATTAGCAGAAAACAGTGCTGTGGCAGTGTGCCATTATAAATTTTGAAGAAACTGGACAAGTAAGGTGAGAAGAGAAGTCGTTATCCCACAACTTAGACATTCACATTATTCACACTCTCATTACACATACATATAGGATCTTGGGGGTGGGCACAATCACGGAGTCCAAATTACCACCAGGGTGTATACCTCACCCCTGACGTCGTTGCCCACCTCTCAATTTTAAATACACTTAGTCATTGAGGGCTAGCAGGAGGGACTATGCGCTTACCTGCTGCTCCTTGGCAGGTAGCTCCATGCCCTCCTGGGTTTTAATTGCACCTTAGAACACATATGCATCAACACTACAATGAGCGGGTGGAGGGAGGTTTGGAGTCTTCTCCCACCCCCATTCTCTGCGGCCTGCTGGAGCGGGAGGGCTAGTAGGAGGAGTTGGCCGTCCGACTGCGGTCTGGGGTGTGGGGCCTCCCTGCTGCTGCGGAGTCGGGGTGGTCTGCCTCTCCCCACCGCAGGGAAAAGGGTAACACCACCTGGGTCTGGGTGCAATTCCCCCCTCCAGGGGCAAGGGTACCTAGACCCGGTTTGTAGAGTACGCTTGGGGAGTGTGATTGTGTGTACAGCGTCTCTTTATGTCTGTCTCCACGTTGGTTGAGTGTGGAGTGAGTGCATATGAGAGCATGAGGGTGGGAATGGATGTTTGTGTCTGTGTGTGCCTGTATGTCTGTGTCTATATGTCAGGTTGGGTATCAGACGCCACCTCTCTGGGGACACCTCAGGCCCTCCAAGGTTTGGAGACCTATCTCCACCCACCACCACTTCCCCTGCCGGTGGCGGACTCCCTCAGGTGTCGGTGTGTTGGTGGTTCTTTGTGTCTGGGGGTGGGCGTCCGGGTACACACCGGCTCACTCCTTGGCGGCCGCTTGTCGGGGCCTGGGGCCTGGGGCTCGCTCGGGCCCCTTTGGAGGTGGGGTGCCCCCGGCCTCTCGGCCTGGGGCTCGGTCACTCAGGCGCAGCTGGGGGCCGGCGGAGCTCACGGGCGCGTCACTGCAACTCCCCCTGACTTCTGCTCCGCGGCTGCTGGGCGAGCCCTCATCTGGGACTCTCCTCAGCTCTTACTGGAACAGTGGCGCGGCTGCCCCTCTGTTGGTCTTCCATGGTCTCTTGTGTTCTGGGGGCCTCTGGATGTCTGGAGTTTTGATCTCCTCCATACCCGCTTCACACCCTGGAGGACGGGGCTGTGGCCCCCCCACACTCCCTAGCAGATCATTACATGGAGAAACCTTTGGAATGCAAGCATGCTGATCCACACAGGTATGCACACATGGGTATTCACAGACGCGGACTAAAGCTTTCTTGGCTGCTGCCTCAAAGCACACTGTGCGCTGTCTATCTTGCGTGCTGCACAATATCGTTTATTATTTAGTAAATATTGATATCTATGACTAGCTAGTTTATTGTGATGGTGCTTTGTTTTCTCTATTATTATGTTGCTCTTTGTTGTTTGCTGTCTCCTCTGTTTTTTTTGTTTGTTTTTTTTTTTTTTCTCCATACAGGTGACCCAGGAGTTCTTTTTTTTTTCTCTCTCTTCCCCCCCCCCCCTTCTCACCGTCTCTTCTCCCCTTTGGTTTTCTTTCTTTCTCTCCCCCTCCTATTTATTTAAAAAAAAAAAAAAAAAAAAAAAAAAAAAAATGACAAAGGATGAACTGAAGCTCTGCCATCACGTAATGTCGCATACTGCTGCTTCTGATGTCATTTAGAGAGAAGAAAAAAAAAAAAAAAAAAAAAGAGAAGAGAAGTCGTCTCATGATGTCAACATCACTATCTACAGCAGATGAACACTACCTGAAAGTCATGTCCTTAAAAACAATTAATTAAAAAATAAAAAAGACCTGATAAAGAACCTGAGAGATTCATCTACTGTTCACTGAAGCCTCATCAGAAATGGTCTCAGAGGAAGGGTGGCTTCTACTGAGGCCACTGGATTGAAAATAAGTGGCAATATGATGGAATAACAAACACATGGAGGTGGGCAGGACAGAGAAACGTACCATCAGATTTTGCTACACCACACAATGCTTTCCAGAAAGTGTGATCTGTGTTTTTCAGCAATGCGAATGATCCCAAACACACCATCACTGCAACCCCAGAGCCTGGACAGCGTGGGATCATCTTGACAGCCAACATCCAAAGAAGGGCTTCTTCAAGAAGCCTGGAGAACCTATTTCAGAAGATTCCTTCTAATGGAGAAGCTGAAACTGAACCCCTTAGATTATGAATCTTAATTGCTATTTTCTGTTGACTGAACTGATTAATTGACTGATACGTTCTTACATATATAAATCGATATATACACTCAAGCAAAGACACTTTTTAGTTATGTGCTGCTGCTTTAGCTTGTGAAACAAAACAGTTCTTTGTTTTAAAAAAAAAAAAAAGTCTTATCAATATGGTGCACAAATAAAGCTGTATTCATACAATACAGTTGTATTGTATGAACTCTCATACAATGAGTATATGGAAATAAACACCAGGTGTGAATAATCAGAAGACTGTGCCAGCACTCTAACTGTGGTTAGTCTAGCGGTTCACGAATAAACACAGCGAGGCCTCAAAATGAGGTACAGGCAAGGCTGCAGGGCACTCACTCAGCCAGACTTGGTTTCCTCACTGCCAACAAGATACAAATGAAGCCTAAAGGTAGATGATTCGTAACAAACAGAAATTTGACTAGAACAAAATTAGACACTTGTTTTGAAAAGCTTAAAAAAGAAGAACAGAAAACAGTCTCATTCTGCAAGTGGTGTTACAGTGACTCTGGAGCTCTGATGCTGCATCATGTGAGCACTCCACCTCACTGGGCTTTGGCCTGAGAAAACACCAGAAAATATTTAATCTTCAAAGGCTGCCAAACTGCACCCCACTGAGCATAATTCAATGCTATTCTTGTGAGGAATGTCCAAATAAAACAATGCAGCAGCAGCGAATAAACTGTACACAGGACGCTGGATATGTCATGACATGCACTCGGCGATATTAAGAGGAATTCCACCCGGCATGCAGGTTGACTTCAAAGCAGAACAGGAACAAATAATGAAACAATGTTTGCTGGGTATAAACTCAAAATGACCTACTTACACCTTCATATAAAAAAATAAAAAATAAAAAAATAAAATACAGATTTTCCCTTTTTTATTTTACAGTATTTTTCAGTCTGTAAAGTTTATTTTTGGCACTGACAGAAAGAACTGATTCTCAGTTATAACAGCTGTAACCGTTAATTCTCGTACCTAGTGATAATACAAAGTCAAAGTAAATAAAACTCAAATGCACACTGTAACACAAGTTCCAAAAAGTTAGGACGTTTTGTAAATGGCAAATAAAAGAATGCAATGATTTGCAAATCTCATAAACCAACAGTAGAATATTAAAAAAAAATGTTTACACATGTTTACCACTGTGTAGCATCCCCTCTGCTTTTAACAACAGTCTGTAAACATCTGGGCACTGAGGAGAGCAGCTGCTTGACTCGTTGTCCCATTTCTGCCTGTAGAGGATTCCAGCACCTGGACTTATCTATGAAGCTATGCCATTACAGTAGCTCTAGCATGTGGCATTGCTGAAATATTAAAGGCCTTCCCTGAAAAAGATAATGTCTATACGGAAGCATACGTTGCTCTAAAACTTGTATATACTTTTTAGGGCTTATGCCCCCTTTCCAGATGTGCCAACTGCCGAATCCATCATCACTAATGCGCCCCACATGTTATCAGAGATGACACCTTTTGAACTGAGCCCTGATGTCAAGTCAGAAGCTCTTCTAATGCTTTAGTGAGGAAGAGACAGCATCCAAGTTTTCCCCCAAAAGAAACTTAAAAATTTTAAATTTTGAGGCACATTGTTCTGAAGTTGTTCCACGATTTGTCAATGCAGATTTATTTTTTAATACCAGATCGTTTTATTCACTTGTTACCAGTTGCAAAATGTAATTTTCTTTTCAGCACCGATTACATTTCCGTCCCTTTTTCACACCCGTCCCAGCTTTTGATTCATGTGGCTTCCATTAAATTCAAAATGAGCAAATATTTTCATGAAACAGTCCAATGGGCCCATCTTTTGAATTGTGGATGTGAGGTTGTATAAATCTGACAGTATGTTTTTAAACCAAACAAATGTAGAGACCCGAGCGTCACCTTTCCAAACTCTTATGAAATCTCTTACCTGGAAGTAGAGGCCAACTGTTGGTCGTGCCATCAAGCTGTTGAAATGTGAATGAAATTCCCCGCCGAGGATGTCTTGAGACAAAGTCTCGTAGGGATCGAAGGCCTGCTCCTGCACACACATGCAGAATAATACAAGTCTTAAGAAAAACATCACAGAAAGACGGTGTCATATCTGAGTCATCAGCGCCGTCTCCATCATAACCACAAGTTACACAAAGTAGTTAATCAAGTAATGACTTACAGTAATAAGTGTTTTTACACAAACAGATGGGTTTCATTGGAATGTTCTTAGTTCTTAGAAAAGATCCTCAGTAATTAACCTTCTTTTCACCCATTTTGTTGTTTATTTGTGTGTGTTTCCGTTAACAGTCTCCTAAACTGCTGTCCTAATGTCCTCCTTAGAAATTCCTCATATCCTTTTGAATCCATTATTCTGATCAACAACTGCAAGATATACAAGCCCTAAAGTAACAGAGCAGCCCGAATGTTGATTCTACCTCCACCATATTTTACAATGGCTGGATGTTGTTTTTGTGTTAGTGTGCGGCGTCTTTTTTTTCTTTTTTTTTCCTTTTTCTTTTTTTCTTTAGTCATAACACTATGGGTACCAGAAGTGTTGTGGTAAACCAACTTTCAAGTTGCTTTTCTCAAGAACACAATTTAAAAGTTTCTTTCTCAAGAAACCGATTTGAAAGTTGCTTTCCTGAGAAAGCAGTTTTTGCTAGGAACCAAGCTTCGTTTTCTTTATTTATATGGAGAAATACCTTTATAACCACTGGCCAAAGTAGCTTTTCAAGACGTCGTTAGCACAGCTTTTCGCTCAGCTTTTCCCAATATGTGATCGAATAAAACATAAAAACTAATTTTGTCTTATTAGTTAGATTTGTTGGTCTATGATTCTGACTTGGATAATAATGACAATTTTTTGAGCAATCAAATGAAGAAACTTAATTTAATTACAAACTTTTTCTCTTTCTGCAGTAAATCCTAGATTGACTTGATTAGTTTGCTGTTAATTATCCGTCAGAGAAATAATCTCTCAAAAACTAAGAATTATTTTTGTTTCTATATTTTCCTAAAACAAGAATGATGCACTCATGCTGACATGCTGGTTTAGAATGAACGGATTTCCAACAAATCTAATAAATTCAAGCCATGCATTACATTTTTTTAACAACCACATGACAACTCAACACAAAAACAAAGTACCAAAACTGTTTTTTGTACAGTTTATTGCATATTGTGTATTTCCCAACCATACTAGTAAAAGCTCAGACAATATTTGGCCCGCGCCAAATATTGTGAACTTGTGTGTTTTAAGATTTGAAAATCAGAGTGACTTCATACCTCCGCCAGATCTTCAAAGCAGCTGCCCACCAACGGATGAGGGCTGCCATCAGCAGTCATCTCAACAGCGTCCTCAATCAACCCGAGCAGCTTCACAGTCAACTCGTGGATGTCTAGGATGTTACTGAAAACCACCTCGACATCCTGCAACGACAGGACAACATGAGTGCCCGTTTCACTGTTGTGGTGTGAAACGAGTAGCTATGTTAAACTGCTGTGACTAAGGATTTTTATCCTCCAATGCTGAAACCACAAATAAGTGAAAGGTCTTTCTACGCTGGTACAAGGCACAGAAAGAGAGTCCACATGACGAGGTTATGCAGTTTGTTAACACATGGACATGAGGGGAAAAAGGATAGAGTTACAAGATTATATGCATGACATTAAGATCCACTGGATGTCACACTAGAGCACCTTTATCTCAGACCAAAACAAACAGGCCACACTTCCGCCCTCCTTCCTTTTGTCTCTCACTTAAAACTTAGATGAGTTGTTTACAAGAGAACACAAAAAAAAAAAACCCCAAAAAGCCACAGCCATCTAACCACGCCAGCCCTGAAAATACATGAACGATTGTGATGTAATGTAACCCTGCCGGCACTGCCTTTTCCAGTCAACTTCTCTTTATTTGGGGGGGGGGGAGAGCACACACACACACACACACACACACACACACACACACACACCTCTTTAAGGAGGCTAAATCAGTTGACCAGAGTGCAAAAACATAACACAGTCAGAAGTAGAAGCAGAAGCTGTCTCAACATAATTGCATGTTCTGCATTCCACTGGGCCTCACAAAGTTGAATCCTCCTCACCCAAATGATACCACAAATTACCCAACCCAAAATATGCAAAGCCACAGCGACCCATTAAACTCGACTTTCCACTCAGTTCTTCTCAAACTGTAAACAGTGTTTAATCCCTTCCCTTACCTATACATTTCCTCCTTTTTATTTTTAGGGAATTTAGAGCATTTAAAAAAAAAAAAAAAAAAAAAAAAACACCTGTTAGAATGGGTTGTCTGCTAGCTGGAAGGTTAACGGTTCAATTACAGGCTTCCCTAGTTCTGCATGTTGAATTATCCTTGGACAAAATGCTGGACTCAAAGTCCTTTTCTCATTCCTAAGATTAATTTTAATGTTTCAATGTCTCATTTGTCAGCCACTCCGGCCGCTTTTATGCTCACTGCTTACCCCCTGTCGCAGAGCGAGACAACATTTACATCATATCTGCGACTATGTGATGATGTTGCAGCAGCGTGCAAAGCAACCAATGTGGAAAAGTGTACAGCAAAGTATACTGGTGCTTTCATTGTCTGTGTAATTCACACCTCTGCCTATTCCTCAAAGCATTTATCTCAGTTGATTGGCTTGTGATCAAAAAGACCATGTCAAGTCAAACCACCCACCCTCAAGTAGCTTGTGCTGCTCTCCAGGCATGATATAATTCACCTATTCTGACTTTAGAGCTCATTTTAACCTGCAATATAGTGTAATTGTCCATAGGCAGGAGTATGTTTTTTTTCCTGTATGGGGCTTCTACTCCTCAATGAGCTGATCCCATGGAATAGTAGACATTTCCCTTTTCTGAGGGCGACATGTCCTCATCTCTCTGAATCTGGGCCTAGATCTGCTCCCCAGAGGCACTGTGTATGGAGATCTGCATCAGACTGTTCTTGAACAGTGGCTATGCTATCAGGGACGATCAAAGCGCACAAGGTTGAGTTCATATCTCTGAAGACATTGTTAACAGTCTAAGCCTGTCAGTACCCCCTTCAAACACTAAGTCTACCCCCGAACAATCCAGGGCTTCACTGAAGCCTGACCTGGCATTTGTGTCTGGAGTTGTTGGTTCATTTGTGCCTCTTGACAGCTGAAAAACATCTGAAAAACAAAAGGTTCAACATGCAGTCTCCTGTTTTTGTTTTGCATGCTTTTTTGGACAGGAGCTTTGAGCAGTGTTTTCAAGTTGTGCAGCATCAAGCTGGTCCTCACCACTCACCTTTTGTTTAAACTGAACAGCTTTCCTTAAAGTGTATCCCAAGCAGTGCAAATCACTGTGTCCTCACTTGGATAAAGGGGCTACTTGCTAACTTGAGACTTTAAAATGAGACATTGAAAATGCCAAGAATGACCACTTTAGGTTACATGCATAACCTCCGTTCTCAGAGTAACATGCGTAAGCTCGCCTCAGCCCTTCTTGTTGGGGAAATATGATAAGTGCTTACCTTGAGTAATGACTGCATAGTAGTTCAAGCCACTTAAGGGTTGGTGGTTCAGTCTGACATGGTCACCAGCAATTCAGAATTGGCATACTGAGGCAAATTCCTCTGAGAAATGTGAAGGGAGGCACATCCCACAGTAAGACATCTCACTCATGTTACTCTGAGAACTGTGGTTACGCAAGTAACCTAAAGTTCCTTTGGTTAGCCTTCTGTAAGAAGGATATGAATTGCTATTTAATGGCTGTTTACTGAGTAAGAGGGAGGAGAGACAAATCCCTTTGGGGTTGTGTCAGGAAGGGTATCCAACATTAAAACTGCCAAATCAACCCACTGTGACGATCCCTTGTGAATAAGGGAGCAGCTGAAAGTAGGTTTACTATATATGAGTCAGAGAGCATGGGTCATGCTTTGTGTGATGAAGAGGAACTGTAACCTTTTAAGGCCAAACATAATGACATGTTTCTTGTATGATGCTGATACTGACTGCCGATTATAGGACAGTGCATTGAGAAATGACAATACTTTTTTTAGATTCTGATGCTTCATTCATTTTGACATAAAGTCATACTGTAAGCAAAGCAGTATTGATAGTCAATACTAAGCCTTAGTAGAAGAGACAGCCCAAAAAACACAAAAGTAGAAAAGAAAAATGATGAAAGGTATAAAAAGTATTTCACACTGCTTCATGACGCTGAGTACAAGTTAGCCGATTACAGAGTTTTAGTTGTAATCTTTAGATGATCTTAAGTTGGATTAGACTGAAATAGCTTTGATGAAAACCTAACTGTTTTCCAAGCTGGCTTTGCCCACCGCTCATTTTGTAAGCATAAGACTTGATCGTGTTCACTGAACAGTTTACTTTGTATTATAAAACACTGGTCAGTGATTAGATCAATCATTATGTTTAAATAAGTCGTAACCTGATTCTTTTTTGTCAAACTGAGAAATAAGCAATACTGACATGTGTATTTCTTTTAATTCAAGTTCCTCACCTCGTTTGTGAAAACTTTGGAGTGAAGGAAGTGTCTGCGGAACACTTTGACAATGAGGTCCAGCTCTCTCAGGTAC
This sequence comes from Aulonocara sp. 'chitande type north' Nkhata Bay, assembly GCF_057382095.1. Classification (NCBI taxonomy): domain Eukaryota; kingdom Metazoa; phylum Chordata; class Actinopteri; order Cichliformes; family Cichlidae; genus Aulonocara; species Aulonocara sp. 'chitande type north' Nkhata Bay. The sequence goes on from NC_141362.1 coordinate 20,111,025, forward strand.
TGCCGCTCCTCTGCGATTTCAAGCCTCACCAGGTCATCATACGTGAGCTCCCCCGAGGACAAGGGCTCCTCTGCACACTGCGACATCAACCCAATATCCTCCTCTTGGTCAAACATGTCCATCAACACCTGGAAACAGGTAGCAGTGACAACCAGTCAGTGTCATTCAAAAGAAATTCTTCTCTCCTAATCATGTTTGACAACTTTAGCTTCTCACTTTGTCTGCACACATGGACACTTTGATGTCCTGCTGGGTGATTTCAAAGTGCCGAATGTTGCCAACATAGTTTCCTGCCAGTTTCAGTATATCTGCTGATATGTATTCAAGCACTGCCACAATGTATAGGGACACATGGTAGTCCACTTTGTAGCCCAAAACCTCCTGTTGAAAGAAAAAAGGAAAACCCACAATGAGACATTAACTATAACACAGCAGTTCAAAGGGTTGAAAAATAAAAGCGAGGACAGCGCTGAGGATGAACAGGACAGCGAGCTGTCAAGCATCCTTACCTTGAGCAGTGGATGTATTTTATCCACAGGAAGTAGTAAGGGGTGTCTTCTCCTGCGTTTCTCAATGGCTGACTGGGCATCTGCAATTGCCCACTTATCTATAGGGTGGGGGAAGGTTTTCTGGACGCGTTCCTGATTTAAGAGAAGAGGAAATGTTACTTTTCCTCATCAAGAATATGAGTACAAACATTAAGAAGGATGAACTTATATTAAAATAAAGTAAGTGTGTTTGAAATGCTTCTGTTGAATCATACGTTTCCTAAATGGAAAATGCCGGGACACCCAGTGGGAAAATTAGCTCACAATCTGTTTCATTGTTCTTCCTTATATCATTAATATCTACTTAGAAAATAAATACTACAAGAGATTGTAAAGGCCTTACGTCTACATCTTGCACAGTGCGAGGCTGGGCCACACACAGCATGTTGAGAAGCTGCAAGATCAGCTCCTCGATATACTGGAGGGCATCCTCCTTTGCTGTCAGGTTTGGGTGGACCTGCTTCTGTACCTGAAAGTTACAGAAAAACAAATAAGTGTCAGATATGGCAAAAAATTTGTCAGTCACCATAATGTGGAGTGATATTATTTTTCATTCAGTAGGACAGAAAAAAAAGAAAAGAAAAAAAACCCCAACATGCTTCTGGCACTGTTGACATGACGTAAAGTGCAACTGTTTAATATATCAAAGTGATGTTAACATCTGGTATGATGCAGCTCAGCTGGCCTCACGCACAATTACATCAGCCTACAGTTACAATGACTGGCTGAATATAAACATTTTTTCTTTTTTTAACAAGGTGTTTATTCAGATTTTAGCCCACACACTAAATCTACTAGCTCAGTTTCATTCAACACTAACTTGAACATTACAACTCACTTGTACATTTAATTGGACAAAGCTTCTTCTTCTGATGTGAAACCACATAAGTTTTGTTTTCCTTCAGCTGAGTTAAACATGAAGCCCACAAATGACTAAGCTATGATTAGCCAGTGATGCTCACTGATACTCAGGCGTAAACACAATCATCATATGACTTTCTGCAGAAAATGAGACACAACTTTAGTATCAGGAAACATCTCACTTAAGTAACTGGCAACAAAAAGCATTTAATATACTGAAAAAGTTACCTAATGCAAGTTTTAATAAAACACTCATTTTGCTGCTTCCAAGGGAGCTCAGACAAATGCATGTCTAAACTCATACTTACTATACTTAAAAACTATACTTTCTCTAAATTTAGTTTTGTACCTACATTTACGGGAAACTAGCCAACTCTGTCGACCCTATAAAACCACTGATGACTATGAGCTCATGCACAGCAGATGATAGAGTGACATCATAGCAGGAGAGGAGGTGTGTAGATGGCACCTGGCAAAAAACATTACAACTCTGAGGAATGTGATTGTGCCTGCAGTCCTCTACAGATCCATATAATTCTGCATTAGCCATTCCCAGAGAATAATCATAACTAAATATTTACAATGAAGTCTTAAATATTCAACTCCAGCTATTATGTATCTATACACTGAAAAACAAGTAAAAATGACTGCTTTTAAGGTTGGAAACAAATCTAAAAGACATACAAGCGATTAGGCTATGGCACACAAATCAACAAGTAAGATTCATAAGTTTCCTATAAAAAAATAAAATAAAATCAGGAATCAGCAATCGAACACACGAATACTTCTCCACAAAATTAACTGCAAGACAATAAGTCTTTTAAACAAGTATCATCTCAACTGAAAAGGATTTAGAGCTCTTTTCTGCAGATATATCAATTCACCCAGGTTTGCTCTGCAGCGGGACTCCTGAGGGTGCAACCAGCCTGACAGAAGGTGTGATTTTACATGCTGACAACAAAGAAGGTGTGGCTGCATCAGGTCTACTAATGGAAAGAGAGTAACACCACCGCCCCCAAAATACCCTCCAGCTACCCAAAAGTTGCCGTCATTTGGGCCGTGCCCTCTCACAGGAATGCTGTCAGTTGAGATACTATTATAGTATCCAAAGTAGTCTTGGAGGAGAAGGAGAAAAAAAAAAAAAGTTGTGGCAGAAAAAAAAAAAAAAAAGTTGTGGCAGAAAACACGAGCAGAGAGGTGGATAGAAAATGAACCTGGTTTCTTACAAAGCCTGTTCACATGCTAGTGATGGAATTACCCTGGCATATAGTAAAAGTGATGAGTTATGATGACAAAACTTTGCCCCCGGATTAAGGAATGTGAGAGGACCGTTAAAAGGTCGATGCAGATCGCGCTTCATGCATTCCTCTTCTGTGACTTAACAGAGACTCAGCAAAAGCAGGATGTCCCCCGTCTCAAGTTTGACTTCATTTATTTGGGATAGAAAAATGATCAGAGAATAGAGGAGTACAGAAGTGTCTCTAGGGGATTATAAAAGACCCCTTTCTCAGCCCTCCTTTTAGTTTACATTCTGATTAACTGAATTCAGATGCTTTTCAAAACGAATGGAGCTGGAAAGTCTGAAGCTACAGCTTGGTCTCATTGAGGTTTCTGTACATCATTTCTGTTTTGATGCACACTCACAAGACCTAACAGTTAAAAATATCCCACACATATAGGCTCTACTCGGGAAAAAAAATACATATCAAAGCAGAAGTACGTTATGAGATAGATCCTTTTTAACCACAAATAGGCATTTGACCAAATTCCACAGGACACCAGGAGCTGTGAGTCACCACACTGAAACTACGGGGGTTTCCCCTGACTCCATTCACAGAATAGTTGGCCCGTTTCAGAGAGGCCCACATCCAACAAGTGTCGGCTATCTCCAACAATGTCGGGACGGGAAACATTGTAAGAAAAAGACATGAAATTGAATGCTATTTGAATAAAAACATAATAATTCAAAGACAATGCACAGAACTGGAACAGAGCTTAAGACGTAATCAAATAAACTGCTGCATACACCCGCAGTACAATACAAAAAGGATTTCAGTGTAAAATTCAGTAGGGTTACTAACTAATTTCAATTAACGGTCAATTTTCTACAAAACATAAGAAATAAAAATACATAAAAGTTCAGTGTGTTTGCGTTTCCTCTTTCACAACACAATAAATTTATTTTTCAATAGCTGCAGGTATGTCAGTTATTTTCTTACAATGTTGCTATATGCTAAATCTACACTGAAATGACACCAAGTGAATCTGTTTTCAACAAGGACATCTGACGAGAGGACTGACAGAGCGGTGGCATGTGCAGGTATGACTGTGGCTCAGTGTATTATTCACAGTACTGTTGCAACTTGATCCTAATGGGTAGTGGATGTAACAAGGTCTAATATAGTTGGCGGCGTACATCGAAGTAAACGCAAGCAAAGTGAAAGTAATCGAGTGGAAAAATGGCTGGGGAACTCCTGAATTTGAAATGCATTCAGCTCAACTCAGAGAATCTGCGACGCAGAGAAATTCTCAGGGTAGGAAAATCAACTGTTTAATCTGAGAAGCACCACAAAAGGTGTACACAAAACATGCTTCAGACTAGGGCTGTGCAATTATTCTAATTTTAATTTCAATGTCAGATTTGGCTTGCAGCAAATATTAAAGCAAGACGCTCGACATAAAGAGATTATTGTGGCGCATTCTGTTTTGCCTTTCAGCACATCTTTTTCCCCTTCTTCTGTCTTGGCCTATCCATAATAACCCTCTATAATTAAAGCTCAAGGAGCTATACCAAATAAAAATATGGCTTAAATCCTCTACAGTATTGGGGTAATTGTGTTAAAGTACTGCAGCTGTAATAATCTAGCAACCCTACTTTAGATGCAAAACTAAAAGATTAGTCAACATTATGAATTTTTATATATATACCCAATATTTCAAAGGCTGAAAAGCTAGTGCAAGCAATGCATTATCTTTTTAATAATACCTGTCATAATTTTTGTGCCATTTATCAAGCAAAAAATACCAAATATTCACCCTCACAGTATGAGTTGGGTAGTGGTGATGTTGCAGCTCATGGCCAACAAAGAAAAAGTTATCAACAATGTTTAGGTGGGTGGCAAATCACCCACATAAATGCCAGGAGTTCTTAGAAGAACATCATATTGCAAGGAAATCAACAGTTGCTCCCTTAAGGGGTCTGCCTCCATCTCAACCTATCCGTAGCCTCCTCGTCTGTCACACCAACCCCCAGCATGTCTTCCTTCACCACATCCATGAATCTTCTCTGTGGTCTTCCTCTCTTCTGCCTGTCAATGAGCTTCATCTTTTACATCCTTTGTCTTTCAATATTCTTCCTTTGGACACTACCAAGCTCCTTTGTCTCCAAAACACTCACCCTGAGCTATCTCTCTGATCAACTCATTTCTAATCTTGACCCTCCTGGTCACTCACAATAAAAAGCTTAACATCTTGAGCTCTGTCACTTTCAGCTCTGCCTCCTGTCTTTTTGTCAATTCCACCATCTGTAAGCCATCATAGGAAGTCTCAGTACCATCCTTTTCCCTCTTGATGCTAAAGTGCTACCAACTTTCAGTGGTCTTAATGTTTCTTTAAAATTTAAAGTAGGGTACAAGCTTACTAGATAGTTTCCAAATTAAAAATGATTTAATTGAGACCCAAAGGTGAGCCATGCTGTAGAAAAACATTCTTGGCCTTTCTGAGAGGAGTCTGGTTCATCATTAATAAAAATCAGTCAATAGAAACAGTTAATTAGATTGGTAGTTTACACCCAACTGCTACATGTAGGCAAAGACAATGAAATTAAAAGCACCTCGACCATATGTAAAGCTTCATGCACACACTCCTATGCCATGTTAAGGTGTTCAGTTTCATGGGTCAGCTCCATTAGGAGGGGAAAAGCTAGAGTACAGGAAGTCCCAGTGCTCACTCACTCTCACTTTCTCTCTTCCAACCCCCCCTTCTGCTCGCTCTCCACCCGCACAGAACAAAGCCTCCAGGGAGAGCAGCTCATAGCAGTAGGCTGAGAGATATTAATGTGCATGTACAAGGAGGCAGCAGCAGCAGCAGCAGGTTCATGCTACACACAGACTGGACAGGCTGGTCCAAAAGGAGAGGGATTCAGAGGCACACAAAACCCACTCAGTGTCTACATGCCTGCCAGGAATTTTAAACACAGACTGACTGGTTTGATGAGGAGAACTAGCACATAAGTTAGCGAAAATGTTGTCCAACAATCATTTGACAGGGTTTCCACCAGAAAAGTATTCAAACCTGGAGGCTGCAGTTGGGTGGGGTTGGTTCAATTTAATGTTACATAGGATTAATGCAAAGCTACTTTAACAGTAATCATTAATTGTGTGGCGACACAGAGAAACAAGAAAGCTGTGTATGTGAAGTTCTACCGAGGAGGGAGGAGCGATTATTGCCAGTATGTGCGTGAAATTATATTTAACTGTGTTTATATGCAGGAATAAATGATTTAGACTATTGGTGTCAAACATAAAGGACCAGGGGCCAAAATCTGCCCACGAAAGACTTTATTTCAGCCGACTGGACAGCTTTGGAAATGTGAAAGAGGGCATAAATTTTGGACTTAAGTGTATTTTTACGAGTTTAACTGCTTTTCCTACTGATTAACACCTCCAACATTCCCATTCATATTACCCCATAGTAATAGATAAACAATTAAATTACAGAAACCTTCCTGTTTTTTTTCACGCCATTTACTATAGGAATGTTTCAAAATTGTTCTGCAATCATTAAAAAAAAAGAAAAAGAAAAAAAGAAAAAGACATTTTATGTGTATTAACAAAAACTTTGTTTTATAATTAAGATGCTTAGAAACAGATTTCCTTTATTTACTCCCTGAGAAAACTATGTGGTCAGTAGCTGACGTAACTGACTAAACAAAATTAAATAATACAATATATTTCAAAACTTTATTTTCTCTGCACACAATAGGGCTGTGCGATATGAACAAAATTTCATATCCCGATATAAGAATTCTATCGTCCCGATAACGATATAAATCACAAAAATGTAACATTTTCTGTAAATTCTGTGAATCTCGGGCAGCTCGTCTTGCGTGAAGTGTTTCCAGCTGTGCGTAGTGTACCTGGAGTCGAGTGTTTTAACCGATGCATGAAACTATACATATTTAGACATAAGTTGTAAAGGCCGCCATTTTCTTTGTGAGTATTTATTACACGCGTGCTGCGGGGAAAAGCCTGTTCTAACGTTTGAGTCTAAGGTTTATTTTTAAGCACCTGGCGGCTCTTTTTTAATTCTCATCCGTAAATAATCTGCTCTTTCACGTGATTCAGTTTATTTTGAAAAGTCTCAACAGGATCTTGAGCTTTATTGTGAAAGGTTTATGTGAAATAGGGCTGCCACAAACGATTATTTTGATAGTCGACTAGTCACCGATTATTTTTGCGATTAGTCGACTAATCAGATCATCATCCATTGGACGTAAAACTACAGCTTATTGCACCAGCAGCATCTGCTCTTATATAACTATCATTAGCTTACAGCTTTAAGTGTTTAAGGTCTGTGCTAACTAAAAATAAAGACAAGATGATAGTTTATTAAATTTTAATGAAATTTGCAGATTGTTTCGGTGAAGTTTAATAAACTCCTTGCTATCTAAAATATAACAGGACACTGGAGTATATTCTGGAGCATCTCACACTTCTGATAATCAGCTGTCTGCTTGACGTTTATTCAGCTGTGTAAAAACTATAACTTTAATCTCAGACAAACTGATTTACTCAGGAACAAATAAAATACTAAAAAAAAAAAAAAAGCCAAACAATAACATTTTAAGTTATCTAAGTGACTCATATATATTTAACCTGAGTAGCGAAAGACGGTGGTGGGTTTGAAAACGATTTGCGGGGAGTCCGGTGTTCTCAGGGCGCTAGTGAGCCTAGCCCCCGGCTCGCTAACGAGCTAGTGGGTAACAGATGTCTCCGAAAACGTCGGAGCGCTTTTGAAAATATGTGGTGTCCTGATAAACTGAGCAGATATTTGAGGTTTACACAGCTACATTCTCGCCTGAAAATATGTTAAACGTTTATTTTGTGACCCAGAAAGAATAATAAGAGTAACATTAAAACTAACTAGCTGCCGCCATTGTTGGAAACTGCGCTGGGCCGCGCTATGAATTCTGGGACACAGCTGCTTCTTCTTCTTCTTCTTCGGGGTTTAACGGTAGCTGACATCCTTGTACAAGCAATGCTGCCATCTTCTGTTTCAGTCCGTTATTACACTCTTAAATCCTGCCACTTATTCCTGCGTCTTTTGTGATCTTACAAAGCTTCAAACGACGCGTCGACTATTAAATCAGTCGTCGACGATTTTGATAATCGACGTAATCGTGACTAGTCGACAAATCGTGGCAGCCCTAATGTGAAACATAAACAAGCGGACACGCGATGGTGTTACCGTCGTTGTTGCTAACCACAACGCATAAAAACAGGTGCTTGTCAGTCCATAGTGTGGTTATATTAAATATACCGGTAAGAGAAAGCGAGAAAGAAGAAATTCATATAGCCACTACAGTGACCATCAAAAGGATGAAAAAATATTGCTGTAAACAGTTTATTTTGCGACACCACAAAACAAACTATAGCATAAAATGAAACGATAGACCTTTTTATATCGTCATGCGATATATATATCGTTATATCGAACAGCCATAGCAGACGATGTCCAAACATTAAGAGTGTGACAAATATTAAGGGTTTAAAGACTGGGTTTGACACTCCTGATTGAGATGTAATCAAAGGAAAAAAAAAACTGGTTGGATATTATCCATCCATCCACTTCCGCTTATCCTTTTCAGGGTCGCAGGAGGTACTGGAGCCTATCTCAGCTTCATGGTTGGATATTAGCTATTAAAAATTGTAATTGTTTTTTTTAAGCATTTTTATGCATTAAAACAGGAACAATATGCTAATGAGGTACATTATGCAATGGAATATTTGCAACGTTGGTCTCAAAAATAAATTTTTTGAAAAAAAATCCCCATTGCATGTCTACATGACTTGCAGTGTTCAGCCAGTCTTATAATAAACTCGGGAAAACCCTGTCTACAAAAAAACCTGGTAAAGCTTAAGTGAGGTCGACAAGGCCTTTGTTTAGTCCAAACCCAAGCCACTTATTTATTTTTGCATTACTAGATGCGATGATATGAGCAAGAAAAGATCACTCTTCTTTTCTTTTAAATGTAAACTATTTCTTTTTATACAGGAATTATATTGTACCAATGAGCTAATAAGAAACTCTATTATTGTTTCTTTCATTTAATAGATGCAATGACAACTGAATAACTAAAAGCATCAAATCATCAGCTGAATAATCCTGTTTCTGTTTCATCCACTTGTCTCCAATAATAGAAAATCTGTTCTGCACATCAGAGTGCAGTGGATGCAAAAGGCAAAAACAGATGCAGGTCAGTGGTACACAAAATCTGCTTGCATCAAGTTTCATCATCTTGGTTACAACTCAGTTGTAGTGTGATCAGGTGCTGTGTGTCTTCACAATAGGAGAACAGAAAGGTTGGAGGTAATAATAGAGGCAGGAGGGTGTTGATACAGGGTTAACATTTCTAATTCAATTGATTATTCTCCTAGCTGTGTATATATGCCCTGCATCAGGCTCAGGTTGCAGGTAATGTGTGTGTGTGTGTGTGTGTGTGTGTGTGTGTGTGTGTGTGTGTGTGTGTGTGTGTGTGTGTGGGTGTGGGGCTTGTTATTATACCCGAGCATGTGTCACTGTTTGTGATTCATGCCATGACATCATCTGCATTACAACCAGACTGTCTGGGGAACCATGAGGCAGAGATCAACTCTGAGACAACAGGCACACGCAAACACATTAAAAATACACAGACACAAAAGACGCACAGATCTGAGACATAAACAGATACAACTTCCACTACGATGCTAAAAAGCAAGCACATATATACACACACGTCCCCTATCCCTGCTCACATTCAGATAATAAAAGACAATAGGTGGTGGACATGAGGCGAACTGCACGTGGCCATGACTTGACGCCAGGCTTGTGTGACCCAGTGACCCTGGCCGCCTGCCTGCATCCACCCATCCTGACTGAACCCTGTGTGAGGACAAGCTGATGTTCAAAGCCCTGATTTAATATTGTGGGAAGGGCGGGGAACCTCTGTTTTAACCAGCAACATCTTTTTCTGTGGTAGGCCTGAGCCTGGTGTACAGGAAACGCAACCTGTTACCAGAAACATCCTGCTGTCATCACATAGGCTCATCCTGGAGGTGCAGCAACTCACTCCTGCACATTGTGTCCTCCTCACATATGTTTACCATTTGCACTTTGACAGGATTACTGCAATCAACAGAAACAGCCAAGTTCACACAGACAGACATTCATATCCTGTCCAGTAACCACGACGACTACTAATCATTACTAAGTACTAGTGCTGTAACTAATCATGTGACCAAATGTTTTGGAGGTTTTTTAGAATTACCTGGAAATGCCTTTTAAAAACTTCTTAAAGTAACGCTGCCACAAAAATATTCAACTCAAGACAAAAAAAGACCACCAATTATTATAATTTCTAGCAAATAATAATAAGTAATATATGCAAATACAAATTTTGATAATCATGACCTTTTGCTGTTTAACTGCTGGGAGGTGAAAATTTCATCGAGACTGGCCCGCCAATTAAGGAGATGGGGTACATACAGACATACATTCACTACAGTGATTATAGTAAGATTATTATATGAATACTGCAGCTATTCTTTGGGCCTGGTTTATTTTCAACCTTTGTCCTTGCACATGACCAAGTATACATAGTTTCAAGTCCAGCCCAGGAACTTTGCGCAATTATATCACCCTCTTCTCTTTTCTCATCATTTTCTCTCCCTGTCTAGATTCAACCTGGTAATAAAGGCATGAAATATTTAATTGGCCAATCCCACGGCAGCAACTCGGGGCATTTAGGCATGTAGATTTGGACACAGCGACTCACTGAAGTTCAAACAGAGTGGTGAAGAAGGGTGACTGTAAGTGGCTCTCAATGTTGGTGCCAGACTGGCTGGTCTGACTATTTCACATACTTCTGCTCTGCCAGGATTTTCCCACACAACTATACTTCGGATTAAAAAAAATAAATACATAAATATCGAGTGAGCTGCAGTAACCACACTGCTTTAAGCTGATAAGAACAAAACAGTAAAACTACAAATGCAGAAGAACATCTCTGAATGCACAACCTTGCAGTAAATGCACTGTAGATGACAACCAATATTGGATAACAAAAGATTAGAAAAAGATTGCCTGGTCTGATGAGGTAGGGTTACAATTTGGAGTGAACAACATAAAAATCATAGATCAACCTGAGCTCTTTGTTACTGCCTTGTATCAAAGAGCTCAGGTGGGAGGTGTAATGATGTGGGAGATTTCCTTTGCATATTTCGGGCCAAAAGTCATCAACAAAACACAGCCCATCTGAGTATTGTTGCTGATCATGTCCATCCTTTTATGACTACAGTGCGCCCAACTTCTACAGGCTGCTTCCAGCACAAAGCTCAAATCATCTCAATCTGTCTTCTGAACATGACAATGAGTTCACTGTACTCAAATGTCCTCAACACTCACCAGATCTCGATCCAATCCTTTGGGATGTAGTGAAACAGGAGATTCACATCATGGATGTGCAGCTGATGAATCTGCAGCAACTGTGTGATCCCATCACGTCAACATCGACAAAAAATCTCTTTGTACTTAGTTTTCATGGCATAGATTAAGCAAAGACTTCTCTAAAGAGCAAAAAGGGGGTCCAATCCAGAAATAGCAAGGTGTAACTAATAAAGTGGCTGTTAGGCATAGCATTTAGCAGTCATTTAAGGTCGCAGAGTCGGTTCTTTATGCAGCGTGGCACAGAGAAGCTGGAGTTGAGCTCTTATTATTTGGTATAAATGTTTATCCATTTTTTTTCCTGATAAGCACTTTTTACTTCAAGACAATAAATTATATGTTAACACGGACATTATTATTTACACGCTACTAAAATGTATATTTTTTCTGTAAATCTTTCTTTTTTCAACAGCAGGTTACTTTAATCTACATTTACAGAAATTTATCTCACCATATAAACAAAAAAAATAAATAAATAAATAAGATCTCATGTGATCGTGGGAAACACAGGAGGACTTTCTTTCAACCACCCGTTTACTGATTTCACAGAACCTGTGGTTACAGAAGATGAACACAAAACTGTGGGGGTTTTGTACTACTTCCTGGCTCTTTATCACTTTCAATTAAAACCATTTGATTTGAGCTGTCAATGTATAAAATGCAGCACTTAAATGGAAGACGCAGTTTTGATGACTGGCTGGAATCGAGCGCTGCAGTAGAGTCTCGCAATAAATCTCTGATGGTGAAATGACAAGAGCTCTGTCTAGTCTGAGTAAAAAAGGCAACAAAACCATGTGACTAAAATAAAACAACTCTCTCAGCTTGGGCCCCAAGTGAAGTCACCCTTTCAGAATTTAACCGACTGCTCATGCTGAGACTATTAAAAAAGGCAACACACACAAACATAAAGCAGGCTTGTAACCTGACCAATCACGGTTTAAAATGCTGGCCTGTGAACTCAACTGCACCAGGCTGCTCTAACTCAACAAGGCAATGGAATGAAACTGTACCCAGCAAACCTCTGGCCCATTTCTCAATGCCAATGAAACAGCAGACCTGGGGAATGCACAGTTATTATTAACACCAGCATGTCAGGGTGAGATAGAGATCGTGCATTGCACCAAGCATGAGCCATATAATCGCCAGCCAGGATATGTAGATGCAGCAATATGAATCAACAGGTTTAGGGTTCATGGCAATACATGACTTAAGTCTCAGTAATATATGCAAAAGCAATGAGAGCGATCTCGTAAGGATTTTTAATAAAATAGAAAGATCAATGGAAAACGAAAGGTTATTGGGGAGCACAGTAACAAGAGAGCTGCAACCGCTGCAAGCACCGTTTTATGGAAGCAACCCAATGCAAAACGAAACTTAATTCTATTCTCTAATCCTGTTAATCTTTTGGAAATATACAGATAAGGTTTTTAAAACCAGTTATTGTCCAACCTTAACCTGGAGACAAACACTGCACTTGTGTCATGGTGAAATATTCATTTATAATATAAAATGAGCATAAATGACAGACGAAAGCAGGATTTGAACTGTTGCATTTTATATATGTGTATATACTTCAACTGCTTCACAGCAAAGCAACCAAGTACTTAATTCTTACAGACATGCAATTAAACTTACATCAAATTAAAGACTTCCTGAGAACTGTGCATTGCAACTAACAATTACTGTTTTTAGTTCATCATTTGATGCACAAATCTTCCAACATGATGTCTTCAAATCAGCTTTTCTACCCACCCTACAGCATAAAAACAACATTATATAAAAAATAAAGAGAAAAGACAAGAATAGCACATCTTCACATTTGACAGTATTTCTGCATTTATTCTTTGCAAGTGATTCATTTTTTGTCAGAAAACTAACAGATTACACCATGCAAAAATTTAGCTGCAAAATTAATAGATTTTTAATCTCGCTCAAGATTTTGGCTACCCACGATCAAATAAACACGTTCCACTGATTTTGAAAATGCAAGCTCCACCAAATCAAACGCTCCCTAAAGCACTGCCTGGCGCCAATCACAGCTGTGATAAGACTACATTAAAAGACAGATGTCTAGAAAATTTCTGGCACAACAGAAGGCGAAAGGCTAGTCTCTAGAAGCACAGCAGCATTTGTTGTTTGGAAATAGAATTTAGAAAAGAAGAAAGAAGAAGAAAGTGTACTTTATTGGTCCCCGTGGGGAAAATCCCTCTCTGCATTTAACCCATTCACTCAGTGAAGCAGTGGGCAGCCACTGGGCGCCCGGGGAGCAGTGTGTAGGGACGGTACCTTGCTCAGGGGTACCTCAGGGTAGCTGTTCAGGGGAATCGAACCCCCGACCTTCCGATCATGGGGCCACCACTCTACCTACTGAGCTATCCCTGCCCATCACCCCCTAGGGCAAGTGATGTAAACAGAGAACAAATCACATGCAAAGAGTACTACAGAGATGTGTTCCCACCACAAAGAAACACAAATAATTTACTCAACCACCTGAAAAACACACCACAATCTGAAGTATAACGGCAACCAAGAAAAACAATGCAACGGTTGCTAACGTGCATCATCTATGAACTCACATATCCACAACGGTGAGTCTGTGCAGCGTGTCAGCATGTCCATCAAGATAAAAGTTGGACAAAAGATGCGTTATGACACACAGTTACTTTTCCAGAGTGCCAATACCAAAGAATTCAGGTAAATACGGAGGACTAGTTTTATGTTTAAAACTGGAAAAAGGGTTGTGTTAACAAAAACATTTTTGTCACTTAAATAATCGTGACAAATAACTCAATTCACCCATCAATTTTCTTCCACTTATCGAATGCAAGGTCGTGGGAGTGTTGGAGCCTATCGTAGGGCAAGAGGTGGGGTACACCTTGGGTAGGTCGCCAATGTGTGGCAGGTAGGGATGGGTATCGTTTAGGTTTTATCCGATACCGGTGCCAAATCGGTACTTTTGAAACGGTGCCGGTGCTTAAACAGTCCTCAAACCGGTGCTTAAAGACTGGAGAACACAAAATTGGTCCAAAAACCTCTCATGTTCAGCTGGTTTTTTGTAAAAAGATAACAATGTTAGCCTTTTCTGCAGCTATGGGGCATATATGGTATCACTCATGTGTAACTGTTTTCCACTTTTTCTTTGGTCATTTTAGCCATTTTGGCCAGGGTGAAGGGAGCATCTGCCATCAAACAAGAAGACAGCCGCATGTAGCTATGATGATGTTTGCTAGTTCACCTTACCTGCATTAATGTAATAACGTGGTTAGCCTACTAAACGTAAATTACACACGAACAACATGAAGCTACTCACGCAGAGAAGAACGGCTGCTGCCATCATCATCCGTCATCATTTCTGCTACACTGACAGGGCTAGGGGCCAGGACTCTCCTCTTCGTGTTTTTGGGGGATATTGCTAACTCCGGGTCCGATAACAGGCAACCCACGCACAGTAGATGTGCTCGGTGTGAGGTCTCGCAGCAAGCTATCATACGGCGCATTTCTGGGCTTTTAAAAAAAAACGCTATGCGTCGCCAGGTGTTTCATCGGATTTGAGGTGTTACCTCCTTTGACAGTATCACAGTATCAGCTTAAAGCACTTGTTGCAGGCTGCTGAGTTTGCATATTTTGCTGTGAAGTACAGCCAGACTTTTGACCGCTTCGCCTTGGGCATATTTAATCTGTAGCTCTGCTCTAAAAGAACGCACGTACCTGGACCCGCCTACTATCCTCGGAAACGTAAAATTATTGGCTAGAAGTGTATCACAGCTCAGGAAAAAAAAGCACCGAAATAAAGCACCGAAATGTGCGCTGCTTTTCGGTCTGGTTACTACCGTTTATGTCAGAACCGGTGCCATCATGGCACCGGACACCGGTACCCATCCCTAGTGGCAGGGCACGACAAATAATCTTGACAATAATTTTGGCCAAAATCATGCAGCTCTAGCCTTAATTCCAATAATGTGATGTCATGGTTATTTGTTAAGCCTCAGTAAATCCATCCATCTCATTTATGATCTACATATATCCAAAACCAACCACCACCTGGTGACACATCTCAGAACTAGCTCCCTGCTTGATAACAAACTTACGTCCCTGATCTGGCCTTTACAAGTTTTCTTTATTTATTTCATTCTAGAGGATGGAGTCATCCACCACAGCTCCTGGACAGCTGTTAAAAAAAACAAAAAACAAACAAAAAAAAAAAAAACAGCGAGTCACAGTCAGTCAAAACCATAACAAACTTCTCTTGCGTCAATCTCTGACAGGCTCTCCCTCTGGCAGTTGTGCAGCAAGTTGAGACAATGACACTGTGGCATCGCGACAGACCACCTGCTTTCTCAGTTTCACCTGATTCATCACACCATTTCTGCAATACTGATCACTGACAAGAACAGGGCAGTGTTATTTATAAGCATGATGTTGCTACACAGCTAAATCCACAGACAGTAACCTCTATAGCCACAGTGCTGCTAAAACTAAAACATGTCCCAACAAAAAGCACATTAAATACAGGTTCAAGGCTTTTCTGTCAGATACTGAAAGCACGTAAAAAACAAAAAAAACCCCCAAAAAAAACTTTATAACACGACCAGTGATAAAGTTAAGCACAAAACCATCTTTCAACCTTGACAAATGGCTTGTTGTTGATATTTATTTTAAGAAAGGAATTATTTCAGTATTTCTATCAATGTTAAATTTCATTTTTCAGTGCGTCTGTTTTGTGTAAGGGGCTTAGTTTTAACTTGGAACCAAAGCACTCAAACACCAATAATGAATAGCAGGTTAGGTGAACCACAAGTCTCTAAAGGTCACCTAAATAAGCAATGCCATTTTCCATTCTGATGCAGCACAGTTTGCCTGTTTGGCCAGTGTATTTCTTATAGTGGAAGAAGAAGAAGAAGAATCTAGTTTCTATTTTGAACTGTAACACAGGCTTTCTTGGGACTCTCCAGCCACATCAGAACACTAAAATTCATGAGTAGGTCTTGACGGGACGCTGTAAGTTTATACACACAGCCAGTTCAAAAGGAAACGCAGCATGCAGATCATTGTGCACCTTCCAGTTTCTAAACAGTTTGGCCTTGTGTGTAACCTTACAGAAAAGCAAGGCAAACAGTCCCCAGTGAAACAGAAAGAGCAGTGACAAATGCGTTTTTCTCCATTAGGAGTTGGTACCAGACTTTCATGACTCTGCAAGTCTGAGCAGAAGGGGTGAGGGGATGTGGAGGGGCCACAAAACAGAAAATAAACCTAGGAGAAGCCAAGATGATGCAAGAAAAAGGAAAGAACAGGGCAGTCAAAAAGGAACTGATACAGATGTGTCCTGCTGACCAAGGAAATTAAAATGCAAATGCTTCCTATTCCGAAGAATTCATTTTAAGTTTATACGAGTCTAAGCTGAATTGCTTGGGAAAAAAAGGCAGATAAGTGTGACCAAAAGCACCCGAAAACAGCTACAGAAGCTCTTTGCTTAGCAATGATGATCTTTTGATGAAATGAGGAACAAATAAAGAAGGCAACACGACACTCAACTCAAGCTTCATTGGTATTCACCCTGGATCATGCAAGTCGTTAGCACACCCTCGAAACGACGAAAAACTCGTTACAAAGGAACAACTTCTTCAAAATCACTGTGGGAAGTCATTATGAGGAACTTGGGTGACGAGCATATTGAATAGGCACAGCAGAGACATGTCAACAGGCGCGGGATATCTCCAGAGGTCTGCAAAACACTAAATGCCTCACAAATAAGTATAGTGTTAATATAAACACTTTGAAGTTTTTGCTTCTGAGCCGACTCAAGTCAAGAAGTGTTACCAAAACTTTTGTTCTGGTAAAGATGCACAGATGAAACCAGTGTTCAAATCGGTCACCCCAATACGGGTGTTTTGATTTATAATAGTGCATAGAGAAAGCTGGTGGTCACAGTCGTACCTTTCGTAGAGCTTGCACGAAGAGGCCTCTCCATTTGTGACTATTCTCGTCACTTGAAAAGTCGTATATCTGCTGGGGCTGCATTGCTGAAGCGGCTCCTGGTGTTGCCGTGATCCGGGCTGAACCGTCAGCATCGGCCCCGGGTAAATTGTCCTTATGGGTGGGTCAGTCCCGGCTTTACAACGGTGAAACAACACAAACTGGCTCACTTAATAAAAAGCAGAGTAACTAAAGCAGAGTGTGAGTCCGAGGTCAAATCGTGCTAAACAGCGGAAAAAATATCTATTAAAAAAGATGGAAAAAAGCACATGTAGCAATAAAGTTAAGTCGCTAGCTTTGTGGCTATGTGGCCAGCCTGCTGCTCCTGTAAACACCCAGCAGCTGCTAACTGCTAATAAGAATGCTGCTAAGTGTAACACTTGCTGCTTGGCGTTTGCTTAAAAACTTTAAAGCAGGCACATTGAGCTCAATGTTGAGGCAAGACGTTGGAGCCGAGGTTGCTGCCAGATAACTACAGCTACAAGTTATGTTACGTTGTTTACAGCCAAAACACCTGCACGCTAGCGTTAGCTGGCCGGCTAACGATTGCTACAGGCTGCTGGGGCTGGCCTCCGCTGCGAGTACTATGTTGTGGCACACGACCCGTTCAGCTCCAAACAAGGCACACTTTCTCCTGCGCTGCTTGCTCCGAATTCAGTCATCTTCCCCGCAGCAGATAAGGCGCTAAATCCCGCGTACACCTCCAAAGCAGCGGCCGGTCCGAGGCATATTTGCGAGCAGAGCCGCTGAAGAGCAGCCGAGGTGTTTTTGGTTCGTGAAGTCGAAGATGTTCGTACCAACTCCGCTGCCTGCCTACAGCTTCTGCTCGCTGCGCCGTGCGTCCCTGCGTAATTTCACATTTTATTGGACTGAAAAAAACAAGGCTGGACTTTTGTCTACACACAGAGTAGACTCTTAGCAGCGAAGAGTAGCGACACACAGGGATAGACAGCAGGAAATACAATAAAACTTATTGACTTTCCCTTTGAAGTGTCGGCCACACTAAACACATTTCTAATTACGTTTTATATGACAAGGAGGCTGGATTAATGGGAAAAATGCGCTTAAATAAATATTATGAGTGAAAATATTTTTTTGAAAACTTATGTGCCCCATACATTGTCTTTGTTGCTGTGATTCAGCACATGAAAAAAAAAAAGATTGACTTCATTTTTAATAATTAAATATTTAATATGTATTTAATTTATTTTGGCTCTTCCAGTATGTTGCCTCCTTGTATCCAAACTTTATAATTCATTGACTTAGCCATGGCACAGAAGGGCTGTAGTCGCCACAGTGGACCATCTCCCTAGCATCCTCCCCCTCAAACCTCTCCATGTCCTCCTCCACTACATCCATGAACTTCCTCCTGCTAGCTCCATCTTCAACATAATTTATCCAGTATATCCACTATCCCTCTCTTGTACGTGTTGCATCTTTAGAGCTATTTCTTGACATGAAGCCATACTGCTGCTTGGTGATCATCATCTCTGTCCTGGTATGGCTCATCAACTTTAGTCCTCTGTAGTTACAACAGTTTTACATATCTTCCTTGTTCTTCAAACAGTACAAGTACACTTCTCCGTTGCTCAGCCATCCAATCAGTCTCCGGGACTGTGTTAAACAGTGTGCTCTGGTTAATTGTGGTTCCCTAGGGTAATTAAATGTAAAATGGCAGGTAGAAACTTTCACTTCAGGCCCCTCTTTTGTGAAACCAGCTCCCAATTTGGAATAGGGAAGCTACTTTTAAGATTAGGTTTAAAACATCTCAGTATGTAATCATTAGTTATTATTAATCTATGGCATGTCTTTGTTCTGTCCTCTGACGCTCCCCCCCAACCAGGGGCTGAGGCTAATTCTGCCAGCGGTTTCTTCCTTTTTAAAAGTGAGTTTTTCCCTCCCACTGTTGCCAAGTGGTTGCTGATAGGGGACAGTATTAACCTTGCAATATAAAGCACCTTGAGGCAAATGTTTTTGGGATTTGGTGCTATATAAATAAAATGTAACTGAATTGGTTAAAAAGTCCACAACTCTCTCCATACCACCACTTCATCCTCTTCAGTGCAGTGAAAAATCAGCTTTAAACACAGCAAGGTTGTGTTTAAATATTCGAAGTTGTGGTCAATTCCCATATTAGTCATTATATTTAAATATAAAAGAATGTAGCCTACATCTTTAAAAAAAAAAAAAAAAAAAATCCTCCAAAAAAACTAACCTAAAACAGAAACCACAAAAATGGCACATTTGTTTTCAAAAATATATATTTTAAAAATTACCTTAACATTCATTTGTCATAATCAATGTAATGACAGAGAGACAAACAGAACAGTTTTAGGAACATGTGCAGAGTTTGAAACAGATTCAAGAGAAATCACCAGCAGCTCCACAAAAAATATAAATTTGCCTTGATGAAAATATAAATAAGACAAAGACACTATTTAGTCATGATATAATTTAACAATCTTTGTTGCACAACTGTCAAATGGAGTAAGAAGAACCGATCTTTCTTGGTAAACCGTGTGGTACATGAAGACTTTCATAAGCCAACATCTAGATAAAAGCCTTCATGATGACACCGAAACTCTTCATTCATTTATAGCAGACTATACAGTCTTCAAACTCCTCTTTCATACAGGTTGAAAAATCACATTGAAAAATTAAAAAGAAATCGTTTGTACTGAAATGTAACCATTAGAGAGTCCTCGTTTAAATCTAAAGTGCACATTTACGCACAGTTGATGTACTTTGATATTATAATTTTAATGTTAGAAACTGATGATAATGCTATTGAAGTTACAAATGTAAAAAGCAGGTCATGGCAAACTTCATTTCTAGACAGAAATGTAGTGCACAAAATAAACTGTACTTTCATACGTGGTGGAGTAAACATACAACCCGAAGTAGCACCACGAAAATAAAAAAGTGTTAAAAACAAAACCGCAGCAGAGAAGTCACTTTATTCTGTTAAATTAAGGCCTGTCCTGTAATAAAGAAG
The DNA here is from genome assembly GCF_057382095.1 of Aulonocara sp. 'chitande type north' Nkhata Bay. Classification (NCBI taxonomy): domain Eukaryota; kingdom Metazoa; phylum Chordata; class Actinopteri; order Cichliformes; family Cichlidae; genus Aulonocara; species Aulonocara sp. 'chitande type north' Nkhata Bay. Next base: position 20,131,107 of record NC_141362.1, read on the forward strand.
TCATGACAGCTGGACTTTCTTTGGTTTTCTCTCCTCCCTCTGCTACAGCGTAAAGCGGTTCTCCACCTCATCTGCAATCATCTCAGCAATGGCGAGGGAGGAGGTGGCTGCCGGCGAAGGAGCGTTACGCACGTGGAGCACTCGACTGCCCACGTCTCCGACCCCGCCGTCAAACACAAAGTCATCCACGAGGTTTCCGTCGCGGTCGAGGGCCTGTGCTCGAACTCCCGTTGGACCCCTGGACAGGAAACAACCGGCGGTTACAGAAAACCGGTCCTAACATTTATCCTAATATTGTGTAACAAGCACCAAGAATGATTTCTCTACCTGATCACATCACTCAGGGAAAGTTCAGGGATGTACTTCTGCAGATTTTTAACCTGTGCACCAATGAAAAGTCCTCTATACATTTCTCCAACTCCGAATGTAATGTTCCTCATTATTAGCTTCTGAAGGCCTCTGCAGGTAAACAAAACAAAATAAAACACAAATTGGCATCACACACTACGCAGCTGTTACACTGTGACTGAAATCGTCACATCTTCCAGGACAGATTTGCTACCTGAACAAGAGCGCATCAGCAAAGTCTTGAGCACTGAAGTCGTACACTTTGTAACCCTCCCTTTTAAAGGCGAGGACAGCGTTGGGGCCGAGCCAAATACTTCCATCCATCCTCGGGGTAAAATGAACTCCGAGGAACGGAAAACGAGGGTCAGGAACCTAATGAGAGATTTTACAGAATGTATTAGAAAACACAGACATGTTAAACCTGCAACAAGTATTAAAACAACCCACAAATAATGTGGATGCAACCGTCAGAACTCTGCTTCAGAACTACTAAATTGGAATCGACAAGAAGTCATCTTTTTAAAATTCCCCTCAAAACATCTCCAGGCAGGAGGAAAAAGAAGTCCACATACTGTAACTCACTTATACTTTTTCACATATATCTGGGATGTTCTGCAATTGAGATTGCCAAAAAATGATTTAAACAAACAGAAAACACCTGCCTGTATATGTTTGCACCAGGAAAACATTTTCAGCAGACTTACAGGGTAAATATTTCCTTTGACCAGGTAATTCTTCTCAGGTTTCAAGACTAAATAATCTCCTCTGAACGGGACGATCCGTGGCTCCCGACTGCATCCAGATATCTGTGACAAACGGTCCGAGTACAGGCCCCCACAGGTCAGGACGTAACGGCACCGCAGCTCATTACCCTGTGAGAAAGTAATGATGCAAAAACTGTAAACAACAGAACACGATCTGACCGTGTGATACCTTTGTTTTAACATGTCTTACTTTGTTATCTCTGACTGCAAGTGGATATTTCATTCCTGCAAATGGAATTTAAATAGGGAGTTGTGTTAGCTATACAATTTTTATGACAAGTTATGACTGTGTCAACACTGATGTGCACAACCAGCTTGTTACCTTCTGTGCTTCCTGATGGGCTCTCCTTGATCATGGAAATGTCATTGACCTCATATTCAGTTACCACAGTGCCACCTGCCTCCTTGAAGTCAGTACCATAACTGAGAGCCACCATCCTCCAATCGACAATGCCAGTGTAGGGCGAATCCAAGGCCATTATCCCCTGAAAAGACGAAATATCAAATATTACTCTGCATTAACACGTTTTTGTCCAAGTAAATGAGATGATGTTTGTTTTCTTTTCACCCTGCAGTAAGGCTCTCTGTCCCGGATGCCCTTGCCATCGACAATGGTGAGGTCACGCACATTGTTCTTCATGCCGCGCTCATATAAAGCCTTCAGTCTGGGAATCTCTTCCTGCTCCACAGCAACGATGAGCTGCATGGTTTAAGACAGAAACACATACTTCACTATTACCAACTGAAAAGTTTCAGAGTACCAACAATCGCTAAAAAAACAAGCAGGCATCAAATCGTTGGTAACATACATGGTCCTCTTGTATTCTAAATAAATATAAGATTTTATTTTTTGCAATAAGAATTGGCGCTCAGTCCTTTTCTTTACTCTACGGGGCAATAAAAATTAACATCCAAGTCAAAGATCTTGATTTGGATTTAATCTTTAGGGGGAGACATCAAAGCTGTCTCCAAAACACTCCAAATATTTGATCCTTGCATTGGATTTCATTCAGCTACAGAGCTGACTTTAAGACCCGTGTCTGGGAATAAATATACATTTCAAAGATTTAAAAGCTAGTTCAAACTTCCATCCATCCTCCCATTCCACACTGCAAACTCCAGACAAAAAAAACCTCCAGAAAATCAATTTGAAGTAGGAACCTACCAGGACCTGCTGAGGTCACAGGTTAACCACTGCCACCTAGTTCAATTTTAGTTGCTTTTAGTCGTTATGCTGCCTCCTGCTGGATTAAGCTCACCATGAAATTAGTTCCAACTGTGGGTACCGACTTTTCCCCCACTGCTTTTAATCAATATGCAGTTTTATTTTTTCTATAAATTTCCTGACCTTGTCACCCATTTTTGCTTTACATTTCACAGTGGCTCCATAGCGTGGTGCTTAATAAGCAAGAAAATATCTGTTTTCTATCACAGATATCTGTTCTCACTGAGAACATATAGAACCAAGAGTACAAAACAATTAGCCCCTGGTAAAAATGGGTAACATTAATTAAACTGTGTAAATATGGATGAAGCTGAAAGGGCAGTAGGCTACTGTTAAATACAGTTAAACTAGTAGTATATTTCCTTCCCAACACTGTTGATAAATGTCTGCTGTAATTTCAGTCACTCAAGGTGGTCACTGAACTCTAAATCTATCAGCTTAACATACAGAGACAAACCTTTCCGCATCTCTTGTAAGGAAGTCCTTTCTTCTCACAGTACTCATAGGCTAAAGTGGCTCCTCGCACACACAGGCGAGCCTTCAGTGATCCCGGTGTGTAGTAGATCCCACTGTGAATGACTCCACTGTTATGCCCACTCTGGTGTAAAGCTGGTAGGTATGGACAAATTGAAGAACAATAAGAGAGAAGGGAGTATTAAGTCCTACGGAGTGATGGGGGGAAAAAAAACTGACTCAAATAATTTTTTTGTTTCGTTTATTTATCTGTTTAAATGTTGATCATTTTAATATGCAAAAGTTTTAATTAACTTTATTTAACTTTCTGTTTGGTAAATATTAGGGTACACTTAGGAGATTAGCATAGCATAAAAGAGTGGAAAACAGTAGTTAATATTCAGGTGTGTTAATACAAAGCCACTATCTTCCCAGGAGTTGATGTCTCAACAAATTCTTTGGACTTTGGGCAAACAAGAACAAAGTGTGCATTATATTTGGCCACAGTGCACAGCGCCACATTTGGGGAAACTCAGCATAACAGCGCAAACAACTCAAGCACAGTGGTGGAGGGCTGATGGTCTGGGTTTGTTTTGCAGCCACAGGACCTGGGCACAATCATTGAGACAACCATGAGCTCCTCTGTATACCAAAGTATTCTAGAGTCAAACGTGAGGCCATCTATCTGATAGCAAATGAGTCACGTAGGATTAAAATGATCCAATGCACAGCATCAAATCTACAACAGAAAGGCTGAAAAAGAAAAGAATCAACATGCTGCAATGGCCCAGTCCAAGTCCAGACCTCAACCTCACTGAAATACTGTGGTGGGACCTTAAAGCGGGGATTCTGTTAGGGTCCACTTGGGTCCCAGAGTCATCAGACAGTTAGCTGAGGGTCTGCCCACCTGCCTTTTTACAATGCATCAAATACGCATGCGTCCAGACGGCAGACTTAAAAGAAGTATAACAGGAATGACAAATCAGGCGTGGGTTCTCCAACTGTTGACTTCTGTGTCCACAACAGTAGAATCAGGCTTAAGAGAATAGTGCACAAACAAATGCCTGCTATCATCGATGAACTGAAGCACTGTTTTAAATAAGCGTGCAAAGTTTTACCACAATGATGTGAGAGACTGAAGTCACACAGGAAATTATTAATTTAAGTCATCGCTACAAGCCATTATATCATGCATCTATATCTATATATATCTATATCATGCAAGTTTTTCACATGACTGCAAATGTAGTATAAATATCTTATATACTGATTGGGGTAAAGTGTTGTCATACATCCAAAATCCTGCAATAACTTCAGAAAATAGTGCCAGAGTATGTTTGCTGGTTTGTTACATTTTTACAATGTTTTGGCTCTGTTCTCCAGGACATTTGATTATTAATGAAACAGTAACTAAAGGGAAAGGGCTGTCAAGTTTAAGAGTGTCAGTGAGTGGGTCAAAAATGTAGAGATTTGTGGAGAACACAAATCTCTACATTAACATGTTGTTCCGTGTCTTTACATCCACAACACTCCACTCACAAAGCTCCTTTTCTTTCTCCAGGAGGACGAAACTGAGCGACGGGTGTCTCAGAATCAGCTCTCTGGCTGTGGCCAAGCCCACAATGCCAGCTCCCACCACAGCTATGTCATATGTGCTGAAAAAACAAAAAGCAAACAGACAGGACAAAATTTAAGGTGGCTATTAATAATCGACTAGCTGTACAGATTGAAAAGGTAGAAAACAAAGCAGAATATTTAGGTCAAAGTCCAGCCATGAATGAGAAAGAGACCTTTGACGCAGATCAGTCTGGAGACCTATGACACAGATGTTTGAGTTAAAGAGGTATTTGCAATTACAAATAGGATAGAAGAACCCTTCACCATAGAGCAAGCAAGGATCTGCAAGAACACAATGTTCACAAACATTTAAATCTTGTAACCAAGTGAGTACATTTTGCGGCACTTTTGCAACAGCCAGACAAAATTATTATTTTATTATTATTAACCTTTATTTAACCAGGAAAAGTCCCATTGAGATTAAAAACCTCTTTTGCAAGGGAGTCCTGGCCAAGAGGCGACAACACGTTGAAATTACAAAGTTACATACATATTATAATGTCTTAAATGTCCCACAAAACATTAAAGCAATAAATGCAACCAGAGATTAAATCAGGGACTATCACCAAATTGGTTAGAAAGTGTCAATGTTCAGAGATGAAACCTTGCTCGAGGGTTTCTATCATAACTAGAACAGAGTGCCAGGACCTGTACAAATGCGCACAGGTGTAAGTAGTTAAACCTGCCAAACATTTCACCTGTCAACCCGAGGGTTATCTCTGAAGAAGCTGAATTTAAGTAGGAAGGTTTCCCTTGCTCTTAATAATAATTAACTGTAATTTCCTATATTGCAGGGCTTCCTTAAAGTAAACTGGAGAGGGAGCGGTAAGCTGTGTGCAGCCTCTGAAAATACGGCAACTCTAACAACCGTCCTCCCTGCTGGACACTTATTAAGAAATCAAGGGAGCTTCTGAAAGTTTAAAATGACTTAGTGAAATGTGAATGGAGCGCAGATGACTGGAAAGGCAGACAGATGTTTTGTGTGAGTAAACAACGTGGTGTGAGGACCTAGCTCATGCAGAGGGTACAGATGTTGTTGAATCTATATCTTGGGGAGTTGGGTGTCCTTGGCAGTGACTAGGACACCTGTGCTGGATTTCACTGACAGCTCAGTGAAAGTTGCATATTTGGGCAGGCTCGTCTGCACATTTTCCTACCTATCTGTACGCATTAAAGAAACTAGCACCCCACCACTACTTCTTCTCTCACATATAACTGAACAAGCTCACACTTATGCACAAGTCATTGTCTTTGTGGTGTCAGCCTCACCCGTGTAGCTGTCTGCTTTGAATATCCTTTAACAGTCCACCAGCAGCCTTAAAGGACGCCCCGCTCAGGATCCGGATCATTGTCACAGCGTTTAATAGCAGCTCAAATTAGCTTCTTCATTGTATAAAAGCCAGGAGCGACTTTCCTTAGCTCCTAGTGTTCGTGTTTCCTCCTCTCGCTCCCGTACGTAGAGCCGCTAACGTTCCGCTCTGACGTAAGCGCGTCCAGCCAATTGGATACCGCGTTTTTTTTATTCGTGATACGTCGTTAAGGTTAAAGGTTAGAGCTATGATGGCTGCGCTCTGAATGTAAACAGTAGTGTTTGTCAGTTGTCCTTTGCTTGTGAGATAACTCCCAGTGCGCAGTTTGGCTTTCAGATATGAGACTGTTGTCGCAGGCGGTGAAGTTTGCGGTGACTCACCCGGAGAGGAGCCGCAGACACTTCTGGGGCTGGCTCAATGCCGTTTTCAACAAGTGAGGCACCTTTTTATTAACTCACCTCCACCTTAACAATACATCACTATACGAAAGTCTTGAGCCATACTTTTCTTTTTCTGGACATTAGCTGCTTTTTCTCTCATTTTGAACCCAGTCCTTGTACCTGACTATATTCAGAGACTTAACCCTGACCTATGAGTCAGACAAACATAAAACAGGCATCTAACTCAAGGAATGAACCAGTTTTGTCAACACATAACAAAAAACTTGGCAAACACCCCTTTAAAACGTGTCTTTAGGCACTTTGCTACTAGCAGCCTGTAATTTGTTCCTGTTTCTGTAGCTGAATGTATGGAAAATGCTAAATATAATACAGTTTGATAGGCATAAAATAGGATTTTCACACCAACAAGATGATTCCCAAAGAGAGATTAGCTTAAAACTTCTTATATCTCAGCGTGGTGTGTCATTAAAATTGGAAACTGGACATGTTGAGTACAAAATAACAAGTGAAAAGCCACTACAGCTTCTACAGCAGACAAACCTATCTGAAAGTGATGTCCTTAAGAAATATAAAAGAAAAAGAATCCAGGTAAGACTTGACACAGGACCTGAGAGATGCACCTGGATCTTCTGTTGATCGATCTAGTCTTCACTGAGGCCTCATTGGAAATGGCCTCGGTTGAAGTATGGCTATAAAGAAGCCGTTCTTAAGAAAGAAAGAAAAAGCGTGATGTATGCTAAATCATACAAGAACCTGACCAAAAATCAGTGACAACAGGTCTGATGGAGTGATTCATCAATATGTACTGAAGGGGTCAGAAGAAGGAAACAATAGTGAGTATCAACAGCCATCTGTAATGCACGGTTGAGGCTTTGTCATGGTTTGGAGCTGTGTTTCAGACAACGGTGTTGGGATCTTGTCAAAATTGATGGAATTATGAACGCAGAAGAGCAAAAGTCAGTTTTTGATCCACCATGCAATACCATTTAGAAAGGATCTGACTGCCAATGGCTTCATCTTAAACACATCGTCCATCCAGTAAAAGCATAGCTGGGTAGAAATGGACACAATGGGTCAGCTACAGTATTATTTTTTTCCCTAAACAAAGAAAAGAAAGCCCACATTGAAACATATCCATTTATCTAAGATCATATAAACAAAGTCTAAACAAACACTTAAACAGAAAAGCTATTTCTAGGCCTGTATTTATAAATTAATTTTCACTTTTGTTTCATTTACAGAGATTTTTGCTTGTAACTGTTTAGTAAAGATGAGGAATTACAGTCCAGTGGCGCTTAAAATAATTTTTTTCATGTTAAATAAACTAGAATAGAATAGAATAGAATTCAACTTTATTGTCATTGCACATGCACAGGTACAGGGCAACGAAATGCAGTTTGCATCCATCCAGAAGTGCTTTAGTGATATAGATATATTACAATATATATTAGCAATAATATAGATATGTAAGTATATTACAGAAATGGGTCTATTATGTTATAATGTACACGGTATGAAGTATGTTGTGAATATTCTATAACTATAAGTATGTACAGGCTGTAGTGAGTACAAGCTATGTACAGGCTATGAACTGACAACATGTTTGTTTTTGTAAACCGTTGATGATTAGTTCAGGTTTTAACATTTGCCCTAGTGGGGAAGTTGTCAATAGGACTTTTGTCTCTTGACCCTTCTTCCCTTTCTGCACCCAACAAATGTGACCCGTCACATTTCATCACATATCAGCATGTGCAGTACTTTGACTGTTTGTTGATCTTCACTCAGGGTGGACTATGAAAGGATAAAAGCTGTGGGCCCAGACCGAGCAGCAGCAGAGTGGTTGCTGAGATGTGGTGCTAAAGTGCGCTTCCAGGGTTTTGATCGCTGGCATCTCGACTACAACGCATTGCCAACTGGGTCTCTGGGCAGATACAAGATCCAGGCGATTGACGCCACTGAATCCTGCATCATGTACAAAGGGTTTGACTACCTGGGTCAGTGTGGAGAACATCATGTTCTTGTTCTAGACTCATTGACGTCTTCACCTAATGATCGCGGATGTTGTCTCAGATATATTTAAGTGTACAGTCACACACCTGGTGAGGCTGTTGTCTTTTTAATTAACAGAAAAAATGTTCATGGGGAGGAAAACATTGATGAATTAATATTGTGTTTAATGGCTGATCTCATATCACAGAAGAAAGAAAAAAATCCATATTCTTAGATTCAGAGGGTTCGTCGTCTGCACTTAAATATCTTTTGGATGCCTTTTGGATAAGTACTTTGTTAACCTCAGATATACATGCAGTTGTAGTCAGAAGTTTACATCCATGGACGTGAATCTCACAATTATTTTGAGCTTTTAATGATTCCTTTGAACTGTGCAGATGTCATTAAAGATGTGCAGCATACACAAATGTACAAATTTGAATTTACTTCAAACTTTGGGTCAGAAGAATACATACAGGCTCAAATATATACATACAGCCTTACAGATTTAAGGTTAAGTTGAACAATTTGGAAGTAATCTTAAGATATTCCATCCACTTTCCAGCTTAATGTCCGTGTCGTCTGACCATTAAAGGTTTCTCCAGAAAGCATTTAGCTTGTCCATGTTAGGTGCTGCAATTCTTCAAAGTATTGATCAATCCAATGAGTGCTGGTAAACAAATCCTTGTTGTGGTCGATCATGATCACTAATGAGAAGTTAATAGGCCCTGTCAAGTTAAAAGACATTGTAGAACCTTCAGCGTACTTATTAAAAGATTTAGGGGAATGCGTATATATATAGTTTTGAGTGTATACATCTTCAGCCCTGTATGGATTAGAAAAAAATCAAAAGCAAATTCAAATCTATGCACCCAGTTTTTGTTTTTAAAGTGATTAAAATGTGTGCTGTGCAATCATTCCACCCTGGAAAAAGAACTGGTCAAAGAAATCATTAAAAAAAACAAAACAAATTTAACTTTAAAAATAAAGTTATATATGTCTCGTATATAATATAACAAATTAAAAGCAACATTGCAACAAAAATATGTTACAAAACTGACAGACTGTGAACTTTAATAAGGGACGCTTTGATCAACAAGGACAGAACTCAATATTCTGTACTTCCAGCTTCATAATGATCTTGTTGACCTAATGATGGCACTGGGGGAACAGAACATAAGTCATTAGGACTTATGTTCTGTTAACATCAGTAAATCCAGATGTTGACCTATGTTAACATAGGTTATTTCCCTTTGAACTCGCTTTGGATTAACATAGTAAAGAGTGTGTTTAAATTAAAAATTAAAGCCAAGTTCAGAAAGTGTAAATTTTGCATTAGCTTCGACCTCGACGGTTGACCTGAAAGCGATTCCCTTCCGTGGTGTTAACAAGAAAGGCGAGGGGAAAGTGCATCTCTCTTAGACTAATTATCTAAAAGTGACGCAAGTGTCCGGGATATTTTACACCAAGCAGGCACGCACGCTTTCTCTGACCTTGCTGGCTGCTGAACTCCAGTATATATATATTTAAAGGAGAGCATGCCTGAGTCCCTTTTCCTAAACGTGCTGATGCCATTTTTTTAACGTTGATTTTTCTAGATGGTTTGAAACATTTGGAAGAAGTCAAGTTCAATAAGTGTATCTACATTGAAGATGCCTGTCTGGAGAGGCTGACCTCCATAGAGAACCTGCAGGAGAGCTTGTACATGATGGAGGTGGTGTCGTGTGGAAATGTGACTGATAAGGGTATTATCGCCCTGCACAAACTCAGGTCAGTGTTTATTGTTTGCTCCAAAGGAAACAAATTTAAAGTACTGCTTGTTTTAATGGTGCTTTTTTAAAAAAAACAATCTTATAACGAATGAAGTAATTAGGCGATGCTTCCTCTCAGGAAACTGGAGTATCTGTTTCTCAGTGATCTTCCCGGAATCAAAGACAGACAGACAACAGTTGACAGGCTGCAAACTGCACTTCCACATCTGGAAATACAGCTGGACCTGGACTGATCGTGTGAATGGCACACAGCACAACATCCATTATTCTTAGGTTTTGAGGGTTTTTTGTCGCGAGAAGGTGTGGCGTAATCATTCACAGAGTTGTCATTTCGTCAGTCCAACAAAGAGTCAAATGAAATCGCTGGTGACACTAGTTCACTGTGATATTTATTCAAAGTAACTCCATATGTGTGTACATAGAGAAAGCAATTGAAAAGGTTTATTTTAAGAGTAATTTACATCTTCTTTTTAGATTATTTTGGCATTCATCATTAAATATCTGAGGACAAACAGATGGCTGAAAACATCCTTAGCACCAATATTCCAGAGACGTTGAGTACAGTGCGACTGCTGCTAATAAATGTTTGTGAAAGTGGGATAAAGGATGTTTAATGTCTGTATTTACTCCTAATGTCAATAAATAAGATTTTCTGAAACGCTCACGAGCAGTTTAACTTCATGTCCTGCATTATAACTTACTAAAATAACAAACAAGTTGCTCTTATAAAGCCCGTTATTATATAAAAATACATTTGGCAAACCAGGCAAGGCAGTACATTGGAGTTTTTCCTTCAGTCTACTGTGCAGCTACGAGCGGAGCAGCTCACTGCTTCTTGTCTCTATACAAAATCAGCCTGAAACGACGGCGACATACATAAACCAACATGACCTGCTGGGAGTAGTGCATAGACTGACATCAACGAGAGAGATACTAGAGACACCTCATGTGATACACCTCATAAAAAGTGGTTGGAGCTTCATTAAATGTGTTTAAAAAGTGCTACTGGAGTATGCGTCACGTTACTGAGCTCTTGGTGGTGGTTGGACTCGGATCAGGACCAGCGGGATTAGATGTTCGGTAGGTGATAGTTGAATTTGCGCAGGTTGTTGTAGTACCTCTTATTGTCCAGAGCTGGAAAGAAGCTGCTGCTGGTCAACTGTGGCAAATACTGTAGAGCACAAAAATCAGTAAAAACAAGTTTACAAGGGCATTTTTTTAAAGATCGATGAGTTTTACAACCTGAGGTTTGGACTCTGACTGGGTCTCTTTTTCAGAGAGTCTGTTGTGGATTTGCTGCCGTGATTATGATCATTGTCCTGTTGCATGACCGGTTTGACCAGTCGGACAGATGGCCTCGCATTTAATTCTAGAAAACCCCGGAAAACAATTCACGGTCGACTCTATAGCTGTAAGGTTCTTCGAGTGCAAAACAAACCCAGATCTTCACTCCTCCACCACCGTGCTCGACTGTTGGTGTGAGGTGTTTTACTGACGCACTGTGTTTGGTTTTTACCAAATGTGGTGCTTATGGCCAAACAAAGTGGAACTTTGGTCTGATCTGTCCAAATGGTATTGTTCCAGAAATCTTGTCATCTGTTTAGTTGCAACGTTGGAAGCTGAAGCTGTGCTAACATGTCCTTTTTAGAGAGAAGAGGCTTTCCTTCCAAACAAGCCACACTTGTTCAGTCTTTTTCACATTCAACATGCTAACTGAGATGTAGCTCTTGTTTTGTTTTTTAGTTTCTCTGAGCATTGCATGATTTGACCTTAGGATGAATTTGCTGGGATGTCCACTTCTGGGAACATTTTGGTTTTGTGTTAACACACACCTGCATGCTACAGTCCTGCAAACTGCCAAAAACCTCTGCTTGTATGGAGTCGGTGACCCTCGTTGATGATCATTAGATAAGTGCACTTTATTAGCAACACTTGACTGCTACTTACCCTCTATGATGGAGAATTGGGGACAAATTAAGAACAAAAATATTGATCATTTTGAGAATAAAGTTGAATTGTGGCGATTGCAGATGTTCTTTCGGGACAAACTGTCATGTTATGTTTTGTAGTTCATCGATGTTGTATTTACCTAAATTTCAGACCTCGGGACCTGATTATCTTTTATTATATCCTGATATATAATAAGTAGTATAAGTGGTATAAGTAGTCATCTATTAATAACATATAAGAAGTAGTTTTTGATTTGTAACTTTTAAGTGCTCGTTTTAATAGTATGAGCCGATATAACCACTGACAATTCTGTATTCAAGTTAAAACACAACCAGTTTGGCACCAGTTATCCCAAATATGGTACGTCATCTTTATCATTGGAACAGAAGGCTGCTCACCCCGGGGGGAATGTGTCTGCGAGGTAAACGTGTCCTTTTGTTGCCGGAGCGGTCCTGCTGTCGAGATGTGCTCTCGTTTCTTTCTCTCAGGCTGTCGAAGTACGGATGCTGGAGGAGCTGCTCACAGGTCAGCCGCTCAGACGGGTCCATCCGCAGACAGCCCTGCACCATCACGTGTGGACAGAGCACCAGAATTTGTCAGTTTTGTAAAACAGCAGCAGGAAGAACTGCAAACATTAAAATAAAAACAACTTCACCTTCATCAGGCTCAGAGTTTGATGTGAGAGGTTTGGATACTTTTGCTCCAAAGATTCCTGCAGAAACCGAAGAGCAAAAGGACTTTTTGAAAAGACAGTCACAAGTTTAGATATTTCTTTTTGTTCATTTATTATTTCAGTGAAATGATCTTTATTCGGCCTTTTCTGACTGAAATAAAGGAAGCAAAACTCGTCGTCACCATCTGTTGTGGCTCTGGAATGGATACTCCACAGAAGAACTGGTTGTTGCTGAAGACCTGCTGGTGTCGAGGAATCAGATCTCCTGGAACATAATCACACAGCGAATAGCGAGTATAACGCATTATACCTCACCGATAAAATTAGGGAAAAAAATCGCTATTTTCTCCGAAAATGTAAAGGCATTTTACGCAGGAGGCTGATCTTACCGAGGGTCTTTATGATCAGGTACAGCTGGTCCATGTCCGACTTCCCGGGCCACAGAGGCGTCCCCGAGAGGAGCTCAGCAAACAGGCAACCGATTGCCCACACGTCCACCGGGGGGCCGTACTGAGTGTCTCCCACCAGCAGTTCAGGGGCGCGATACCAGCGGGTCGCAACGTAGTCGGTGTAGTAGTCACACGGACCAGCTGCCAAACACAGAAATGCACAAAATCCAACATCATTTCAACTATCAGTGAAAACACACATAGTTTCTGCAAAGACTCATTCAGTGAGTAATCCTGGAGCTGCAAACATCATTTAGCCGTTTTCCTGTAATTCAATAAAGCGAATGTTGTCAAAATTTAACCCAGAAAGAGACACTTTGCTCTTTTTCATTGTGTGACACTGAACTGAATATCTTAAGTTTGTTGTTGGGGATTTCTGTTGGTTTTCAGGGAATCATTTCTGAATGAGGGATTAAAACAAATATTAGTAACAAGCCTTGAACTCTTCTATGTGAATCTGAAGCACTGAAACTATCCAGCAAGTACTTAACCAAGTTTAGGGTAACATTCATTAAGTTGTAAATATGAATATGCACTTGTAATGGTAACAGTGACCACTAAGGGGCACTGTCAACACTGTTGCAGCTGCTGATGAACTTACTGAGTATCCTGGCAAAGCCAAAGTCGCAGAGTTTGATGACTTGATGCTTGGTGATGAGAATATTCTCCGGCTTGACGTCTCTGTGGATGCACTGCAGAGACAGTACAGTAGAGTTACACCACTCTATGAACTTAACCACATGCTTTCTGATGGGAGTAGAAAGAGATTGTAGACTTCAAGCCACATTGTTATACGGGGGCCGTTCTAGCGTTTGTTGTGTCTTGGTGATACATTAACTGCTGGTCAGCCACGGGAAAGGAATTCTTGTAAAAAAAAAAAAGAGCCATAAAGCAGAGTGTTTGTTGGGTGGTGGAGGAGGGAGGAGGGTAGTAAGGAATTGAAAAACAAAGCAGAGGGGAAGGTTTGACAACTGGGAAATACGCTACGTGAGGAGTCAGGTGGGAGAAGCGAGCGTGACGTCACTTACATTCTGTTTGTGGCAGAAGTTGACGGCCTGAAGCGTCTGCCAGGTTATACTTTTAACAAGATGCTCTGGGACGCTGTAGGACAAGGAGGAAATCAGTTAACTGATAGACAGAAACTTATTCGAGCTTGAAGGGTATTTGTTGATCTTGGAAAAGATTCTTAGAACAAAATGGGGTTTACTGGAAAATTTCCAAACACGTGATGACATTGTCAGAGACTGAGCTTGGAGCTTCACGCTTGCCTGCCTTTCTTAATGTAAGGCCTTTTATTGGAGGGAACAAGCTTCCTGATACACTATCAACAAGCCCAAGTGATGCCAAAAAAACAGACATTAAGATTTCTGCCATGTTTACTAGATTTAGTATTTATATTGTTTATATTTTGTATCGTTATATTGTTTTGGGTCTGTGTGGTGGTGAACAAAAATATAAAACCCTTGGTTTGGTAAAAAAAAAAAAAAAAGTCTGGGATCAGTAAAATCTGTAAGATGCATGCTCTGGGGGTCATCAATGTCTGTGCAAAACTTTCAGTGTGGTCCGTAAAGTCATTGATGAGGTGGGGTGTGAAGGTGGTAGACCAGGGGTGCCCAATCCCAGTCCATGCATCTCTACTCCAACACAGCGGAATCAAATGGTTTGATTACCTCTTCAGCATGCCATCAAGTTTGGCAAAGGCCTGATAACAAGCCATTCATTTGATTCAGGTGTGTCGGAACAAGGTGCATCCAAAAGCTGCAGGACAGTAGCTCTCAAGGACTGGGATTGGGCACCCCTGTGGTAGACTGACCAGCAAACAGACATCCCTGGAGTGGTGCTGCTAAAGAGGCCAGTCATACAGTATATGGATAAAAGGCTACCTACACTTTATGCCTACGGGAGCTGCTGGGTCATGGAAACCCATGTCACGAAGCTCCCGGCACTCAGCTTTTGTGCTGATGTTAATGCCACAGAAGGTTTGGAGCTTTGCAGTTAGTGAATAAGAAGAATGTTAGCATCCTTCATGCATTCAGCGACACTCCTCTGTAACGTTGCGTGATCTGACACTTTGCAGCCGAGTTGCTGTGGATTCCAAGCACTTTGTGGAATCTTGGAATATCTACGAGGAAAGAAATTTCACAAACTGACTTGCTTTTTGTACCCGATGAAGGTCAGTAAGACCATAATGTTGTGATTTGATAAAATAATGGTTTGTGAGACAGTTTTGGGAGGAGCTTGGAATAGAAGTCGCGTAGCTCGTCACGGTTCATTTAGCAAAACACAAAAAAATACATTTGTTCTGTTTTCTGCTCTGTTTTGTTTCATTTCTAGTTTTCTTTTGCCGCTCTGTGGCTGAAGATGACAGTCAGTAATGGCCAGCCATTTCTTTCTTGAGGCACAATGTTCAACAACTGAGGCTTTGTTGGTCAAGGGGCCGCTATCTACCAGTGTTGCTGGGGAAATGGCTAATTCGAGCCTTGTGACTGGCGATTTATAACAATCTCAGCCCCTTTCTATCTATTTTGTTGTCTCTTCTTTTGAACCCGTCTGTGGCCTGAAGGCTATAGGCCAGGACTAGAGGAGGGCGGGGGGACTGGAGAGCCAAAACACTCCCTATAAAATGTGGCTCCCTTCCAGCAAAGCATTCTGGGAGGGCATCACTGTAAGCATACCACAGAAAGCCAGTCAGTCTCCCAGGAGATGAGCGTTGTGCCCATCAGAGCTGGACAAAGCGGCATACATGTTATATAAATGAAGTTTGGAGATAGCCGAAAGCCAGGTGTTTGCAATGCTGTTCTTTAAACATGTGCAGTTACAAAGCAACTACCAAGTAAATGCATGCATCTCTTTCTTTCAGGGAGGTTTTGTGGGGAGACACACCCACCCTCTGGGATGGCGGTCCAGCTCGTTGAGGACGGTGTGATCGCAGTACTCGAAGACCAGGTGAAGCTTCCGTTTGCGTCGAAACACTTCGATCAGATTCACCAGGTTGGAGTGTTTCAGTTGCTGCACAGACAGAAAACAGAAATCCCAAACAAACATTACAAGCAGAATCTGCTGCACAGAGGAGTGGCTCATCAGTCTCTGTCTGTATCTCAAACACACTAAACTGTTAAGAGAGGGTAATAAACATGCTGTTGCCCCTGACAACCTGTCCTATTTACGAGCTCCTGATGTCCAGCAGGCCTCCAGCGCTCCCACCCACTGCATGACTAATTAAACCACCAACAAACGCATCGGTACATCTTTGATAAATATGTACATCGTTAACAAAACACATGACTTGACCACAACTGAGCCTAAGCTTCCAATTTACAGCCTAAGAAAGATATTCAACTCGTGCCAGAGGCTTTTTTAAAAGATAACTCAATGTTCACAGACATGTCACACTGCAACTGAAATACTGGAGTCAGCTCTGACCCTGCAGGGTTTTGCCTTCATTTGATTACAGCCCTCTAAACCTTTTCTCAAGTTTGCTGGTTTGAAAGCGAAGTGTTTCCCCTCTGTCGGCAGAATTAATTGCACCGTGTCCCTCCCGCTGGCTGCACAGGAGGAGGAATGCTTTACATTTCCTTGCATTAAAAACAAGATTTAAATCCTCTAAAGACTGAGTTAAAGTTTCAAAACAACAGTTTGGCTGAGAGTTATGATAAAAACTTGATTTGTAAAGTAAAAAAATGTGAATGTTTTACGCTTCCTGCTAATAATTTTATCCTGATGAGTTTTTTATTTGATAAATGTAACTTCGTAAGTCATATATTTCGTTCTTAGTCACATAATTTTATCTTGCAACTCTGCATTAAGAAGACCAGTTTTGTAAAGCAGACTTTAGCATTACATGCCTCTTTTATTCATTTATCATTTTGATGTTTTTCTCTCGCAACTTCTGTACTAATTTGCAAGCTTCTGTCAGACAGGCTGCGTCTTTACCTTGAGCATCCTGATCTCCCTCAGTGCAATTTTTTTAATGATGGGATTATCCTCTGACTCGACAAACTTCTTGATGGCGACGATCTGGCCCGTGTCTTTGTTTCTGCACTTGAAGACGACTCCGTACGAGCCCTCTCCAATCTTTCCAATCTTCTCGTACTTCTCCATACTGAGGAGGAAGCAGTGCTCCTCTGAAAGGAGACAAAACAAAAACTTTACAAGCAGCAGTGGCAGCCTGAAAACAGACAAAGAGGAAAAGAAAGGAAGAAGGGGGCTTTACTTGATAATCTACTGCTTTTATGAATGGTTTACACAAGCCAAGCTGCAAAAATTAGCTTTTTTAAAAACAAACAAACATGTTTTTGCAGCAATAAAAAGTATGAGCAACTTTTGACCCGTCAAAAGCATGCCTGCATGCAAGCTCGTTTTACAGGGATGAAAATGTTAGGGTAACTTCCTAAATGGCCCTGCACAAAGAGGGAACGTTACACCCATCTCCCAGCAGATTGCGTAACAAAAACATTTGCAATGCAAAGTATATTCGGTCATTTCCCTGAGGGGGACACAAAGATAAGACTAATAACATGGTGAGGAGAATATCAAAGTGCTGCACTGAAAAATTTGAATGCATTTCAAAGGGGGAAATACCACCTCTGATTAAAATATAACCTCTAAGTATAACGCCTGATATTTATGATTAAAAGCTGTTATTATGGTCCAGATATCTGAATGAAAGGTGACTCCTGAAGTAAGCAAACATAATTTAATATTTATGAGAAAAGAAGTACAGAAATGTCCACTTGGAATGGCCACACATTATTACATCACTTGCTGACTTCATGTATACACACAAATGACATCTTAATTATTATCTTTTTGTGTGCATTTACATCCTGAGCCACAAATCGGGAGATTATCTTTAATTTATTTGCACCTCAGTCCTTCTGTGCAGCTCCGTGCAACCTACACAAATACTCTGCAGTGGATGGATGTAGTAGTGAGGGGCCTTTAGTGAGAATCATCTGCTTCTGAATGGGAATAAGATGATGACAGATATGATCAACTTCAGAAGAAAAAGGATGGCCACACTAGCTATATCTATCCTGGGACAGTAAGTTGATGTGGTGGAGGAGTGCAAGCACCTGGGAGTCCCATCATCAGACAGCAGACTGAACTAGAAGACCAACACAGAGGCTGTATTCAAGAAGGGTGTGAACAGGGTCTATTTCCTGAGGAAGATGAAGATCCTATTTATCAGTCAGTTGTAGCAAGCACAGCTACAGCTGACTGAATAATCTCATCAAAAGAGGCTGGCTCTGTGATTGGCTGCAAACTGGAAGCACCTTTGAAGCTGTGGTGGAGAGCAAGTCCCTGAACAAACTTCTATTGATCATGGATAACATGGATATTTTGATAGAGGCATCTGTCAGATAACATGATTGTTATTATCAACTATTCATCATTACTTCAACTGCTATAACAAAATAATGTCCCAAATAATGGATAAATACAGCACTTCCCATTTCATCTCTTTACACCTGCCTTCTGTAGTGCCTGGACACTGTATAATTTATTAGAAACAAAAAAACCAAAATTGCTAAATTGATGCCTCGAGAAGGTGCAACTATTTTTTTTTTTTTTTTTTAAATACCCATGCTACTTTATTTTAACATGGAAATAAAGTGTTTCTGTAAAGCCTATGGACGAATAATCCTGACCATTAAAGTAGAATAACCCAAAATAAATCACATTTATAAACTTACTGTCCGTAAAATGCTCGCAGATGTTTCTTTAGGAGGAAATCCAAATTCAGGAGGACCCTTTTCTTCCTCCAAACAACATCAGCCTGCGAGGTAGACGATCACAGAACAACTACTCCTGCAGCTCCAGCGAGCTCCTGTTTTTAATCCGTAAAGGTGGTTAAATGAAACCTACATCCGGTCGCGCTTTTCAAAATAAAGTGACCCAACTGTAACTGCATTTTTTTCTTCATTTTTAATGCTGTCACTTCTTTAACATTATCATCATTAATATCCCTTGACTGTGCTTCACTTGCACACCTGTTAAAAATTAAGTATGAAAAGCATTTTATCTTAAAACAAACTCAAATCTTTAACTCCTATTTTGATGAATCAGCTGCGTGTTTAATTTTGGAAGTAAGATCACATGACTTCCGGTGCTGCCCACTGAACAAGTCTCCCTGAACAACAACTTAACACTTCTGCTTTTTTCCACCCTTGTGTCCATAGGAACCACTGACTCCACCCCCCACCTCCAGAGGAAAAGGGAAAGCAGGACTCCTGTGGATTATCACACCTGAGAGAGTTACCTTTGTCAGGCTGTTTACCTTACAAACGTCATTATCGTCATGCCTGACTCATTTCAGTCTAACAGGAGAGCTCAACCACTGACACATGGGAAACATTTTAGGGTTGTTTTCTCACACATCTGAGTCCATGTTTACCCGACCATCAAAAACCCTTAAACCACATCAGCCTGATATCATCCAGTACGTAACACTGAGCTGCAAATTTAGTCTGGTCTCACTGCGACCAACTAGCCCAGGGAGTCACATCAGACTGAAAGCAGAACGAAAAAAAGAGGAATAATGGAAACTAAAACTCACCATCACCTGCTCTCCCTAACAAGAGATTATCTCACGACACAAGAATAACCCACAGCTCGTTCTCATGTTAACAACAGCTTTTATTATAAAAACAGTACACATTAAGCAAAGGGAATGCAGAGATGTTAATAAAACCTAGCAGTCCCTCATTTTGTCTTTTTATTTTAAATAAAAATGTACAAAAGTGCTTACATGGTGCAAATAATGATAAGTAAAGGGTCTATAAAAGAGGGGGGGGTAAAGAAAAATAAAAACAAAAGCATGTACAGTATATCCAATTTCTAAAAAAAAAAAAAAAAAAATGCAGCAGAGCAGGAGATGCAACTATATTACAGAGCAGTAAAAATAACCGAAAGCTGCTTAGGTAGTTAATTTTAACACAGCAGACCGCTCCGTCACCGTGTATAAATCCAACATACCCTCTTACGGAAGATGAGGTTAATAAATATTGCTTAAATAACCCACAGCACTTGTGAGTTTCTGTTTCAACTGATCTATTATTCTCACTACAGAGCTTGTAAAATCTCCTCTCAAGCTTACTAAGGTTTGCCACTGGCAGTAATTATGAGTGACAGACAATAACACAACAAATCTCCCATGGTTTCCTAATACAATCACAATTCTTGTGAATTTTAATGGCACTTTTGTAATAATACCGCTAGATAATTTGTTTGTAACTCAGTCCACAGAACAGGAAAGTGAGGAAAACGCTAAGTAATGATGATTATTCAAGCTTTTTACTGCTTCTCCTCCTGCTCGTAACAGTCCTCGCATTGTTTGAGATGACGGAGGCTACAGTTAACGTCTTGCTGGTGAAAGGCTACGTATGAATCCGAACTGACCAGGCTCCTCTTTTACTGACCTGCAGATCCCGTGATCAGTAACAAAAGCTCCCAAAAACGCTTTTAAACCGGACAATTCTCGTAACAGAAACGCAGGTCTAAGAGTGTCATTTTCTCCCAAAAGTGAGGCCTCTTATCCACTTTTCAAAGACCTGGCGAGTCACTGGCTGAGGATCAGTAACTGTTCTCATGACCTGCTAAAATATAGAGGTTGCTCAGGGCCGTGGGGTTGTCGGTCGGTCGACTCTCTAAGACCACCACCCTGCAACAGAAACACAGGAACAGCAGTTTGTAAGAAAAACATAATATCCTGTTTCTTTACACAACAGTCATTTAATGCAAGGAAGCCATTTTTCCCCCACTCGCTTTGCTTTTACTGGAAATCCCTGCTGCTCTCTTGATTTTCCACTTCGATCACTTCCTCTCGTCTACACAGCTCTGACAACAACGTGTCTTCCCGGTAATTACTTTTCCAAAAACCCCTACAACACGATCCAGGTGTTTCAACTAAACCCTCATTCCCTCATCATCTAAAATCCTGGAAGATTCTTCTTATCACTCGTTGTTTTCCCCACACATAATCTGATCAAAAAGGTCTAAAGCCCTGATTTACATTTGTTGGGAATCTATATAAAGCCTACAACGTAACCTACATAAGTGGTTGACGTTGCTAGCATTTATGCTGGTGCATTACGTGTTCATTACCACGTGGTTGTGTCCTGGTGTTTTATATGTGGTGTCAGTCATGATAGAAATAAAATGCAGGGACTTTTTCATATTCATGTTTGTTCCTGGAGTTCTACATTCCTTGACTTCCTGATGTCGTTTCAGGAATTTGCTGACATTTGTGAGTCCTTACTTTAATGCTATGATTATTATTTCTCATATTAAGGGGGTGACCGTTATTCTGTCACTAATAAATCAAAAACTGTGGCGAAACAGCACAGGAGGAATTGATTGTGCTGATCAGGCAAATCACAATTACATTGACCTGAGATGGACATGAGATTATGCCGTAAGATTTCAGAAGGGTTATAGTGTAGCTAGACGTAGATTCCCCAGTGAAGCATTAATCTTATGTTACTGTATTGTTTTTTTAAATTGATAAAAATGGGTAAAATTGATGTTTTTAGTGATGAAAATTATGCATATTTTATGTGTAACACTCAAAGATCAGTTTGAAAAATGCAGAGAAACAACGAGAAGACAGCTGGTTGACTTCGTTCACCCACAGCTTTGATCAGATTATTGACAGTCTGATAAAAAAAAAAAAAGAAAAGAAAAAAGGCTGAACTGCACTGAAACTGACATTAGCGACGTGTTGCATAATGTTCGTGGTTTCAGTGTGCAGAGTCATGCATGTTAAGTAATCAACAGTCAGATGACGGCCAGATCAGGACGGCAGTGGGTGCATCTTCAGATGCCGTCGGCCTTGTGGCGGTGACAGCTGAGCGGAGAAGCTGCAGTCTATACTGCCCGTTCCATCAGATGAAATTACAGAGGCGCGGAGAGACACTCAAACCAGGCTGGCAGTGCCCAGGCGGCGGTGAATAAAACATGGCGGGCTGGGCAGCAGAGAGTGGCCTCGCTCTGGTGCCACAAGTCGGGGCGGCTCCATCAGGAGTCACCGCTCAACGAGAGGTGCTGCTGGGAGATCGTCCTCCAGTTTGAGCATGCTCTGTTTGACTGAGTCTAAAAATCACATCCTGCTTCATCTGCAGCTGAGAGCAGTCACCACAGAGAGCGCAATCGTAATTTACTACAGTGTTACCTAAAAGTAAATCAATAAGACGATTTGATGAGGGACAACCAAAGTAACACACTTGAAAGTAAATGTCTGAGTGCAGTGACAGATGAGAATTGTCTGCTCAAAACGTTATGGGTGAGGAGGTTGTTTGGTGGTTCTCAGGTAATGGAAAAACACACCTGAGGGATAACGGTCATAAACTAGCGGGACAGGTTTCATGGGAATTATGGGATGAATAAATAGCTATACCAAAAAATAATACCAAAAAACAAACAAAACAATTAATAATAGAACAGAGATGCTTAAAAGAGGAGGGAATGTAGGCTGTGGCTGTACTTCCTCTACTGATGACATATCTGAAGTGTAAGGATCTGTACCAACCTGTCAGATCCAAGGAGGCGGAAGACTCTGCTTGGATCAGAAATCTCCTGGGTTACCTTCAAAAGAAACACACACACACACACACACACACACACACACACACACACACACACACACACACACACACACACACACACACACACACACACACACACACACACACACACACACACACACACGCACGCACACACACACACACACACATTCATGTGACAACTGGCTGTATATCAGAAGTACTGCTGGCAGTGAAGGTAAACTGTAGCGCAAGAATAACAAAATATAAAGCTTCTTAAACTGCATGGGGACATACACGAAAGGCTCTGTGGTGTTACATCACACCTCTCTCATTAACACACCTCTCTCATTTCACTATCATCTATTAAAAGATCTGCAGAATTCCCAAATTACTCCATCTCCTGTGTTTAAATTTTGAATTCACAGACTTCCCCTTTTATAACAGACTATCTAATGTTTTTAACAAGCCCTCAGTGCCATCTCTGCTGTGTACCTATGAGCCTGGAGCTTACTGTTACCTCTACTCACAATATGTAGCCTGACACCATGCAGGGTAAAGGACAGGGGCCCCTTCAAAACACTCATATGCTGGCATGTCATGAAAACTTGTTGACAGATGTGAGACAGTGAGTGGCTGACACCTGCTAGGTGTAAGACCTTGGCCCTGGGAGAGATCTGATCTGTTTAAGTCTAAACGAGAACAAGGTCTCGGGTGTTCACAGATGCACCCACCGAGGAAAGCACGGATCACCAGACCCGCCCCCCCCCCTCTGAATGCCTTCGCTTTTCACAGGAATCATAACAAGACAAAGGCTGAATTATTTAGCAGCTTCTCCCTGTTGTGTGACGGGTTTCGCTTATGATTGAGTATGAATTTTGCATGACTGCTGACATTTCGAAAATCCTTGCTATGGTCGATCTGTCAAGCTGGGCCGGGCACGGACTCGGGGCACAGACCTTCTGTTTCATTCGAGTGCTGCTGGACCATGTCTCACACAGCCAGCTTTCAAAAGGGCAGCCCCTAAGTCCATATCAATTTTCATTTAAGCAGAATGCTTCACCTCTCTGCGATCCCTTGAACTTTTATTGTACCGCTGAGCGCATCTCATGATCAGGTTAGCTTGGAATCCCTCTGTGGAAAGGTGGACAAATTCATTACCACGTTCTAACACAAAGACACGCTGTCTGCTCCACCTGAGGGCTAATCTCCTGGGATCACCTACAGCTTGCAGCCACACACATAAACAGACACTACGGGTCTTTGTTGACAGGAGAGAGAGGTGTTTGTTCATGTGTACAGCACACAAGCCTGTGTCAAGGATGTTAACACATACTGCATTCACAGTTTCCACCCTGGCACCTATTGAGGAACCATGAAAATGATGGTGAAATTTTAAATATCACGGTTCTTGTTAAGAGCACAAGAAAAAGAAAAAGAAAAAAGAGCAGGTTTTATTTTTCTCCCCAGGGTGATTAAAATGACTGTATTTTACCTCATTGGACTTGAAGCTCTTTCCTTGCATGCCATGTTTCCAAAAGGCCAGAACGCTGTCCTGAAGGCACACTGTTACAATACAGAGGAAACTGTGTGTTAGTGCACAAACAGGTCAAACATTACCCAAGACTAATCAATTTAATGCTATGATACATTTACACAGCCCTTTTTTACAACTTCAGTCTGCGCTTATAACTGGGGCGCTGCTTTACAGCTCACTCGGCTGGTTGGGTGACCTAAGTGCCGAGTGGGGTCCTGGCTTTGACTCTGGACCATTTCCTGTGTGTCACAAAAGGACCCCCTGATGATCCTCTAATCATCATCAGGGGGTCCTTTTGTCCCTCTGTGGGGGGTTACTCCCACTAGGTTTATATCTGGGACTCCCCACCATTTGACCTTAGAACTGAAGAAGCTTCTCGGATGAGAGGTGAAACGTCTTCAAGCAACTTAAAGAAGTCCAGACGCTTTTCTTTGCAAGCTCCTTTGACTACGATGACCTGGATGACTGAGAACCTTCACAGACATATGTGTCATTAATGGTTTCCTGTCTGTGCTCTACTGTCCCTGTCCAATGAAAATGTCCAAAAAATTATTATAAATCTGTTTCGCACTGGAGTTTATAAAACACTTCCTTTAAAATTAAGAAATGTAATCTTTTACTAACAAGAAACATTTTCCAGAACCAAAACTTCTTTTAAACACTGATGCCTTTCAGAAATCTCACCAACAGCTTCGATGCAGAAGTCAAAGCTGAGCTCAGAAGCCAGCTTCTTGTTGGATTTCAGTCTGCCCAGGAGATTAACGATCTTCACATTTTCTGGGGAGAGAAATATAATTATTGTTGTGCTGTATGTATATGTGTATTCTCCTCAGCGAGTGGGCCAATCTGAATGAAATCCGATCACGAATTTGAAAAAGTGCCGCAGGGATCTTGCTACTAGTAGTAATGCTGGTTGATACAGTTTGTGTACAGTGTACAGACACTTACGGTCCAAACACACCAACACTGTGTCTCTCTCCAGCTGGGTGACATGGATTGCGTCCACCTGCTGATTACCTGTGGGGAGAGAAGTGCTCAGTAACCGTCCTGCTCTCCAACTCTTTCTTCTATTACTTAGTTTATTTTGCAACACTACTGGATTTGCCATCAGTTCACTAATGCTACACACGCTTTTGTTTTTCTTCAATTTTTTTATCCAAGCATCTTGAATTCTTCCACAATTCTTAAAACAACGCACATGTTAGACTTACCTGGTCCAATTTCTGTGAACCATGATGAGCAGGAGTTGAGGTTGATAGTCTCAAAGCAGACCACCTGACTCGGCTCTGTGGCCTGGCTGATGGCAACACACACCAGAGGATACTCCTGCTCTGGAACCACCAGCATCTCAAACACCTTTAGCGGGCTGGGAAGAGGGAAGTCAAAGTGCTGCGCCAGGAAGAGAGAAGCAACATGTTATCTATGATCACCGGTGTTCCGCTGTTTAAAGTACAAGAGCATCAGTTTTATATAATTATGCTTATGGAGACACTTTCACAATGAGCTGTGGAGCAAAGGAGTAAAATCAAACATGCATGCAAGTTATGAAGCACAACCTTACTGGAAAAGCAGAGGCTTAATTAGAGATGTTCATGTTTCTGCTGTGAGAAAAATAACCAACTGACCTTGATGAGCATAAATCTCTGCATGGGCTCATACCACTGCAAAAGGACAATCCCAGACTGAAGCGCTCCACACAGGTACTTGTGGCCAGTATACGGGTTTCTCACTGTGGATCAGAACAAAAAGTCAGAAGAGCATACAAAACTAAAATGTTGTGGCAAAAAAAGGAGGCCATGATGCAACTTTTATACAGACACGGTTTAATATGCAGGGTTTAAAGGGGAAAAGCCACTCACCAATGCAGCACTTGTGACAGCCCTTTGTGTCAGGGATCTTAGTTGTCAAGGCAAATCTCCTGAGGAGAGAAAGAGTCAAGTTGTCGTGACCACAGTCTTAAAAGAGCTGATGACGTCTAGAATCAGGGAAGTTGGCCTGTGGTTCTCTTTTTCTCTGTACCGCTGCAGCAGTTTGTCACAAAGGTAAAAGAACAACAAAAAGACTGCACAGCATGGGCGTAGCAGCAACACTTTAAATGAGAAAACCAGTGGTGTGATCTTATCACAGTGTGTCAGGCGCCTGCTGAAAATGCGGTTAGATAATCTTATTTATGAGTTTCAGATACCAAACCAGGCCTTTCGAGCTTACTTGGGCAAAGGGAAGCGATGAGTCTGGAACTGAGCGGCCAGGCCCGGCTTCTTCATCTGCTCGAACAGCCCGATGAGATTGTGGGAGTACAGCTGGAAGGTTTTACCTGCACAGCGTGGGACACAGCGTATCCCATCATCAGTTTCATTACGGGCAATAATTTCTAAATATTTTTGACAAACTTGGATCTCCTGAAGCAGTTTTCACATGTAGAAAGGTTAGATGTGGACAGGGGTAAAAACAGAAGTGTGATGATGATGATGTGAGTCATGATTACCTTCTGATGAAGCCAGTTAATAGAATATCAAATCAAGCCAGGGGAGAGGAGGGTGGACAGTGTCCAAGGGAAGAGGAGAAGAGAACAGAGGTTAAGTAAACCAAGGTGCAAAACTGCTGAAGGTAAAACCGAAAGCAGACCTGACGCTTCATAATCCCATCTTCAACTCTTAAGATGAGAAAAGGAGAAGTCGTTGGGACATCCAATTGAAGACAGTTTGGTTTCAAATGATAGCTAGCACATCTGATTTCTATATGGAAGACACTGTTCTTTGTAAGCGTAGCCAAGGGTAATATAACTGCGTTTCTTCAGTAAAGGGACAGGCCGTAAAGCCAGATGTGCCCCTCTTGGGTCACTGCTACAAGTATAAAGCTATTAGAGAGGCTTTCTGGGGCTAAACAAAGTACACAGTTATTTTTGGGCACAGATATAGCGGATGTGTTGCCTCAGGGGAGCAGCCAGATAACACAGGACAAAGAAGCAGCAGGTTATGACTGTGGCTGTTAAAGCAGGAGGTTGTTATAAATCCATCACCTACCTGATAAAGACATCAGGTTGTTGTTGATAACGTACAGCCACGTGCATTTCCTTGGGAAGAGCTAAACAGAGATTCAAACACAATAATTCAATAACTAAACATTGGCTTGTAAAAGAACAGAGTCAACAGTCAAACTGTCCAATCAGAGCTCAGCAAGTTTTCTCCACACCTCAAAACACAAATAATTCATTATGATGTACCAAACTCTTTATTGTGTTTCGGTTGTTTTGCTCCACCAACTTTAGGATTATGATTAAAGATGAAAAGTGACGAGATCGGTTCTGTTTATCAGTCTGACTCTTTAGCAGATGTCTGACTGCTTTCTGTATACACAGGGTTTCAGTACAACAGCTCATTATGTCTCAACTTGACACTGAAGTAGAAAGAGAAATGAAAACTTAAAAAGGTCAAAATAAATTCTTAAAAAAAATAAAATAAAAAACACTACAATGCATGCACACACTTCTGATTATTTAAACAACTAAGATCAACTCACATTGCTTATTAGAATTGTGTAATGCACTCAAGTTCCGAAATAGCTGGTGTTCTTTGCACAAAGCCCAAACTGACTGAGATGTTGAAAGCTCGTTTCTTCCTCTCTGCCATGATTGTGTCAAAATTTGATAAAAGAACGTGATCAGCTTGGACGTATATCAATCAGAAGGAACTAATAATTTGTGACCAGTTTGTGCAGGCTACAACTGCCAGCCCATGAATAATTTATTTTAATTATGATCGATTTATCTCTAACAAAATATGTATCACAGACTTTGTAGGTAGCTGCAGTTAAACCACAGCTTAAAAAACCATTACTTAAACTGGGGGTCTTAGCTATTATAGACCAATCTCCAAACTTCTTATTTCTAAAATTCTTAGTAGTATTTATCAAACAATTAACTGATCATTTGCAGAGGAATGGTTTATTTGAAGAGTTTCAGCCAGAATGCAGAGTACATCAGAGTGCACTCCACAAACCGCACTAGCAAAGCTTACAAATGATCTCGTGGCCTCTGATAGTACACTCATCTCTGTGCGTCTGTGTTTTATATATTCAGCTATGAAGTCAGATTAAAATTAATTAGTTAAACTACAGGCATATAAACTGGTGTGTGAATGTGTGTGTGAATGGGTGGATGACTGGATGTGTAAAGCGCTTTGCGGTCCTTAGGGACTAGTAAAGCGCTATACAAATACAAGCCATTTCCCATTTCCCATAAAGGCTTGGATGAGCTACTATCAATCTTCCAAATTCTGAATTCAAATGAAAGTGAGGTTTGATCTGAATTCGGTGATTTTTGACCATGATATATCCTTCAATGTGCACATTAAACAACTATACAGGACTAATTCATGCATTCATTGTTTCTAGGCTGATCAGGTTGCTTTTACAGTTCCATAAAAAGCCCCTAGTTAATCTAAAATGCTGCAACAAGAGTACCAAAAGGGACTATAAAAATATATATTAGCTTCTGGTCTTTAGCTCCCTGTTGGATTGAAAATCTTTTTCCTCACATATAAAGTCTTGTGTAATCTGGCCCCATTGTAACTCGAAGACCTCATACTATCATATTATCTCAACAGAGCACTTTGCTCACAGACTGCAGGCTTCCTTGGGTTTCCTAGAATTTCTAAAAGTAAAATGGTTTCAGAGCCTCCCTCCTGTGGAACCAGTTTGGATTCAGGAGACTATTAAGATTAGATTGAAAACTTTCATTTTTGATAACGCTTTCAGCTATGGGTGGATTCTGAATTATCCCTTAGTTATGCTGCAGTAGAACACCCATGATAAATATAATATAAAGCAGCTTTTGTGTATTCCTGCCTGAAATCAATAAAACAGTTTTATCTGTGTGCGTCCCATAAAGACTCCCAAGCAATAGAATCAGGGTGGAGCTTCACAAAAAATTACAATTTCATTTTCAAGCAAGTTTCAGCTGCTGTTACCTGCTCCATTGTAGCTTCATGCAACTCATTAAGATTCAGAGTATAAATGCCATCTTCTGTCCCAAAGATTAGGTACTGATCTAGAAGAGGGATTAAAAAACAACAACATTGTGTTAGTAAAATAGCCGAAACCCTCTGTGTGTGGTATGCTCACTGCTCTTTGTGTACCTTTGGTGTCTGGATGGATCCATGACGTGGCACAGTTGATCTTCAATGGACAGCCATCAAACACTTTAGAGAAGCAGGCTCCCATCTGCAATGAAAAGCAGCACAGCTCAAAGCAGGCAGCCTCTTAAATGTCAGCCAGAGTTTAATGAGCTGAGCTGAACCACAAAGCAGAAAGCTCTGTGGACCCCAAATATCTACAGAATGTACAGTAGAAGCTCAGACGAGAGTTTAATAACAGTCTCAGTGAAAGCGGGACGGCGGGAACCGTGAAGGACAATACAAATGATTCACTCACCAGTACTTTAGGAGTGGGTGGCAGGCCGTTGATAGCTGGTTTCTAAGGAGGAGGGGAGGAAATGAAAACCATAAGATAATATAGATGCAAAAGACAGAACAATTATCCTAAACTTAGCTCCATAATTTTAAAACCAGCCTGAACAATAAGCAAAAGAACAAAATGCTTGTGTGAGTGTCCTGTCAAAGTCAATTAAATATGAAACATGAATGGATGCCAAGTTTCCCCCATTAACCAGCCACATTTGGATATAACAAAGGAAAAGCATCATATTTGAGGTTTCAGTTTGAGTTCAGTCAGCTAGCTGGAGGCACTGCATGTATCAAATGTATGCTGTATGTTGTAGTATCACATGACATTTTATCCTTAATCCAATGAGACTAAATGTAGCTATTATGGGTTACAATCAGAAACTATAAACTCACAGGGAATTCCTTTTTCTCCTTCCGGTTTTGCTCACTGGATGGTGGCTTGGGACTCCCTCCATTCACACTGCCATCTGAATCATTATCTGTAATGAAAAACCAGGCAGGTAAAATTACACTTACACAGTATTAATATCAGTTCACGCTGTCAAACAAGGAGGGTGTGAATCCAAAGATCAACCATGTTTACATCAGGCTCCCTTACCTTTAAGTTCAGATTTACTTGGAGCTTGCAAAAAAAATAAAACATTTCAGCGCTTATGAAGAAAAATGAAGAAGACAAAGTATGCAGACTCATACTGTGAATAAATCTGGATTTAGAAATAGACACAGATATGCTGAGACTCACCAGGATCCGAGGAGTGCGACAAAAGGCCGGGGCTACTGACGCTGGCTGACAGGAGGTCTGGAGATGAGTTCTCCACCTTGTTGCCCTGCTCAGGTGTGCTCTGTCTGCGAGCCACTTGGCTCGGTCCATTCTCCGAGTTAGGGAACCTCTTTACTGTCACAGACCTCTCATCGTTAAGGCCCATTTCCTCTGATGAGGTGCTTGAAGTTGGCTGAGAAGAAACATAACACTACAACACATTTAATCTTTACTTAAACCTAAAAAAAATTACAGCAAAAGTAGACATCTTTAAATTTAGGTGTTACCTTTGGAGGCAGAGGAGGAGGAACGCCTGGCTTGATGGTTGATCTGAAATTGAACCATTTTTAGCAGTAAGGTGTAAACCAGCAGAACAAAAGGTCATGCATTCATGATAAAATTTAAATCTGATGGCATAACTCACCGCTCCGTATCATCAAAGGCATCTTCAAGATGGGCGACGTGTCCCCTATAGGACAAACACAGTAATGAGTAACGCGGAAAGTAAGACTCATTTGGGTTTAGGAGGAATGCAAATGTTTATATGAAGTCCTATCTTTGAATGAGAACAATGAGGGGAAGATTCTGTGTTACTACAGACTTTAGATCACATTTGAGGTGACCTAAACCTACTGGGGACAATGATATTATTATGACTATGACCACTACTATAAACTACCAGTTAAAAGTAGGTTTCAAAACAGCTTCAATGCAGTTGAGCCCAAAATGGTTAGGCTGACACTTCAGCACTTTTTCTCTTCACACAACAGTAGTACACACAGCTTAAATCTACAGTAATCGTCACACCACACATGGTGAATGAAGAGGAGGCAGAAAGGGAGGTGGGCGGACCACGCTGAAAAAATGGTTGTGGTGCAGCAAGGAGGGTGTGGATTAGATGGCGTAGCTTATTACAGCACATGCAGTGTTAGTGTTACCGTTGGAACAATTCATCCTCAACGCTTTTGAGAAGGCTCCTTCGAGGGACAAGACGAGAGCGACACCGACAGTCAAAAAGAGGACAGAGAGAAGGTGAAGGAGGAAAAAAACCCCAAAAAACAAACAAACAGTCAAAGCACATGGACATGTGAGAGGGAGCTTAAAGACCAAAGTGACATTTCAAAGTGCAAAAGGGGGGCAAGGGGAGTAGGGGAGTGAGCTCATGTACAGCCATAGGTTAGGTCCAGTGAGGAAGCATGTTAATATGAGACACAGTGAAGAAAATCTATATACACAGAGAATCAAGAATGAGTAGTTTCTTTAGGACTAACATGTTTTGACTGTCTCAAAGTAAAAAAACAAACAAAACAAACTCAGACGATGTGAAATCCAAACAACAACAAATCTTTAATTTGCCTTAAATTCATTTGTCTGGTTAAGCCTCATGAGGCGCATTTATCTAAGACAAACCAGGTAGAGACTGAACGAGAACAACTGGGGGTAAATGGGAGCAGTTCCCATGACAACAGTTTCCATGGATCACCTGGTTGTTATTCCTCCTTCTGCAAAAGGACTCCAGGGGGAGAAGTCATTATCTTTGACATCCTGTGGAAAAGCATACATTCACAGAAATAGATATTTACATAGCTGCAGTTTTGTTAATCATCTGATATCTTTTTACTCCACACACGCACGCACGCACGCACGCACGCACGCACGCACGCACGCACGCACGCACGCACACACGCACACACACAACAAACAGAAACTAAAATTAGTGTTAAACAGAAAATGATTTAAACAGAACATGATAATCACCGTTTCATAATGAGCCGCAGTTTCCTTCTGTACTGGTGCTTTAAACTGGAGCTTGTCAACTGTAAAAAACAGAGATGGTGTTTCTTTTCTTTTCTCCCTTTCTTTGCGCACATCTTTGACACTAGAGGGCATCAGCATCCAACACTTCAACACACACAAAGCACTGGAGTTATCAACATTGGGCATTAGTACCAGAAAACTTGGGAAAGAATTCCTTCCTAACCTAAAAACAGGTGTAAGAACAAACCCAAAGCAGATCATCTGCTTCCACAACAGTTAACCTGCCAAAACACTACAGAGATCCCTCACTGATTTACGATGTTACGACTTGAATGTTTGGTCTGTAGCTTCGAGACGAGTTGCTCACTAAAGACAGACACAGGTTAAACTTGACGCTGACCAGACCTGTTCCCTTTGGGGAAATATTAGTGTGAGGAAACATGAATTACAGATACATCACAGGACAGATTCTTCAGCAGTTTAGACTTCAGGTTGCGTTCTGTCAAACAGTTGATCCAATAAGGGTGTCTGGTTTGCTGTCCAGTATAAATACGACATGATTCGGCTGTAATTATGAAGGTGAAAGAAATCAGCCCACATAATCACCTTCGCATTAACAAAGACGCGTTGTATTAAAGAATTCAGACCACAGATCCCTCCCCACCTCCCCTTTCCCATGTTTTTCTTCTCAACATATCCAGATAGTGTGGAGGTTGGGAGGTAAGAAAAACAATAAAAAAGTTTAAAGAATTGAAGCCGAGTGATCAGGTGAGTCTTACGAGGCAAGCTTTGCTTTCTTGTCAGGGTAAGATTAGTCATTTAAATGCAATTTCAAGTCAGTCAGCCTAACAGGAACCAAGATGTCACAATATCCAAATTATTCAGCCTTACAAAAAAGCTGAAGTTACATTAGGTAGCCACTATATGCAGACAAAATCGCCTTATTAGTACCATTTAAATGTCAAACCGAGTGTTCCATTTCTACAACATTATCATATTTCTAATGAAATCTTAGGGGTGAGGGTTGGAATTAGACAAACACACACTGTCTCACTACTCTCACACTGACCTGCATCCACCCTGTGTCCCTCAGTGAAGCTAGGACTTGAGGGTGGCTCTCTTTGGTCTGTTCCATTGTTTGCTTCATGGTGGAGGGAAGGTCATATAACAGTGAGAAATTTAGATAAAAGAAACCAGACAAGAAGTACATCTGATACAAGCGATCACAGCACAGACGAGCACAAAACACAATGCAGCATGGTATAAATACCACACCTATCTCAACGCCAGGCAGCTGTTAGGTCATTCTAAAATGATGAAATGAAGAAATGGCCACAAACTACTGACACAACAGGCACAACACTGCATTCGGCTTTATCTATCACAACTAACGGCGACACAAAAAAAAACCAAAAAAAAAAAAAACACAGCTTCCCTGAAGGGGCAGGGGACAAGATGTAGAACTGTGACAACTGGACCCATCGCCAAATTCTTGAAAACAAATTCTGGCTAAAAACTTGAGATTTTTAGGAAAACTCAGAGACCCTTCAGACAAGCTATTTTGCAGGATTCCTTGAGCAACAGATGAGACAACACTTAACATGTAAAAATAGCACAAGCGACTTTACTTTCTCTTCCATGAATCCACAGACTTTTTTTTTTAGACACGCCAAAACATGCTGTGGCCTGGAAAGGTGCCAGCCTCTGCTGAAGGATTAAAGGAATGACCCTTGGTGATGCCACCAGACCTAGATCGACCTAACCACTCACAACAGCTAACACGCAAACCAACGACAGGACAGAAGCACAGCGAGCGATTGCGGAGAGGGGCTGGCCTTAATGATCCATTTAGCTTTGATGTTCACTTACAGTCGATCTCTGAGCGCGTCCTCTCAGCTCTGGCATGCTTGTTGGTGGAGCGGATGGTGTGTCTGACTTCGCTGTTTCCCTGAAACTGATGGTGAAAGACAGAATTTTTATTGAGGGAGCAGCACTTCAGAAGACAGTAAAATGTTAGCAGCTTATATAATATTCAGTGTGTAATTATTAGTTATCGCATTATCTTTTTAGATTATCTACAAAATTTGAGTTACGGTTAGCCAAAGCTGAGCTGAGACCAGCTTTTCTGGAGCATGATCACATTATTATGCATCCCAGTGGCTGTTTGTTTGCAACAAGCTCTATTGCTTGCAGTCAATAGCCTTTAGAGTTTTTTCACTCATCGTGGCCAAGACAGTGCTACTGCTGTCAGTGGGAGAAAAGCACAATGGTCCTTTAAAAAGCGCTGGTACCACCTCTTTGGCTGCCACATAGATGTGATGTTGAATCCAGTCGGAATAATAATGTCATTGGAGAGAATCAGGAAGAGGGGGAAGGGAAGTTTTAGGGGAACATGAAAGACCTGAAAGAAGCTCGCTGGTTATAGTTCACCGCTGAAAACATGTCACACATTCTAATATTTACATTCACTGATAAGAATCTGTCGTGTAGCTCAAACAGCAAGTGATAGTTTAACGTACTTCTTTAAATCAGTTATTTGCAACAAGTTCAAACATGTTCAAACAAACATGTACCAAGAACTGCATTACAGGTTTAATATTTTCAGGGTATAAATAAAAGTTGTGTGTTTATATTTCTGATTACTAGCTTGTTGACTGGGTTGGCTTTGATTTTCTTAGACAATCTCCTAACAACACACATTTCTATATATGATTTGGAGTCAGTTATTACCTCAAGGTCATCCTCATCCATTTCTCCAAAATTCTGGTGGTTGTCCGGGTTGTTCATCTTATCAATAAGCTCTGTGGCAAGTCTCCTCGTCAAACCCGTCTGAGCCATAAACACATGCTGGGAGAAACACTAAAGAGTTAGAGATCTTTACCAGGATCATAACAGGAAAACAGCTGTTTGTGTTAGACACCTGACACTAATTTGACACATAAGAGTCATAAAGGTATAGAAGCAAAGAATTTAGATTCATGTGGGGGTGGATGAAAAGGAAAGCACACTCTCTGTCAGTTCAAAGATTTTTTACAAATCATGACCTTATCAGGTCTTAAATTTAGGGAAATACTACCCGAGTTGTTAAATAATGACATCATCTGAGGTTGTATTTACCTAATTTTAAGACATGCAAAGAACCCCATTTCTTTTATTATGTCCTGATGCATAAAACTTTTGTATTTAAAGAGGGTGTACTTTCTTTTCAGATTGCAGATTGTAGGTAGTGTTCTACCCCAAAAGCTTGTTACAGATCACCAACTCCTAGCTATAAGGATAAATCATCACATTCCAGGACTTCTGGGATGCAACTATCCTCAGAGATACATGCTGTACTAATGAGACGAGAATACACTGTGCTTGTATACCTAAAAATTAGAAACAGGTGCTAACTGAACTCTGGCTCCCATCCTAAAGAGCTGAAACTAAGATAAGCTTTAATAAATACGAAACACTGAAAACAGTTCAAGGCCAGAGTCTGACGGCAAGCCAAACACTGAGAACGTCAGCCAAACCACACAGAAGCTGAGGAGGCCAGCTGGGGTTCATAAGGCTCTGCTGAATTTGGACAGAATGACAACTTCTATTTGTTTGTCAGGTGTTTTAGATTTGCAAAGGAACATAGGCCAACAAGCAAAAGAAAAAAAGAAGACGAAGAAGACACTGCAAAAAACAACAGACTCTCCGAAAACATTCACATTTTTTAAACATCAGCGCTCATACTGCACTATATTTTTTTTATTTTGAACATTTCAACCACGCATGGAAAACAGAGTAATATTTATTACCCCTAGAATTTTTTCTGCAGTGGGCCGCTTCTTTGGGCTCTTTGTTAAACACACTTTCACAAAGTTATGGAAGGCAGGAGACCTGTTGGATAAGATAAGTTTGTTTAAAACAACGATTATTCATATTATCTAAGAGCAAGGTATAAAGGTATAAATTATATCGCAATCCAACAATAGCATTGTGATTACTTTGGAACACTCACCATTTGCTCTTATCTTTTAGCTTCGGAGGCTGGAAGCTACTCTTCGACATCAAAAACAAGGCCCTACAGCAGATAAAGGAATGAGGATTTAATGACGCCAAGGAGGAAAATGTATTAATATATTATGTAAGGGAGCTCTAACTGATCATTTATGGGGAGGAAGTAAAACATACCTCATTGGATGCAAGTCAAACATCGGAGGCTGGAGCTCAGCCAACTCTATGGCTGTGATGCCAACAGCCCAGACGTCACACAGCTGGTTGTAGCCCCCGTTCTTCTCCACTGCAGCTACTTCAGGAGCCATCCTAAAGAAAGTGAGGACAGAGATTTAGCAGTGGCTCATTTGTTAGAATAAAAAGCAGAAGTCAGCTTTAGTGAAAGAGCAGAGGCCTGAATGTACCAGGGTCTACACATCTATAGCGTGTGACATTGAACTTTCATCTAGAAAATGGTGAAAAATATTCTAGGATGGAGCTGAAAAGGCTTAGAGTCTTTCACCAGCGCTCTTTAACCAAACTAACAAAAGCTGTCAAGGGCCTAGAGGCCTGTTTTACACAGATGACACACTCACCAATAAGGTGTTCCGATAAAGGACTTTCTTTTGGCAATGGTGGCTGTTATTTTGGCTGCAACTCCAAAGTCAGCTGTAAGAAGGATAACAGGGCTTTACAGATTATGTAATGCACATACAGCTAAAGGCTGTTCAGGAGTTCAGGTTCTCATGAAATAAAGATGCTGAAGAGGAACTTACCCAACTTCACGTCTCCGTTGTCTGTCAGCAGTATGTTGGCACCCTGTAAAGAGTAAACATTTGATTTATGCTGAGAAAATCCATTTAAAAAACATACAACAAGAATTTATTAACATTAGAATGAAGCTTGATTCTCATGTAAAACAACGTTTCAAAAATGTACATTAGATTCAAACAGTTGTATCTATTATGGATCTCAATATGATCACTTCAGGCACACACTGTACTGCTGTGAGCACAGGAGCTCCGCCCACCTGCTCCTCAAACCTTCTGTTTGCGAGGGGGAGCCAATCAGAAAAAGTTGGCTTAAAGAGTGTTTCAGAGATTGAACTGAAGAGCTATATCAAAGCAGATAAGGATCATCTTATAATGTTAATGACGTAAAGTCGCTCAAGCAGAGTCTAAAAAGATAAATACAGGGCCAGAAATAACCACAATAACAGCTTTATATGTGTAAAGATTTCTCAGCAACACCCGGCATGTTACTATCCTGGCGTCTCGTAAACTTGGAGTAGTATCACAGCCTTTAATAGTTTCACTAATATTGTTTCTGCTGGCTGTGACTGACGGTGTCTCTGGTGGCATCCTGCGGTGAGAGTAGAGGAAACAGGAAGTGCTTGCTGCATAGAGCTGAAAAAGATAATAGATCCAGCCCTGACCTTTATGATAACACATGAGAGCGAAGTTCCAGGCTTTAGTGCATGCATCGAGCAAAGTTAACTTCAGCTCAAAAGTGCAAAAGTAGCATCAGTCACATGCTTCCGAGCAAGCACACCCAGTTATGCTTTTCCTGTGACTTTGGTTTTACACCTATGCTGCCATGTCCGACCTCTGCCCCATTTTGAGGGCCACCAATGCATTCATGCTGACATTAATAGTACTGAAACTGCTACTTGTGCTGCTGCTTTTTCTTGAGATGTTCTGAAATTTACTGCTTAAAGTATCATCAGACGGTCGGTGTTTGTATGTGATGTATTACAACAGCCACGATAAGGAGACAAAATTCACATTCAAAGAAAATGAAATAAAAACCAATTGTACCTTGATATCGCGGTGCATCTTCCCCTTAATGTGGAGATATCCCAAACCCTGTAAAGGAAGGCACAGCATTACGTAATGACCACATTTGAAACCACAAACTCTGTAACGTTTCCTCAAAATATTCCAAGTAAATTACCTGTAAGGTCTCTCTGCAGACGTATGCTATTTGAAGCTCTGACAGAGGTCCAGTCACTATTACACACATTCATTCAATGTTAGTAGGGCTGAAGACAGAGATGGCACAAGGTGCATAGCAATAAAACGTAGTTCATGTCTGCACCTTGCCATGTATGAATAAAACTAAAGCTCACCATGATAGATGTCCTGCAGAGATCCTCCCCCGCAGTACTCCATGCATATCCAAAGTTTCTCTCGACTAGAAAAAAAAAAGCAGAATTAAGAACATTTTAACCACTTATGCAGTCACAAAATACACCAGAGCAAACAAACATTTTGAGAAGCTGCGAAGCTTGTTTTAGAAAAAATAAAATAAAATTGCTCCCTGATAAAAAAAACAACTAAGAATAAGAGGTGTAAGAGTTCTGAAACTGGAAATGAATCCTCCATAGAAAGTTTCTTCCTGTTTCACATGAAAGCTGAACATCTAAAAAGCCTTCAGGTAAAGCGTGTGCTGAAAATACAACAAGCGATCGCTGCTGTGGTGAGAAGTTTTCTCTCAGCTTTGTTGTTCACACGCTACACCCTAAAAAACATATAAAAACAGACCAAAAACAGTAACAAGGCCTTATAATTTAGAGAATGGTTGCAGTCCTAATAAAAACGACACGTGAACCAGTAGAGGGGTTGCTCACTGCCACCTTGTTTCACTCAACATTTAGGTGGTCATGGAAACCATTTCAGGTAACTAAAGGGGTCAACAGGAAACTTAAAATTTCCCCAGATAAACAGGGGTTCCTTTGATTAAATTAAGGTAGTTTTATAATAATTAATGCACAGTTCATTGCTCATTAACGCTTTACTGTATCCAGTTGAGCTCTGTGTGGCAACGCCACATAAGACATGCCTGCTGAGATAAGACATACAGCTCTCTGCACGAATAGCCAAATAAAATAGTTCAGAGGCTTTTATTCCATTTAAACCTGCTGGAAGTCTAAGGAAGATGTGGGCGGAACCGGGCCAACTTCCTCTGAAATACCAGCCACAAATCATGGACTTCATTAAAACAGAAGAATAGCATCCTGGCACCGAAGGGCCTAGTCAGCACCCGTCTGCCCAGTTGAAGAGTCTGAGTCATACTTTCACACACACAGGTTTACTAAGTAATTAAATACATCATGTGAGTTTCAGGCAGTGGCTTGTTAAATCCTTTTGACAGTTACATATGAATTCCACAAATGTTATGCACTCGACTGGCTGTGAGAGTGAGGAAAAAAAGAAAACAAACTGTGAGGGTAAAATGACTACGCAGGAGCATTTTGTGCTGGCTCTTACCAGAGGTAGCTCCCAAAGTAGGCCACAATATTGTGGTGCTTGCATTCCTTCACCATGAAGATTTCCTGCTGTATGATGGAAAAGTCATCCCCTGGAAACAGAGAGAGAAATCACAGACACACGGACCAAAAAAAGTGTTTATTTCATTTTCTGCCCTGCTTTGTTTTAAAATGAAAAATTACTGCAGTCTTAAAATAAAAACCATTTAGTTTAAAAGATCATGTAAAAACCCTCAGAGGTAGTATGTTTTTTGGGCACTAAAGTCTGTTGACACAAACGACCACACAAGCATCCAGCGTGTGACAATGCTTGCATCTTCCTTAAACTTTAGGCTTTAAAAAGGCAAAAAAACAACCCTAAATCTTCTCTTTGTTATCTTTTCAGTTCAGTAAACAAAAAGTCTTCCCATGTTTGCCAAGGTTTCACCATATTTTATCCCTGTGTAAATACAGCAGGATACAGAACACTCAATGACATGAGAGGTTTTAAAGTTTATGTGGTATAGGTCATTATCAAAGCAGCATTCCAGCTCAGCAAAGATCACCACCACATTTAACCAGTAGGAAGCAAAAAGACAAAAATATGTAAGCTCAGCTGTCCCAGTTGAGCATAGAAAGACAGCCCTGGAATACATTAACAGCTGGTTAAGATCAACTACACTCTGTGACTGTCATCACAGGCAATGCTTTAAGCTTAAGTTCATATATAAATGTCTTTGGTTCCGCGATCAATCATCCAGGTTAGGAAATGAAGAAGTACTCAAACTGATGAAGCTTTTCTCCCAGTGAAACGCTACGTGCAGATGAACAAAATCCACTTTCTTTGATTCACACATAAATATACTCTCTGCTTAAATAAATAGTAGGTTGCACATCATTGGTAGTGACAGGAAATTACTGAAAACAAACTTATTTCCTTTCCAGGCTGTGGTCAAACCTGTGAATTCTTGTAACTGAGGTGGTATGTGAACAGACCTCTTTTTTTGCTTCTGTTATACAATCATCAGAGTAAATTAAACTGAGCTGCATTACACAACAATACTGTGCTTCAGACACCAAACCAGGTGGTTTGGGGTCAGCTTTTCTGATACAGGGCTAGTTATACTCAGAAAGAAAGCATGATCAGCAGAAAAACTTCCTGAAGCACAGCGGCTCGTTATTGTGCACAAACACTTTGCAAGCAACTAGGCAACTTGCGTACAGCCAACCTGTTTTCAGTGTGTCTGGGACAGTTTAGGCTTTTTCACGTGCCTGGAATGCAAACACGAGTCAAACTATTTAAACAATACACGAGTCGTGTCTTAAAATAAACCAAACACTATCTATATGCCTTTGATTTTCCTACATATAACTCAGTATAGCAGAAAGCACACATTTCCGTGCGTCACATTATTTTAAGTGACACAGAAGGAGACTTTTTTCCCGAAAACTCATTCAGTCACCAAGGTGGCATGTCAGACATTCTGCTTACAGCTTTTACATAGCTGAAATGTCAAAGAAAAGTTTACCAGAAGGAAGACGTATTGCAAAAGTCGAATACACCTCCAACTGCTTTTTACACGCACGCTGGGATATTCCTGTTAATCTGCCTTTAAAAAGCTTTAATCAGATTCACAATTAAATCTACTTGGTAAAGTTTCTTTTTCCATTTACTCAACACACTGCCATAGTTTTTACTTCTGTACTTTTTGTTACACATTCAACATGTGCAATGATGACGATTGAATTACTCGGTGCTCAATATGGTCAAGAGACGCCTCAACAGGAGGAAGTGGAGCATTGGCGTAATTCTGCTTGACTCCCTCCACTCCATTTGTTAAATGTCCTATAGATAAGAGGCTATAATAAGAATATGAGTAATGCCTCACACTCACCGGACCTTGTGAAAGCAACTGCTTGACAGCTTTGACGCAAAGCTCCAATTTTTTTCATGGAATCCTACATGAAGCCTCACCTTGGCGAACAGGGTTATAACTATGTCATACCACATGTGTACAGGGAGAACTAGTGTGGATCACAAACAATCTTAAATATATCTGTTGACTGACAGCAAAGGGTTTGAAGAGCCACAAAAATTTGAGCAGGAGAAATTTTAGTGAGTGAGCTTAGTACAGAAAACAAAATACATAACAAGTCACCCCACAATCTTCTCTTCTTGGTGAGCAGAGGCCTAAGAGTTTAGCCACTTCCTCCCAGATCGAGCGCTTCCCCCTGCTCTGAATATACACTATGCCTCTCATCGTGTCAAGTTTCATTTCAGTATGTAGGACTTTTGTCGAAACCTGTTACCGATAATCTCAGAAATAAAGTCCTTTTTTAATTTAAAAACATATCTGACGGTAGAAGAAGATGGCTTTATTTTAACTGACTGCTAACTGGAACCATCCAAAGATGAGAAACAAGATTAGGAAACATTAAAAGTTACTGTTTATGTGTTGAAATTTAAAAAAAAGAAAGTAAAATAAAAAAAAAGGTAAGTCTGGTGACATAGTTCTGAGAATCTCTAGTGGAAACTGCTGGGAGGTTTTTGCAAACACACAGAACTTAAAAACTACAGAGTCACAAGACGACCAGACTAATGATGAAGTGATTATGAGTTTGTACCAAAAAAAGAAAAAGAAATGTCCTTCTCCATTTGTCATTAATGGTCACACAGTGACAACCCACACCAATTTGGTTCAGTGGTTATTTTTCTTTTAATGCTGCAGTCAAAAGCCCCACAGTCTCACCGCCAGAAGGTTTTACCACTCCTAACTCTTTTTCTGTCCCGTATTTTCTTACGGGCGTCACTCCTGGTTAAACCTGTTTGATTGCACGGTCCACCCAAAGCTGTTTACCTCGAGCACAGAAAGGAGGGCCTCTTGCGAAAGATTAGGTAAAGAAAGGAGTCCTTCTTTGACCAAAGCTGGGTCAAAAAAAAGAAAAGAAAAGAAAGGAAAGGAACTCTGAACACAGGTTTAGATCATCTTGATAATCTATTGAGTTAACCTGTAACAATTTTTGCTTTAAAGCCTTTGCAGTCCAACCTTCTCACTTCATCTGATATTTTCTGATCATTCCTATATAACCTGTCAAGTCTGCACAAGTCATATCGACCATTTTGCACAGTCCATCATAAAAACAAGAAACGTTCCTCCCTCGCCAAGTCTGTCTTTTGGCATGCAGCTCACTTTCCTAATTTTTTTTTTTAACAGGTTAAGCGTGACAAGAAAGACGAGAAATGTTTCTTTGCATCTGTTTACGACCAGCCTGCCAATTAAAAAAAACAAACTATCTTGAGCAGTCAAAACATGTGATGCACGTTTTTATAAAGTGCCTTTCGTTCAACTTAATCAACAAGAACCTTCATCAGAAAAAAAAATCAAACAAAGAAAATACGTTGCGGCTCAACTGCATTACATAACAAGATGGGACATGTTTTGGCCCTCAACCAGCTTCAGCTTTCTGAAATTTGTAGTTGAAATATTCAGCTTGTGGTCTCCATCAGACAAATTTAGCACCATTGATCTCAGTCATTGTCATAAGCCGAGGCCACCAAGTCAGGATAAATTCATACTTTTATGCTCTGTCCTGCAGGAATCCATACTACCGCACAATAATATATAGAATAATAATAATATATATCAAGTTCATGGATCAAACATTTAA
This sequence comes from Aulonocara sp. 'chitande type north' Nkhata Bay, assembly GCF_057382095.1. Lineage (NCBI taxonomy): Eukaryota > Metazoa > Chordata > Actinopteri > Cichliformes > Cichlidae > Aulonocara > Aulonocara sp. 'chitande type north' Nkhata Bay. The sequence goes on from NC_141362.1 coordinate 20,173,999, forward strand.
ACATTTGACAAGAAGAACAAATGTAAACACTGATTAGTGATCCTATGATTCTTCATTGACCCAGACATGTGATGAATGAAAGAAAAGCATAAACAGGAGTGAATGTCCTCCTTCGCTGTTAATCAGCTGAGCTCTGTCTGGTCGCTGGTGGTACAAAGCCCTCTCCGTAATCCCACTAATCTGGATCGTGCTAACTCTGTCACTAGGTCATTACCAGCATAAACCCCAAAGTGGAACCAGTCTTTCTGTTCCTTGTACACAAAACCACACATCATACTCCTGCTGGGAAATGAGATTTATTTTTCACTGTTTAGATATTTGCCTTTTCTTGATAAATATTATATAAAATCTTCAGTTTACGTAAGAAGTCCAGTTTTGTTGCAGTAAAAAAAATTTTTTTTACAGTTATTTGAGGGGAGTTTTTTTCTGTAAAATGCTAAAAAGCTGTGTGTTTTCTTTTCACTGCGATGAGATAATGAAATAAAGGTAACAGCTCTTACCTGGTTCCAACTTTATGACCTTCACAGCAGCAAGCTCTCCGGTTTGTATGTTTCGAGCCTGAAAAACACAATAACACAATTTTAACTGAGGCTTTAACTGTAGGTTGCTCACCGCCTGTTAACTGTATTGACTGAAACACTGACTATAGAGACCAAATAAACTTGAACACAAAAGTCAATAAAGAAAAGAAGTTGTGGCCAACCAGCATTATAAATTAGCCACCAGGGAAAGGCCGGACACCGTCTGTGACTTATGAATAAATGTCTGAATGTCTGCATATTTTAGTCATTCCTCAGTTAATTTTTTGTTTCTTCCCTGAATCACTTCATAATGCCGACAAGCATGTTTGTATTTCATAGATTTTACAAAGCATCCATCATGTGTAAAAGTCCTGTGCTACAGCAGGTTTCACTGAAGTCCAAATCCAGGTCAAGACGGGATGCTGCCTAATCCGAGAGAGTGAAATGTCTGGACGAGCGGCTAAATCAGCCATAAACCACAAAACCCAGCAGCCTGGGCATCTTTCAGTAGTGGAATGTGGTGGTGATTCACACATGTAAACAGCAACCCAAACAAAGCTTTAAACTGTTTAAAATGCAGCTGCGTGCACACAAACATAAAGACATTTAAGAAAACAGAACAATTTTTTCCTACTGTGCACATATTACGAGAGCATGTGACTGTTCTGCTTTAAACTCAAGTGTGTTTAGTATTTGTGTTGAACCTCTGTTTGTTACTTCCTGAAGCAGAGGTAACCAACCTAAGAAATAAGCCACTAAAGGGGGGAGTTTTCATTATAATACCCACATACAAGATGAAGCAGAGAATATGTAGCATGTGACACTGTTTCTCATTTCCATTAGGATTCTTTCCATCTCTCTCTCACGTCTCTGGTCTCATGTTTGCGCAAATTCAGGGTAATTACAGTGAGGCTGATTCCTTCAAACTGAACATATACATAGAACAAAGTGAGTAAACATCATAAGTGTGAAAGACCTGGCACTTTTCACAACTCAAAATACCTCCAGGTACCCCATTATTTTGGGAAAACAAAACTTTTCTAGCATTTTTTTTTTAAGTCAAATTTGATTGTTGAGCCTATAAGTGCAGTTTTAATGCCCTTGTGACAATCAAAATATAAGTAATTTAGATAAGGCTGTAAAATAGCTGGTCAAATAATGGATGTGTAACTAAGATGGCTGCTGAGTGGTGAGACTAGCTTCTAGAATGATTTTACTACAAGTGACTGACTATTTACAGTATCCCTTAGTTCCCTCTTTGTCCCTCAACACTTAACTTTGATGCAAATATTTTCAAAGCCATCGATACTCCATTCATCTACTGGCCTTCCAAGATTGGTTTTTCCCTTTCTAATTGTGTTATATGACAGGAAATTGACCAGAAAAAGATTCACAACCTGGGGAATTACTCTACAACTAAAGAAAACCAAAATAACCTCCACAGAGATGCCATGAAATTGTTAAACCAATATATTCACATGTAGTAAACATTCAAAGGTGAGGAATGCCATGCTGAGGACTTTTCCCAAATCTAAAGGCGCTTTCTCTGTCAAAGGGCAGAACACACCCATAGTGAAACGCATGTTTAGACAGGGGCCTGATCATATTTCAACTCACTGCAGCTCTGAGCCTGTGAGCTCCGGGAGAATACCAGGCGCAGCATACCACCGGTGGCCTGTCTGGGGGTGGAGGGTGGGCTGGCTCGCTGGCCAGGAAGGCTTTGTATGGAGGGAGGCCATGTGAGCCCGGCTGAACCATCACGTCTACATCAGATGGTTTGTCTGTTTGTGTGCGACAGATGGATAAACAAGAAAATTCTCCAGCAAAACGCACCTTGCCGCAGCCAGACAAACAGTGGGAAACATCTGGCAGTTAGTCGGCTATACCCAGCAAATTAATAACACATACGCAAAACAGCATTGGCTTGAAACAAATACATCAACGCACTAATATAATCATTCGATTTTCTATGGGGATTCTCCAGATGTTTGAGATTCACAACAATCTGACAAAGAAAAGGAGCAAATCCTCATAAATGTGCAGCTGGAACAAGTAAAGCTTTGCCATTTTTCAAGAAGAACATGGTAACAAATCACCCGAACAGTCAATTACTCTCTCTCTACTCTTTCTTACTTTGGACCTCTGGTTTTAACTGCAATAAAAGACTGTAGACTCAAGACTATTTGCCCAGTTTTTCCACAAAAAAGGGAAAAACCCCAAAAAGAAAAACTTACGAAACTAGACTGTCTCACAAAAAGCTGCAAAATAAATACAGCGCATATGCAAGTGAGAAAAAGGAACCAAATAATCATATGTTATTGCTGACAGTCTTTCTATATCCATGTCCAAAAACTAAACACAAATTTGACAGCTGAACTCTTATTCTGAAAAGTTATGCATCACACAATGTACTGTAACTGACCACTTTATTAGGTACGTCCTTGTACTGTCCTGGAGCCACTTTCGCTTTCAGAACTGCTTTAAATCTTCACAGATTCAACAAGGTGGTCAAAACATTCCTTTGGCCCATATTAACAGATAGTATCACACAGTTGCTGCACATTTGTCACGTGCACATCCATGATGTGAATCTCCTGTTCCACCGCATTTCAAAGAACAATAGAATAGAATAGAAATATCCTTTATGGACCCTGACTGGGGGAAACTGTAGTCTTCCAGCAGCAAAGTGACAGGCAGATGGAAAATGCAAATAAAAAATAAGAAATAAGAGACTGTACACTAAGTAAGGGCAATTTACAACATAAGCTGGTGTAGCCCATCTGGTTCAAGGTTAGACATGTTATGCATTCAGAGATGCTCTTCTGCATGCTTTTGTATAACGAGGTATGCTGAACGAGTGGTTATTTGAGTTACTCTTGCCCTTCTATTAGCCTAAAGCATTTTGGCCATTCTCTTCTGATATCTGGGATCAACAAGGCATTTTCCCCTGCTGCTCACTGGGCACTTTTTGTCTTTTTCAGATATTATCTGTAAAGCCAACCAATGATAGTGTGGTGGAAAATCCCAGTAGATAAAGAGTTTCAAAAATACTCAGACTATCCATCTGACACCAACAACCACATTCAAAGTCACTTAAATCACCTTTATTTCTTCCTCATTCTGATGTTCAAATTGAACTTCAGCAGGCCATCTTGACCATGTCCACATGCCTATCTGTTGAGTTACTCCCATGTGACTCTCTAATGACATATTCAGTTAGCAAGCAGCTAAACAGGTGTACCTATTGAAGTAAGTGGTGAATGTATTTCTGATGTATGTTGCATTGTCTCCACCAAAAGTGGTAGAGCAAACTAACAAGAAGATACAAGCAACGACCTGAGCACAACAGTCAAACTGGTTTAGCAACACTGCCTCCACAAGCAGGAAAATACAGGTAACAAACTGATCCAACCAATAAAATAAGATAACAAAGTAAAAAACAGTAAGCGCCACCATATGCAATGTTTGGCGCATGAATGGATGCACAACCTGGCTCTCACTCAAAAGCTCCTGTCAATGTGTTTGCCACATGTTATCATGGCTTACAAAGCAAACACCACTCTGGCTTAAATTACAGCGACAGCCTGATTAGTCATGATGTGGTGGGTTATGTTATCTCTAGCTCTAATGATAGACTGTGGGAACATCACTGTACCTTATACACGTCTCCATATGTGCCACTTCCAACCCTCTGAATGAGTTCAAAGTCATGCTGAGGGTTCCTCCTTTGGATTTCATTGCTTGGTCGGGTAAAGATATCCATGGTACCTTGACCCAGAGATGCCTTTACATTTATTTGGACTGACCAACGGTGGTGTCGATGATCTGATGCAACAATGGTTTTGAGTCAGTGTTACTCAGACTGCCCGTCCCTGTTGTCCATGTCCTGAAAGGTGGAAAGTTTTTTGGGGAAAAGTGCACAAAAGAAAAACAGCGAGTATTAATCTCTATTAATAACCCTGGACGAGCTTAGCTTTGACATCTGTCACGCAAGCACTAACAAATTTACCGCCAACTACTCCTCAAAAGTAATAAAGAGACAAGCATTTAAAAGCAGTGACTATTATAACGGTATTAACATGCAGGTTGTGGTCATTCCAGCAATTAGCCAGAGCCGGTGAGAGGCTTAGCATCCGGGCGGGTCAGCTAACGCTAGCTAACTGGCTAAAGTTAGCTTCTCGGCTGGCTTTAACTTCAACAGTGTATACCTTCAACAACACAAACACGGCGGGAGCATGTCTTGAACTCCGAATCGTTTTCAGGCTTTTAACTGTGCGATGGCGTCGAATAGTTATCCAAAAAAAAACAAACAAAGGCGGTCCCCCTCTTTTGTTATCGAGGGAACAGTAGTAAACTTCACTCGCTTGCTGGTCCTGCTGCTGCTGCAGTTCACTCCTTCAGAGAAAAAGCGACAGGGTCGACTTCAAATCCCCGCAAGCCAGCGTTAAGTTTTGCCGTTGCCATGTCATTTCCCTCGGCTGACAGTTTTAGATTAGCCTCGGGCTCATGGGTAGAATACTAACGTTAGACTACATAAACAATAAACTGTTGGATTTACTGAAATAACACGCTCCCTTAAAAGCAACAGTGTGTTACTAATCTTTGTGGAGTCGCAGTTATTGGACGCTGCTGCATTCGAGTGCATCACGGAAAATAATCTAACCACAATCACGTATTTATTACATCGTTAATAATATAACAAAAGTATTCGATTTGTAATAAAGAAATAAAAATATAAAGGGCATTCAAAGCACATGAAATGTATCTAGACGTCTCATTTTTAAAATAGTACCTTTTCTTTATTATCTATTCGAACCAAATTTTGATTTATGGGCTCGTTTTTGATGTAGTTATGGTTTAGTATCTCAGCATATCTTTTCAAAAAAAGTTGGATGAATAAAATTTCTGTTGAGATGTAATTATGACCCCTTAAAGTTATCATTTGCAGGTATTACTGTATTTGAAAATGCTTTACAAGCATAATTTCATGCCACAAAATACAATCAGGAATAATAAAAATATTCTAAATAAGAGAATATCTTTATTTTTCAAAGGGTTGGTGGAAAAAGGTCTGAATTTTTTTGATGTATGATTATAGTAATATTTTAGGTTATTCTTTTTTTTTTAAATACAATTTAAGTGAAATAATTATCTGATATCAGTAGGTCTAAAACCAGATATCTGTAATTTCCTTTATTACCCAACATGAAAGTGGTTTATTTTAAGGCAATAATATTTATCCATGTGTTAGAATATGATATGGGTAATTGTTTTAAGGAGTTGATGTTTTCTTTTCATAAAGTTACAGTTCAGTTCAACGTATAGTAACAGTTCAATAAAGAGGGGAATTTGTATTTATTTATTTATTGAATGTAGTATTTTAACAACATACTGACTACTGCTTTACCCATTTGGAATTTACATTTTTACAAAAGCGCACATGAAGGGGGCATACCTTTCAACCTCTGTGTAATTACCGCCACCTGCCGGTAGAAGCTAAAATTTCAAGTGAAGGCAGCGACAAAGAAATGCGTTTCTGGTCGCACTTTCAAGCACATAATCGTTAATCATTCTTTTCTGTAGACATTGCAATATAAGCTGAACTGCAGCTGTCGTCCCATGCCTCAAGCTGCTGCTTTAGAACTGCGCCCCCTAGCGAGATACAGCATGGCTGCATCGCATTGAGGATAAAAGCTCCATCATCCTCCTGCATCGTTTTGGTGGAGCCAGGGCATTCTCCCAGCCCACGATATACACTCATGACTACCGACTAGGGTCGCTCAGTAACCCACAATCAAAGGGATATAAGGACAGTATTATGGCGAAACACCGTCCAGAAAGAGACAGCTGGGGTGAGTGTACGTACAGTATTTCATATTTCATTGCTTTTCTTGACGGCACAAACCGTTTTTTATCCTCCCTGCCGAGGAGGAGAGGGTGTAAGCCAGTAAGATGTTTATCTTAGACTCCATGATGAAAGGCTTGGTTTCGTTTTGACCGTATCATGACCAGTGTTTATTTATTTGAATGCAGCAATACATGACGCCATTTATCGTGAGAAATACGTGCTTTTGTGAGTCTCTGCAGGAATATTGTCTAATCAGGCATAAGCAAGCACAGACCTGTATTTCTAAGACATATTATATTTTTATTCAGTAATCAGCGCGTAGGGAAATGTCTGTTAGTGCTCTCTGGACCTCCCTAAGAGGCCTGAAAACCAGCTTCTGGTGTATTTTGTTTATCACAGTGAGCTTCTCGTGATTGTACGTGGTGCATCTGGCATACAATTATGTAATATTGCATCAGAAGATAGCCTCTCATCATCCTCAGGACCACCATCTGCACCCTGACCGTTAATGCCATCATCACTGTTGGTGATTGTCACTGACATCACGCTATGCTCTGTGTTAACTATAAATTCAGGCCTGCAAGGGGAAGGAAGGGGCTGAATGACTGCATTAGGAGTGAGGGGGGAAAGGGTGAAATGCTGCTGTTTGTCATCAGAGAGTTTATCTGGGCTGACCCACTTTGAGCAGACCGCTTCTGACGTCTTTGGCTGTTTTAAGAGCAACAGCAGCAGCAGAGGAACACGATCAGGTTAACCAGGCAGGCTCATGATGCCAGGCCTGGTTGAAGAGGCCATTGCAAGAGATGTGAATCCACCCCGATAGTCCCCTTCAAGCCTGAGACGAAACCTTGGATGATTCCTTGCTGAATTATTCACCGTGCATTCTTGGCACCCTTTATTAATCATTTAACACATCCTTAAAATTTTGTCTGCTACTCCTTAATCTGTCACTGCTGCTTTTTTAAAGAGTTGTATCCATGCTTTGATTTGCATTGAAAGCTCAAAATTAACACCACAGCTGCAGTGACTGGAATTAGTGGTGTGTGTTTGGACTTTGTTTCGTCTTCAGTAAACACACATTACAGTGTGGTGAATTTGGGAGCTCGGAAAGCCTCCAATCATTGCAGGAAGCCCATTTAGCCCTTACACTGTACATGAGACAGCAGAGACTGGAAAGACACTGAGTCATTGCATGGAAAAAACCTCTGAATGCACATGATCTCATTCGATAAAAAGAGTGTGGCCTGATTCATTAGGAATATTATTAACAAGCTTGCAGGCCATGCTATTGATCTGGAGCTGAAACAGGAAGGAGTAATGGACTCAACTTTCCTGTTTCCTCACTTAATGGACTGCTAAGTGCGCTTATCATCACTGTGAAGACGTTCTCGCTGTTCAGTAACTCACACAACAACATTTTAGTTGGTGTTTCATTGACACAATAAATTCTTTAAATAAAACATTTTGCCTCCATCTCTGTGTTTGACTGTAATGTTAATGCTGTTTTCTTGCTTCAGGTTTTATGATTTCCCACGACTGTCTTCTCTTCCAGGGTCCCTCAGTGATAAAAATGTCTATGATTGGAGCTCAGAGGAGGAGGAGCCAGACGGACGAGCTCGGCCCATCCAAGTGCTGCTGGTCAAAGATGACCACACCTTTGAGCTGGATGAGGCGGCGCTGAGTCGCATCCTGCTGTCTGAGGAGGTCAGAGATCGTGAGGTGGTGGCCATCTCCGTGGCCGGGGCTTTCCGGAAGGGCAAGTCTTTCCTCATGGACTTTATGCTGCGTTACATGTACAACCATGTAAGTCTCTGCAAAAGCATTACTCCAGTCTGCGTGGTATAGATCATACAGTCTGTGTGCGTGAATCGGCTCAGTCGTGCTGGTGGAAAAGTTCCCGATTTAGCTTGTGAGTTGATGTAGCACATAAAAAAATTGAAATATAGCAAAGGAACTGGCAAAAAAAGAAGAATATTTATGATATTATATTACTACATGCATGCACCAACCTGCTTATGTACAGTAATCTTGGAATAAAATGGCTATGCATTTCTTTATCTTCCTTTATCCTATTTATACCTTCTTTTTTTCAAGCAGCAGATCAAATTAAAAAAAAAAAAAAAAGAGCAATATTTCAAAGCCACTGAGGGTAAAATGACCTGTTAGCCTAACATGTGATCTGTTGGTGCTCAGGCGTCTGAAAACTGGCTCGGCAATCCAGAAGAACCTCTGACCGGCTTCTCCTGGAGGGGCGGCTCAGAGAGGGAGACCACTGGGATCCAGATCTGGAGCGAGGTCTTTCTGGTGGACAAACCAGACGGAAGAAAGGTGAGACTGTATTTCATCCCACGACTTGACAAGTAGGCTAAAGTGCAATTGAGCGCTTAATTAAATATCACACATATACTTGTTTAACCTCTTTACAGTGACACCTTTATATTCTCAATGAGCCTGGCAACAGGTCGTCTTAAAGCTTCTCACCTTCACAGTCGTAGCTGCAGCTTTGGTTGGATAACTTGAAAGGAGTCTTTTGTGGTTTAGGACATTTTTTATACCTGCATCAGCCAAATGTTTCTAACATTTTGCATCAAAGGTTGGTCGTTCTTTTTAGTTTCATTCAAAACGAGCTGCTGAACATGAATGGTTGCTTTAGGCACTTTCTGTTCTCTGGAGTGTAAACACTCCACACGCTGTATTAAAACTCACTTTCCTCAGTACAGCACATCCACGGCGAACATATTGACTCCTGCAGCAAAGGTGAATGCGTTCATCTGTCTCCTCACACAGGTTGCTGTGCTGCTAATGGACACGCAAGGCACATTTGACAGCCAGTCGACGCTGAGGGATTCAGCCACTGTGTTCGCCTTGAGCACGATGATAAGCTCCATGCAGGTGCAGTGACCTTCAGTCATCTGATCCAGCTTAGCTTTAGAAAAGACTAAGTATTTGTAAAAATGCATGCATGTACTTTGAAGTTTGTTTGGGATGGACTATCTTAGTGATGATTTTTTTTTTAAAATAAAACTGTCATGAAATTCTTTAGAGATGTTAATGACCCTAGAAGTTTTCCTATAGCGCCACCACAAGACTGACGTCTAGTTTTGGGTGATAAGTCTCCAAAACTAGTTCTTTTCTTTCTACTCAAGCACACCTGCCAACTGCATCATTGTTCAGAAGAAATGGCCCATCTGTCCCTACCCTGTTTCCTCTTTCGGCGGAGTTCTAATGTTAATTAGCTGCATGCTTGTTTTGGAAATAAAATAGTTCCTCTGTTTGTAACAAGCTCAGATTTATAACAAAGGTTTCCATGCTAGCACACCAAACTAAGACACAGGTGTTACATATTATGCCTGCTAGTCCCGTTTGTTCCTCAATGCCTAATGGACTATTTGGTCAATAATTTAACCTGGACAAATTTACCACATTCTTCAAGTTGTACATGTTTAAAGAAAATAACCCTCTAACTCAATGGCCTCTCTCAGGTTTACAACATCTCACAGAATGTGCAAGAGGACGACCTTCAGCACTTGCAGGTAAAATTGCCTTTCAGTTATTACAGGGAAATACAGTACTGCACTAAAGTCCTCAGCTACCCCCCTCCTTTCGTTTCACCAGACCTTCTTATATATTTTAAAGTGGTCTTGATCAATAGTTCTCCAGGCTTTCTGACAGTCTTTTAAAGTTTCTTTTTCTTTTTGGACTTTGGCTGCTTTTTACTCATTTTCAGTCTAGTTGTTGTGTCTGACCGTTTTCACAGGAATGTTTTTTTGTTTTGCTCGATAAACCACTTAACACTGACCTATGAATCATTTAAGCATAAAAAGAGCAAATAGCTCAAAGTATGAGCATGTCATATCTCAGCATGGTGTGCTGTATGTCCTTAAAAATTTGAGGAAACTGAACAAGTGGAGGACAAAAAAAGAAATGAAAGGTCTAAAATAAACCATCTACAGCACGTGAACAGTATCTGAAAGTCGTGAACTTAAGAAACCAGAAAAAAAGAACCCAGCAAAGATCTGACACTGGACTATACAGATGCATCTGACCCTTCAGTTGGTACATCTACTGTTTACTAAAGCCTTATCAGAAATGGTCTCAGTGGAAGGGAGGCTGCTGAAGCCATTTATAAGGAAGGGAAACCAAGTGAAAGGACTGGTGTAGGCCAGATTACACAAGAACTGGACTGAAAATCAGTGGCAGCAGGTCTTAATTTTGAACATGACTTCTTCTTTTGGCTTGTCCCTTTAGGTTTGCCACATCTTCCTCCATCTCTTCCTATGTCTACCATACTCTTCTTTCAGATTATTTTTTAACAATGAAAAGGATCAAACACAAACACACTGTCAATGCAGCAAAAGCATACCTCGAAAGAAAAAAATACAATGAAACACTGCAAGTTGTAGATTGGTTTCCCCACCTCAATATTATTGAAGCAGTGTGGGATTATCTTGAAACAAGACATAATAAAAGGTGGCCACAATCCAAAGAGGAGCTTTGTTTATGCCTTATAAACTGTTTTCATATATGGTTTCACATGTTTCAATAACTGGAGCTATTTCCATTTTTTCCTAGCAAAATATAAATAAATTGGGTGTGGTTCAAGACTTTTGCACAGTACTACAACTCCTTCGACTTGTTTATATATTAATATCAGAATTATCATCCTCACACATTAGTTCTTCAAATTACTTGTTACAATATTGTTACTTTATTTCAGCTTTTCACTGAGTATGGAAGACTAGCTATGGAGGAGACTTTCCTGAAACCATTCCAGGTATTTTCTATTTAAAGGAAATATATTTAGTATTTCTATTAACACATTTTTATGTCTCAAAATTATTTGAGTGTGTGAGCCCACTTTATAACACAAGAATTATAATTTCCTTTCTAGTCCATGATTTTCCTGGTTCGAGACTGGAGTTTTCCATATGAGTTTCCCTATGGACAGGAAGGCGGCATGAAGTTCCTCGAGAAGAGACTTAAGGTCAGACATCACAGATGTTACTGAGATAGAAGGTCACACCACTTTCAGTCCTGTCACATCAGTTTCCTGTGCAGCCTTTGCAGTGATGTGGTTGCTTACGGCTGCTGAGACTAGCTTAACCAAAGCACATCTTAAACTTGGTGGTTGTCTTCGTGTTTGCGGTCCAGATCTCAGAGAACCAGCATGAAGAGCTGCAGAATGTGCGGAAACACATCCACTCCTGCTTCACCAACATCTCCTGCTTCCTGATGCCTCACCCTGGCCTCAAAGTGGCCACCAACCCACACTTTGATGGGAGAATCAAAGGTACATTTTCTTCATTGCTCACTTACACCATATGCACCTTTCATTCAGGTATAGTATTGTTTGTGAAAGGCTTGGGAAAAACTTCGCAGCCAAATTTCTTGGAACTTGGTGAGGAGGTGACGCTCGGGCAAAAGAAGACCCCATAAAATTTGAAATACTGCATCAGCATTGGACATTAACCTTGGCGGAGGATGCACTCTGCAAATGTACTTCTAGTTTTGAACACCTAATATTGTTTAGTTCCCTCACTTCAATCATGACATGGAACCTCTCGGTCTGTCCTGCGATATCTGCGATCAGGATATTAGGTCTTAAAAGATGCTGGTGGGGCCTCTATAGATCAGACATGTTTAGATATATCTTGAAAATGCTCAGATTGAGATATGAGGGCTCTGGAGGTTTTTCTAATGCTCGTCGAGGCCTTGCTGGGCAGGTTTTTTTGGGGTCTTGCATTTTGTCCCAAAGAAGGCTTCTGCTGTCAGTGAGTGACTTTGCCATGCTGTACACACTCACCAGTCGTTGTCCTCTCTGTCTAGAGATTGATGGTGAGTTTATAAACAACCTGACGGTCTTGGTCCCCTGGCTCCTCAGTCCTCGCAACATCGATGTGAAGGAGATCAACGGCAGCAAAATCACGTGCAGAGGCCTGCTGGAGTATTTCAAGGTTAGAACAAAGCATCGTGGTGATGTGCACAACAACCAGACTCTGTCCTTTCTTTATTTAAAGTGCCATATTTCCGCATATGACTGATCAAATGTAACAAATTAACTTTTTCATTTGTATTTGTAGGCTTACATCAAAATTTACCAAGGCGAGGAGCTGCCACATCCAAAGTCAATGCTACAGGTATATTTTTAATGATTACTTTGCTAACATACAATAAAGCTTTGCACTCAAGATACACCTATGGTCAGAGGTTTACATACACTCATCTGGACATTATTTTAATGGTAATTTGGAGATTATAATGGTTTCTTTGAACTGTTTTTTTTTTTCAGGATAGGATGATTGGATGGCATATATCCTTAATGACTTTAAATAACAAAAACCAAGTGCACAATTTTAAATTGAATTACTGTAATTTTTGGATTTTCTCTACTCCACAGAGAGTCAAAAGTATACATGCATGTTGAAATATATATTTACAGTTACTTTAGTCTTGTAATTGATCTCGCAGTATTTTAAACTGTGACAGCGAGGTCTGTTAACTTTTCATCAATGATCATGATTGACAGCAACTGGTAGTTTGTCTTTGCCGCATAAAAAGAATTTGTTTGACAGCAATCATTGGATTGATCAATACTCAGAACAATGGGAAACTCCAAGGAACTCAATGAAGATCCAAGAAGTACAAATGTAGAGTTAGATAAGTTAGGAAGATCTCTTGGAGCCATTTCTAAACAACTGCAGGTTCCAAGATAATCAGTTCAAACAAATGTGTCACCACTTTGCTAAGGTCTGGAAGAAAACCCAAACTTGCCCCTACATGAGAGGAACTTCATTAGGATTTTCAGGAACAACGCAGGAACCACCGAGGCTCAAGCCTTCAAACTTAAGAACACTGTACAAGCTGTTCAACATGGTGGTGCTAGCATCATGCTCTGTTTTGCTGCTAGTGGTACTGGTACATTGCACAAAGTGGATGGAATAAAGGAGGAGGATTATCTCCAAATTCTTCAACTTCGTCTCAGATCAACAGCTAGAGGAAACTTATGAGACAATGTTCCTAAACACACATCAAAAGTTATGAAATGGCCTTCCCAAAGCCCCAACCTCAACCTTAGTGAAAATTTGTTGACTATGCTTAAAAGCCAGGGCTGTGGTCAAATATCCAGCCATAATTATGCCAGAAGGTTGTTGATGGCTACTAAAAATACTACAAAATATGAGCTTAGATGTATGTATATATTTGAGCCTGAATCTAATAATAATATAAGAAGAGTTCAAAGAAATCCTTAAAAGCCCCAAATAACCATGAAAATCAATGATGAGTGGACGTAAACCTCTGATCACTGCTGTAAGCTTATCCATACTGTTAATTTCTGGTTGCTGACATTGATCCTTACATGATATTTCCATTTGCTTCCCCTCAGGCCACAGCTGAGGCAAATAATTTAGCAGCTGTTGCAGCTGCAAAAGATCTGTACAACAAGAAAATGGAGGAGGTAGGTGAAAACAGATTTGTAAGTGAATGTCCAGTAGCTACCAAGTGACTTCACCGACTCACTGCTGTCACTTCTCACAGGTCTGTGGAGGTGATCGGCCTTTCCTCGCCCCCAGTGAGCTGCAAGCCCGACACAGCGCCATCAGAGAGGAGGCGCTGCAGGTGTTTAAGGGTGTGAAGAAGATGGGAGGTGAAGAGTTCAGCCGGCGCTACCTGCAGCAGCTGGAGGGAGAGATCGACGAGGTGTTCGTCCAGTACATCAAGCACAATGACTCCAAGAACATTTTCCACGCAGCCCGCACGCCGGCCACACTGTTCGTGGTCATCTTTGTCATGTACGTAGCCGCGGGTATCACAGGCTTTGTGGGCGTGGACATCATTGCCAGCTTGTGCAACATGATCCTCGGCCTGGCACTGATCACTCTGTGCACCTGGGCTTACATCCGATACTCTGGGGAATATCGAGAACTCGGTGCCGTCATTGACCAGGTTGCTGGTGCGCTGTGGGACCAGGTAAATAAAAAGAATAACCTGTCTAACTTATCAGTAGTTAGATGGTAATGGTGGCTGCTTAGACTTTGTACAACTTATAAAAGTAAGAAAAAAGGAGAACGATTTGTTTGGTATTGAAAAGATGTCAGGTGAGTGAAAATCATCACATGCATTCAGGTTTTGAGCACTTATACTGTTATCAGGTCTGGTATCTCTTGCGGTTTGATTAGTTTAGGGACGATTGTAGGTTCAAACTTTTACGGGGGCTCGACTCCCAAACAGAATGTCCTTACAGTGTCCTGTAATGTTAATGGAATATGATGTTTCCAGACGTAATCAACCCTTTTCACATTTGCAAACCTCAATTCAACTGGATAAACATCACAATGTTACCCTCAAAAGCAAACTGTCTAAGAATATTTCAGAGTGAATAATCAAAGATTTTAATATATATTCCACCCGTTTTAGGGTGGAGCCTTTAGTTATCAAACCCGAGACAAGACTCTGTCATTAAAGAATTTAATGAACCATTTGTGGCAAAGCAGATAAGATGAAAAACATGCACAAAATTATTTCAGTCTCTTAATCAGATTGAGGCAATCCACCAAATCATCAAGCACTGACAGTAGCATTATTGTACAAACCCTCCCTTTATGCAGATGCAGCCGAGAGCAGCATGTACCCCACTTTTACGAGTAGAGAATAGATTTGTAGTATTATAAGAGCAAGTGGGACAACACACTGCTTAATTATGTGAAATCTTCATCAATGAATGTGGGAAAGCAGAAGCTACAGCTTTATTGGGTGAATTTAAATGTCACAGTAAATAAAAGACATAAATGGATCCATAGCAGTTTATAGCAATATTCAAACTGAATACAGGCTGCTGCTGGACATCTGGATCTGAAGCTGTACTGTAAACAAACACTAAAGAGCAATTTCATCCAAATAAGCATAGAAATTTTTAACAAACTAAAATAATAATGCATATCAGCTCCTTTCCTGTGAACTGCAGTATATCAGCAGACTAGGGGATCAGAAGGTTAAAATAAGCTAATAATCTCTAGTGATTTAATGTTTTTGACCCTATTTAGAGAACAAATAAAAATAAGCAGACACTTTAAAGGTCATGCCATATCCCCACTTTATCAGAACACTTTGAACTTTTGCTGTATTTTAGTTAAAGTGTGTTTTGAATCAACTTCACTGATGTGTGTCATTAAATTACCTCATGGTTTAGAAGGGAAACGTTCACATCTTTAGCCTTTAACAGCAGCACAAAAGATATGAGATTTGCACTCAGCTGCTCTAGCTGTTACAAAGGATGAAGACTGAGGAAAAACATATGAAACCAGAGTCACTGGTAAAAAATAATTAATAATTATTAATCATTACCTTTTCTTTTATCTGTTCACATTTACTTTATTTTAATATGAGAATATGGCTTTCTTGCTTTAAAATTAGCCATTAAAGACAAATACAATACACAGTATCCATCCACATCTGTTAGAAATGAAAGAGTGTCTTTAAACCACTAGGGGGCAAAAACCTCCTTTATTAGTGGCGGCAACAAATCCCTACAAGCCTAAGAGCAACAATTGTGCACTGTTAACGAAGAATCTGTATGTGCTGTTTGTGTTACATGTTCACTACATGTGCTCACACTGTATGTTTGTTTCTTTTAACGCCTCTGCAGGGGAGCACAAACGAGGTAAGAGGAGCAAATCAATTGGAAGTATTAACAAGAACACATTGCTACTGGTGCATTTCTATGAGATTGTTGTCATCAAACTCAAGTTCTGCTCAAATTATCTGAGCTACAGTTAAATTTCCTCTTGTGCAGCCTTATGTTCCCTGAATGAAGACACCTCAATTCACACCTTAAGGCTGCTTTATGAATTAAAAATTCTCTGTCTTAATTTTTAATGACTTTATTTGACTGTTATGATGAATAGTATGAACGCCTGATTTTTCTGTTACAGTAAACCATCTCAGTTTAGCAGATATCACGGCCTCTGCTCTCCTCTCCACTCTAAGAGATTTGATACTGTTGATGAACAGGTTGCTTTCAGCTTTGATGGTTGAAATCATATTGGGCTCTTCTATACATAGTTTAAACAGTTGCTGAAGATATTTTCAAATTAAGATTTCAGATGATTTCCCTCTTGGATCAAAATTTGCATTGTTATATTACTCTATGAATAATAGTTATTATTAGGCCGATCAGCACTTTGATGAAAGGCCTATTTTTATGGTAATAGGGCAGTTTTTAATGCCGTTGGCCCGATGCAAACAAAGCTTTTTCCAAACAGACTGCTTCCCTTCCTGGTCTAAATTTCTGAAACAAAATGTGCCCAGGACTGAAAAAGCCGAGACTCATAAATCCATGGCATTTGACTTTAAAGCAGATTATATTACATATCTTTAACCTTCTATAGCCTTTTTAGTTGTGAATGATTGTGAATGACGTGTTAATCAAATTCAAATTGAGTTTGTTTTCATATTTTGTGCAGAAAATATACTCGGATTGTCCTGAAAAATGACCTAAAGTTTAAATTTTATATGTAAACAGTGGGCTGTGTATAGACATCAACTGAGTGCTCCCTGATTTCCCATTTTAAGCTTATTAAATCAGGCTTAAATCAAGCTGGTTTACAACAGCTCTCAGGGAGCTTACTTTCTCCTTCCATTTTTTGTTGTCAGAATCAGCAGATGTAACATTTGTGAAGCAGCTGATTTAGTGTTTCAAATCAAATATGAATGAAGAAAACTGATAAAAGTAGCCACTGGAAGCCTGCTGTGCATGTTTCAGCAGTGTGGAAATAAAGAGAGCAAACAGAGTGAATAAGTTATATAAGAATAACTTGTTTTCAGGTCTACAAAGGTACAAAGGAAGTCAAAAAAACATCAGTATTGAAATGCTTCTAATCCATATGACTAGATTAAAGAAGAAACCCAAATCCCAGCTCCCGGTTTCTGTTTCTAAAAGTATACAGATGCAGTGATAAACCACTTGATATGCACTGATCATTGTACAAAATATGTGTGCATAGCTTTAGCTTTACCAGCTTATATTAGAAATATAAGCTTTACCAGCTTTCTAATACTATAAGCATGTTCATGCATGATGGGTAAATGAATGAATGGACTTTGTTGTCGTGATCTTGTGTATGTGTGAAAATGTAACTCTGGTGTTTCCTGCAAAAGTAATCCATAAGATAAATAACTAACCAGCTCCATGTTCTCTCCATAGGCTCTCTACAAGCTGTATAATGTAGCAGCCAATCATAGGCACCTGTATCACCACGCCTTCCCCGGGCATCAGGTGGAGGAGGTGGCTGAGGAGCAGGACAAGAAGAGGGACTGATTAGTTCAAAGACAGAACATGTCAGAGATTTCCTCGTGATGGACCGAGGGAGGAAGCGGAGGAGGAGGAGGAAGGCAGATGAATGCCCTCATCCATCAGGCACTCTTTAACTCTGGTACTGGCTGCTGCAGCAAGCCACTACTGGTCGTTCACTTCTTTAACCCTTATAACGGACTGTTTAATGTTCATGCATATGCCGAGAGCATCTCCTCAGTGGGTGGCTGCTTCTAAGCATTGGATGCAATGTGTCATGGTCTTTCACCTTTAGTTCGTGAAGCAAACACACCTGTACAAATACCGCGGGCACTCTGCTGGAGGAGACTGCTGCTTATTTCTCATCGAGCGTTTATTTTTATTTTTTTCTCCATCATTCGTCACTGACAATGATTTTTAAAGTATATTCAAATCTGTGAAACCCCCATTTGTGACAATTGTTCTGTTCTTTGAAGTTTTAGTGTTGTTTATAAGGAACAATATCTATGACCTGCAATGTTTGAAAGACAAAATATGTACTGTATATTAAATAATGAGGCGTTACAAACATCATCAGCATGGTAAGTGGTTAATGTCTGTCATCTTTAAGCTCTAAATGCAGGTATACTTTATAAAAAAATAGCTGAATGGTTGTGACTAACTGGTATTGTGCCATAACATGTAAAAAAAAAAAGAGAAAAAAAAGATTTCTCACCTGCTGCAGCCTGGCTACATGCAGACACTCCATGGCACACGAGTTAGTTTTAGGGTTTGGTGTATCTGTGTGCTACGGCACTGGTGGGAGAGACAAAAGTTTACATAACATAGCCGACATTATCTCACTTTATAGTCTGCTTGCAGTTTTGTAATCACGCATCATCCCAGTGATCGTTATATGTGCGTTTGGCTTTTGAGGTTTGGGAGGAAAGAGCAAGGTTAGGTTTCCATTGTGATGTAGTTGGGGGGGCGGGGGCTGCCGAAGCCATTGTTGTGTGTTTCACTGAATGTTCGAGCAAATCCGAGGAATGTAGCTATTCTGTGGCCACCGGGGGAATCAAAGCTAGATGCTATTAGGCGTGGCGACAGGCCTGCTTTGGAAACGGAGCCTCATTCCACATCTCTTTCATCATCTTCTCACACTTAAACCGAATCATCTGTGCAAAACTGCTGCATGGTGAAAGAGGCTTTTCGTGTTTCCACAACAGCTTGCATTTTTAAACAAAAGGCTTGTATCGGTGATGGCTCTTTTTTGGTGTTTGAATACTTCGGCTTAGTAGACTGTTACTGTATATTTGTACAACTGCGGTCACTGTTTTAACTCCTTGAGTCACTGCGCTGTAAAATGTCTGCATCACATACAAAGCTGCAGCAAAACTTTTCTATGTCTTTTTTCTTTTTCTTCCCCCCCTCCCATTTAGATCTGCTCACCAACCATACAGGAACACTGTCATGCATATTTAGCAAGTTTATAGTGAGGTTCGACCTCAAGGGTTGAAAATTTAAAGGCACTGCAGCAGAGTGGCTTCTAGAGTCTTCCACAATCTATAATCAACATCAGCGAGGCCTTCACACAAAGAACCATCCAAGACCAGTTTAAGATTCGTGATGTTCTGAAATCCCTTTCTATTTCATGACTATGTTTTTGGGTGTTGTGTCCATTAAGAAGTCAGAAGAACAGTATTTGTTTACACTGTGTTGGAATATCTCGTCTGTGAGACAGAGCTTTTCTTTCATTCCTAAAGCATCACCTCTCAATGTGGTGGGAGGACTGAAAGGTCAAATGAATCAACCTTTTTTTGTGAGCTCCTTCAAATTGACTCTGCTTAGTTTTCAGCACACGCATTGCAAAAAAAATTCAGTTGCAAAGAAAAGACCTAATAAAGATGGACCAAATTAATGAAATCTAGACTTGAGTTTTCTTACAATCAGAAATGTTTTAAATACAAGTCCTACAAGGCGTACCGGCAGTGTTTTAAATGGCTCTGCAATTATAAAACACTGTGGGAAGACCGGCAAGCAGCAGGAGGCAACAACTGTACATCCATACGTGTATTTTTCTTCACTGCAGACTTTATTGCTTATGTCCTGTAATTGCAATTCACAAAATCAGGTATGAACAAACTGTAGACATTGTTCTGAGGCGATGTGATAGAGGCCCAAAGAGAAGCCCAATGTTCTGTACAAACCTATTCCACTGCTCCCAATTAGGACATTCAGAAATGTTTAGGTTCCTCTGATACACAGGACTCCTTAAACATTTTATATACTGAGAATAACACATTATCACTGGTCTCCAGTAGACAAAAAAAAAGTAAGAAAACATTTCTGAGTATCTTAAGAGGAGATAAAAGCTGATTAGTGATCAGTAGAATATGTGTCCAAGAACCTGGACTTCTGTTATATCAGTGAAGCAAGATGTCAGGCCATAAACATAAAGCATGAAAAACTGAAACAAAGGGAAAGTAAAGTTTTTGGCAAAATGAATGTGACTTCTTTAAAAAAAAGTTCCAGTAGCTTATTTGTGTTTAATTAAATGCACAAAAACGTGAATTTTCCTGACGAACAATAATGCCGAGAGACGCTCAAACCACCACATCAAATCTGATGCTTCATCAATCAAAAAAGAAAAATGTAAAATTATATATCTGTTAAGGTTTTGGTGGATTGTCTTAAAAGTATGTCATAAAAAAAGGAACAATGTACACTTTCTTTGTGTGGTTTCAGTTTATGACAGTAACAGAGCAAAGGAAAGAAGCCATGAAGTCAAATTAGAAAAAGCTGCCTGTCGCTTTCTCCCACAGGAAAAAATGACGGAGTAGCTGGCGTATACACGATATGAGCAGACGTAAAACTGCTGCACTTTGTTTTATTAAAGGCACAATGTCAGGATGCTTTTGTAACAAATACCCAGAGCTGATTTTTCACACTCTGTGCTTCTCAGTCTTTAAAAAAGGAATTCAAACAGCAATTTTCCCAGGTCGGTGGCTTTCAATAGAACCACAAGCAGTTTCCCATGATGCAACACATTTTTTCTTCATTCTAGTGTTTTGTTTTTTTGTTTCTATCAGTCATCCATAAACAGAGTGTCACATGGCCCCCACCCTGGCCATATATGCGTCTCAACCTCCTGGCTGATATATTTGGATCAAGCAAAGGCACAGATGTGTTTGGTAAAGAGGCAATTAAGAGTCAATCATGATTTCAAAGGCAGCTCTGACCGCTCCCAAACTGAGGAAACCTCAGAGAGGTGTGGCACTGAGAAGTCCCTGCTGCACACACACGCACACACACATCACATGTTCCCTATGAAGTTCTTGTTGGACTGCTGGGCGTACCACTGTTGCCGCTGTTTGCGTGCCTCCACCTCCGACAGCAGCGCCTGCCGGTACGCCTCATAGGACTTGACGATGTGTTCGAGCTCCTTCATGAAGAGCAGCTTCAGCATTCCCTGGTACGTGTCCAGGTCTGCCAGCTGGAACAGCTCCCACTTCAAGATGTGGTCGTACCTGATGTAAAGGAGAGGAGAGTCACTGTACCTTTAAAGTTACCCTTTGGGCTGGTTTGAAGATCTATCAGTCACTTCTTTGTGACAAAAATACTTTTATTTGGTAAGATTTTTTTTCAGGGCTTCTCTATTCAATATGTACAAACCCTGAAATAAACACCGATTTGGAATGCAGTTTTCCACAAATAAACATACATGTTTTTGAGGTATTAAAAAACACTATACAATAAATACATTACATATTTAGGTTAAGGATAAACATCATGCTTTTCCATTTCCATAAGTATTGTCAATTGACCAAAACTACCAAAAAATACTGATTCTACACTTTTGGTAGGAGCTTGAAAATAACTCGCCAATTTGGTTACTATCAAAAAAAATTATGTCCAGGATTAAATAAAAAGTAGAATAAGAAACTTAGAATTATTAAGTTGAAATTTTGAGATACTAACCCCGAATTTTGACTTATGGGTAGCATTCCCCCCCGCCAGTGGCTTCCATAAATTCCTCCTTTTAGTACCTCTCTTTGTTTGTACATTTACCGATTACTGACTGACCAGAATACTATTAACTAGACAAATGTCAGGTAAGACTGAGTTAGACTCACTTGAGTGGTGCACGAGCATACACCTGCAGCCAGTCTGGGATCTCGGCTGTGTGGTATGGGTTAGCTGGCACGAGGACTGGCTGGTTCCTCTCTGCAGGACGTGGCTGATAGGCCACGGGAGGTGGTAGTGGTGGGGGCTGATCGTAACGAGGTACGCTAGAATACAAAGAAACATCATCTCTATTGTGATGAGGTAAGTTTTCTACTAAGTAAAGAAGTAGTAGAACTTTAGTTGCTTAAAAAACTAAAAGTAGCGTTTTTTAATGCTTCATACCTTGGAGCACATGGATGACGGTATTGTGCCCTCTTGTTTATGTGATCCACATAGTAGACCCCAAACTCAGCGGACTCCACCTTCTCCCAGCCTGGAGGGAGCCCCTCCCTCTCGAGAGGGTGGCTCCAGTGTGTAGTGTTAGTGTTGTGGTCGATGTAGTACTTCCTGCCACGGATGGTCCAGTCAACGGTCCAACCGGCCGGAAGGGGGAGGTCCTCCCCTGTCAGACTGGACAGGTTCCCCAGAGACTTGGCCTGTATTCGACCTATGGCTGAGAAGAACAAACATTTCTTTTTTAGAAACCCTAAGGGAGAGGCAGAGATGTCTGACCAATCATACAGAGGAGCAGCTGCTGGCTAACAGCGCCCCTGGGAAAGAAGAAATATTTGGAGAAATTTCTTAAAAACTGCCTGTGTGGGAAAGTGTCATGTAAAGCAGAGGACAGTACAGAGTTTAAACTTTAAAACTGAGATTGCTCGACTCTGTGATTGTTGTGACAGAGGGCCATCTTATTCTAAGTGACACTGTGTGATGAATGGTAGGAAATGGGATTGTTGATACTTTTAGACAGGAAGGCAGAGAGCTCTGCATGGCCAGCCATACACACAGGGCCTTTCACTGGGTGAGAACAAACGGCTGTAAGAGCCGACAGCAGAGAGGGTTCATGCAGCGGGTCCTGTACTTTTATTGGAGAATAACGTCAGCGAGGAATGTCAAGTCGACAGCTGTGTGGATGTGGATGAGCGTGACTCAAAGCAAATGAGCTTGCAGAAACCAAGAATTCCAAATACAGGGGAACGCTAAAGGATCTCAGCGAAATGGCGGCTACAATCTGATAAATTCTACGCTAGAGTGACAGCAACAGAGGTGGAGCTCTTTGCCAGCTGCTGAATGAAGGGAAGGAATGTGTGAGAGCTCCACAGAAATGCACTCCTCCTCCTACACCACCCCCATCTCATCATCATGATCATCATGTTTGCCCTTTCCTTCAGAAAAAAAAATGCTCACAGCAGACCTAAAGCTCAAAACATCACAGGAATTTCTTAGATTACAGTGAGGTGGGCTGAATGAAACAAAGTGGGTAGACTGATAACATCAAGTTAGGGAAAACACCACTGAAAACATGGAAAGGAGAGAGAGAGAGTGAGAGAGAGAGAGTCTGGGATAATTTATGAAAACATCAATCACACACAAGAAAATAACATATGATTAACTATACCAGGCTCATCCTTTCAGGGTTTGCAGAGGGACAACTTATGCCATTTCTGTTTGACACCTGGACTCTAGTAGCTCAGCAGCTTTTTGCACAAGTTCAAAATAAGCCTAAATTGTCTCATATCAACCCCTTTTATCAGGTGAGGAACCGCATATGAGATCAAGCTATGTGACAGACAGTGACATCTGAT
Organism: Aulonocara sp. 'chitande type north' Nkhata Bay; assembly: GCF_057382095.1. Classification (NCBI taxonomy): domain Eukaryota; kingdom Metazoa; phylum Chordata; class Actinopteri; order Cichliformes; family Cichlidae; genus Aulonocara; species Aulonocara sp. 'chitande type north' Nkhata Bay. The sequence goes on from NC_141362.1 coordinate 20,197,447, forward strand.
AAATCTGCAGTGGCCCAGAACTTTTCAAACTTCCAAACCTTCACCCCTACCTACTCCTACACCTGTGGTCCTAACATTAAAACAGTGGTAAATTAATGAAATGCTCAGATTATGTGTTTGCAACATTGTTCTACATGTTGAGACAGGTGTTGTTTTATGTAGGATTTCCATAAATTAGTAAAATTTGTGGCATGAAAAGTACAGGCCATTTACCATTCTTAGTAGATATTTATTTGTTATTTTTTGTTTTCAGTAAATCTACACTTATTGACTCAAAAACATTCCGTCCCTTTTTTTGCAGCTGTCTGATCAGGTTGTTTATGGAAAGAGGGAAACTGCTGTTGTGTCAAAGAATCATGTCACAGAACAGGACAACCTGACTTGAATTTCCAAGTATTTCAATGAGTGCCCTATTAAGAGTTAAGCCTTGACAAAGCCTGTCACTTCATCCACAGCTAACCCCTCTTTCTTTTACCTGGCTGCCATTTGCGAACAGGAGATTTAAACAACAGGTGTGTGGGGCTTCAGTATAGTATAAGACACCACTTAAACAGTATATACTCTTTTATTTCCCAAGGGGTTGCCACACAAAACCTTCATACCCGATTTGGCAGAGATTTGGCAGAGATTTTCCAACAGATGCTTGTGTGGGCTTGGGCGCTACCTTGTGCTTCTACCCGACTGCCTGATAGACCAACAAAAGGACAGGCAAGAGTAGCCCACAGACCGGTTGTACAACATACTTTGGACACTGTCCAACAACAGACGGTCTCTGCAGGTAGATGGGCCAGCATGCCACCCCCACTGAACAATAATTTCAGCTTAAACCAAATGTGTGACCAACTACATCACAGAGCCACGCTGTAATAACATATAGTGGCATTGTACTGACTGGGCTTCGTACACAAACATGCTGCAGCATCTCAAACCTCACTGTGTGTCAAATGTAAGTATAATGAGATCAGCACATATGTAACAAGGATGATTCATGCCAGCGAGCAGTTTGAGGCTGAGACATTTGACTGGGGGCAGTGTGCAAATTACTAGTTTGCTGGCAGAAAGTTTCAGCAAACACAGAGGTGAAAAATGCAGAGCCTCTAATGCTTGTTTAACTTTACTCCAAACAAGGCTACGTGATAGGCAGGCCTGACATAATACTGAACTGTATACATGACGCTGACAAGCCAGCCACAAAATAAAGAGTGTCTTTATGGTAAGAGGAGGACAAGAAGCATTCCCGTGCCCCCCCAATCTCAATGTAATTACACTTACATCATCGTAATGTTTACAACACAGAGCAGTAAAATAAAGACTGAAATAAAATTGCTCTTTTCAATTTGACAACTAGTGGCCTGCATTCCTTTCAGAGTAGCCTCTGTGTGGTTGGACAAGAGTTCTCCAAGAGGAAATTTTAAAAGTTGTAGAGTTGCTGATGGGATGTCAGTCATAAACTTTCTAAAACTAGGTGTTTCTTGCTTTTATCACTAAACTTCCCTTAAAATATATAAATAAAGACATGAACAGTGTTAAAAGGGAGCTTCACAAAATAATGTAAAATCTACCTGAAGGGGGTCTGTTTGGAGCTGGGGGAGTATGTTGTCGGGGATGTCTTTGGAAGTTGTGCTCATTGTGCTCGTAGTATCTATAGTCTTCAGGAAAGCGGTCTGGGACTCTCCTTGGCTGGCGCTGCTGCTGCTGTTGATGTTGCTGGTTTTCATAATAAGGTTCAGAGGGGTAATAATACCGGGCATCTCCATTCTCAGACATGGGGCTCACGTCTGTAAGGAAGGACTGTGATGAGCCTCCATACTCATGCGAAATGTCTCCCAGACTGCGAGGCAGGTACGGAGGTGCAGATAAGCGGTGGCTCTCTGTGCGGGCCACCTCGTGAGGAGTCTTCTGCACATGGGTACGGAGGACACTCTTGTTACGGGACACCACAGGTTCCCGGCTGGGTGCCAAAGGGTAGGAAGAAGGCACCATTTCTGGCAGAGGGACCTCTGTGCGTCTCGGTATAGTGGGTCCATGACGGATGAAGGAGGGCATAAGATCTGCAACCAGGTCAGCAGAGCAAATGTCAATAAAAGGCAACGCAATATCTGGGAGCTGCTCATGCCTGATGACTTGAAAATAAATAAATAAAACACCATAATAAAAACAGAGTATTTTACTAATAGGAGCCAAATCGCGTACTTTTACTTTTCATACCTGAATTATAATATTAACTGACTCTCGAATAAAACATTTACACGAGAAGGTAATTTAGTAATACCCACATTTCTACAAAATACTGCTAGTTTCTATAGATACTCTAATAGAAACAGCTTAACAGCAGCTATCACAATAATCATAAGTCAGTACAGACACTAAAAATACGTTTAACTAAACTAATCTACTAGTATAATATGCCTTTAGCTGAGTAATTTAAAGCTGTAAGCATTATCTTGTAACTACTGCACTACAACTGGCGCTCATGTAGCATTTAGCTACAATGACTATCATCCTAGCTGTGTTTGGTTAGACTGTACAGCATTAAACTGTTTTTTACAATCGTGGAGCAAGTATAAATGTCCCCAGAGTCGTTTTACAGTATTTGTTAATGCTAGCTCACTAAGGTTTAACAGTGTTTAACTTTAACTAGCGAGCAAGTTAAGTGATGCTATTCGGGGCTAGCTGATAAGCTAACCACTTGTTGCGCTTACTTCTCAGGAGCGGCGACGTTTCCTTCTTCACATACTTCCCGTGTACCTCGGCTGGTTTGGACGCTTCGTTCTTACTTTTCTTTCGTGAGAGCATAACTCCAGGCTCGGAAAACATCAACAGCACGGTGGGGTAAAGTCATGACACAATCCTTCGACTTTGCAACCATACCGGCCAGTTAGCAAAGCGCGGAAAGTCAACATTTTTCCCCGCAGCTTTGGATTAGCTAGCCGCAGTTAGCCAGCTAACTGAAGCCACAGGGAGCATCTGTGCTGCTGCAGCGGGTACAGTCCCACTACTGGGAAGTCCTTCCATCTGAAGGAGGAGGAGAGAAGAGCACAAACCACTGTGGGGCCCTTCGGTGACATAAGCACAGTATAAACTGTACTATAGTTAGAAAATATCCGTTAAATTTTTCCCATAATTTAATCACTCACATGGCAAAGCTGAAACTAATAAAAACTAGGCTAAAACGGCACAGAAGGAAGCAAACCCCCCTCTAGAAACTAAACAATGTAAAACAAATATTCAAAACAAAATAAAAAAAAGTCATATTAAAATGTATACTAGGGACATTTAACCAAATACTAGTGGGGTATATGTGTATATTTGAGCCTGTGTGGATTGGAGAAAATCCAAAATAAATTCAAACTCTTGCACCCAACTCTTGTTTTTTTAATCATTAAAGATGTCTGCTCTTCAAGAAGTTCATCCTAGAAAAACATCCGCTTCAAGATATCAATAACAGCCCAAAATCACCACGACTTTCATGCTCATGATGAGTGTATGTAAACTTCTAATCACAACTGTATGTCCAGTTTAGTATCCATTGTATTAATTTACAACATGCTTATTTACAGTACAGTATAAATCTCTTTCTGTTACTTATACACGTTTTCATATATATTGTTTAATGCATGTCTTTTTTGTGCAAACTGTGATCTTTTAGACTAAAGTGACTAAATTTCTGGCCACACCTGTATGCATAGCTGGACTGGCCATCGGGCATACCGGGCATTTGCCCTGTGGGCCGATGGTGATTTTTTGTTTTTATGGGCCGATGATTTTTTTTAAGTTATTTTTTTTTATAACAGTATAAACAATGACAGATGGTGGATTGGCCAGATGCTGGCAGATGTGTAAACATAACTCAGTTGTTTGGCGGTGGCTGTGGCAGAGCTGCCACAAGAGGCCAACAGGTGGATGAGGGAAAGGGGAAGCAGGAGGAGGAGAGACCCGAGGTGGCCGCCGGTCGGAGTGTCAATCAATCAATCAATCAATCAATCAATCAATCAATCAATCAATCAATCTTTATTTATAAAGCACTTTTCATACAGAAAAAATGTAGCACAAAGTGCTTTACATAGTTAAAAGCAGCCCACCCCACCCTCCAACTCACTCCCCACACTCTCAATACACATATATCCCCCCACCCCCACCCACACACACACACGCGCACACTTAAAGAGTAAAAATTGGGCTGGGCTCGCATGAGCCAAGTGAGGAAACATTATAACAGAGAGCCGTCTGCACCGGGAGCCGGTCACAGACCGCAGCCTCCGGGCTGGGCACACAGCCGGAGGGAGGCAAAGGAGCCCCCCAACCAGGCTGAGAGGACCCCAGAGACCCAGCAGCCACGGTCAAAAACAGCCCCGGTGCAGAGAGCGCCCTCCGAGGAAACACTGGAGATATGACGCAATACGATGTATACAGGGTAAAATGATAAAATAAATAAGAACAGGATACAATATAAATATAAATATAAATAGAGTAAGAAGATTAAAAAATGAATAAGAATAAAATCAAGAAATATTAGGTAAATCCTAAATTAATAATAGAATAACAGGATAGAATAAATAAGCATAAAAAATAAATAAACGCTAAGTAAAAGCTAAATTAAAAAGGTGGGTCTTGAGCCTGTTCTTAAAAACATGTACTTTCTCTGCGGCCCTGAGCTCCTCCGGCAGGCTGTTCCACAGACGAGGACCATACCACTGAAAAGCTGCCTCTCCGTGAGTATGTGTCCTGACTTTAGGGACAATCAAAAGGCCAGTACCAGAGGACCTCAGGGTCCGCGAGGGTTCGTATGGTAAAAGCAGATCTGAGAGATAAGAAGGCCCAAGACCATTAAGACATTTAAAAACCAATAAAAGAACTTTAAAATCGATCCTGAAACACACGGGGAGCCAGTGCAGCGATTCTAAAACCGGTGTAATGTGGGCCCGCCCTCTGGTCTTCGTCAGCACACGAGCTGCCGAGTTTTGCAAGAGTTGTAAAGTTGAAATATTCTTCTTAGGAAGACCAGAGAGCAGGGCATTACAGTAATCAATGCGACTGGTAATAAAAGCATGCATCAGCATCTCCGTGTTGGCCCGAGAGAGAATAGGGCGGACTCTGGCTATATTTTTTAGATGATAAAATCCAATTTTGGTTACATGTTTAACATGTGGGATAAAACCAAGCTCAGAGTCAAAAATAACACCCAGGTTTTTCACTTGTAGCAAAGGACATAGTGAAAATGCCTCTAATTTAGACAAGAGTTTCTCTCTCTGAGCCTCAGGACCGGCAATTAAAACTTCAGTTTTGTCCTGGTTAAGCTGTAAAAAGTTTTCTGCCATCCAAGATCTTATATCCAAGATACAGTTAAAAAGGGCATCCATTGGTCTGGTGTCATCAGGAGACAGGGAGATGTACAGCTGCGTGTCATCAGCGTAACTGTGGAAGTTCACTCCATGCCTCCTGATGACACTGCCGAGAGGCAACATATACAAATTAAAAAGTACAGGGCCTAGAACCGACCCTTGAGGCACACCACATGTCATTTTATGGATCTTAGAGGAGCATGTATCCATACTCACCATAAAAGATCTGTCAGAGAGATAGGAAGTGAACCAGTTGTGTACAGCACCAGAGAGGCCCAGCATGTGTTTTAGTCTGTTTAAAAAAAAGTGTCAGGTGAACTGAACTTCAGGTAAGAAGTTATGACCTGCAGTCTATCTGGGTCAGATATAAACCAAGTTTAGGTGTAGTTTATTTTCGTTGTGCTGAGTTTTTACCGTCAGTTACAATAACTTGTACTGCGTACTAGCTTGACGGAGTTTCTATACAGCTGGGTGGGTGCTATACTGATAGTGAACTTTATTTTATTCATAAGGTTAGTTAGTAGAGTTGCCAACCACGCCGTAAAAACCGAATCGTCCTGTATTCAGAGAAAATAATACACGTTTTGTATTTAGGTGAAAAGGAACACAGTTTGTCCCAGACTTCAGCTACAATGAAAAAAGACACAAAGCTGGATTTATTCTCTTTATGCTGCAGCTGCCTCTTCTTCTCTCATTCAATCGTGAAACTGATCAATGATCAGCTGATCGGCTTTTCTCTCTTGTTTGTCGCCCACTTCGCGCCAGAAAGAGGAAACCAGCGGATGTCGCGCTAAACAACAGCAGCACGTTTAAGCTTGATCAGCTGTTGTTAGAATTTATTTAATATCAATTTCTAGCATCAGTTGATGTTTGCTGGAGCTGTAAAAGCTGCTGGTCATGATATCGGTTTGGTTATCTGGCAAGAAGGAAACATGAAGATGAAACCAGGAGATGTCCTTACGGGATCATCAGAGCTGAACAGGTGATGGAGAAACAGGTTTAACTTTTAGGTGACATGAACGAGTTGAAGGGAAGTTATGAACTGTTTCTGAGAGACAAATAACACCAGGATCCTTTTTTAAGTAGCTGACAGCTGGTAACTGTGAACTGTGCAGGGGCGGGTCTAGCAAAGTTTTGCCAGGGGGTCAGGTAGAGCATTAACAGGGAAAGGGGGGTACAAAGAAATTACTTTTCTTTCTTATTCTCATTTAAAATGTCTAGCTTTTATTAAATAATTATCTGAATCTTACAACCAAAGTTTTTATCTGATGTACAACATATAGAAATCATACATATACCAACAAGACAGTGTACATCATTGTCACAACAGCGTTTTTTGTTTTCATTCAAAGGCTTTATGGATTTTCCTATAATACCTGGTGGGCCGGTCTCTAGTCAAAATGCCCGGGCCCATTTTTTGTCCCAGTCCAGCCCTGCCTGTATGTCAGGGATGTTAAATGGCCCAGGGGTTGGAACAGGCTTCTCAAGGGTCTATACTGACCCACTAGATGGCTTAAACACTGTGGAAATTGCAGAGATTCTTTTTCTGTATTGTCCAGTTTTACAGCGTGTCTTAAAAAAACATATTATCCTTTCATACACCAAAGTAGGTATTGAATAAATGACACGAAATGATTTTCTTTCATTGTTTACATTTGTTTTGTATTGGAGCTACAGTTAAAACCCCCCCCCAAAAAAACAACCAACAATTGTATTTACAGTATAACGTGTGGGATGCCAGTGTTTTTTTTCTGTAGCTTTAATCATTTACTCAGACAAACCTAAAGAACGTACATCATAAAGAAATTTGACAGCAAAGACTGAGACGCACTGAGGGAAAGTGGAATAATTAAGAGGCATCTTCTAGCATGTTATTAGGCCACAGCTTTAGCTGGATGTAGGACTACAATGTAAAATAAGTTTGACATTCCTGGCATGGAGGGGTGGCATGAATTTTAAATATGTTGATTCTGCTTGAATCACATTGTTATCATGTGTATGTGCAATCAGATAACTGTGGAAAAAGCAGTAACTTACAAACCACTAAAAACAATCCTTTTATTTTATTTCTACCTGTAGCACAGCCATTACCCCATCTCAACCATAATGACATAGCATATACACCTTTATATATTGCAACAGATCATACAATTTCCTTTAAAAGTAAAATGACATGTTAAGTATTGCCACTTGACAGACATTTAAAGTCTTTTCAACTTCAGGTAGTGTTAGGTAAAGCATGATTCAACATCTCAGTTTGCGTGATTTTACTAGCGAACAACAGGTTTCTATTTATTCTTTTACAATAGGGCTGGAGAAAGAAGAGATACACACAACTTTTGGACACAATTGTATAAAAAGTACACTTCATTGTTTTTCCTCTCTTTGGACAGAGAAAAAGTTTAAAGGTAAGATATTTATTAATAATAGGTAATAGCGTTTTAAAAATATAAATTACTGCATAAAGACATGTCTTCTTTGCAGTTTGACCTCTAGTTATTTATGGGTCCCATTAATTACTGGTTAGAATTAAATGGACAAAAATACTGCATATTTAACATAAAACCACCAGTTCTCATGAATTGGCAGAATCTGCTGCATAAAGTTTGCAGCAGTGATAAATATAATAAAGTAAAAGTATTTACTAAAGATAGAGTGCAAATATCGACTTGGACACACATTTTAAGTTAGTCCTTTGTGATCATTTATAATGGTACGGCAGCGGAAGATGTGACGGGTTTAGGTCACACACTATCTTATTGAGGCTAGAGATCTTCTCCTCCAGCAGGTAGTTCTTCTTCTCCGCGATTTTCTGACGTTGCTCAGTTATCTCCAGAGCCTTCAGCAGCTGGGCATTCTCCACATACAGATCTTTGATTAGTACGTCTGCTTTGCCGTTCTTGTGCAGCTAGAAAAGTCAAAGTAGATAATTGATTGTAATGGGTTACACTGAATGGCAAGGTTTTGAATAATTTCAAATTGTTCATTAAAACAAGGAGTTTAGTTATGGAGTTTCACAAGGTTTTGTACCATATGTCTGTGAAGGTTCTCAGTCATCCAGGTCATCGTAGTCAAAAGAGCTTGCAAAGAAAAGCGTCTGGACTTCTTTAAGTTACTTGAAGATGTTTCACCTCTCATCCGAGAAGCTTCTTCAGTTCTAAGGTCAATTGGTGGGGAGTCCCAGATTTAAACCTAGTGGGAGTATCCCTCCACAGAGGGACAAAAGGACCCCCTGATGATCCTCTAATCGCCTGAGCCAAGGTGTGAAACTGGGTGTGGGTCCCAATCAGCCAGAGTTTCGGGTGAGCTCATTGTGAAACCTTGATAAGGTGGGGCCAGGTTTCACAATGATTAGAAGATCATCGGGTGGTCCTTTTGTCCCTCTGTGGGGGGTCACTCCCACTAGGTTTAAATCTGGGACTCCCCACCAATTGACCTTAGAACTGAAGAAGCTTCTTGGATGAGAGGTGAAACATCTTCAAGTAACTTAAAGAAGTCCAGACGCTTTTCTTTGCAAGCTCCTTTGACTACCAGGACCCATACTATTTCCCTTAGGATACATTTCAATTGCTATGAAGACTAAATGGAGTTGGAATTATCTAAGAAGACAGAAAACACAATATGGGTGTAGTTTAAATTAATGACATAACCTTTCTAATTCTAAATTCTAAGTTTCTTTCTCTCTCTTTTTAAAAATTTAATCTCTGTGGAATTGCAAAGCATCTCAGAGTGATGTGGAAAAACGAATTCATACATTCTTGGCTGGACTCCTGCAATCACTCATTATCAAGCTGCAGTAAATGTTCCTCTTCACATATAAAGTAACAATGAGACCCCATCAGGCCTCCTCTTCTGTGGAAAGAGCTCCAAATTGATGGAGGCAGATTCCCTTCTCTACATTTAAAATTGGATTTAAACCTTTAAGTTTTGATAAAGCTTATAGTTTGGGCTGTATCAGATGACATTGAACCATCCCATGTTGATACAGGCTTAGACTGCTGGAGAACCTCCCATTATGCACTGACCATGTTTCAGTAATGAATATTATTAACTTTTGTCCGTCTTCTCCCACAGGTTGTGTTGCATTGTCATTATTACCATGTGCCCCCCCTCTTTTTCATTTCACACTAGAAGTAATCGTGGCAGACGTTTGCCCCTGTAGTTTGACTCTACTGGAGGTTTTTTCTGTTAAAAGTGAATCATATTTCTCCATTGTCATGATTGCTAGCATTTCTGATATTGCAGGATATTACCTTACAATATAAAGCACAGTGCAAGAGAGCTACAGTTGTGGGCCGGTGCTATATACACAAAGTAAAAATAAAACCAAACTAAATTAATAAGACTCCTGAAAGGTTGTGTTTAACAATCCAAATTAGCCAATGTATAATAGATTTTCTTCAAAACAGCAGTCCAGCTTTGAACAGCAGCTTAAAAACAAATTAGTGGAAGCCAATGAACTGAAACTGAACTGACCTGGTCTTTGAGTTGAGCAACCTTCTCTTTGAGCAGCAGCTTGACATTATGCAGAGACAACTCAATTTCCTTCATTCGTTCCTCCATGCGCTTCATCTTCGACTCCCTTTCATCCTGGGGAGAAGACAGTCAAGGACATCGTCAAACTGCTGCTGATGCAAGACTACCATGTAAAATGAGATTTTTAGCTTCTGAAAAAAATGGAAATGTGAGCGTGAGATGAGTCAGACACCATACAGACAGCATTTCTTGTGAGCTAGTTGCTTTATTCTTTATTATTGGATTTCTGTTACATTTCTTAAGAGAGGATGATTCACTAGAAAAATAAATACAAGTATAAAATTATGACTTATATTCCAGATATAGCTAGAAAAAATATTAATTAATGCATAAATAAAACAAACTAATAAACATGAAAAAAATAAATAAAATAAAACAAATGTGCATGTGTAGGAAGAAGAACAAAAATGCACTAAATGATTAAAAAACAAAACAAAAACGCAGACATAATGACACACTGTACTAAAGACACACTACCAACCTCACAAAGATTTAATAAATACCAGCCAAACACTGAAATTAATTACCAAACATGTTTGATCAGTCCTTGCTTAAAAAACAAAAAACCAAAACCAAAACATCAACAACAACAACACCAAAACAAAAAGATGTGATTCACTTTGGGTGCTCAGCAGCAACAAAAGACGCCCAGAACACAAGTGTACAGTAGAGGACTAAAAACTTGGTACCTTCACTGAAAAATCTCCATGAACCCTGACTGCACATCAGGTAGCATCACCTGGCAATAACACGTGTGAATGGTTTGATTGTTAGAAAAAGACTCAAAAGGCTGTCAGGCACTAACCTTGGCCCTTGATGACAAGATTTTTCCTCCGAGGATACATACATACCCTGTCATAAACCCTTTCAAGTTTTAAAAAGACAAGTGCATAACAGTCATTCCCAGAAAGTAAACCCTGCATTGAAAAGACTGATCAGGATGTATAATGAATCCACCAAAGGTCTGGTCCTACATCTTTCCAGTCTATATAAGCTCAATAGATTTTTATTCATTTATTCTTTTTAGAAAACAGTCTATCAACTGTCAATGCAAGTATTAGTGTGATCAAAATCCCATTGGGAAAACAAGCCAGGAGCCTTTTCTGTGTTTTCCTGCCACCTAGCAGCAATGAAATACAACTACAACTTCATGCCATTTATCTCAGGCACCACGAATGTGGGGCTTCATGTGCCACATTCAGATTTTTACTCCGGAAACAGAGGGAGAGCAGAATGTAAGCAGTCTCTAAAGCGAAGAGCAGGAAATGACGCTGGCGTTACAATCCACCGATCCGCCGGCAGCTGTCTGCGTGTGCCGCCCGCTGCTCCGGCATCGCCCCCTGGAGAGAAAAGGCAGGTACACTTCACCAGGGCTCTACCCTCTAATCCTAAAGATGGGCTTTTTATGCCTGAGATGTGTGTAGACTATCGAATAAATTAAGATAGACGAACTAGGAATCCTAATATGAATGCAGATTTATTAATCTGCAGGATGTCAGCATTCCTCCTGTTCATACTGGCCAAGAAAACATCTCTTTAGTTTTGCGTTTTCAAATTTATAGTTCACCGTTTAAGCACTGCGAATTTGGAAAGTGGTATAAGCCAGCATGAACAGCAGGACTAATCATACATACAGGGATCTCAAACTTCAATCAGTAACTGATCCGCACTGATGACGTGCTGAACAAAGATGTGGGCAAACTAGGACTAAGTCAGCAATTACTAAAAAAAAGAAAAACGTAATCTGCAAGTAAACTAGAAATGGAGTTTTCTGCAGATATTGTGCATAATGTTTTTGTTTCAAACAAAGTCCACGTGTTAATGGCAACCTGATGATGACAGATGAAGGTGGAAGATGCCACTTACACATATGATAACTATAAAAGGACAACTTGTATTTGTTGGGAAATGAAGACTTATGCAGAGTGTGGGAGAAAACATGAAAAAAGGAAAAAATAATAAAAAAATAAATAAATCAGCCACCTCACCCAGATGATCACACCATGGCAACTACTTCAGCCTATTTCAACCAGCATTCAAGGTTGAAAATAAAAGACAATGAATTCAGAAACAAACAAAACAAAAAACAAAACACATAGGTGCCACAAGCTAAAACACCAGACCCCTAAAGGTAAACTCTACAGATATGAGAAAAGGAGATGAAGACAGATGGGTGCCAAAATGAATCTACGACAGGTATTAAAAAAAAATAATAAAAAAATAAAATCTCAAAAACACAGCAAACACAGCTTTAATAAATAAAAGAAAAAGAAAGGAGCGGAAAACTCAGACGAGGAATGGAGGACACTCAGCTCAGGTACACTTTTTTTTTTTGCTATGATGTTGAAAATGTTAATGATGTCTAGTTTTTCCATTGACATTTACAGCCACAAGTACAATATGAAAATGCGGTACATTATTTAATATCTGAGCAAGTAACAGCAGTTAGGGAAATAAGGAGGAGGTAAACACAGGTGCTTCTAATCACATTAATGGAGGCCCTGTGAATACACAGAACAGAACCTACATTAATTAGAAAAACCTGCGTTTAACTACGATTTCATGGCAAACTGAAGCTGCTGTGACAAAGGTCTATGTATCAACTCCCATTACAACAAAAGAAAGGGAAAAAAGTGCAATGTGATCGAACAAACTAAGTGTGAGAAAAGAACGTCAATCTATAATTGTACCAATGCAGTACTTATTTAATATATCCAAGCTTACTTAAGCAGTAAACTATATTTGGTCGGGTTTGCCATTGTGGAAGTTCTGAATTGCACTGTACCTGCATGTTGTCTGGATCTTCACCACGGTGCTGACCTCTGGGCATCCTGTGAGGTGATGGAGGCAGGAGTCCCATGAATTGTGCCTGCAAAGTCTGGAAATAGGAAAAAAATATTGTTTAAATTATTTTGCTTTCTTGTTAAACTGTTATATCCAAAGAAAGCTTTTAAAAAAAAAAAAAAAAAAAGCTGGAGTACCTCGAGCAGCTGTGTTGTTAGTCGAGCCAGCTGAGCCTTGAGCGCCTCGTTTTCTTGCTGAAGGCTCTCCAGCTCAGTGCGTCTTTGTCCACCTTCACAGCCCTGAATGAAAAGCACATGTAGTGAGAATTTGAGGATTTTATATAATCGGAAAATTCTTTGGTTATAGTCAGCAGCATGCATGCACACCATGGTAAGCTCCCTTTGTGCTTCAAGCTCCTTTTTAAGAGAGAAGTTTTCCTGTTCCAAGGCCTTCATCAGAGAGGACGGACTCTGATGTTTGTGCTGCTTCAGGGAGAGTATGGTAGCATCAAGCTGACGGACCTGCAAACACAGAAAAGAAAACTCACATAACAGAGGAAAAAAAAAAAAAAGAAAAAAAAAAGGAAGAAGCAGCTTTTAAAAGCCTGCCATTTTTCTGTGGTGCTCAGCTCACTTTTTCTCTGGACTGGGTGAGGTCTCCTTTGATGCTGCACACTTCTGCTTGAAGTCTCTCGTTTTCTTGCCTCAGTAGCTGCTGCTCCTGCTCCATCAGCCGATACATCTCATCTCTGTACAGCTTCTTGCTGTGATTCTGCAGACCGCTTGAGTGCAGGGCCATCTCCAAAATACGGTTCTGAGATTAACAAGGGCAAAAGGTCAGTCTGTTCTGCCCTCAGCTTGTCTTTTACCTCACTATAGAGAAACAAAAACCTCACTTTATCTACAGCATTCTGCAGCTGTTTGTGTAGCAATGCAACTTCATGTTTTAGAGAATCCCTCTCTTGTTGCGAGACACGAAGGTCCGACTTCAGACGAGTACTTTGATGGTTGACAGTCTGAAGAGTTTCTTCCATAGTCTTGACCTTGAGTGGAAAGAAGCATATTAGTGCTAATTAATGCACCAAGTTAGAGTCCTTTGTGTGCTTTGCTAGAAATCTCTATAAATTCTATTAAAATGCTGTGAAATAAGCCCACTATACCCCAACTATTGAAAAATTACCAAACGATTTGTCATCTATCTGGTGACCGAGCGAGATCCTTTAGGCTACAGCAGCCTTACCTTCTCTTGAGCTTTGGCTAGCTGGTTGCGCAGCCCTACAGTCTCCTTATCCACACTCTTCCGCTCCTCTACGAGGTGGCTGAGGTGACTCTCCATTGTGCCCGCCGCGATTGCCTGACAACCAAAAGACACCTACAGGTGTAAGGAAGCAATCTTTTGCATAACTTTAATGGTAAGGGCAGATAACACCCAAAGATCTCAGCAGATCACAGCTGGCTTAAGGCTAGAAATGACTTAGTTTGTATTTTTTCCTGCATCTTAATCATTGCAGGTATTCAGAGATGGGGATGAGCTTGGGTCATTTAATTCTAAGAAGGGGTGGTGTTAGGAAGTTCTTAATATTGTGTCTGTGTTATATTATGGTGGCGTTGGATGTGAAGTGTTTTGGTGCCCATAATCTAATGCTCACCTTCTCTCTGAGGTTAGAGAGCTTCTGTGACAGCTGGATATTCCTCTCCTCCAGCTGTGCAGTGTCCTCCAGAGCTTTGGTCAACTCTGCCTCCAGAGCAGACACACAAGCTGCCAGCTAACACAAAACAGCCACCAATTAACTACCCGCTACCACCGCCACCACACCGTGGCGACTATCAGCTGGTCATTAAACGCCGTTTACCTTGTTTTTCTCTTCAGCAGAAGCAGCTTCCCTCCTCTCATTTTCCTTTATCAATTCTGCCAGCTGCTGTCGTAGACTCTCCGTACCGGCAGTATTTTGGGCATTTTTCTCTGACAGCATCCCATTCGCATCCTCCAGCTGCTGACTCTGCAAACGCAGCTCTGCAATCTGTGGAGATTCATGTTTTTAAGTAAATATCTTGGTCCAAATAAATCGAATCCAGTGTGTAAGGACAAATTGGTTTCTTTTGTATATTTAAAACTTTTTTATATTTATTTTTGCACGACATTACCTGTTTTTGGAAATTCTGTGATGCTTTTTGAGCTGCTAGCTTCTCTTTCTTCAGGTGCTCCCATGTTTGTCTGTAATTAAGCGTGAGAAGAAAATGTGATTATGCATAAAACAAACTAACAAAAAAACCCCCTACTGTGGTGGTTAGCCGCAAACTATATTTGGTGCTTCTTACGTCAACTCTTGCTGGACTTCCTTTAAGTCCTCTTCTTTCAATGCAGAGATCTTTTGCCTGAGGATGACGTTTTCTTCAGCAAGACGACTGGCTTCAGATCTGGAGACAAAAAGTCAGAAAAATTAATTCAGTGAAACTGCAGGAATCCATCACACACGATGCATGTTGAGTACATATGAGAATCACCAAACGGACTGCAGCACACCGATTATAAACAACTCTACAGTTTACACACACTAAACAACTTCTTGCTTCTCCGCTGATGACCTACGGGGACAAAAACTGTCAGGCTCTGCTACAGAGGGTTTAGAAGCTCAGTCGCAGCTAGAACTTCACAGCACTAAAGGATGGTGGTAACACCGGCCACAGAAGACAAAGGGATCCTAGTTTTCTCCATGTTACCTATGAGCCTGCGTCACTTCATTTAATGTCTGTGACTTGTCTTGTAGCTCTGTGATGGTTCGGTGAAGTTGCGTGTTCTGCTTCTCCAACGCCTTACAGCAGTCTTCAAGATCAGTCACTGCATCAACATTCGCCTCCAGTTCCCTATCTAAATCCAGAAAAGCCTCCACTGAGGGGCTCTCCAGTCGTTCAGCATCTAGGCCAAAGGCTGAAAGAATCCCATCCTGCCTTTCTAATTCGCTGAACAGCTCAGACAGTTTAGTGTTTTCTTCTCTCATCCTGTTGATCTCATCCACAAGTGAAATTTGCTGCTCTTTGAAACTATGGAAAATATTGATCCTGCTCTCAAGGCTCCACACCCTTCTCTCAAGTTCACCATTTTGCTCCTTCAGTTTGGCATTTTCACACATGCAATCTTCATACCTAATCTGAAGATCTGTCATTTTCAAGGCCTTTATCTCCAGCTCTTTGACATGCTCCATTAACAGCAACATTCTAACTTTGAGGCTGTAGTTTTCCTCTAACACCTGGTGCCCAGCCTTGATCTTTTCATTGTTATGAGCCAGCAGGTTCTCTAGTATTTCAGTCTTCTGCTGAAGCAAAGAAATCTTCTCATGCAGGAGAATGTTCTCCTCTGTGGTCGTATTATAGACAGCCTGTAGTTTCAGCAAAGGCTGCCGCTCACAATCAGAGTCTTGATCCACACATTCATGTCCACATTTAACGTTTCCCCCCTTTAGTTCTGCGAGTAAATGTTCACAGTCTGAATCCAGGGAGTTATTCAGTAAACAGTTAACCTCAGCATCCAGACACGGTTCACCAGGGTAACCCGTCTCCTCCAGCGCTGAGGACACAACCACAGTCTCATGATGCTGCTCATCTTCCTGGGAATAGCTTTCAAACCCCACTGCTGCTACATCTTGAGGATTGTTCTCTTTACATAATTCAAGAGTTGCTTTGTTCTCACCATCTTCAAAGGCCTCAAGTGATGAGACGGGCCCACATTTCATCTCTGGGAAAACTGCTTCATTTGGGTTTTCTGTGGATTCGGACTCGGGGTGATCAGAAGGTGCCAACTCACAGCCTGCGTGATAAAGTTCAGCTTGCTCGGGGAAATCAGTAACATAAATATCATCACCACATCCCTGAAACCCATCAGCATTTGCAGGACACAATTCACGAGTCTCTTTCATATCTTCTTGCACGATATTTTGTCGGAGTTCTTGGTTTTCACTAGCACCCATTAACTCTCCGTCTCCCCGAATGTCACTGGTAGCAGAGCCATCTTCATTGTTTGCGTCAAAAACATCCACGTTTTCAGTGGCTTCCTCTCCTGCATACAGAGTCCCCGTTAGAGTCTCTTCATCGCTATCTTGTTCATCCAGAATTTCAGGTGTTTCTTCACCAAATAAAGTAACGCATTCTCTGTTGTGTAGCATCTCCTCCATTAATGTGTTCATCCCCTTCAATTCCTTCATCTCTTTGTCTTCCACTTTTTCCACAGAAGATGAAAGCTGTTGGATTTCCATCCCCAGCTCTTTAACTCTTACTTTAAAATCTTCTGCCTTAATCTCAACTGCATCTTTTAACTTTTGCTCAAGAATCGACACACTTTCCTGTAGCTCACACCTGTCAAGCTCAAAGTCCACTGCGGCCCGCTTAAGAAGCATCTCCAGCTCTTCGATCTTCATCTTTAAATCATCGCGCTCATTTAGAAGTTCAATCCTCTCTGCTGTCTGCCTTTCTGAAATACAAAGCATCTCATTGTACTTTGACTCAAGTTCTGAATTACTACTCAGAAGTTCTTCCCTCTCCTGTTTAAAATCATCGACTGTTTCATTCAACAGGAGCTCTGTCTGAACAAGAAGATCATGTTTGGTTTTCAGGCTTTCCTGAAGCCTGTTATGGAGATCATTCAGCTGCTTGCTGAGCTCTATTTCTTTGGTCTGGGCCTTGCTAATCAAGTCATCGAGCTCATGTTGCAGCTGCTTTTTCTCATTCGTTAGTGCTTCCATTTGCTCTTCGTGAACACTTTCTAGCTCCCTTCTTTCTTTTGTCCACTCCTGATTTAACCTCTGTCTTTCCCCCTCCGCTGCCTCCTCCATCATTTTTCTTTGTTCCTCTGCTCTCTCGAGAGCCTTCTGCATCTCTGCTTCCCATTCGAGCTTCTGCTTGGCGTGGCTTTCAGAAAGAGCCTCCAGCTCTCTTTGGTAGTGCTGTTCAAGTTTCAAAACATCAGCCTGAAAACGCTGTGCAACAAATTCCTGATCACACGAGAAACGATCTTCCACTTCTTTGATTCTCAGGTTGAAACTGATCTCGATGTCCTTCCTGCACATGGTTATTCAAGGGCGGTTACAGAAGCAGTTTGGAAAGTATTACATTATAATTGCTGACAATCCTCAACACAGGAGGCTTTAAAAAAAATAGCTTAGACACCTTATCTCTTAGCAGAATCATGTTCGATTGTTTGGTGTTACATTAGAGGATTAACACTACTTTCATGTGATGTTAGCTTGAGATTAAGGCTGAAGAATAAATTTTGATAAATTTAATTAGGTAAAATGCTGTTTCTTACCTCTCCTGGGCGATGTCATCTCGTAGTTTGTCTAACATGGCGCTGAGTGTGTCCCTTTCCTCTATATGCTTGACACTCAGCTCCTTCACGGCTTCTCGATGGCTCTCCTCTAGACGCGCCTTCTCCTCTGCCATCAAACTTTCCAGTCTTTTCTCCACCTTCTCCCTCTCCGTCTCAAACTTCTCCCTCTCCTCATTTATCCTATCCTGGATCATCCCTTCATAATCCTCCTCCAGTTGGAGTCTCTCCCTCTCCCACTTCTCCTTCAGCTTTTTCTCCCTCTGCTCAAACTTCTCCTGTAGCTGCGACCTCTCGAGTATTTTTTCGAGCAGCGCCGCCTCGTGATGCTCCTGAAGCTGAGCTCGTTCCCTCTCCCACTGCTCCCTCAGACTGTTCTCCTTCTCTTCTTGCTCCTTGACGAGTCTCAGCATCTCTTCCTCCAGCAGCATCTGTAAAGACTCGCCGTTCTGCTGATCCAGCTGAGCCCTCTCTTTCTGCCACTCCTCTGTCAGCGTCTCCACCAATTCCTCACGCTCTTCCTCAAATTTCAATTTTACCTCCTCTAGTTTATCACTTAGTTTCTCCTCATGGCTTTCTAGTAACAATTTCTTCTTGCTTTCCCAATCATCTAATAATCTCTTCTCCAAATCAGCCTTTTCCTCCTGTAATTCCTTTCTCTCCTCTGCTAGTCTGGTTTCAAACAGCTCTGCATGCTCATCCTTTAGTTTCTTGAGCTCTGTGGCATGTTGAGTCCTCAGCTTCTCAATCTCAAGACTTTCATCGGTCTCTGTCTGTTGAACTCTTAGGGTCTTCAGCTGCTCTTCCAGGTCTGCAGTGCGAGTCTGGGCCTCCAGGAGCTGGTTTCTTAGTTTTACCAACTCCTCTTCTTGGAGGTTCTTAAGCTCTTCCCTTTCCTCTGTCTGTTTCTCCTCCAGTAAACTCCTCTCCAACTCTACCTCCTCCAGCTGGCTCTGCAGCTCCTGTGCATGGCTCTGAATGTTGACCATCTCATCTCTTAAAGCCTGAACCTCCTGCTGGTGGAGGTTCGCCAAGGAAGCTTTCTGGTCTTCATGGTTCAGCCTTTGTTTTTCCACCATGTTGTTAAATTCATTCATCTGTATGGATAAAAGATTTATATAAACCTTGTAGTTAATTTCTGAATAATAGTCACATATTCCCTTTCCCCATATTTTAGATTTAATAATCATTTTTATTTATTTATTAAAGCACTTGGGAGTGGAGATGCAGAGGACCCTGCAGAGGTCTCACCTCCTCGTTTCTTTCCAATTCTAAAACTTCTCATTTTCTTCAGCAGATTTACACATTAAAAACTGGTGGTGCTAGCAGACTAACCTTGATTTCCAGCTGGTTTCGCAATTCCTCGATTTCACGCAGGTGCTGCTCCTTCAGCTGCTCCACCATCATCTCTGCTTCTAGGCTCATACTGAAAGGCTGAACCTCCTCTGAACCGAGACCTGTGAGAAGTCAAGTTAGAAGTGAGGGGTTGGTTGATATTTGACAAAGGTTAAAAAAACAAAGCAGGACAACACAAATAATAAAACACCAATAAATAACCTCTAAATAACCAGTGCAAACAGAGTGAGTCAGTCAGTTATCACTGCATTAATTTATCAGTGCATTTAAGTGTTCAGGACCCAGTTAGTCTTTAGAAGTAGATAGTCTCTGAAGCTATAGCTGTGTACTTTGGGTGATCTGTATCGCCTGCCTGAGGGCAACAGTCCAAACAAACTGTGAGCGTGGTGAAAGCAGTCCCTGATGTTTTGTGCTCTTTTAAAGTAGCGTGCAATGTCCTCCAAGGATGGCAGCTGGCAACCAGTGTTTTTTTTTTATTCTTTGCTGTTTGTACCACTCCTTGCAGCACCCTTTTGACTGCTACAGAGCAGCCAGCATCCCACACCTATGTGTGTTTAGTTGCTGCTCAATGTTGTTTTTCCTGGGGCGATTGTGGCTCAAGAGTTGGGCGTTCGCCTTGTAATCGGAAGGTTGCCGGTTCGAGCCCCGGCTTGGACAGTCTCGGTCGTTGTGTCCTTGGGCAAGACACTTCACCCGTTGCCTACTGGTGGTGGTCAGAGGGCCCGGTGGCGCCAGTGTCCGGCAGCCTCGCCTCTGTCAGTGCGCCCCAGGGTGGCTGTGGCTACAATGTAGCTGCCATCACCAGTGTGTGAATGTGTGCGTGAATGGGTGGATGACTGGATATGTAAAGCGCTTTGGGGTCCTTAGGGACTAGAAAAGCGCTATATAAATACAGGCCATTTACCATTTTACCATTTCCTAAGTAGTCTCTGATGTGCCTTTTTCCCCTGTTCCAGTCTGACCAGGAAAGGTTCAATGATAGGGGGAAACCCAATTCAAATGACCTTACACACGCTACACACGTCCTACTAATGCAGAATGAGACTGAGTCAAGCCTTTTCCTGTAGTCCATTATTAGCTCTTTGGTTTAAGTAATGTTCAAAACCAGGTTGTTTACTGACAGTTGCTGTAACTCACCTCTGCATGCTGACTCATCGTCACCTGATATCAGGCCAACAGCAATTGTGTCACCAGTGAATTTAATAATACTGTTGCACGATAGGTCATGTATGCAGTTGGTCCTCTTTAATGATTTTGAGCACTATTTTACTGCAATGTTACACTATAGGCTTACCTGGGTCAGACTCCATTCCAGGGCTTTTACTCTCCAGCTCCTCAGAGAGAGGTTTCTGACAAGACTGATGAGTTCTGCCGAGGCTGTGGAACTCCCGCAGCTCTGACTGCAGCTCATCGATACGATCCTGTAATTCCTACGGAATAAGAGTACTTAACGTTAAACATCTGTGTCACGTCAGCACATTTTACACGCTCCTGTGTGGAAAAAACAGTCTCTCGTAGTTACCCTGCACTGAGCTTCATAGCCGCTGCGTAGCTGTTTAATGCGCTCCTCTTGGAGGAGGAAGTCTGCACTGTTAGGGTCCAGATCACCAAACTAAAATAAGAAAAGATCATATACTAATTATCATGCTAGCACAGACAGATATTTAAAAACCAAAACAAATAACAATAACAAAAACAACAACAAAACAAACAAACATGAAACTCAAATTGCAAGCGAAAAAGGTGAAAGTCAATATTATGAAAATCCATTATATAGCATCTTAAAACGTGTCTGCACCTTATCTTTCATAATGTTGTCCAAACTTGTCTGGAGTTTAGTAATTTGGTTTTGAGCATCAACTAGTTTTTCATTGCAGTCCAGTAACTCCATCTCCAGACGTCTGTTCTCCTGAAAATGAACAACATCATGATTCTTATATTTTCAAATTATTTTTTGGGGATAAAGAACACAGTGTACATTAGAAACACTGACATATTCCATGCTTAACAAAATAAAAAAAAACAAATACACTTGCACACCATGAATTATTCGGTTACCTTCACAGAGATGGAGAGGTGGTCTCGGATGAAAGATTCATCCTCCCTGATCTTCTCGATCTCTGCTTCCAGCTCGTCACGCTGCAGGAAAGCCTGTTGCTGAATCTGCTCCATCTCCCTCATCAGCTCAGATTTTACTGCCGCTAGCTTCTCTTTGTGGTCCTGCTCAAGCTTCCTGCAGATGATCATCCACAGCAGAAAAACTCAACACTTAATATACATTACTTAACAAATTTATTGAATCACCTGTCATAAAAAAAGCAATAAAGTACAAATATTTTAGAAATCTGTCAAAAAAACAAAACAAACCTAAAACAAACCTAAAAAAATAAATAAATAAATATTGTAAGTCACTGAACTCTAACTGAATTCACATTTTTAAACTCAAATTTGAGCCGGCACACCAAACTTTGAGAGATCAGATATTAATCAAGCAGAACCATTAAAGAGGATTTTTCTGTTTAGGAAAGTAAGTAAATTTGGCATCTTAAACACAAAAATATTAAAGTGCGTTACCATTTTTGTAAAACACAATTTTAAAAGTCATGGATAAAAACAATAACAATACTTTACTTGTAAAAATGTCATTTCAATTAAAGAGCTTGTTTGGGAAATTAACGATTATAAATACAAAAAAATATTTTTTAATTATCTATACTGTTACGGTAATTTAGGGCAGCTGTGGCACATTGTGTTTTGGTCTAGTACACTGCAAGTAGATTTAATATTTGCTCTCAACTTTTCTTCACAAACACTTAGAGTAAACAAAATTTCTTAGTTAAAGTAAAGCAAGCTAAACAGGCTCAACTGCAGTTTATCAATGAATGAAATTCATTCAGATAACAGATGTAATAAATTAAAACCTGAGGAATGAGGTTTTAATTTAATAAAAGTTAAACATGACAAATGTGTTTCCAAACCTTCCGTTTAGTCAGTCACTGGACTTTATAAAATTTAATAAAAAGCATCTCAAAAGACGTGTGGTGCGACTGGAATGATAAATTACCTGAGATTGAGGTTATTCATGTGCTCAATTGCAGAGTGATGCTCATCCACCTCATTGGCAAGCTGCGTTTTCTGCTTCTCTGCTTTTTCCAGATCAGATCGGATTTTCTCTTTCTCTCTGAGCTCTCTGTCTACACGCTCTCTGAGATCAGAAAAACCAACAGGAACAATAATTGTGCACGAGTTACACGGCACGATAAACAAAAACAACAATCCTGCTGTTTTTAAAAAAAGATTTGATTTCAATTTCAACACTATCAGCTTTAAGTAGTTCACAATCCAGTTAATCATGGATCAACAGATTGTATTAAGATCTGTATGAGCTGTATTATGATGATGACTCATACTCACAGGAGATATCTGATCTCAGCTTTGAAGCTCGCCAGTGCCGCTTGGTGAATCCCATTCTTAGTAACGAGTAGCTCATTTTCAAGTGCCATGGTGAGATCACCAAGACTCAGTTTTCCATCTAGCTCAAAGTTCAAAGCCTGCAAAAAAGTTTTCCAATTAAAATCCCATTTTAAATACATTCCAATTATATTTTGAAGATGAATTCAAAGTCAACAATTTTGTGAAACACTGTTTGTTTCACCATAAATAAACTAAGAAGAGTAAGAAGTGTAACTTCAGTAATGGACCTGCAGGATATCAGTGCTGTTTTCTATTCCGCCTTCTATCCAGGCATCCAGGATGTACTCCACAGGAGTGTAACCGGTGCCATCATCAAGAGAGGAGAACAGACGCATGCCAATGGTGCTGGTTAAAGAAGAGGGCGTAGCTATCCTCCGCCCCCCCTCATCAAAAGGCTGGAGGTAGAAGAAAAACTTTTTTTTTTTTTATACATCATAGCAGAGAAAATACAAAATACTACAGAGATTGAGCCTTTTCTGAATTTCAAAAAGCATCAAACACAACCCTGAAATTAGCCCCAAGTCTCCTAACCTGGTGAAGCTCAAACCACAAATAGCATACCTGAGTGGAGTGATGCCGTTTAAGCTGCCTGTAGGGTGTTGAGGCTGATGGCGTGGGGGGTTTGTTGTGGTTTGCAACCCTGGATACAAACTCCTGAACAGTCATCATTCCATCGGCAGACAGGCTTAGGAGCGCATCTCCATTCACCTGATATATATATTTAAAAAGAAAAAAAATGAAAACGCAAGATTTTTTTATTAATACCTTTATACTGCATTTTACTTGAGTAAAACCAAATAAAATGCAACCATCTTTATGTTATCAGAGAATGGTCGGAAAAAAGAAGACGTATCCAGTGTAGAAATACGCTGGGTAGAAAAGAACTTGTTGATGGCAGAGCTCAGAGGAGAATGGCCAGACCGCTTTAAACTCATAAGAAGGCAACATTACCTCAGTCATTACAACCAGGGTATGCAGAAGAGCATCTCTGAATAAAACACGTCAAACCTTGAAGCACATGACCACACCTGGTGCCCCTACTGTTAGCTAAGGTCAGGAAACTGAAGCTACTTTCAGATGGGCTCACAAAAATTAGACAGTAGAAGACTGGAAAAACATGGTTGGATGGTAGAATCAAAATTTGGCACAAGCAGCTGTAAAGCATGGATCCGTCCTGCCTCGTATGAACCTTTCAGGCTGGTGGTTGTGTAATGGGGGAGATTATCTTTGCACACACCAAGCCTCTTAGTACCAACTAATCATTATTTAAACACCACAGAGTATTGTTGCTGACCATGTCCATAACTTTTTGACCAGAGTTTACCATCTTCTGATGGCTGCTTCCAGCGGGATAACGAGCAATGTTACAAAGCTCAAATCCTCTCACACTGGTTTATTGAAAATGAGTTCACTGTACTCAAGTGGTCTCCAAACTCATTCAGTCTCAATCATATAGAGCATCTTTGTGCAGCTGACAAATTTTAAGCAACTGTGTGATGCCATCATGCCAACCTGAACCAAAATCTCTGAAGAATGCAGCACTTTGTTGAATCTTTGCCACGACATATATAAAGACCAAAGCGAATTCAAATCGGTGTAAGCAGTTAGTTTATATGTAGAAGTGCAGTAATTAGTTAATGAAAAGACAGAAAATTTGCTAACAACTTTAGATGATAAAGTAATAATCTCTAATAAATCATGAAATTTGTGTCTGTTGATCCTCTTCCTTTAAGATTTACTGCTGGGAACATGATTAAGTATTGTGCCAGAGGTTGCTTAGATGAGGGACTATCTAAATTCTGGGGATCTTTTCCGTGTTGCAAGGCCATCAAATCAGCAGACAATATCATGCCTTTTACTAGGAAAAAAACCCAAAACATTATCAAAGGCTCTTAAGTTATTTAGAAGTTTTGAAGGACCTTTTCATATCAGTAAAAATAAAAAAAGTAAAAGTCTGTGGAAGATTAAAAAAAAAAAAAACCATTATAAGTGCCCTCAGAAAAGGAGGGGAAAAAAACAACAACAAAGAATAAAGAAAAAAGACCAAGGCAGATATGGTTATTTTAAATCATGGGTAATTTCAAATCTTTGCATTTTTCCCTTTAACATACCTCCAGACCCAAATGCTCACAGAGAGCAAGCAGTTCACTGTGACCAGCACATCCGTCCCATTGTATTTCCATCTCCTCGCAGGCTTCACGCAGCCTCTCCTCTAAATGAGCTGATAGGGGAACAATGGATCCCCGAGGCGTGTTCGGCTCATCCGGGTTCCAGAGATGCATCTGACCTGCACACAAGACAAAAGTTAGATCATGCATCAAAAAAAAAACAAAAAACAAAAACAACAAAACCAAACAAAGCTATGTCCTGTATGAAGTAAAATGTCTAAAATTAATTTGAATATAACGTACCTTCTGCCTCATATTCCTCTGTGCTTGATTCGTGAGCATTCCAGCGCTGAAACAAAAACATATAAAAGATAAAATGAGCTATAATCAGTTCCGTTTGGAATCAGTTAACCATTAAAATATCTACTGAGAACAATTGTCCCAACCCCCCTCTGATTTTCTCATGAGACAATCAGCTGAGAGTGTGTGTGTGTGTGTGTGTGTGTGTGTGTGTGTGTGTGTGTGTGTTTAAGCGTGGTTTTAAATCAGACAAGTTTGAGTCTGAATGCAGGGGGGGGGGGGGCTGCAAAAAACACACATACACAGGACCTTTTGTAATAGCACGGGCCCTAACGGGGGAGGTCTGAAGGACTGATTTCGGCAATAGAAGAATAGAATAGCATAGAAATCAAGCAAATAAATCAAATAACCTCAACCATCTGCAATTTCGTGAAGGTATTTACTCAAAATTATTACAATTATTGGGGGTTATTCCTGACAACTAGCCTCACAAAAAAGGTTTTAAATGATTTTCAATTCGAAAAAATAAAAAAAAATAATTTCCTTGTGAAGAAATATTGAAGACCTTAATCGCTGATCTCCAACTCCGAACCCAGAATTCCCACCTATTGTTTGGGAAACCAGCAGTGAGGGAATGAAGAGCAGATGGGATTCTGCAAGTGGCGTTTTGATACATGAAGTGTGGGCATCCAGGAGGGAAGGGGTAGCGGAGCTCATTGTTTCCCTGACACAGGCCTACAATCTCCTCCCCAAGCAGTGGGCCTGCAGTCTCTGAGGCAGAGCCCCCTGACCCAGCCCCATCTGCTGGTCCCCAGGCTGGATACTTTCAGCATTGTTGCAGCAAGATTATTCAATGCCAAGATGCGCTTCAGTTTCAGCATCTCCAATAGTGTTTGCTTTTGCGCTGCTTGGCATCTCTGGGTGGAGTCAGAGACAATACACAGAATACTAACATCTCCATCCAAGCTTAAACTTACCACCATTGCACTGGTGAACACTTGGAGGAGTTTCTTTTACTGCAGCCCAGCTTTGCAAAGTTCTGCACAAGTAACTGAATACTAAAGGCATTATTTTCATAAAGATTTGTCAGAAGGTTCAATAAACACTCAGTCATGTGAATTTTCTGGCAATTATTTCATAGTTCAGGCTTTACAGGGTTAAACAACCTGCTAATTGACTATGTATCGTCGTTCGGAGCGGATTTAAAGTAAGCTACTAATAACTGAAAATCTCTGCTGTATGCTATTTGTGAGAAAGGACTGCGTGTGGAAACATGTCAGAAGTGAGTCTGATTAACCAAGAAACAGATCTAGAAGATCAGAGTAACCACACACCCACACTGTTCAATTGTTCACGGACATAAATGACCTGATAATAAAAACTGTGACAAGTCTCATGTCCCTTTCCTTTTCAGCATGTGCCAAAAACACAGGATGTACATTTTTAAAACCTCCTATTCTTAAACCTCTGCATAGCCGCCAGCACATAAATCGTCTGATGAAGTCTGACGTTACACAAACGCTGTGGTTAGGTGTTAATTACTCAAGGCTTATCAAACACTAATTATCCTCACAATGTTATTTACAGACAGTACTAATTTGTTATGCAACTAATAGGACCTTGTGAATCTTGCGTTGGAACGCTTATATTACACTACAGGATCTGCCCTGCATGCCGCTAAGCTGATTAGCTAAGAATAACGCCTGAATGCCGGCCCGTGGCTGCAGGGAATCACGCAAGGACAGGAAGCGATAAGGATGGCACTCGAGATGAAAAAAACGATCGGTCTCAGCCTTTTACCTCACGTTTCCTGGGAACAGCTGAGTCATAGTTGTCCTCCAAATCCTCCTCGTCGGCTGGTTTTACGTGTGTGGTTTCAGTCAAGTCTGAAATAGGCTCTATTAACTCTGGTGTGGAACGGCGGCCATAACGTTTACCGCTCTTCACAAACTTTGGTTTGATCTCAGGAGACTCTGAGGAAAAATAACAAGAAAGTGTCAAATAATATGCATAGAGTATTTATTCGCAGTTTAGCACAACAAAAACAGGAAAAAAAATGTGATGACTAGCATTTAGCAAAGCCTCCGGTATGTACTTCTCCAAATAACTTCTCTAAATCTTGTAACTTTAGGATCTTTTCAAAGCCACATCTGTTTCAGTAAAACAGCCATGAACTAAATGTCAACCTTTAGAGAAATTAACAGGAACCACATAGGTTCAATATACATCATGCTTCACTGACAGGCATAAATATTGACAATGTAGTATTTGCTTTGATGAGGTCCAATCTTTGTGTTGACATATAACAAGGATCTTACACAATGTAATGATGACAGATCTGTAAAGAAACTGAACTTACATCCAACCTCATCTGTCATCATCTACACAATAAGTAGCATGGTAATAACATAACAAGTCATTTCAAAGACTTGCTTTGGGTCCCGTGGCTGTGCATAGGGGCTTTTCCACTTGTGCACAACCATTAAGACTTTACCTGGTTTTGGCAGGACTTCCTGTTCTTCCTGAGGTGGCTCGATGGATGAAGACAAAACCAGAATAAGAGCATCCTTGAACTGTTCAAAGTCAACCTGCAAATGAATTAAAGAAATACGTCTTACAGAAAGTTCATGAAATTCCTTACAATGGGTGCTATTCTCTGTGGGTGAGGTGGAGTCTGGGTGTCTGTGTGGAGGAGGGTTTGAGCAGGGGCAGCAAGGTCACATTTTAAGAATCAACAGCTGCCAACCCTGAATATGGTGATTTTCTTTGTGCTGCGGAGGCTGACGGCTCCCGGGTTTAGATGGTGTTGGAGGGGAGGGGGATACTTGGGGCTTTTTGACTTTATTGTTGGATGCCGTGAGCAATCATTTAGGCGGCCCCTCTGCTAACATTTACCCCGTCCACTAACACCCACACCTGCCAGACAATAGCCACCCGTCTGTCTACACGCTTACATACAAACATACATCCATGCCAGCATGTGGAGTTAAGCTGTTTGGATACGTCTCATCTTTATTTATGGGTTGAACTATCAGAACCACTGTCCTTAATTTTTTTTTTTAATACATTTCCAAACGGCCCCTCTCTCAAATAAAAGTGTGTGTGATCAGCACATAGTTTGACTTGACACCTGGGTTGGCGCTGACCAGGGGTTGGTATCTTAAGCAAACAATGAAATGGCAAATAAATATGAAAAATCCTGGCGTGCACAAGAAAAAGGGGCACAACTAATACCTGTTCTACCTCATGGCTGTAGCTCAGGAGGTGGAACCAAATATCACAATGTGTGTAAATGGTAGATAGAAAGCACTTACGTTTTACTAATCTCGTAAATCCATATTTTAGTCACAACAGAACATACTGAAATATTATTACTATTTAATGACAAATACTGGCTTTTAAATTTCAAAATCAGCTACATGTCTCTGAAAAAAAAAGTTGCCAAAGGCTGACAAAGGAAGCGTTATGAAAAATAAATAGCTGGAGAAACTAATTAGGTTATTTGGTAACAGGTCACATAACATAACATATAAAAACAAGCCCATCTTAGAGGGAGAAGCAGAGTTTCTCAGAAGTAAAGCTGGGCAGAGGTTTACCAATACACAAAAAAAACCTGCATCTACAAAATTGTTATAATATTGTTCCCAAATCCAAAATTGGAAAAACTTTGAATATCCCATAATCTACAGCATGTAGTATCATCAAAAAACTCAAAAGACTCAGAGAATATGAAAAATAACTGTGTGCACATGGAACAGGCCAAAAATCATTACACAGCATGAAATTGGGATTGTAGCATATATTCAACACTAGTAATAGAAATGAATATTGCTGCATAAATAACAGCTTTTTAAAAAGGGGGTGCGTGTCTCATTTCCAACCAGGTAATGTATAATTTCAGACTTCACATTAGCAGTATGACGATTGTTTATGATGAAACGGCTGCTTAGCAGCAGTGGAATAAACTCACCCTGGCAGTGAGGCGGTCCTGGCTCTGGAGCAGAGTCTGGAGAAGAGCTGGAGCGGTATCATTAAGGTGCAGCGACTGACAGAGGTCGGAGAGCTCCTCTGGGCACAGAGAGCCACAGCCGCTAGTGTCAAAGCTGTTAAAAACTTCTTTCAGCCGCTCCTCGTACTGGTCCTGCTCATGCCCGTCATCCATCCCACAGGACAGCACCCTGCCCTAAAGAAAGAGTGAAAGAGATGTCATACTTTCCATTACAACTATTGGGCCTCTCGAGGATGATATGCCAGACAATAGCAGACAAGATGAAGGCAAGACATTAAAGTACCTTGACAGGGTTTACATATTCAGTCACAGTGCTAACAGATACTCACAAACAGGATGGCTTCATCAATCTCAGCAGCATCTGTTCTTACCAACAACTTCATCTGAGAGCACTGCCCTGCAACTGAGCTTTCAACGCACTGCTCCAGCCTCATTTGCAGTGGAGGCTTTAGGTAATCCAATTACAATGATTAGACAAACGGATAAACTGATAGACACGAAGATATCCAACAACAACCATGACTTTCTTTTAATTCATTAAATAAATAAAAATGAATCTTAATTTATTTCACTTTGATCACCAAATAATTTGTTTTTTAAATATCTGTAAGTATTTAGATTATATGCTATTGAAACAGCTAATCAAGAAAACAATGAATACACAGTGGCACCAAGCCAAGTGGACAGAGCAGCCAGGGACTAATTGAGAAAGTTAGACCAGAGCAGTGTGCCAGCATTTCCAGACTGGCAGATTCAGTTACACATGGACCACGTTTTTGTGTCAATTGGGTTGCATCATTTCTCTAATTGAAAAACAACAGAAGCAAATGGACAGAGAGCAGCGCCTCAAAACACAAGTCTGGAGTTCAAGTCAGCTGTAAGCCACGTTTCCCTGAAGTAATGATAGCAATGCAGACAATCAACCTTGGTGAATTAACTACAAGGCTAATATTTTAATGTGGGATTGAAGTAAGAGAAGAAGCTGACATTGGTCCAAAGCAAAAAGACAGAGTCTTACTAACTTAAGCAATGACATAACTTCCAGACACAACAGCTGAGATCAGCCACATGAAGCTTACCAAAGGTGATGCTTAAATTGGGCTGAGCAGAGTTAGAATACATGTTTCTATTTTTATTTACATAAACTCTAATAAGATTTGTCTGTTTGTTACATTTTTTAAATTTGTACTGTCCACTTTTTTCTTGAATTTCAAAAATATGATATTTTTCCACCCTCCTTAGGTGTCTTTATATATTTTATATATTTTGATCACCTAACTTCAGTTTGTCCTAACATAATATATATATATTTGTGCATAAGACAAATTCAACATAAAGAACATACCAGTATGTCTAATGAGTTGAAACTCCCCACTCAGGGCTCATCTATACAATAGATATGCTGCCTGACCCTTTGCTCTTCCAGCTGCTCTCAGTGAAATCATCAAGTGCTCGGCCAGGTGTCCCCCCACACTCCAGACCCGGGGTGCCCATTCACTGCACACAATAGGCTGTCCACAAAGGCCAAGTCACTATTCTACATCTGCACATTTGTGCAGCTTATGGCACGCAGGAAAATAATGGTTCAGCAGTATGGCAGCTTACAGAAAACTAATGTTTGGTAAACTTGCAGAGCAACAGGGCGACAAACAGAAAGCAAAAGCAAGCATTGGGCAACTGCTTAGGACCGCTGTATTTTACATGCGTGACTCCTGAACAGATTACTAAACAAAAATCTCTTTGCACATCTTGCTGGCATTGTTGAACTTATTCAGGTTTCTGCAAACAAACTTCTGAGCCAATTATCCAAGCAGCCCTTTACCTCAAGCTTGGCCACAGAGGCTCAAGGTGGCTGTGGGTTGACAGCTGCTGTAGCTTAGGAGTAAAACCAGTTCATATTAGGAGGGGGGAAAAAATAGGTTAATCCTAGAACCATCCCAGCATTCACTGGTCATAGTGTCAGTAAAAGATTTTAGCCAGTAAAGACAAAACTTAAAAACCTGATGATTGAACTAGAGATGAAGCAACTACATTTTAATCTGTTTTCTCTGAGGACTTGATATTCTCTCTCTATACAAACCTGTCCAAAGAAACTACATAAAGATAATTCCCATGTTCCCATTTTCTGTAGATCTATGTGAGAAAGTTTAGAAAAAGAACAACTTTGAAAGCCTGCAAACAACCCATCTCAGTCACATTTAAACAACTCTGGGTGAAATGTGAGGGCAATTGTTGGTGATACAAACTGCAAAACTGCATTTTATTTCCATTAGCGCGCTTACTTAACGCCATTTAAATCAAAATGGAAAAAAGTTAGCAGTCAGCTGCTGCTCGTGTATGTTTTGCTTCACTGACTTTTCCCTGTCTTCATCCAAGTAAAGATTTAAAGTCACTTGTGAGAATAAAATAACTGTAATGCAGTTTAGCTAGCTTCACTAGTCATAAGGAAAGTGATGGGCTATGCTAACCGCGCTAGTTCATTTGGGAACGTGAGGGAACACTTTTTTAGGATGAAAGAAGCTAAGTACCCAGAGCTGGAGAAGAGAAAGAAAGAAACAAAGAAATGTCTGAGAAAAAATAAACTCACCAAAGTGTCGAAACTTTGCGGACAGCTGGCTCCTTCCTCGAGTCAAATTTGCTGATTAAACACACCTCTAAAAAACTTTGAACTACAACATTTCTCCCGCTACAGCGCAGGTAAACCTTCTGCTCCAGCAAGTTTGACGAGCAGCTAATTTGTCGATAGCAGCATTTTGTTCCCTAACATTACCGAGAAAGTAGCTGTCAGGGATTTGCTGCTGGCTGCTTTGTGTCCGCGGCTGTATCATCCTCCTCCGGCTTGTAGCGGGTTTTGAAAAGCGGTTGTAAGAGGAAGGGGCGGTGACCGACCAAGAAGCTGCAACGCAGTCCTGCCAGCCCCCAGTGGACCAAACTAAAACGTCCGAAATCACTACAGTCTTTTAAACTGATAGCTGTGTCTTGTTTTGAATAATGTGTGTTGCAATGCTATCTTTTAGGCAATATTCAAGCACAGAGGCTTTTCAAAACTGGATGCAACTATCTTTGGATCAAACATGCCGGACACAGGCCCTCTGACTACCACCAGTAGGCAAACATGGGGTTAGTATCTTGCCAGGCAGCCAGGAGGCAGCCTGGGATCGAACCACCGACCTTCTGTTTAGTGGCTGACCTGCTCTGCCACCTGAGCTACAGCCACCCCAAATATTATCTGCCCTTTACTTAAAATACCTCAGAGTGTTTGGCCTGTTTATATTTAACTTCCAAGGAGTGAGACTTTGCTCTCTGAAGGGATTTGTGTTTCTCCCTTCATTGGCTACTTTTTCACTTATTTTTGTCCAGTCCTTGTACCTGAACATTTTCAGATGAGTGTATTTTGTTTTTTATTATGCCTCTTAACACTTACCTATGAATTATTCAAACACACAAAGGGCATCTAGCTCAAGAAATGAACCAGTTGTAGGGGAGACCGGGGATAGTTGTAACATGCTTCAGTTGTAACACTTCCAATTTCTCCAATCAGGGCTAAGTTTCAAATGATGTGACTCATCCTGTGCATGCCCAATTCAGTTCTGCTATCACATGTGAAAAATCAGCACATTTTGTCAAACACAGACAATTTAACACCAAAAAAAGTCATTTGTATGCCAAAAAGTAAGTTTTTCTACTTTATTTCAATTTCTAATAGCATTATCTGCTTTGCAGTTAAACTCATCAAACTTGAATTATGTTATTTGTATGTCTATGGGGATATATTCTGTGTAAGTCTAGTTCATGGCTATAGGAGTCTGGGTCAGTTGTAACAGCAACAGTCTGGGTTAGTTGTAACAATAATGCAGATGTTACAACTTACCACACTATTACTTTAACTTATATTAAACAAGTTGGGGAAACGACATCAGCAGAGAGAGGTTCACTGGTCGCATTTGTATATGCGGTTAATGCCATTGGCAACACAATTCCTCCACTGTTTGTGTTCCCACACATACATTATGCAGACCTCTGTGTCAGAGATGGACCAGTAGGAAGTACTGGTAGTGGAAATAAATCAGGATGGATGCAAGAAACAGATTTCCTCATCTTTCTGAAGCACTTTGCAAACCACACCAAGGTAAGCCATGATAAAAAGTAATGGAATTGCGATGCTGGTGAACAACTACATTTTTTCAGCTTCATTGTTATTTTCAAAATTGGTGCAAGAGTTGTAGGTTATAATGCCCACTGAGCCAATGAGGCCAAACTCAAGGAAGACCAGCCAAAATTAATGAAATATTCAGTTGCAGAAAATTCCATAATTTGTCTTTTTTGGGGGGTTGGAATATGTTCAAAAGCTAGATTTCTGCATTCTGTCACACACACACACACACACACACACACACACACACACACACACACACACACACACACACACACACACACACACAGCTACATAAATGGCTCTAAGTGCATTCATGTGTTGAATAAACAAAGATTACATGTTAATATTTTGTTAGTACCTTTATTTCATTGTGTTACATTTTACCCCAGGATATGTTACAACTAACCCGGACTATGGGGTTAATTGTAACATTTCACTCTTTGTGTTTGAGGCCATACCATGCAATGGGTAATTGTGCTGCAGAGAAAATAGCTGCACTATTTAATAGCCGAGACATGTAAATACTTTGCATTACATTTTGAATCCACTACCTTAAAAGAGCTCCAGTTTACAGACAGAAATGTCAAAAATGTTACAACTATCCCCGGTCTCCCCTACTTCTAGCAGCAAGTCCAAAAACTCATCATTTGTTTTTCACAATTCCTTTGGTTTAATCTATGAAAAATGCTAATGATTACACTGTTTGATAGGAATAAAATATTTATGCACCAGTAAGGTCAATTACAAACTTGAAAACTTGCCATATCTCATCGTGCTGCATGTTGCGTGCTGTACTGTGTGACTTTAAAGGTTTTGTGGAAACTGGACAAGTGGAGGACAAAAAACGGGCAGACCTTAAAAAAAAAACCTATCTGCAACAAATCAACGTATTTTATTCCTGTGTGTAAGAAACAGGAATCAATCCGGCAAAGACCTAAAACAGGACCTGAGAGATGCAGCCAGACTTCAGTTGATCCATCTACTGTACTGTACAATGATCCCAAACACACTTTCAGTGGAGTAAAAACTTACCTATAAATAAAAATATACAATGGAAGACTATCAGTCATGGAATGGCCTCCCTGGAGCCTGCATCTCAATATTACTGAAGCAGTGTGGGATCATCTTGACAGAGATTGGAACAAAACCCAAACAACTTCCAAAGAAAAACAAATGAATGTCCTTCAAGAGGCCTGGAGAACTATTCCTGAAGACTCTTTAAAGAACTTAGAAAGGCTGTTGCAGAATAAAGGTGCTCATACCAAATATTGACTCTTAAGCTTGTTAGAATTGTACAAACTGTGTTTTTGCTTTTTATACTCTGGTTTCATGGATGTTTGCAAATAAGTCACTACTGCTTAGCAAAATAAAAAGAAATGAGGGGTCTCTCAATACATTTGCACAGTACTGCATAAGCCATAAGCTACAAGCCAAAGAGCAGTTTCAAAAACCAGAACACGAATCATTCCTGAATATAAGTGTGTCAGTGAAATGCTGTAGTCCACATCCACAGGATAAATGTGAACAGTTTCACTACAACTGCTCTGTACTGATTTCTACTGTTTATAGCATCGGTTCATGGATGACCAGGAGTGAAACTAAGTTTATTGGAAAAACAAGAAAACAGTAGTTTTCTGATACTTTCTTGGCTTTTAATTTATTTGCTAGCAATTTAAAAATGTGTGGGACACTGAATATCAGCTCAACCAGCACTGACCAGACAAACGCTTCCCCTCCTAGAAAAATCAGTTAAACCCCAGGGGATCTAATAATTGCATTAACTGTCTTATCTTCCTGCTTTCTTAGATACAGATTGTTAGTTGTTAGTATGAAGGGATGAATGATTACCTATCACAATGCTCTTACATTCAGTTTTGAGGGTTTTTCTAGTTCTTAACATATAAAGCCAATCAATGTCCAGTATTTCAACTCATATAAACCCTGAAAGCATCAGCATCAGTTGCTAAACTCCTGAAAACAAAATTATTTTCATAGTTATATCTACTTTTACCCTCAGCTTTCTTTCAGTCCAGGTGGAGGAGTGGATTTATTGCATTATCTAATACAATATTGCCTTTATCTTGGTTTAAAATAATTTTAAATATTCAGCTAACTGTGGAATAAAGATGCATATACTTAAATGGTGTAGTTAACGAAACAAATGTGAAATTGTTTTAAATTTATAGTAGTTTTAATATGCTTAATGTTTACACTAAAAGAAAACATCATCCCTTAAACACCTGTTGCATGAATTCTTTTACATTTTTAATTCATGAAATTATTTTTGAGCAATAAAAATTTTTAATGAAATAAAATAATCTTAGTGTTGACATTGAAAAGAAACATAATTTAAACATCTGCCATTTGCATTTTTAAATTTGCCTTTAATTTTTCTTCTGTTTTAAGAATTTTAATGATATATAGTTGTGTTAATATGTTTACACTGAAAGGAAACGTAATAACTTATGCGTCTAACGTGTAGATTTCAAAGAACTTATAATACCCACAATTCCTTGCGGCCACTTATCAGCCGGGTTTGTTCCTGTTTTGTTGATTACATCGGCGGTAAGGGAGTTTGTGTCCCTAAATATTCTTTATGCATGTTTTCTTCTTCTGATGTCCACAGGCAGGGAGTTTTTGCCTTCTTTGGAGAGCACTGCACTTTGATCGACTTTATTTCTACATGACTGACTTACTGCATGAAATATTAACCAATAGCAGAGCGGCAGAGGAGATGATTAGTCTGAGAAGAACATTGACCTCTTTTCACTTTATTTCACAACACTCTTGCTGTCAGGACAAGATCCCTACCGGATTCAGTTCACTGGAAAGAGGGAAATTCGCATACCCTGATCTGGACAGCGGGCCAGATTGTGTTGCTCTGGAGTGGAAATAATTTCACCCGTGGCAGAAATGAAGAGAGCTATTTTATTTCTGATAACTGTCTATGTCTCGGTGCCTGTCATTTTATACCTGTTCCCTTGGATACTGGGCCAAGTCATATTTGCTCACTTGTGTAAGTAATGTGTCTCGAGGCCTGGGTGTTTATTCAGAGTCAAGTTATTACATGTCGGATAGAGCAGATCTATATCATTTAAATGACGTAATATATTTAAGTCACGTAATACTAAGGAGACCAAATCGCCATACGCAGTGTTGTGTACTGTTTATGACAAATGTTCTCATGGGAAATACTAATGCTGAAACAAACACTGTTAACAAGTTAACAACCTGTTGATCAAGATTATGTTACCGAACATCATTGTCATTATCCTGTTAAGTTCATTATATTAATATTTAGATTTGTAAGGCATCATCAGTAGAAGATTTACCCATTTCATTTGATATGTTACTCTGCTGTCAAAAAGAATTCAATCAAGGAGTCCTCTGAGATTGGTGTGATACTTAAGGTGTTTTAAATATCAGAGTAAACACTTGAGATTTATTAGGAGTCTGGGTTCCTAGAACAACACAAAAGGAGTTAATTGTTATACAACAAAATCACAATAATAGTATTTTGATATAATGATCATTTGTCTCACACTGGAAAAAACGTACCAAATGCTAGTGGCAATTGACTGCAACCACCACAATAACAAAAGTTTTTAATTGTCTTTAAGATGCTATTAAAATTGGATTCAAACAACTTCTATTTGAAGGGATTTACGTAGCTTGATAACAAAAGTTTGTTTGTCTTTACAATAATAATTAGTATTACAGGACAGCCTGGCCAATGACATGCCATCTTTCTGTAATTTTACACATTTATTTCTTACAATTTAAGCCCAAAGAGTCTGATTTCTTTCATTTATCAGAGCACAATTTTTCTGTTATGCCGAAAAACTGAGGTGTGCTTTTTAAATTGCACGCTTTCCCCCCCTAATACCAGCGATTAAGTGTGTAGTTAAACTTTGTTTGACATCGTTGAGGTAGAAGAAGATAGAAATAGGAAGAAGAGAGAGGGATGATGGCGAGAAAGCATAATAGGAGAAATCTATCAATCTATAAATTCTGTGGAACTGACAAAGCAACAGCACTGAGTTTTTACTTATCATAACAGCCTGGTTCATAGTAGAAGAGTACAGGTGCTAGACAAATAAGACTGCTGTGCAGCTAAAATCCCATATCAGACAAGGACAGGGCAACTTTCCTCTCCCAAAAATCCAGCAACTGTCTCCTTGGTTCCCAGATGTTCACTGTACTGTACAATTTGATATTTTAAAGTTTAATGTAGTTTGATATCTCATGGCATACAGTACACTGCAGCATAATCTGATATAATCTAATAATTCATAACACGACATACAAAACATGCTGACCTTGTGTGCTTTTGTTTCCTGTAGTGAGGTTTCCATTCTTTGTGGATCTCAGCAGACCTGAAGATGTCCTAAACCACACATGCAATTTCTACCTCAACACAGAGGAGGGCATCTCAGTTGGAGTGTGGTAGGTCATTTTTGGGATCCTGTTGTGTCCATTTATGTGAATCACCCGAAAATACCACGTGCATATTGAGTATAGTTGGCTCCAGACTGAATATAGCAACGGTGTAATCATTTAGCTGGACAAGAACCACTCAAAAGCTGCCTGCGTTATCTTGAAATGTAAGTGGATTTGTTTGTATTGTTCACTCTTTCCCTTTTGTCCCTCTCCGGCTTTGTGTCTCATAGGCATACGCTCCCTGCCAGCCAATGGGAGAAATCCGCCAGGAGAAGCCCTGAGTGGTACCGGGAGACTCTGGGAGACGGCACTCCTGTTATTATCTATCTCCACGGCAACATAGGGACCAGGTGGGATAAGAGCAGTAGGATAGAGTCCTTGAACTGATCCTAATGGAGTCTAGTGGGTATTACAGGACTACTCAGGCCCCTGGTTTTATCCACAGGAACAAAGCGCACAGGGGTTTGTGGGTCAGAGTAAATGAGACTGAAAGCCACTTGATTACTTGTATTCATTGCTCTTATTTTGCTTCTGCAGGGCAATAAATCACAGAGTACAACTGGTGAAGGTAAAATTCATAATCTGAAGTATGTTTATTTTTTTAAAATTCTGGTAAAATGCTTTTGACTCTAAGCGTTACGATGATATTCAGATGTTTTTCTTTTGTAGATCTTAAGTGCTGCGGGGTACCATGTCTTATCTTTAGACTACAGAGGTAAGATGATTGTTGCTCATTAAGGGATCATTTTTCTGCTACACACAAACCAGATCTTCTGTTTGTTGTCCTGGAGGTTTGGAGCTATATATAAAAGCTCAGAATAAACACTTATAAAATATATTTCTTTCCTCTATCTGGACATAATAAAGAATTCACCCGGTCCTTAGCAGGTCTTTAAATCATTTAAATACAACACATGACATATTAAACAGACAGATGGCCTTGTGACTGACTGTAGAATACTTTGGTTTGCAGAGTAGTTCATGCTTGACTTGCTGCAAAATGGGCCCGAATCCTCAGCCCTCCACCACTATGCTGTGCATTATGGCGAAACATCTCTTTGGGCTCATCTGTCCAAAGGACATTGTTCCATGAGCCTTGTCATTTGTTCTGATGCAACTTTGCAAAGTTTTATTTATGGAGAGAAGAGACTTTCTCCTGACAATCCTTTCAAACAAGCCATAATTGTTCACTTTTTTTCTAATCGTACTGTCATGAACTTTAACTTTCCAACTTGAGGCCTTTAGAGTCTGATATGTGTTGCGGGTTTTTTGCAGTTTTTACAAGAAGTGCATGGTCTGACCTTTAGAAAATATATAACAAAGGAGAATCTGTTTAAAAAAGTCATCATAAGTCTGTCACTGTCAGTGAGTATACTGCATAATCAATATCTTTTAACAAGGTTTTGGAGATTCTACTGGGGACCCCAGTGAAGCTGGATTGACCAATGACGCCCTCTACCTGTACCACTGGGTAAAGAAACACAGCAAGGGGAGTCTCGTCTGTCTGTGGGGACACTCGCTTGGCTCCGGGTCAGTTTCTCATGTCACGTCAGCCATGTCCACCACTCATGATGCAAAGCTAGATGAAAGCTTTAGTAAGAAAGGAGTTTAAAACATAATTGTTGTTTTTTTGTAGGGTGGCAACCAATGCAGCAGTGAAAATACAGGAGCAAGGTAGATATTTAAGCTTACTTTAAATGTCCACTCTACCATGGGAAATATGACTTTTAGGGTTACTTACGGCTGTGTGTGCATGCACGGCCTGTCACTGCCATTTTTCAACCTATCCCGAATCATTTATTTGTTCACGAAGTCACCGTTACACATCTTTTCCACAGGAGAAAGTTTTATAGATTACAGTAGAAGTAATAACAATTATCTATAAATAGGGTAGAACTACCTCGGTTCAAAGTGCCTCACTGTTACAAACCCCTTTGGCTTAATGTGCATTTTGCAGTTAATCACTGAACAATGCAGCATGATGTTTCATTAGCAAGAAAACAGATTATTCAAGTCTATAAATGTAGTTTTTAAACTCCAATCATTCATTTTATTTTCTGTTTTAATCAACTGCACTTCAATCTATTTAATCAGAGTCTGCTGTTGATGCTTTGATCCTTGAAGCTCCATACACAAGCATCGGAGAAGTCGTAGTCAACCATCGGTTCACGAAGGTGTGGACAGTCATTGCACATTTGTTTAACTGCACCTTGCAGCCCTGTGTTTTGCTCATGTTTTCAGCAAAACACAGCTCTGTTCACTTTTGTCTTGTTCAGAAAAAAAATTTCATTCCTTAATGATGTGATTGCTAAGAGATTAATCACTTCGTCATCTGTTTGTGTGATTTAAAAAAACAAAAAACAAAAAAATAAATCACTGGTTATTTTTAATGAACCACTCCAGAATAGTGAGTTACAAAAGACAAGACTATAGATTCACCACAACTTTTGGTTTTTCTCAAGCCCAGTTGATTCCCTGTTTAATCTATACCAATAAAGCAACAGTTATATAAGAAAAATTGTATTGTTAAAGCCCCTCAATCGCAACAACAATTGTGAAAGTTAGCTGCTCTAAACTGAGTCTAGCTTTGTTGGCATTCTCTTCCTGTTTATGAAAGAGGTTTTCCTCACCAGCATCGCCAAATATTTCCTTACAGTGGATCACTGGGATTCTCTAACGTTGGATCTTTATCATAAAGTATGAAGTGCTTTGACGTGACTGATGCTGCAAAGAGGGATTATATAAATACAATTCAACTAATACAGTGTAATTTTGTGTATGAATTGCTAATATTTACTCCACCTCCACACATTTATAAAGTAGACTGGAGTCTCTCACAGAACCTTCTGTTCTGCCAGTGTTTTTGAAAGGATATTGCAGCATATTTTCCATCTTTTTTTCCAGATGTACAGGTTCCTTCCAGGATTTGAGAGCTTGCTGTGGAACATAATGAAAATGACCAACATAGTATTTGCTAATGATAAAAAGTAAGTGTGGCATATTTTACTCCGAAAGAAATGCAAAGAAGTGTTCTGCATTTCCACATTAGATCTCTCTCACGTTTTTACTCCAACATCTTTGCAGCTTGAAGTCCCTGATCAGTCCACTTCTTATTCTGCATTCAGAGGATGATAATGTTGTTCCTTATCACATGGGCCTGGAGGTACAGCTGGTACTCTTCCTCTCCATTTGGACAATTTCCTCTAGTGGACTTTGCTGCTTTTTTGCTGAATACTCTGTATTTGTTGTCTCCAGCTGTACGAGATATCACTCCAGACTCGGAGGAAATTAAACACCGATGCACACGTCGAAATGATCTCCTACAGTGCAAGTCTTGGATTCTCCCACAGCAGCATCTACTTGGATCCCAATTTATCAGGTGTGGTTAGGTAAGGCAATATCTAAAATTGATTAATTGCTTTTCCATTGAAGGCGGTCTATTATGTTCATTTTTAGGTCCCCTTAACCCCTAAAATGAAAGCTTTTTCTGTTTTGGTTGCAGGAAATTTCTAGAAAACCTGAGACACTAGAGTGGCGGTCCCTCCTCCGGGCTCACAGTTCCTCGTGGTCCTCATTGCTTTGTAGGTTTTGTGAAAAAAGTCCAACACACTGGCCAACTTCTTGCACAAAAGCTTCCATATCTTACAAAGATGTCAATAAAAGCACAGTACTGTATGTCGTTACACTCTGTTTTTATTTCAACACAAAGGAACACATGTTGATCAGAAATGTAAGTTTGCATACTTAACTAAGTTACAAATGCCTTTAAATCCTTGAAATTGTTCTGAGTTTCTACAGAAATGTAACAAATGTGAGAACAGTCAGCTGACTGTGATCCTACTGGATTCCTGAAACCTCCACCCACCCCCATAATGTTAAATATGAGCAAGTTATTTGGAAATACTGAAGCTTGCTCAGCACAGTGACTCGCAGTTTAAGCCTACTACATGCATTGTGCTAAAGAAGTATAACAGTGCGTTGACAGCAAAGTAGTCCTCAAAACAGTTCAGTGATATGCAAATTGAAGGCTTAAACCAAACAGGAACGGTTAACATGCTGTAAACAAAAAGGCAGCCTCACAGTTTCTTAAGAGCTT
Source organism: Aulonocara sp. 'chitande type north' Nkhata Bay (assembly GCF_057382095.1). Classification (NCBI taxonomy): domain Eukaryota; kingdom Metazoa; phylum Chordata; class Actinopteri; order Cichliformes; family Cichlidae; genus Aulonocara; species Aulonocara sp. 'chitande type north' Nkhata Bay. The sequence continues at coordinate 20,239,364 of NC_141362.1, forward strand.
TGACAGTTTCTTCGATGGCTTCCCTGGGCTCGCTTGGTGGCGGGATTTTGAGGTTGGTCGGCTCCACGCCCCACACCTCTGTGGCGTACTCTTTGATGGTTCTGTCACTGGAGAACTTTCCCGTTGCAGCGATGTTCTTGATCACCATCTTCGTCCACTCCACTGGATTCTTTTAGAGAAAAATAAAAATATAATTTATCATTTTAGGTTTTATATTTAGTCTTCTAAAAAAGTATGTTGGTAGCAAATACTTAATTTTTTTTGAATGGGTGTGCAAGTGCATGCATCATGGTGAGAGTCACACTAGCCAGTTAATTTTGCAGGTTTGTGTATGCGTCTGTAAAGTCCTTTAAAACTCCATTATTTTTCATTAACCAGCAGGGGACTTTCTCACTTTCCAAAAGAAGTCCAACTGTTTTTTGACCTCAGTCAACATATTTTAGTGAGTTTTTGGACTCAGTTGCTAGTGTCAGGTGTTATTTAATACAGCATGATATTAATTTGGTAAATGATGGCCCACTTTAGAATTAAAGATAATTGAGAAAGCAGGATATGGTTTTGGGCGTGGCGACCCTGTGGTTGATAAGCTGGTACTGTATGAGTGTGAGAACCCTCAGTTTCTTCAAAACAATGTCTGTCGCTAAGTGCCCATCTTTTATATGCCAAACACTGCATATCTGTCTGAACAGATTTGTTAATACCTGTGCAACCCTGTGATTAAGGGTTTAAAAGCTACTCATGCTTTGGTTTAATCAGCAAAAGTCAGCTGGTGTGCTCCAAGTCCATGCAAGATGTTCTAAAGTTTTTGTATTTGTAAACAGCGAGAACTTCTTCCTGTGGGAAATGGTTAGAAATGGTGCAAAATAACAGTGTAGAGAAGTACAACTGTAATTAGAGCCGCATGTGCTACATTAAAGAATTTGATACTGTACAGATGCTAAATGGGGAAATGTAAAGCAGCTTTTTTATGAGAAACAAAAGGAGCAGACAAATGAAAACTTTGCAAAGGTGTTGCAAAGCGAATGTCACCTTGTAGAGCTTGCTGACTTTTTCTTGGCATTTCACGTAGGCTTCAAAGTCTGCGAAAACTTTGAAACTGAAAACAAACAGACAAACGAACCCAACAACCGTCAGATTTTTATAACATTTAATTGCTAAAGACAGGATCAGCTGATCATGTAACTTGAAATTACTCACCGGTCATATTTGAAAAGCATCTCGGTGAGGTCTTTGAACAGCTCTGGATTTTTGGGGCTAAAGAATCCACTTGTGATCTGATCCATCACTTGCTTCAGCTCAGGAATCTTTTTGTAGTATGCCATGGCGTCATACCTAACAAAGAACAAGTAAGAAAGTTGGGTTTTCGCAGCATTAAGTTACAGATCAAAGTCTGTGAGAGACTTCCTTACCCCTTTTTGTCCATTTCAGCTACATCCTCTACCCTCATGCCAAAAATGAAAAGGTTCTCCTCTCCGGCCTCCTCGGCCATCTCCACGTTGGCTCCATCCATGGTGCCGATGGTCAGGGCTCCATTCAGCATGAACTTCATGTTGCCTGTTCCTGAAGCCTCTGTGCCTGCAGTGGAGATCTGCTCTGACAAATCCGTAGCAGGAATCACTGAAGAAGAGCACATGAAAATTTAATTACTTGCAAAACATCTTTCTCACTTTATCTGAGTTGCATTTTAAAGCGAATGGTACCTTTCTCTGCAAGAGACACTCTGTAGTTCTCAAGAAAGATGACCTTCAGCTTGTTGCCCACCACAGGGTCATTGTTCACCACATCAGCGACGGAGGTGATCAGCTTGATGATCATCTTTGCCATGTGATACCCTGGTGCAGCCTGCAGAGCATCACACAATCACAATCATTACCCTTCTTTGTCTGTTCATCGCACCAGAGTGTTTGATTTGGCTGAATTGCTACCTTTCCACCGATGATCACAGTTCGTGGTACAAAAGGTGCGGTAGGGTTCATTTTGATGCCTATGAAGCAAAATAAAAAAATAAAATAAAGAAACTCTATATTAGTGATTTAAACAATAACCATCTGGACTCTATTCATTTTCAGAAAGTTACTGATTTAGTCAAAATTAATGAATTAAAAACCTGCTCACACATTTAAGGCATAGAGCAAAGCACACAAAAATCAGCATTTTACGCACTCATACAGTCATTTTAAGTAATTTTCAGTGTTTCAAATTTTGGGGATTTGCATTTTTACTTCTTGTTTTACAGATCCATCATTTTCCTGCTGATTTGTTTCTGAAATTTGAAAAGAAAAGCATTTGGGAAATATTTTTTGCTTTCTTTTGAGAATTTGATGAGAAAAAAAAAATGCTACCAGTCAATTTCTTTTAGCATACAGATCAGAAACAGCTTAAAAAACCCACACACAAAACAAAACAACGGCCTAACAGTGCAGATCTGCTAGGCTGCTGCATGCTCCAGCTGTACATACAGTTCTCAAACTGAGGGGAGCAGTGAGCCACTGCAGGTGAACAAACATGAAAAATATAGATTGAAAGAATTAGTTATGCAGGGAACAACAAGTGCCTCATTAAAATTCAGCTCTGATGCTTTTCATTGCCAAAAAACCGACACACGGTCAGCAGAAAACTTGAGAATTCCTGAGCTGAGCACATCTACATAAAGCCAAAATGTAATCTTATGCAACTCATTGGCGTGAAGCTCCTGGATTGCCACATTGCATGACATATATGGCATGTGTGTGCAGAACATTTCCAAAAAAGGAAAGGACTTTAAGTGCAGGTATAGTCAGCATCATGTTGCACAGAATAAAAGTGTTGATGAAACTGCTGCTGTCCTGTTTATTACAACCTCAGGGCTGCATGGAAAATTCCCACAGCTGAGTCAGACAGCCACATTCTTCATGTTTGCTTTAACATGCACAGCTGGGTGGGTAGTCTGCCACATCGGGACATGTCAGATTGTGTCATGTAAATTATCACTCAGAAAATCAGCCATTATTAAAGCTTTTGGCACTGAGCAATCAAACTGCACGTGCTGCACGTACGGTTGTACATAGTGATGATGTGCAGGCAGTTAAGGAGCTGGCGCTTGTATTCGTGGATCCTCTTCACGTGGACGTCAAACATGGAGGCTGGGTTGATTTTCACTGGGTACTCCTTCTCCAGGTACTGGGCAAATTTCACCTTGTTGTCCTGTGACAAAAGGAAAAGAAAAATACATACCAAGTATGTGACTTGGCAGGAAGATGCTGAGGTGAAATTGCTAAATAACTGACGAGTGCCGCCTGGACACGTACCAGGTTTGAAAACCACAAACTGCAATCATGCACAACACAATCAGATCGTTTGAGCCTGCAATGATGTGCACAGGCATTGAAAAATGATATGTAATTTTCCAGCGAAGATCAAATTTTTAGTTTCATGGTGCAGCAGAACAAACACTACCATGCAATCATAAGCTACATAAGTGTAAGGGCTAATATTTAGAATCATTTCATGTAAGTGGAGATCATTTATCTGCATTTCAGGAGCGGGACCACACCTGATACCCTCCCTTTCCGGTCCTATGTCTATCTATGGCTCACATGGGTATCTGCCTACCCTGGGAGCTTCTGCCAGTCTGCTCTGAGGCCTTCCCCAAACTGCATCATCAATTTACGATGGCCCATCTGCCATTGTCCAATCTAAAAGGAGGATGTGATCTCAGCTAGTGAAACTTATTTTAAAGAAAAAAAAAAAAAGTATCAGAGGAAACCAATAAATGCTATATGCAGTTCTGAGGCGTTCTTGAATCCAATGCCATTACCTCATTTTCTGTCTGAATAGTGGTGCAAGGAGTATTTACTAAAAGACTGCAGAACAATGCTACGACTGGTATTAACAGATATGATTTCAGTACAAACAATAGTGATGCAACAGTGTGTAAACCAGAACCAGTCCAGTGGCAGATGGTTGTGAAATCACTGAGCAAAAAAGATTTTACAGCACAACTCCTGCTTTACTGCAAGGGACAGACAGAAATTTTTAAATATTCCACAACTATTCTTTTATTTCTGTAAAGTAAAATGAATCAATTATGTCTGCCAGATGAATGAAGCTCAATATCATCTTTCAAGTGTTTGAGCATTAGAGTGTTTTTGACTGCTCCCTTATTTCCTGATGCCCTTGCCATTTATCCAGGCTTCATACCATCGCTGGGACTTCACAAACTCGTGTCCTCCCAGTTTCAAATCGGGGATCATGTAAGACACTACATCTGGAAGCCACTCCCAATGAAGCTGAAGTATAAATGCCCACTTTTTAAAATTTTACTCTTAAAAGCACAGTAATTGAATAAATCTACTCAGGTACTTTGCAGTGACACCTTCCACGTTACCTGTTTCACTTTAGAGACATCGCGGATGAAGGTACCATCATTAACAAGGTCATTCAGCTTCTGCAGCTCATCGAGGTCCCTCACATAATCCTCCCCGATGGCCTGAAAGACACTTAAGGTCAGGCTAAAATATGCAAACACACATCGACAGTTTACACTTCAGCAGACTGTTTGTAAAATAGCAAGTAAATGCACTGCCAAGAACACAGCCGCTTGATACATCTCTAAAGATTTAGGGGTCTTAAGCGGTCTCTTGGCATCATTACTGCAGCTGAAACAGACCTCGGCTATAAGCTCCGCCAGTCCAGGGTTACAGAGGAGCAGCCAGCGTCTGGGAGTGATGCCATTGGTTTTGTTCTGAAACTTGTTTGGTTCTAGTTCACTGAAATTACGAAACCTAAAGGAGGAAAGAGAGAAATGTTCAGAAGGATAGCTGTTATACTAAAGCTTTTAAAACCAGCAGCAATACTACAGCATTTGTAATGGTCTCCTTAACACATAGTATTCATATACAGAAAAAAAATGAATAATTATCATCTCCTGCTGAATTTGTAAGTTTGCTCACTACTTATTTCACTCAGGGACATGCAAATCAGTTGATAACTTTCATGTTTTGTTCTGGATCTTTAGGTGATATTTTGTCTCTCTCCATTAAAACGAAACTACCCTAAAAATTTGTGTTGTGTTTGCGTGTTTGGAAGCGAGCAAACATAAGCGTTACCCATTTAGCTTTGGTTTTAGGAAAAAAAAAAAAAAAAAAAAAAAAAAAAAAAAATTGGACAGTACACATCAACAAGCAGCCACCTGAAAATGTCCTTCAGCATTACAGTACCACACAGGTATTGAGGGTTTTGGCCTTTAGGAGAGTTTCAACATGCAGTTGATGTAATGGTGAATAAAAGAGGTAAAGATTCAGTCCTGTTGTAACATATGAAGCCATGCTCATTTAGCAACAAGTGGTGCAAACTTTCTCTTTTAAAAGCATCTGTTATAATGACATTTAAAGATTTCCTTTTTTTTGTTTTTACTGAATTTAATGGCAGCTGCAGCGCTCGTTTGGTCTTTAGTCTGATATTTGATTGACTTTTTTACTGCATCCAGCAGCAGAGGGCTTACACTTGGGTCTTGATGATGTTGGAGTGTATCTCAGCGACTCCGTTGACTGCGTGCGATCCCACGATGCACAGGTGCGCCATGTTCACCCTCTTGCCTCCGTCCTCTTCAATCAGAGACATTTTCCTCAGCTTGTCCATGTCGTTTGGATAGAGAGCTACAATATTCTGCAGAAAGAGAATAGATGGTGACATGTCCATCCCATGAATCATCAATGCAGTTTGTCATTATGGACACTCTTAATGCAAAACTAAAGAAAAAGTCCAGTATACGTACATCAAGGTGGGCCTGATTGATCTGGTAGATGATTTGCAGGTGTCTGGGTAGGAGTTTTTCCATCAGCTGCACAGGCCAGCGCTCCAGAGCCTCGGGGAGAACTGTGTGGTTAGTGTAGGCAAATGTTCGCGTTGTGAGGTCCCAGGCCTGAAAATAAAGAGAAAGTTTATTCTTTTGCAGTCATTTACACACATTCTTGATTTCATCTCTTCTCCCAGTTCATTAAAAGCCTCCAACCTCCTGCATTTTACTTCTTAACATGGCAGTCAACTTCTTCTGCTTTGCCTATGCAATACTGAAGCATCTGTTTCTTGTGCTACCTTACTTGCCCATAGTTGTTCATGATTTCCTAATTAAAGCTTGTTTTAAGTCGGTCAATTTCTACTAACCGTGTCCCAGTCGATTTTCTCAATGTCCAGAAAGATTCTCATCAGTTCGGGGATGGCCATGGCTGGATGGGTGTCATTTAGCTGGATGGCTACCTAGAAAACACGGCATCCTGCAATTAGATGTTGGTTTCCTTCCCGTTGACCTCCTAAAACACTACAGGTCGTGCATACATTTAATATGCATGGTGAATATCTTTCTCTCATCTTTCTAGTAGATCACTGTTCTGCTTTAATCTTCTATGAATAAGGAACTTTATTGTGCAAGTGAAGAAGTATCTTGGAGAAAAACTGACTTGTGCTGCCACACAGGTTTGTTTGGAAACAGCAAAAAACTGCTCCTTGTTACAACAGGATGGTCAAAGTTACAAAATACAATGAAGTAATGAACTGCAAATGCACTGAAACAAATGCTACCATTTTGCCTTTATTATTATAATTATTAGAAAACTCAGAGTGTTACTTTGTCTGGGAAGCTCTTGAATGATGTGCGACCGGGTACGCCTTTCTTAGTGGTCTTGAAGCGACGGATAATGTCTTGGAGTGTGGCTGCCACGACAAAGTATTCCTGCTTCAGACGAAGTTCTTTTCCTTCAAAAAACTGTAACAACAAGTGTTATAAGTGGTGGAAAAGAAAAGAAATATGTGACTTGCACTTAATGCAAAAGAGTGACGATATTGAAATTGACTGCCTATAAACTTACATTGTCATTTGGGTAAAGTACACGGGAGATGTTCTCCGCCAGGTTTCTGTCCAGAACGGCTTGGATGTAATCTCCCACATTAACTACAGACAAATATTACAAATTCAATGCTTTAAATTTAAAGTAAAAGAACAAAAATGTACAGGGGGGGGTGGGGGGGGATGCAGCGTTTGAGGGATTTGGCAATGCATAAATCTTGTTGCATGTTTCCGTTCTGCAGCAGTTGTGCAAAATTTGCCAGTTGAATACTAAAAAAAGGAAACATGACTTTAAGCAACTATGCATTTGTTAAGTGTAATTTCCGAGTTTGTTCTTGCAATGACAAAAAGTAGTTGGAGCCTCACACCACTGTTGGCAAAATATTCAAGCAGCCTCACACAGAGAAATTTAAATGGACAGTGAAAATTCATGACCTACAGTCTTTCAAGTTAAAATCATTGGGAGCGCGGGCAGACCACAGCCTCATGGTGTTCACAGTGTTGTTCATATAGCCAGGGATGGGTGTGTCATAAGGCATTGCGAGAACCACCTGCAAGTTAAAACACACAAAAACCCCAAAACACATTTATAGAATACTGTGATGTACTCTCCCGTTTTCCCAACTGCCCCAATAACCAAAAACACACCATAAATTAACATTTTTTATGCCTTCTTAACAATATTCTTATAGTAGGATACTATGTTGAAGAGCTGGTGTGCATACATTTATGGATGTTTGTCTGTTTTGCTGATTCTCATCAGCTGTAACTACTAAAGACTTCCATATTCACGCATTGCTGAAATAACCTATAAAACCTATTTCTTACTTCATCAATATTTCAGTATCAGTACCTGAGTGTCAACCCATTTTGGGCCAGCTCTCGTTTCCTCCACTCGTCCATAGAAGTGCACGGGCAGCATGTACTCGGGGCGAGCCTTCTCCCAGGGGTTTCCATGTCTCAGCCAGTCATCTGCCTCTTCCACCTACAGTAGGTCACAAGTTAGAGCTCCAGGATAAGAGTCACTGAACGAGACACAAACTCCACTTAGAGCACGAGGTCCAATCAGGGCCCTGTTCCAAGTGACATGTTCAACAAACCAAGTTAAATAATTAACTCTGAATCGATCAACTCAGACTGGAGTTGAGAATTAGTTCAATCAGCTCCGAGTATATTGACCTTGAGTAAAGCATGTGCATGAGTAGACAAAAGAAAATCATCACGATTCATCGTGGCAACAGATAAATAAAGAGCAGAAGCTTTATTTTAATAATAATAATAAAAAAAGAACATGTCTCGGTGCTGATTATGATATTTTACTATAAAAGACAGGAGAGAACAAAGGAGGTATGTTAGTTTGCTTGGTGACAGTGGGATGGACATGCCCTCAAGTCAGTTTTTCATTAAACAAAAGCTGTTTTGCAGAAGTAAAATATGTCAGGAATATAGGTCATCTTGGGACAAACATGCTGCAATAAATGCTGGGACAGAATAAATAAATAATAACATAAAGGAAACATAAATGGTTTAGGACAGGATGAGCTGAGAAAGAGTTAGAATAGATCTAAGTAGATCTTTTTTGGATCTATCCTGCTGTGAAAGTGGGCTCTGACCTGGACATGGGTGGCTGATCTGTTATGTGGAGTCACTGCAATCTGACCCACTGAGACTGAATCGGGTGATTTTGAGTGAAATATACAAACTTTTACAAAAGTAATCAGATTACAAGCAGACTGTCTGCAGGCTACTTTTTGAAAATTCACTCAGTTCAGCCTCATCTTTACTCCAAACAGTGTGGCAGACTTTGTACAGAGAAGTTATTTAAACAGTGATTGCTACAGTGTTGTAGAGTAAATGTTTCCAGTGGGGACCACACATGCAGTCTGACAGCTGCATTAGTGTCCACAGAGTCACAGGGTTACAAAGAGGTAGGCTACAGAGCATGGAACATAATCACCGCCTATGTTCTCATACATTGATGAGTGAACAATTATGAAAGTGTTCATCTTAAACATAATAAAATAGTGACCTACTATCCAACTGGGATCTTTGATAGCAACTTTATGAATGAGGAAATTAAACTGAGCGTCATTCAGCTGGCTCGTGCGCTGCAGGAGGGGAGGAGTCAGAGTTTGATCAGGTGAAGTTTACAGAGTCCGTTACCCCCGTGATTGACTCACAGTTGATGTGAACCCATCTCAGGGTTCACAAACTTGGAGTTGCTGGCTACAGCAGCTTCCTCGAGTAGATTTTGAATTTACGCTGTTCACCAGCAACAGGGATTGATACATGCAGGTTCAGTCACACTGTGCAGGTTTATAGGTTGCTGTTCAGAAGTCCATGTTTACACTGAGAGTTTGAACTTCAAATAAGCAGCAAAAAAAAAAAAAAAAAAAAAAAAAAAATCCAAAGGGCAGAAGCCTTTTTCTTTATCACAAGATACACAATGTTTTGTTCCTATACAATCAACCAACCAGCTTCTTGCATCACTCGAGCAGTGCTAAACACAGGTTTTTATTAATGATTAGCTTTATGAGTATTCTGACCTAATAATTTCTACTTTGGCCCAAATCAGCCTTGAGTTCTAGAAAAGTGAGTTTAATCAGTTTCATTGTAGTTTAACTGCAAGAGTCCACAAAAAAGGGTAAGTAATGTAAAGCTTTGAAAATAAGATGCAGGTACCTGCCAGCCATCTCTTATCTTCTGGTTAAAGATCCCATATTCATATCGAATGCCATAACCGTACGCTGCAAGTCCCAAGGTGGCCATTGAATCCAGGAAACATGCTGTGTGCAGAAGAATTAGACATGAAATCAGAAACATAAAACCCCTGTAGTGAAATTAGAATTGAATTCATTTTAATGGCTGGAAGTTGATAGAATAGGCACGCAGAGATATTTGATAGAGGAATGCCAAAATAACCTGGAAATAGCAATGACATATTGCTGTAGTGGAGATAAGGAGATAAGGAGTTCGCCTGCAAAAAGACTCATCTTTAACCCTTTTGCAGAGTTGCAGCATACTGAATTTTATTCTCTGTTTTCCAGCTTTTCCTGTTAGTTAGGACTCCCAGAGGAGAGGCTGGGCAGTGAAAACCTTTTCCTCCCTTTCTCCCAGCCTCCTTTTAAACACTTGCATTATTTTACCTGCCAGTCGGCCCAGACCTCCATTCCCCAGCCCTGCATCCTCCTCCATCTCCTCCAGCTCTTCCATGTCCAGGCCAAGCTACAGCAAAGCATTAAAAAACAAAACAAAAACAGAAAAAAATCAGCAGTGTCATTATGTGCGGTCAGTTTGTGCGGCTGTGGATGCTGCAGAAATTGCTGCAATAAACCAGACCTGATAGATGGCTTCATCGCAGGCGTTCTGCAGCCCGAGGTTGATCATTGTGTTTTGGAGTGTTCTGCCCATGTAGAACTCCAGAGACAGATAGTACACTCGCTGGTCATGTGAAAGAAACAGAAACACTAAATATTTGCACCTGCTACATCATCAGTCTTCAACTACCCCAAAACACTGATAAAGTCTTTGTGGCTTTTGTTGCAGTTTCAGAAATGAAGCAGTAAGTGCAACAGACAGCAATTTTTTTCTGCATAAAAAAAAGAACAGTGGCTCATTCTAATAAGGAAAGTTTTATGCAGCGTTTAGGTACCTCCCATAAAAAGGGAAACACTAAAGCGCATAAAGTTGTGGTTTTTTTTTTTTTTTTTGTTCTCTCGTTTTAAATTTCAGGAAATGCATTCTCTGAGAAAACAGTCTACATGTAAAGATATTTTTAATCTGCCAGTTTGACACTCTGCAGAATAGGTTGGCTGCACTACAGCTGTGTGCGCGTTTGTGGTGGAGTTTAACTTTGACACTAAAACTTCTTGCTGTTACCTTTGGGTCCACCTCATAATAAAACTGCTGTGTTCTGATCCATCTCCCCACCAGGTGATCTCTCACGGTGTGGGCCAGGGCAAAGTAATAATCCCTTGGTGTTGCAATGTTTCTGTCTTTCACCAAAGTGAAGTGCAGGTGTCGATTAAAGCCCTTTTTCAGCTCTGCCACGTTCTCCACTCCCACGATCCCCCTGATACTGATCTGCTTGCGCTTCTCCTGGTCGGTGAGAGGTGTCGCCATGGTGGGTGCGCAGTTTCGGGGCTGGGAAACCGTGCCTGTCCTGGACTGAAAGTGAAGTTAAATGGGAAGAGAGTTGCCGTTTTCATGCACTAGTCTCCTCCTCATGCTGGTTGTTATTGGTGAGTGCAGGGGGAGGGTGGTGCCTCTGCTGACCTGAAAACGGCAGGAAGCAGAAACACCACAGATAAAGAATGAATGGCTCTTTATCTGCAGGGTTTTTTTTGTTTGTTTTGTTTTTGGTATGATTTGATGTTATATAAAGGTGAGGAAGTGCTGACTGCCCTGAGTGCTTTTATATGTAACGTAACAACACATGGAAATATGTATACATGCATATAATAAATATATAAAATATTTTTTAAATATAATATAGAATTTTTTGCACGCTGTCATTTTGGGTAGCTTCCAAACTCTGTCTGGCCCCTCCAGTAGGTCCCTAGAGACACACCAGGGGACAAACTAATGATTTTATCCGAATCGAAAACTTAACTTTTTTATTCTTCAGATAATTACTGAGGAGTTAGAAAATCGCTAATTTGCTGTTCTGCGCACCTCATTATTGGAGTCAAATATAAAACTGAATTCTGAGCCACCAAGTGGCTAAAGGGGGTAATGCAACAGCTAAAACTTGGGGCTCTTCTGATACTTGTAAGAGAATTTGCAAACCGCTTTCCATTATTTATGTATGTATCCATATATTGTTATCTGAACAGGATTTAACAACAACCATTAACTATTATGATTTGTTCATAGCTCAGGCGCAGGAACTATAGTGTGCATCTCTTGAATTGTTTTCAATGTAATTTTTGTATTATGGTGTTTAAATTAAAAATAAAGTAAATAAAATAAAGATATATAAAGTAGAATAAAATGGGACACTTGTGTAAAGTGCAAGAGCCTAAAAATTATACATAACAATGATGCTTCAAATTAAAACCCTATGTCTGTTTATCTGACAAGGTTAGTGATTTTATTTGGGTAGACTCATCTCTTGGTTGGTTTTACTTCCTGTCTTTGTCTTTTCTCCTCTCATCTGTAATTGTCTGCCCCATCCTTATTGGCTCCTGTTACTCATTTCTCTGCAACTCCACATCTCAGCCTCTTTAACTACCCATTTACCCAACATATCTTAATCCACTCGCTGCTGTTCCTTTTGTTGTCTTTTTGCTTTCCTGATGTGCACATCTTCCATCCAGCCTTTTCAGCCTGCACTGAATCTGTCTTGCATGCCTCCCGAATCCTTCATTTAGGTTCTCATATCGACTACAAATAACAATAACACATTGTTCACACCTATTTATTGAATATTCACACATACAGAAAACACAGAGGCTCATATTATACTTCAAATCATCAGAATAATAGCAGTAATATGGTAATGATAGACACCGGAACAATCATAGTAATTATACTTTGATAAAATCATAGTAATACATTGATAAAATTCTCCACAGAGATATTTCAGGTTCACCGGAAATAATAATAAGCGATGACATTCCACTTCGGATCAAATGGGGCAAAAAAAGGAATCACTTTGGAGTTGAAATGAGGTCATAATGAAGGTAATACACACACATATTCACAGGCGCACACGCACACACATAGACTGTATGTATGTACATTTGGAGATATAACACCCAGTGTCGCCCAGCGACTGAGTGCAGTCCTTTTAAGAAATAGTTTCCATATTTGGCGAGGCTTTACAGTAGACTTAAATCATCCCCGTGTTAATCTATTTAATGTTGTATAAGTATATATGGCTGGTTTAGAAACAATAAGTGTTACAATCACACACTTTTGAATGTCAGCACCCCAAGTGTTCAGTTCAGAAACACAGATTCAGGTCATCTTTTTAAATCAAAGAAGTTTAAATATTCTCACAGAATATTACACAAGTGTGCGCAATCTCACATTAGACATATGGAAAATGTCTCCGATGAACTATTTTGCTGAGTTAAAGCCACATTGTTCACATGTCCTGGATTCTGAGGTTGTGTAATGCTTTGATAATGGCTGCACTTGTCTGCGTATGATTGAAAAGAAGCTCTCGTCGCTCAGTGACCCACTGCTGAATGCGTTATTTTCCGCTATCATAATTATGGCTGAACAAAGGGCTTACCTTGAAAAGCAGCCAGTTAAATGTTGCATAAATCAAAGCTTGAATTCAGCCTTGGAACGAAGGCTGTGCAGCTTGCTGCAGTCAGTATAAATGCACGTACTCTGTCATACTGTACGTTATATTTTCTTTGTGCAGCCATTTTAGCAGTGCCACATGAATTACAATCACTGTAATTACACGGGACAGGAAAGGAGCAAAAAAATCAAACCTGACTGTGATTTTTCTCCCCAATGCTGCTGTTGTATTAGGTGCAAACATAATCACTGTTTCATTTTGCCCTTTCACGATATAAAAATATGTAGCAGCAGGTGAATTCAGGCATCGCGGATGTTACAGATGACTCTGCTGAAGCAACGAATCTAGTTCTTAGCAAAGTTTCATAAATCTTTTGGGTACTGAAGAGTTGGAAAAGGCACCCCCATGAAGCTCAAACACAGGATAGCACCTTCTGTGTATGATGTATGTCTCAGGGCTACGATGCTCCAGGAAACTTTACAAGCAACCTGAAGGGGCAGCAGTTCCTTCAAATGGATCATTCTACATTTTGACTTGAGCATTGACTGGCAGCGTCTTGCAGTTGGTTGAATTCGGTAGCTCAGATACATTCATGTTCCTCTCAGGTTGATTTACCTTCTGGTGTGAGTTATCAGGCACACTGACCGAAAATTAAATCAGACTAACATAGGAGCTCTGAGCAGAATCTCATCATCCTGAAGGTTATGGTGTCCAATGAACTTTGCGGAAGAAAAAATTTGTAGCGTTACTGAACTGTTTGAACTTTCAAGTGTCTTGCCCCTCATCGTTAGAAATACAGTACCGACTAAGGTGGGTTATCTGCCATCAATCCAGTCCTATGTTGTTGAGGGGCTCAGTGTAAAAATCTAGTCTTGAGCTACCCCTCTTTTCTTTATATCTTGCTTGGTTTGGACTCTGGGGAGTTCAGTCCATTACCGATAATTTTCCTGATGATGTGCGACTGATCTGTTGCTAGTCAGATGCTTTCCAGATGGTATTGCATGTTAGATCAAAATCTGTTGGTATCTGCTGTAGAGAGTTTTTTAGGCCTCCCTTTTTCCAATTTCCTTAAATGCTTTAAGGACACACTGCACATCATACCAAGATATGTCACATTTTCAGCTAATAGCTCTTTGGGAAACAACTTCCTGGTGCAAAAATACTATTTTTCATCTGCCAAACTGTGTTATGTTTAAGATATTTCATAGATTTAACTAAAAAATTGGAACAAATGATGCGCTTTGTGACAGGCAACTAGTAACAAATTGCCTAAAAGTGGTTCTTTGTGTAGACACAGTATTGTTTCATCACTTAAGTTAGATGTCTTTTAAATGTTTTAGTGATAGGTCAGTGTTGAGAAGCTTAACAAACAAAAAACATTTTTCTCAAAATGGTCAAGTACAAGGGCTCAACTGAAAATGAGTGAAAAAGCAGCAAAGCCTAGAGAAAGTCTGGAGAACTATTGCTTTAAATATCTGGTTAATTGGAAGGAAAATGTAAAGAAATACAGGGGTGGCTCAAGAGTTTTGAATAGTACTGTACATCATGGTATGCACTTTCCAAAACAAACTAATATTTAATTTAACCATAATTTAAGAGAACTTGGAGGCAGCAGGGTTCATATTTTGAGGGAATCAGAGAGTATGCACATCTGTTTTTTTCCCCAGGGGCCCCTAAACCAGTTGAAACTAATCATGATTTAATGTATTAGTAATTGTAGCTAGCTTCTAATACAATTTGGTGCTAATATAACTTTTTGACTAAAAAATGCAAACTAATGTCACTCACCTCAACCTTGTGTGCTTTTTTAGAGCTTGTTAGCAAGTGTTCACACTTTTGAGCTAAACAAAGTAAACATTATCCCTGCTAAACACAGCATGTTGGCATTTTCTTTGTCATAATGTCATGGTAACATTAGCACTTAGCATGGCTTAATCTTAAATAAATCAAACTGCTGGTCTGACATTGTGGCCCACTGAGGAAGCCAGATGTGATGCCACAAAAACAGCCCAGCGTCTGCTTTCCTCTCCTGTTGCTCTCTAATGAAATTCAACTGAGAAGCTTCCTCAGCACGAAAACAAACTCTGAAGTACATTTTCAAGACGACAAAATGTTTCATTTCTTTCTGTAACAGCTATGTATCAACTGAAGGAAACATGAAGAACTTTCGTTGAAAAACTCTGAACATCAATAACTTATTTAGCTATACACCTCTTTGTAATAGATCATTTCAATAACAATAATAAAAAACTACCAGTACTCAATCACCTACATTTAAAAAAGCCAGAACTAAGCGAGCTGCTGTAGCACCTTATTCAAACTCACTTCTATAAATGATATATATGATATATTAATCCAAAACGCCCTCTTTCCTGTTTTGAGAGCTGCACTGCAGAGAAAGGGTGCATGAAGGCCTCGCTTCCAGGAGTATCTCAGGCTGATACTGTAATTTTTCCTTTTTCTTTATACAAACGATACAGAAGGTTCACACAAGCTAAGCCACTAAGAAAAGCGTTTCATTTATACGAACGAGGATATGACAGTGACACGGCTGAGAGTCAGGCTATTGCTCTCGTCCTTGGATCGTTACGGCTGCTGACCCATCTCAACCAATCCTCACACGCTTTCATACACATGACCTCTCATTCTCCCTCCCTGTAAGTGTGTTCATGAGGAGGAAAAGACATGTTTTTGAAAAAGAAAAGAGAGGGATGAGCATGAAAAATAGGATATATTGAAGTGTATGTGGATGGTATGATGGGGGCTCTTTTTTTTCTTATAAACTCATTTACACCACTTTAACAACACCACTTTCTTGGCTATCCACTAAATATGAAGCTACAGCCAGATGTGCCTTAGTTTAGCTTTGCATAAAGACAGGAAAAAGGGGAAATGGGCAGCCACACTCTATTTAAATATGTATATTTAAATCAAAATATTTTAAAAAAGGTTGAAAGTTGGCGCCCACGCTAGCTTCCTCCCCGTTGTTTTCAGTCTTTATGATGAGCTATGTTAAGATGGGCTCCATAATCCAAATCTAAGTCTTGGAAAAACAAAAGCAAAACAAATGAGTGTATTTCCCCAAAATGTCAAACTATTAATTGAAGCCCACATTATAAACACTTTTCTAAAAACATTCCAAGTCCATCAGCTGGGAAATTTTCTTCTTCAACCAACTGGAACACATCATAATATCAAAATACAGGGTACAGACAGCAAAGCACCCTCCATACGGACAGTGTCCCAAGGATGGACCACGAGTCCGGGGTTTAGGCATGATAAAGGCATGGCTCAGCGCTGGATGGGACCTCTTCCAGATTGCTTGGGGTCAGTTGGTCAGGAACAAAAGAGAAGAAGAAGGGAAGAAGGAGTTGGCGAGGGTATTAAAGAGTTTCTGACTGGCAGGAGGAACCTCGGGAAAGCTGGGGAGGTTTCCTTAAATCGGATGGTGTTGAGTTTTCAGCACACTGAGCCAGTTGGATCAGCCTCCCCAGGAGTGTAGAAGTCAGGGATGGGTAGACCAGTGTGCAGTGTGACCTAAAGAAAAACACATTTACACACAAATGGGTTACTAAACTAAATCTATTCAATATATTTTTCCTCCTCCAGGGGGAGCTGTGGAACTATTCCCTCAAAGCATGAAGACTATTTTTCTTCCCTTTGGGAGGCATTTTGCTTCCTGGATACAGCACTACAAATGAGAAAACTGACTGGGAGCAAAAAAGAAATTCAAAGCTTCTCACTGATGTTGACTCTTTGAAGCTTTTTCTCTGTTAAGATTTAATCTCCCGAGGACATATTTGTAAAAGTTAGATAGTTGTAATGAATAATAACTGAACTCATGTGATGCTTTATTAATTCACAAGCAGAATCCTCACTTTCTGTTTGTTGCGGCGCTCCGGCAAAAAACAGAATTAGCAAATTAAACATCATCCCCCAGAGCGGCTCAGCACTTCCCCAGCATGAGAACAAATTTAAGACTGAAAGAAGAAATTAAAATCGAAAGGAAAACTATAAACTTGTTTTCTGCAATACCGTGCAGAGTCGGTTCATTATTTAGTCTCTGCAGTATTTGGATGTAAAAAATATATCCATTTTTACTTTATTTTTCGCCTTTATGCCTCGGTATGAACTGAAGTTTAAGGTTAGAGAGTAAATTCAGTTGGAAACAGATGATTGCAGTTACTTTGGTGCATGCATGGACTGAAATTTTCTACCTGGACGTTTCGGTTGAGGCTGATAGCGGGGTAGTAAGCGCCCTCCAAGCCTTCGAATGCCACTGGGCCCTGCTGCTCATCGTTCACGAGGAAGATGAGAATCCCACGTGTAAAGTCCAGCAGCACTCCTATTGTAGCTCCTTTAGTGATGCCACCGTCTGTCCTGTGTGGGCACAGGAAAAAAAACAAAGGATAACCGTGTTATTAATTTACCACGGTAACCCTCCAGTCCTGAGCTTAGATTTTCCATCAAAACATGGTAAAAAAAATTAAAATCTAGCAGTGACTTATTTTAAGTCTTTGTCACTTTAGAGTCTGGATTCTTTCCAGCCTGTTAATCATATTATCAGTGCTCATATTTATCATGTAGCCTGTAACACTACTACTACTACTACTAATAATAATAAAAGTAACTACACCATGATCACATTGACCACATTTAAAAGCTACTTAAACATTCATTTACAGATGACAGACAGACATTTCGGTTGCTAGGATCAAAATTTGGCTTAAACAACATGAAATCGTGGTTTGGTCAGTCTGGTTGTATTATGTTGGTGTTTGGTGTGTTTAGTTGGCACACTTTAGGCCCCAAAGTACAAACTGAGCATCAATTAAATGGCACAGCCTACGCAAGTATCGTTAGAGCCCATGTACATCCTTTTATGGCCAAAGTATACCCATCTAATGATGGCTGCTTCTGGCAAGTTAACATAGAACGTCAAATCATCTCAATCTGAACATGGCGAAGAGTTCACCATACTTAAACAGTCTTCAGAGTCACCAGATCTCAATCCAATAGATCATCTTTAAGACAAATCTGCAGACACAGTGTGACGCTATCATGCCAATATTGTCCAGAATCTCTGGACAATGTTTCCAGCATCTTGCAAAAGGGAATCTTTTTTTAAGTGAAGCATTTTCCTGCACCTACAGTAATCTTATGCTAGAAGTAAACTTTATTTTACTTAGTGGCCTTTTATCCTGTGTTATGACAGGACAGTTGAGAATTGACAGGGAAGCTTGGGGCAGATTTAAACCCAGGCCTCTGCAACAAGCTTAATAAGTAAAACTGGTGTCCCTTTTCTAAACACTATTATACTGTACATGTAAAAGCAGAAGACTTCCATTTGTGATCGAAGAAATTACATCTGCATTAGTACATGGACAATCACTTGTCACTTTCTTTATTACCTATTGGTGTGCGAGTTGTTGTGCATGAACCAGGAGCGGTTATTGTCCACATACATGGCCCAGGCTTTGTCATCCTTCCCTAGCATCACATCCTTCAGGACGTCACTCCGAGCGATGCCGAAGGCTGGGTCAGGGTGGTTGTCATAGCGGTCAACGGTCATTTCCCAGTAATGAACACCTCGAGAGAAAGCAGTGTTCCCCAAGACCACTCGGTCATCATAGCTGTTGCACGTCACCGTCAGGTTGTCGTTGGAGAAGATGATGTCAGGGTGAGCGGACGCCGGGTCAAAGGTGAACCAAGCTACTGCACAAAGGGAAATGCGTACCATTAGGTTTTTAGTGTTAATAATATCAGTGACTGCGAGATGAGAGGCAATGATCATGATTTTACAAACACCACATAAAACCAGAAGGTAAAGGTTAGATGAGGTGAAGTTACACTGTAAAAATATCTGAATGGAGGGAACAGTAATAACATGAAAGACAAGAAGAAGACTTACTATCATTGTTATGATCAAACACGAATAATAATACCTAAACTATATACTTATACTACATAACTTAATCTATAACTTAATAAGCTTAACCACTTTTAGATAATCAAACTTGTGTCAAACAGTCTGCAAATCTTAACCGGTTCCTGCACGGAAAAGCAGATTAGTTTGATAATTATGGGTAAGGAAATTGTTAATAAAATAAAACTTAACTTTAAAATACATAACTAGAAACTTCTAATAGTTATTATAGTAAGAGGTCAGTTCACCCAAACAAGAAAAGAAACGTGAAAGGTGAAAGGTAAAAGACTCTGTGTGGATGTTCATTTAGACTGTGAACTCAAGCTTGCTTGAGCCATCTGATAACCTCCACTATCAGAGCAGACTCTGCTGTGTTGGTCTACATAAGTTAAATTTGTATTGTCTTTAGGTGAACTGCTCCTTTTCTCTATTACAACACATTGCTTTTAAACTTCTTAAACCACATGCTAATGATAATTTTGCAATACTGCTTGACTCACAGCTGAAAGACACAGTAACAGATCTCTATGCAGGAAGGTAAACAGGCGGGCTTTTGCTGGGCTCCAGTGGACCTGCTTTTACTGGTGTCACCATGTGCAGCGACGTTCCATTACACTGCTTTATTTCCCGAAGGAAATAAAGCAAAGACATTTATTGTAGGCTTGTATTGCACGTTTAATAAGTGCAGCCCACAGAGGAGCAAACTGCCCACCTGCTGGGTTGAGTGTGAAGACCTCATTGATGAAACAAGCAATGGCCTGAAGGGGATCAGAGCAGAAACAGTGTGCAAGGAGAGTCATCCATACCTGTGCCTATAGACTGAATATCACATGGAGGGAGTCCAGCTAAAATGTGAAATGGTGGGGGGAGTGAAGAAGAAAAAAAGGAAAAGAAAAGAGGAAGAGGAGGAGAGCAAAGCGAAGCAGTGAAGCAGAGGGGTGGGAAGGGCGGTGGAGAGGGTAAAAAGCAGATTTGATCAGGGATCCTGGTTCAGCTCATTGGACATAAGACCAGAGGAGAGCCCCAAAATGAAAACAAAAGAGCTCCTAGAAACAAACCACTGCAGACTTAGAAGGAACAACGAAGGAACAATGAAAACAAAGCAATTGTTCTGAATAAGAAAAATAAGAAAAGGACAATCTGATCTGGAAGAAGGGTGCAACAACACTGAAAACGTCTGCGTGGTTAGATCACTTTGTACGCCTCCAACAGCTGCTGAGTGCTTTCTGTGTCAGGTAGGGAGGCTGTCTGGGCCTTTCAGGTCCACTGATGGATGACAAGCTTCCCCATCTATGCAGATTACCATTTAACTAATGGGAAAGCCGGTACATGGGTGGATTATACACAATCCAGCTGCTCCTCGAGGCCCTTGGGCTAAAAGGCGCAAAACACACCTTCGAACAGAATTCACATCCTGCTGCTGCCCACTGGATGAAAATCTTGTGTTTTGGAAGCCTTTAATTAATGTGATCATTTATTGTACTGCGTGAAATATAAAACAACAGAGGCTTTTTTCCGGATCTTTCAAATCCCTATGAAACTAACTAACTCAAAAAGCCTTGTGTCAGTCTGAAGAACATCAAAGAAAGAAGATTTTCTCTGCAGACTTAATATATAATATGATGTAAATACAGCATAATAATGAAAATATAAGGGTTTAACCAAGCAGCAGCAGGTTATGATTTCTTTAGATTCTCTGGAGTTAAATCAAGATTTCTCTGGTGTAAACTCCCAAATGTAGAAAGAAATGTAACTGAACTGTGATAATCAGTAAAAAAAAAGTAAGTAAGCCATTAGATTATATTACAAATGTTGTTAGAAACACCTGCCAGCTGTTTGCCAGCACGCAGATCTTCTTCATTGCATGACGTTACATTAACTACAACCACAGTGGTAACTACCCTTTTTTATGTTCCTATAAAACACTTTGAAAATAATTCACTGTAACATTTCAGCTTATAATAATATCAATGGAAATACAGCCAACAGGATAAGATCATGCAAGAAAAGTGTCGGCATATTTGGGAAGATGTCAGCTGCACCTGAGGAACAAAAACATGAAGACAAACACGTGGGTGTTAAAAATGCTGAAAATATTTGCCTCTAAGAATAAATCTTGGTGGTTTGTAGAGCATCATAATTTCCAGCTTTCCATCTTGGGATAAAAAAGCTAACTGTGTGCCTTTTAAAAAAATGTTATAATGCTGTAATATAAACCTCCTCTCATTCATTTCCCCCACTTGTCATGGGAGCTACCAGTTCTTATATCATTAAGAACATCAGCAGTATTCTTTCTGTCAGCCGTGCTTCTCACCTCTTTAACTGCCAACACACATCTGCTCATTATGCCCCTAATTAGCTCCCCTTGTAGATATACCGACTGGCTTTTGGCTCCTGCCTGTTACTGCCTTACATACACCTTTGCACGCCTGCCCAGCTCCATTTGCTTTCCTCGCTTTGTTTCTTTGCTCTTGCCACCTGCTGGTATAGCTTGTTTTGAGCTGGCAGCATACGAGCCCGTTACCTGCAACATGGATATTTATGACATTGATTTGATAATGATATTTTGCCTAGCAAGCAATCTTGGTGTTTATTTTAAAGATCAATCTACAAACTGAGCAGGACATTTTACAGTGTGGTAATGGCAGACTAAAAATAAAAGGGAAACGGCGAAATCTTAATGGAAGTGAAGCAAAAGTATCTGAGTATCTGAGCATTTGTAGCCAGAGGCTGCTCGACCAGTGGTGCACCCAACCTGGTTGGAAATTAAAATCACCAATAAAATATGGCAGCGCTGCAGTGTCCCACTGTGCAAGGACGTGCTGATGGTTTGACCATCTTTATTTATTGTGTATGATAAAAACCTAATTGCCAATGTTCTCTGTTCTCACTGTTTAAATGGAGACGTTGCAATTTCTCGTTATTTCTCGTCTGACCTATACAATACACTGCCACTGATAATTAACTAATATCAGCGCTGGCCTGAGCAACCCAACATGTAGCTCTATTTTAAAAAGCACAGTGTTCTGAAAGCTTGCTTGCTCAGTAGCAAATATAAAATAAACGATGGCTGAATTTTGATTCTCTTTTTGCTCAAAACTGTCAGTGAGGTAGCGCTCTTAAAAAAACAAAACACCAATTCATACTTGAGTCTTTGCTCTTTCTAGATTCACAGTGATTTAAATTTACAGTGAAAACAAGAGGAAGAAGGAGATGAGGCTCAACGTACTCTCAGAGGTCTGCATGATCAGTGTCTTGCTGTACTGGCCGACTCCGCTGGCATTGAAGGCCTTCACCCTGGACTTGTACGTGCTGTTGAAGTGGAGCCCGTCCACTGTGCAGATGGTCTCCGTCCCCACGTACACTTCCTGTAAAGACACACAGTGCTTCCTGTTATGCTGGCAGATGCATCAAGTGCGTAACTATGACACCAAAGAGAGTCCATTTCTTCTGGAGGAGTGTCCCATTTGAATTTGGTGGAGAGGGTAATAAGAGAGAATGCGAGCTTGTACAACTGAACGTGGGCACGGCAGCCCACACTTGAGTATAAATAGACATGGGGACACAACTCGCCAGGCTCAGCGTGGAGCTGCGTAGGTGTGACTCAGTGAATCAGAGAATAAAGGAGGAAGAGAAAACTTCCCTCAGAATTTTTTGGCATAGTGCTGCATCAGATGCAGGTACAGCAATACAAGGATTTTAGTTTATATTATAGAGACGCACAGACCAGATGGCAAATTAATATTTAAACACACACACACACACACACACACACACACACACACACACACACACACACACACACACACACACACACACACAAACCCCAAACCAAATCATCACAGATGCTGCAAAACATTCGCCACGACTCTCGTCTTGGTGCGTTTGTGTTGACGATCACACGCTAACACAAAAAGTCTCCAGGCTGTAATACAATTTGGCAATGGCTCTCTACCAATTAGCAGTTAGCAGATACAGTTTGTGAATCAGTTGGCAGATTGGATGCGAATGCTCACCATGTTACTCCACACTTGTAATTAAGAAACAGACAATTACAGAACACGAAAAGAACTTGAAGGGTGAACGACTACGACCAGCTGCTTTTAGCTTACAGTCTGCATTTAGGACGTAAGTGTCTGCTTTTCATAAGTTTGAAAAACAAAACAAAACCGGATACGTTAAGAAATAGCTGCTATCCATTTCTAGTCTCCTTACAAACCACTGAGCAAAGCAACAGCTTCACAGTCAGAATCTGCAAGGGATCTCTGCACAGCAGGGATGAAAAAGTCCAATATTTTTTGAGTTAAAAGCTCTAGTTACTGCTGCCGGGGGTGTGCGAAATACTTTAATTATGCTGCACCAGCTGCTATAATGAATATAATGGACATAGTGCTTCTTTTTTTGGAGTAATGAGAGGATGCTGACAGAAAGTGCAGACTAGAATATCGAAGATGAGATGTTTATGTATGTGTGTGTGTGTGCGGTTGGCCTTCGGGGATTTGCAGGCTGCTTTTTATTGGCTTGTGTTCTTTTTATTAAAGGAGACCTATTACACTAATTTCCGACTCCATATGTCCCAGCTCTGCATGATTCACAGTTTAAAAAGTCATTATTGATGTTATATCTGGGCATCAGCCTCTATCTGAAACAGAGGGTTTGAAAGTGGGTGGGGCTTCTCTGCTCACAGCTAGAGTGTTGTGCCCAGGATAGCCATATTAGGAAACATGCTCCCAATGACATCATACAGGGCCAAGAACAGAAAAAAAGAACTGTGAGAAACATTTTTTGGGTCTGATCTCGTTATCCAAAAGCTGTAATAGTAAAGAGAATGGCTGCGCCATATCACACTGTCCATGTTAACATTGGTATAAACTTTTAAACAACATCAATGATATATCAACAACACAAGCCCAGACATGTCTGCAAGCAAGAGCAGGCCATCATTACCCCTCCCCACTCTGACTGCTTTATCACCTCTTTATGTGTTTGTGTTCATATTCAACATTTGTTGTTTTTTTCGCTTGGGTTCTGGGTTAAATTATTCTTCTTTTTAAGATTTAGTCACTCCATATTTCCGTTTAATTTAAGTAAATATATATTCTGTTAAATGCCATTAACTGTCTGAACCTCGAGCTGGTTCATGACAAATATTTATAAAGGGGCAGCCCCAAATAACTTCATCACCTATCATCGGAAATATCATTTGCTTGGAATATCGTGATATAGTGCTTAAACAAATGCAACACCTAAATCACAGAAGGAATTCGGTGAACGAAATACTGAAGTTGGAAATTTTTACTGACTTTTATTGAGGATTTTTTTTTGTTTTTAATTAAGCAGCGCACATTTTTTTCCTAGGTTACATATTGGAGATCATATATAGAGGAAGATATGAGGAGCACTTTTATCTCTCTTAATTTGCTCTCTTTAAATGGAGACTCATACTACTAAAGAAGAAGATTTTGTTTTCCCCTCTCTTCTTCTTCTTCTGTTTTTAATTAAACATTGCTTTCTTGCCTGCTTACAAAGTGTGAGCCTCAGGGCTATGTTGAAATAAAACCACATTTATTCCGCAAACCAAGTAACATGACTCATTTGTTTCCAACTCCGCGAGTAGGCTACTAATAAGGTTCTTGCCTTGGCGCTGCATCCGGAATGTTAATATCACTTTTAGGAAGCCTCCCAGATTGATTGTTGCGAAAATCAACAGGCCTACTATACGGAGGTTTAGAATTCAGACACAGATATGCTTTGCCATTGTACCCAGGGAATGGCTCAGGAGGTATAAGTTGCTGTCGTAACAAAGCAGGGGCTTCAGTGAATAGAAGCGTGGGGAGTATCTTATAGGATGGATTACATGCTAAACCTCTGTGAGAGTATGGCGACTGCTTTGATGCCGGATCACGCTTCCTACAGGATCATCCTAGCGGTGGTACAAATGCTTCCTCCTGACGCCGTGTCATTCAGGGCCTTGTTACGCTGCGTCACGTGACGTGCTCTGTACGACTGTCACACATTAACTTGAGTGATTTCAGCTACAAAATACTGCTGCCACATTCCCCTGGCTGAGCCGGTGTCCTCCCTGGTATCAAATGATGGAGTCTTTGCCCAGACAGAAGGAAAGCATGTCACATAAAGGTGATTTATACTCTAGCTGGTCTTGTTTTTCACTTTTTGTTTTGGGATCTAAATGTAAATATCACAAAAGTTCTCATTTAAAGAAAAATACTGCTGAAGCAGACAGATAAATTCCAGCCTGCAGGGACAAAACAGTACCTGCACTAGGAAACCTACCCTGAATGGCCCCCCATTTCCATCGTCCAGCTCTAGGATGTATCCTTCCACGGTGATGGTGGAGAGTGGTGGCTGTTTCCATGACAATGTGGCGCTGTTGTTCTGAGTGCAGCATTCCTCCAGCTGGAGCATGGGAGCAGCTGGGACTAAGAAGGGGACAAACGAGGCCAGATTACAGCCCACAGAGGTATGAAGAGACACACACTCACTCCCCAAGTGGATATAACGCTGCATTACAGCAAAGACAACTTTTATATGTATAAAAGGACACATAGTGAGAGCCTTATAATGTAAGCGTGTAAATGTTTTAGATAGAATTTTGCACATTTAAGTAGAGCAAACAGTGGTTCTTAAAAAAATATCAGGCTCTCTGTCTGTGTACCTTTCATCTGTACAAAGTCCAGCTGGTGGATTGTTTGCAGGAGAGGTCCACTGTCCAGAGTGAGGTCAAAGTCACTGGTCATCCTGGGGGTTAGGGTCCCCTTTCCCCACTGACTCTCTGTCATGTGGACTCTCCGAATCAAAGCATCAGAGATCTGTGAGACACACAGTACAGATTAATCTACCGCTAAATCTCTCATTAATAATAAGCCTGCCAGAACATTTCAGCCTCCATTCAGATGAAGAAATGCAGATAAAGATGCAATGATCCATAAATGCAATAATGGGATTTTTCTTTTCCACCAAGTGTCTAAAAGGTTTCTAGTTGTATTCCAAAAAATGTTTTCAAACTTGGATAGTTTCTCATTAAAATTTAAAGAAAAAAAAAAGTTATAATAGGTAAACTATGTTTTCTCCCATATGTCTCCTAATTCAGGGGTGTCAAACATAGGGCCCAGGGGCCAGAATCAACCTGGCAAAGGCTCTAATTTGGCCCCAATCTGGCTTTGGAACATACGAAGGGAGCCATAGATGAAAACCTTATGAAAAGGTTTACAGGTTTTCCTCCTGATAAAGATCTTCGCCTTTGCTATTCATACTACATTAAAGTAATTAAATAATAGATAAACATCTAAGTGACAGAAACGTTTATTCTTTCTTTTATTTCATTCTCTTTATCATCAGCATTTTGAATTTCGGATTAAATGCATAGTTAAATGTCTTTACACTGACAGAAAGGGGAGTTTCTCTGGTTCGACCCGCTTAAGATCAAAGACGTGGCCCACGACGTAAAATGAGTTTGTCATTCATGATCTAATGAAGAATTTTGAATGGTGTTAAAATCACTTGCTGAATAATTAAGATATCAATTTAAAAAGGTCACCAAACATGTAATGCTTGACTGGTGTCACAAGTGTGACACAGCATTTGCTCATCACCTCATCAGAACAAAAACGTCAGTTAGAGGCAGCTTTAGAAAGAAACATAAAGTTTTTTTTGCCTTTAAACAGATGTCAAGCAAGGTTTGATTTTAATAAGGCAAAATTGTTCCCCTAAAAAGCAGAGCTTGGAAATATTTGGTTTCTTTGGCAAACCATCATTTACGTCTTTCTAATGAAATTATGGATCAGTTTTCCAACAGTTTAATTCCAGTAATAGCCGGAGAAGTTACTTTTTGATGTCAGCTGGAGGTGTTGTACCACCTTGTTTTAAGAAATCTTTCGTCCAGTTCTACTTCATTGTTTCAGCTGTAGCTTGTAAAAGTAAAAAGGACGTCTTGTGGCCATCTTACCTGCAGGAAACCACTGGGGTCATTTTCCTTGATGACTTCCAAACAGTACTCCATCAGGCCTGTGGTCTGACGCAACTTTACCGTACAGTGGGAGATTTGATCCCGCACCACCTGGAAAAACAGGGAGAACAGAAGAGAAAACATGTATAATACACTTACAGTTCATAATCACAAGCTAATCGTCATCCCTAGAAGAAAGACAAGTAATGAGAAGAAGGATGGATGTAGACAGACCTAAAGAAAACAAGGAAAGAGGGGAGAAAAAGCCAGAAGTTCAGACAAAAGATTAGGAGCAGGATCGTCAGAGTTATTGATTGAGTAACTCTTTTTCTCTTGAGACACAGATTGAGGGAGGAAGAAGAGGCTGACGGGACACTAGCAAATGATCCTGTAACTGACGTTAACGGAAGGAAAGTGACACTGTGTTTTCACACCCGGGCAGCCTGAACAGTCATCAGTAGTTACATCACAGACAGGGATGAGGAAAAAGTTACCCTAAAATATCTTTATGAGTGATGACACGGCTCTGAGATGCATTCAGAGTTTTCAGATTTTCTGCCCTGTATTAGTCGTTTGATTTAACAAAAAATATAATTTGGATTAGCTCCATTAATCCTAATCGAGGGGACAGGAACAGAAACCCTTCCAGAGTAACATGTCGTCTAGAGATTCCCTCTTTCTTACCGAGACTGATGTCCGCAGCTTCTTTGCAACAGTGTGAAATAAACACAAGTGCTGGACAGGGGGTTGCTAGGAAACAGAAACTTCACCGCCACAGCTCCAAGGCTGAATGGAGAGGAAGATCCTTCCTGAAGCCGTTTGCCGACCAACAGAAGATGATTTACTGATGACTGCAGTCAGTGCACGCCGATACGCAATACTGTACCATAGGTGCACAGTGACTGCAATGGAATTACACCTCATTATATGCGAATTAAATTGCCTCTTGCTGATATAATCAGTTTTTATTTTACTGTGATTATTTAAGGAACCATTTCAGAAGAAGCCAACTGTATGTGGTTGTTTTAAACACTGCACCATTTTAGGATGATAATCCATTCAGAACATGAGAGATGACTTAACGGATGCCCTCTGAATGGGATCATGGAGACAGACAGTGAAGAGTAAATCCCAAACAGGGCATGATAATTCTTTCTTTTGTAATTTTCAAATTTTAACTGAGAGTTGAGACACATGGAAATAATTTTTATGGTCTGGTATTGTTTTAGGTCTTTAGTGTATATTAATGAATATCACTATTTGTCTATGTGCTACACATTTCCTCCTGTCTTGGGCTTTTTCCCACCACCATGTGATTGCCTGATTGTTTGCACATGTTTTCAGTTACGTTTGTTTTTCTTGTGCCTTTCCCTCTCTTTATAAATATGCCTGCCTGACCTTGCACACCTCCTGTAGGCTTGGCACTTCACTGCGTTCATTTATCTTCCAGTCTGGATTTTTGTTGCATATTTTCTCCCCTGCAGCGACTTCAATTCTTTATTCCTTAATTTCGAGAGCTCATTTAAGTTGGTTATATTTTGCAACCTCCCACCTGTGTCCCTGGTGTGCCGGATTTGGGTCTTATTGTGAACGCACATGAAACACATCTGATGCAACAGTCTCAGAAGCCCAGTAATGTCATGAAGCATTTAGAGATTGTGCAATCAAAGCCACCGTGAGAAGATGTAGCCAAAAGGGGCGGATTTAGAGGTTCAAACTTTCTAACCCTCCTTCACTGAAACTCACACACATGAGTCTTGTGCATAAATTTGCAGCAACAGTGAACAAAAACAAAGTATGTGGTCCTGATGGAATAGGAGTTTGCCAGCAGACTCAAATCTCACTTTTACTCACATACTCACTTTTCTGGATAGTTATTGCATGGCAGCCTACCTGACTCCATGTTAACTGTTCTATTGGTGCCTTTAGTCAAGGACAAAACTGGTCAAATATCCACCTTAGAAAACTACAGCCCAATTTATCTGGGTAGCATACTGTCAAAAATATTAGAAAGAATCTTTTGGGGATAGGCTTTGAGAATATAAAACAACTATTGACAATTAATTTGCTTTAAAAAATAAAGCACTAATTTGTGCATATATGCTGTGTATATGTGGTGCATTTATGTGCTTCTTCGATGGACCAAAGGTTTTGACCGTGTTAATCATAGTTAACTATTTACTAAGCCCCCTCATATCTGATAAGGATCTTGCATTATTAGTATTCATATCAAACTATGCATGTCCAGTGGGGAAGAAGTACAACCTTTCCTCGTCAAATTTATATGGATGATCTTTCTAAAACACTAAACAAGCAGAATACAGGATACATGATGGGGGAGAGCCTTATTAATAATTTGTATGCTGATGATTTAGTTGCTTTGTTCCTTATAGAGCTGGCTTGCAGCAGCTGCTTAGAGTCTGCTCAAACTATGCTTTGCAGTATGATATGAAATTCAACTCTGAAAAGAGTGTAGCAACGATCACATCAACTTACGGAGCCCTGCAGGGGACATGGGAGAAAAAAATATTAAGACGGACTTTTGCGAGATCTCGCAAAAGTTGAATTCCAACAATGGCGGCAGCTACTTAGTTGTAATATTACTCTTTCTGGGTCACAAAATAAACTTTTAAGATATTTTGAGGCGTGAATGTAGTTGTGTAAACGTCAGATATCTGCTCGGTTTACAAGACATCACATATTTGCAAAAGTGCTCCGACGTTTTCGGAGATCTGACACCCACCATCTCGAAGCTAACGGGAGGTCGAGACCTACTACAGCCGGGAGGAACACCGCTTTCCCGGCACATCGTGCCTTGACCTCCCGGTCGGCTTCGAGCTGGCGGCCTCCGAAGAATGCGGCTAAAACTTTTGCGAGATCCCGAGTTTGTTTTGCAAGATCCCGAGTTTGTTTTTGCGAGATCTCGCAAAAGTCCGTCCTAATTTTTTTTCTCCCATGTCCCCTGCGGGGCTCCGTAGGGCTCCGTATCAACTAAAAAGAATCGGAAGCAAAATTTTCCCATTTTGTTTGGAAAATCTAATTTTTAAATGCACTGACTAAAGTGAAATATTTGGGCCATTTCATCAGGAATCTTTAATATGTGACAAGCAAATATGCCAGTCCATAAATTATGTTAAAATGACATGAAAACGTTTCAGTTGGGCTATAATGATGCATACAGGATCAAGATACAAGTTTTTTCTCCTGCTTTTGTAAACGCTGAAATTATTGGTTATTCATTTTGTATATTTATATTTTTATTAAAATGGCCTATAATGTCTTAAATAGAGTTTGTCTTCCATGTGGATAATATATTTGGCTCATCCATGAAAACACAGACATGTATGTTAATTTGTCCTGTTATTCTTTTGATCTCCATTACATCACGGTATGTAACTCTTTTTGCCAGTGAAATGTCAAAAAAATGCTGTTCATAATAATAAAAAGGTGTATTTATTGTTCTTCTCTGCAAGCTATATATTCATTAATACAAAGTAATCGATTACAGGCACTTTTGGCAGCATCACTGTTTGATAAACACTTATTTACAGATATGGACTGCACTGCACGGAAATTCATTTAGCAATTTTACAAACAGCATCACTGAAGATAATAATTCCTAAAAGCTTTATACTGATAATCCTGGTACCCTAGGCAGTTTATATAGCAAGTTTTATCCAGATTGATTAAAGCATCTTTAGGGAACATACATCATTATAGTAAAATAAAATGCCCTTAGTTTGGCTTACTCTAAAAACTATTCAACGATTCACTGGATACTCCTAAAAATCTTTGGATTTGTGTTTTTAAGCAAAATCTCGAGATCGGTCAGCCCTGCTCAGGTGACATTACAGATTCTAGTAAAAATATCTGCAGCGTTTCATCCTTTTGCTGGGCTTTAGAAATGAGCGAGCACTTACAAAGCCTTAGTCCATTCCTACTGAGGCGGCGTGAACTTAAATGAACCAGATTTAAAAATTCGGCTCCACCTCTGACATTCATACAAATGACAACAAAAAGCAGGCTTGACCGCTTGCCTGGTGAATTAATATTTACTAGGACACACTGAATCATTTTCAAACAACTCTCTGGAATGAATCAACGTTTCTCTCTCTGGTGAGAGAAGATTTCATTTCACCTCTGACAGTTCGGTTTACATTTCTGTGGCTGAAGGCCAAACCATCCCTGCTGTGGCAAACTGGAACATCCATAGCCCCGCAGTGGCCTGGCAGAGCTCCAGGAAAAGGCTTCTTACTGCTGTCGCTGCCTGCTTAACAATCACTTCACCGTCCCTTGTCTGCATGTGAAATGTTTTAAATTCAGTGTATAAAGAATATCTCTCTTCAAGGTGCAAAAGAAGTGCTGCCAGCTTTCATTACATCCTTCCCTTATTGTCATCCTCCTCTTTTCTCTCTCAGATTCGATGCTCCCTAACAGCTTCTCTCAGCATTCTAGCCATCCTCCCTGAAATCTGCTTTAAATCAGCTTCCCAATAAGATATAAAAACTGCCGCCGGCAATAGTGCTCTGCCAGATGATCTCCGGATAATCAGCGCAGGGAAGATTCATTCGTCTGAATTTAACCGAGAATGAAGGGGCTGCAGCAGCTTGTGGTGGGACGGCAGTGGAGCAAATTTAGCATCTTGATGAGAGAAATTAATTGAGAGACAGAAAAAGAGAGTGAGAGATGGTGGATTGAGAGCCAGAAAACACAGTGCAGGACAGCGGTAGAGGAAGGCAGAGTCTGCTGCGTTAAGTGGGCCACAGTCTCTGCACAGCGGATACAAACTGTGTCCTCTCATGTGGCTGGTAGGGTGATCAAGCACTTTGTCACAGAAGCTCCACAGTGATGGTAAAACAACAGGAAACCGAGGGATGATGAAAATGTAAGACAGTGATAGTGCTAAAACAAACAGCAGTTTTGATAGCACGTTTGATTTCTTCATAGTAGGAAACACTGAGAAACGTGTTTGCAGTGGAACAGGTGCTTATTAAATAAATGAGCACATACTGGAGTCACAAATACTACCTCATAAAAACACACTAAAGACACATTTTACATGGGAAATGCACTGGAAACTACAAACCTCATTCACCTATTCATACAACTGCTTTTTTAACCTAACATCCACACACTCACACTCTGATGGATGCATCGCGGGAAACTCTCTATCTTGCCCAAGGAGCTGGGGATCAAACCTCTAACCTTCCGGGTGGTGTATGACTGCTCTACCTGCTAAACCACAGATGCCTTAAGATGCAATAACTGTTCTGTAGTTACTTCAGCAGTTACTGTTTCTCTGTGTTGTTAGCTGCTGAGGAGGTAAAGCTTCTTCTACCATTTTCTATTTGTATCTGCTGTAGTTATTAGGCCACTGCAGCACTTGTGTCTGTGAGCTACTGTGGCTGCAGTCTTTGAAACTGTCCCCTTCCAGGACACAGGATAACATTTGTAGACCGACAAAAGGGGTGTGTATGACAATCATTAAATGAGGGTCAAATATAAAAGAACACACAGAAAAATAGTTTGTTATTAGAAACATTAAACATTAAGGTGTGTGTGTGAGGATATGCTGCACAGTGGAGTGACAATAAGAGGAAGTGACAAGTGCCACATCCACTGAAAATCAGCTGTCAGTGAGAATCTGTTAGCGTTTACTATTAGAACTGAAGCAAATACAGCAGTAAGCGACCCATGCATACATGCATAGGTCAAAATAACAGATTTGAAATGCATTTTCTTTACTGACTGATCTCAATTATTTTCTCTTGTTTTTGCAGAAGTCCACACGACAGACAAAAACCCAAACATGTTTACCCGGGAAAACCAGTCACGCATTCAGAATAATAATAATAAGCAACTACCTTCAACAATTTTCAAGCAAAACTACTGCCTAAGTTTCATAGTTATAGCTTGAGTATAAGACTATTTTCATCACTTTTATAGCGCTATAACTGTCATGGTCTTGGATCTCAGAACAAGGGTTGTGAGTCAGGAATTTCTTTTTCTGTGTCTTCATTATGGTTTGATGCTCTCAGGTATTACTGGCTGAGGGTCTGTAGCGTATTGTTGTATCGAAGCTTTAGTCATACCTCAGGGTTTTTGAGGTTTCTGGAGTTCTTTGTGTTTTGTTGGTTCTGTTAGGGTTCATAGTTCTTTTGCTTTTAGTTTTGGCTCATGTTTGAGTTTTTTTTCTTTAAATTACATTTTAGTCCAAGATCGATTTCTTTTTGTGTCTCTACTCTTGGTTGGTTCATTTACTGTATATAATTGCACTTGAGTCTTTTAGTTTTCTTTTAGTATTAATAGACTTTGTTATTTGAGTTTTTCGGTTGTGATTTGGTTTATTTTTCCTAGTTTCCGCGGTGTTCCTCATGTCATATTCAGTGCGTGTTTATTGACTCCATTATTTCCTGTTTTAGACAAATAGGGTGTGTCTCTTGAGCATTAATATGAGTTTTACTTCCTGTCTCTTTGTCTTGATTATGTTCTCCTGTGTCTCCTTCCTAATTAGCCCTCTCTGTGTATGAATAGCACTTTCTTCCTTGCAGTCTGAGTTGGCTTGCCTGTTGTACTTGCCTTTTCTAGTTTCTCTGTCCCTGCGACCACTACAAACTTTTATACATATTAACTAGCTATTTAAAATGTTTATCTATTATCCATCTATTTTCTTTTGCTTATCCGGTTTACGGTCGCGGGGTGGCTGGAGCCTCTTCCAACTGCCATAAAGCCAGGGGGGAGATGCACCCTGGACATCTCCCCAGTCTGTTGAAGGGCTTGTTCATCTATTACACTAACCCTGATTCCATTTTCCCCCCATACTAGCAAATGGTTTCAACAGGTTGTTCATAGCTTACAATGTCAGTTGTTCAGCCATACTTTTAACGAGCTATGACAACCATTTTTTTCATTACTTACACTGATATAATTATAATTATAATCTTCTGAGTGTCTTTTTCTACTGCCTAGCCATTACTTTTTACTCAAACTTATTCAGTTCCAATCAATTCTTAAATGGTAATTCTGGCTTTTGTTGTAGATTACCTCCAGACTACTGCAGAAGTACCCCTTGAGATACAGCCCTTTTTGGGAATCTCTGAATTAAACTCTTAATAGAAAAAGCGATCATATATCTTGAACATAAATAGCCTTTAGATCTAGAGTTTCTTGTCTTGATTAGTTCTCTATTGATTGTCAGGATCTGACAGAAAAGATACAACTGTAGTGGCGAGTAAGACCCTTATACAACATTAGCAGTCTCAACATTAACAAGTAATCCTCCCACACTGAATAACCTTCAATAACAGGCTCTGCTGCCTATCTCGCTGCAATGAAAACTGTCATTCACAATAAGAAAATGAATCATTTGAAATCTGCCTCCGCTTTTCTTTATACTTCCAACCACATCTCTAAGCATCCATTCGGTCCAAAATACCTCCCATGCCTAGTTAAAAGTGAGAAGGACCCTGAGAAGGAGGGTTCCCCTGGAGTAACACAGTCGGTTCAACAAGGGGGAAAGCAAGTGGAAATAAAAATAGCCTCAGAGCCGCTGTACTCATTAACCAACCCGAGCTGGGTGAACAGGGGACCTAGCAACCAGTGACAAACTTTGCATGAAGCAGGAGAAGATGCAGACTGACTTCGTTTCTGATTCACTTTGTGTTGCTCTAATCAGCCTTCATCTGCTGAATCTGTTCCTTGAAGAATCCAGTGAAAGAGATTGAGAGCATAAGAAGTGGGCCCCGTTTTGATCATATTCAATACAATCTTCACATTATATTAGAGGACCGTGCTGATGTTTTCTTTTTTCATGTTTCCGTCAAATGAAATGTGCTTTACAGAAAAAAATCCATCGCAGTGAATTTAATTACATTCAACATTTTTGCTGAGATGTATGCAGTTAAAAGCATCAGCTATATCAAAGGAATAGTTTGACATCTTGAGAAAAACCAGGCTTTCATACCAGGAGTTAAAAGATGCATGCCCGAGCACTATATCTGATGATAAAGCCAAGAGACATTTAGCTCAGAATAGCAAGTGGCGCAGTTGAAAAGTGATCAATATACACAATAATATACACAAAAGACTGAGGTGACTCGTGTTGTTACTCTGATGTTGCAAGGGGGTAAGCTTGTTTTCCATGAAAAGACTTGCAAGAAAACCTCCAAGGCTGAAAACCAAAGCCACCTTGGAAATGCCAGATCTGCAGTTCTTCATCATCCCAGAAGTATAGAGTTCCCACTGGTTCATGAATTCCATCATTTTATTAGTAAATTACTAATTAGCATGTATCTGCGTCTGCAATTCATGCACCTTGCTAAGGCTTTAGCCACACAGACCTAGAGGCAACCTCTCGTTGCCGGGTAAAATTGTTCACAAAGAGGGTGCTGCACCCAAAAAATCTTTTTGATTACTTTGGTCACCAGCAGACTGCTGTGGTCACATGTAGGTTGCATGGAAGACGCTAACTTTGGTGCAAACACTTGCAATCTACTCTCAGAGCAGTAGTGAAACTTGAAAAAGTGCAATGGAAACAGAAAGCGGAGAAAGTTTGCCTTCTAAGTAAAAGCTGTGCCGTACCACTGCAACCATCACAGCAGACTCTTTTTCTGTGTCACATACATCTCTGGGACCAGTTTTGTGCTAGTGATTGCAAGCAACCTTCAACTACTTGCAACTAGCCAGGGAGTACACATTACTCTGTGGGCAGGACTCTAGGCCCGAGGCTTTGCCAAGTGTGCTAACTTAAGAATCAATAATTTGGTTTAAATATTGACACTGTTTCTCTAAAACTTTAAGATAGAAGCAATCAAATGCTAGAATGGAGGCGTCAAAACAGGATTGAACAAACCAATAGGTGACATCATCCATCTTTTATATACAGTCTGAGAGCCTTTCTCTAAACCACAATGTTTTCATATCTAATGAAAAGATGTGAGCTATGAACAGATCTGTACAGATAGGTCTGCTTAAAGGAGACCTATCTGGGGTTCCTTTTGTATCCACTCCAAACCTTCTGCCTCTGCTGCTTCTCTACACAAACACATGGGTCAGTCCTCCTGATGTGCTGGAATAAATGAACCTGACTCATGCTATGAAGGACTACTTCTCGCCTCCACAGCTTCAAACAACAAGCTCAACGTGCCTCAGTCACCATGGCGACCAGGCTTCCTTGTCAGGAGCCAGGACCAGAGGAGAGCAGCAGGAAGCTCTGCTGGAGATGCCAAGTGATCTGCAGCAGCCTCGTTTTAAAATCAGACTCAATTGATTTAATGTTTTCTGCTCTTTTTACAGCTTTTATTGTGAACCTCGTGTGCTTAAATAAGCTGTATTATTCAGGCTATATCACTAGTTGCTCAACTGGACACCATGTTTTATGCAGCTATCAGCATTTATAAGCACAGACATCAAAAACTTCAGCATCACCAAGAGCGTAGCAGGACAGAATTGTGTCTCATTCAGCCACAGCTGCAGGATGAATGTCCATGCCAGAGTTAACACAGTTCCTGGAGATGACCTCAAGAAAACAAGCTTCATCTCAAATGATCCTTTCTCTCCTCTTTTAGCTGTGCCTCGTATCTACACGAGTGAGCTACGCTGCCCTCCAGGGGACAATAGGAAATAAGAGAACGCACGAAACTTCGTTTTCTTGCATCACTGACTCTGTGGGAAACTCCTATGATTGAAGAGGTACCCCTGAGTAACCGAGAAGCACATTCACATGTGAGATCAGCGCGGAAAGCATGAGAAAAATCTGACATCTGCGTTGGAGAAATGTGTTTCTCCAACATTAAGATTCAGCGTACGACACATGCAGACACCGAGCTGACAGGCGGGATCAAATCAGCACTGACATGCATTAAAATTCATCTGTGTTGGAGGTGTGAATCTGTCCAGTGTCCCTTAAGATCCATCCGTCTTTGAAAATTCATCCACTGAGAGGACACAGTTCATTTTTCATGTGCATCGGGCCGCACACCACTGCAAACTAAAATCATGCCTCCTATAGGCAAGAAAACACTGCAGCAGTGACGGCACTTGTAATAGCCGAGTTTCTGAGAATCACTGTAGTTTAGCCAGTGGTGAGGGTTTAGTGTCCCTATTCTCTTCTATTGCAGATCCTTAGGAGAGTATGACTATGTGGTGTTTATTGTGTCATTTTTTATTTACAGTTTCAGGAGATTACAGGAGGCAAGAATGTCACATCAAGGATGCGAGTTGAATGTAACTGATAGCCACAGTGCCTCCTGTGGAAAAGTAATTTCCATGAACATCACATCTAAAACATATATATATATATATATATATATATATATATATATATATATATATATATATATATATGCTGGTCCTGTATGCCCACATGTTGCCATGCACAAGCCATGTTCCTCAAACCACCTACACGTGTGAAACCTCAATTCTACAGAGCAACCAAGTGTGAAATTGGATGCTGTACAGCACAAATGTATCTCTCCATCCTCTCATCTCACTTATGTCCCCCGTTCAACGTGTTGCAGATGGCTTAAAGAAAAATGCAGCTCTTTATGCATCTGAAATCGGTGGCACGGTGTACGATTTCTCATTAATCTTTATCAAAATCGTTAAGATACTGCAAAACCTAAAAAATGCAACTGGAAATACATAATACATAACTTCAGATTCTTTAAGAGCGAAGAGATTTTCCTCACGACTTTGTATTTTATCCACTACAATATGAAACTTCACTTGCAGCGCCAGCTCATCCATCAGTCACAATCACCGCCCTCAATTTGTCAAACCAACACTGCAAGATTATACAGCAGCAAACAACCACTATGAAGCAGATCAAATTTAAAGTCCCAACCTGGCAACTTTTAAAGAAAAACAAGGATATTTTTAAGATAATTGTTTCGGTTTGCACTTGTGTGGCTCATGAATCAATGCCTCATTAGGGTTAACGCCTCATTATCCATTTAACGCATCCAGCCTTCTGATGCATACAAGTGGATTCCAGGAACAGATCTTGTCATGCTCACTCACCTTCAGCTTGTGTTCGTGCTCTTTGTTTACTTGAGACAGCAGCTGGGCCTTGCGCCGGTTCAAGGCGTCGATGAGGGCGTCGCACTGCGCCACCAAGCAAGCCTCAAACTCCACACCGTTCTCCTGCAGGAAAAATTTACAAGAAGCTGGAAAAGCAAAGCATCTGAAGACAGAAAATATGCAGGAATTTGCAGCTGGAAACAAAACAACAACAACAAAGAAAAAGATGGAGGATACTTTTAAGGCCGTGTGCATCACTTTAATAGCAGGAGTAACAGTGAAATACAGGAATGACACAAGAGTTTAATGATGGGATGGATAGTTTGCTGAGATACCTCCTCCTCAGACGAGAAGCGTGAGTAAAATCATCATGATTCATGCATCAGCAGAGTAATAAACTTGACGATTACGCCTCACGCTGTCACTTTTTCACACATCTTAAGTTTTTTTTTGTTGCTCGTCACCTCCTCTCTACTCTTTTACCTCACCCTCACCATTTCACACTGCGTGACAACTATCTACGAGAGGTTTTAATCCCACCTTCCTCCTCTAATCGCCCTCATAAGCTGACCAAAGCTTTGTCTCCACATGAGCATCTAAATTTAGACCTGGTTAATGTGTTAGATGGAAGAAAATAATATAGATGAATGTGAATAAAGGGGAATTCCCATTAATGCTAATATAACCATGTGTTTCTGTAAATGTTAATCTTTATAACCACCTTTGTTTTGCATCCTGAGCTCAAATTTGATGCAAGCATCTTTTATAGTTTTATTAAGATAGTATCTTCCCATCTGGCCCTGTGCAGAGTTCAAGCCAAAGATTAGAAATTGAGAAATTCAAATGAATACAATAAGCCTTTTTGTGTCTGCTGCTCACGGCAGCCAGTGGACAGTCTGGGATCACAGAGGGGGATTACAGCTTGGTAGAAGAAAATATTCATGCAGATTATGGGTGTGTGCAAAAAACCAAACAAAACAAAAAAACCCACGTGTGTGCGTGTGTCTGCGTATACCTGGATATGCTGGACCATATTTTTTAGTTGAACCAGGAACTCTTTGGCCTCAGTGGCTCGATCTGACAGGCCGTTGAGGGCCTGGGACAGTTGACCCTGTGGAAAGAGACAATAAAGTATAATTACATGGACTTGCAGTACATTCAAATAACAGATGAAGTGCTGAATCCTCAGAATCTAAAGAAGGAAATGAATCTAAATTATAATCAGAGCCATATTAGTATTTAAAAACTCCAGGGTCATACACAAAGACTGCAAAGATCTAATGAAATATAAACTTAATTTTGGGCCAGTTCATAGTGATACAGAACATGAACCTCTAGCTTTTATTCCATTAATCACTTACTGGGTCAGAAGATTCAGTAACAATTTTGTTTATTTGCAGCTTTCTTCATTTCATTTGAAAACAAATTGCATATCTTTGTGTTTTTGGAAAAAACGTGTAATTTTGTCACCTTGGTCAGCCTTTTGAAGATTCAGCTGGGCCTTTCCCCACACAATTTTTGCATTAAATTAGATTAATGGAAACTGAAGATAACCATGTAATTGATATGCCTCGTGGACTATCAGCTGCTCTGTCACGCAACCATCCTTTTTGTAGTCCTTCATCCTTGTTGAATAGGGGCTAACAGTGGATTTTGTTGTCTTAACTTTTTAACTCAAACCCCACCTAAATATTTCCAACCCCGACATCCTGTTTTACACAACAACTAAGGCCCCAAAACTATTCCGTGAGACCTTTAACACTGACAGGAAAGACACATGGAGGCAGCCCAGCAAGAGTTATTTTGGATGCAGATTCCAGCCCTGACAGTTCATCATGTGCTACAACCCCAGATCAGAAAAAGTTGGGATGACATGCACGATGCAGACTAAAAAAAACACTTACATATTTACTTTGGCTTTTGAATGCAGACAATATGATCGACTTTATTTCATTCCTGCAGTTCAGGCTTGCAACAAATTCCCAAAAAACATTTGAATAGTAAAGCAATAAACACATATGAGACATTTAAGCACTGAGGATACCGAGCAACAAAATGTTTCAGGTGTTATTTTTTACCTTTCCTCCTGCAAACACATCTTTGTTGCATTTTTGTTGCGTTTTAAAATTCTCCACATATTTTCTACTGGGGATGGGTCAGGACTGCAGGCGGGCCTTTATAATGTGGTTTTATTTTGTTTTGTTGAAAAGTGCATAGATGTTGTTTTACTTGTTGGTGACAACAGTCTGGATGGCGTTTTTGTCTTTGGTTCAGAGCACACGGTTTCCATGTCTTCTAAACAAAGATCTGGGATACCGATTGTTGTGACCAGAACATGTTTTCATCGTCACAGATCAACATGCAGTAAAATTTAAATTTGCATTTGTGAATGTAATTGGGATTGTAGTGCTTCATAAAGGTTTCCCACAGAAATCCTTTGCTTTTATTGTTATATCAGCTGTTTACGGATGACAGTGATGTCTGAGCGACTGGGGTCACGAGTGTTCAGCGTAGGCTTCCACCTTTCCCCTTTATGCACTGAAATTCCAACAGATTTCTTTCTTCTTTGAGGAACACCATTTTTAAATATTTCTACAATTTTCTCTTGCATTTCTTGAGAAACTGGAGCAAATCTGCCCATCTTTGCTCCTCAAAGACTGCAGCAAATCAGGATCACGATCACCTGTTGACATCATGTTGACGGAAGTCCTGTGGAACGGTTGTATGCTAACAAATTAAATGAAGATGAAAAAAG
The DNA here is from genome assembly GCF_057382095.1 of Aulonocara sp. 'chitande type north' Nkhata Bay. NCBI lineage: Eukaryota > Metazoa > Chordata > Actinopteri > Cichliformes > Cichlidae > Aulonocara > Aulonocara sp. 'chitande type north' Nkhata Bay. The sequence goes on from NC_141362.1 coordinate 20,280,109, forward strand.
AAAAATGTGAAATATCTCGGGTTCACACTGAAACGAGTGGGTTTCTTTCTTTCTTTTTTAAATGATTAACTCAAAGGCACTCAACATGGGCCGACTTACAAACAAAGCTGCTTTTGATAGCGGCTGAGAATCTGACATTTTAAAGTGTCTGAGCTTTCACCCCTGAGACAAAATGCACTGACAGCCTAATTTTCTCACACAAAATGTCATTTTCAGCTTAAAACTGAGATGATATGTACATCTATAAGCATTTAACTTTTGCACTGTTAATGTTATAGCTGGGACTCTGGTGTGTGGAGCACATATGACGGGAAATGACATTGTTGTCCGTGTGTGCTGACACAGAAACGCTTTTGAGATTAGTTTTTCATGTATGTGAAGCAAAGGCTGTGTGAACATGGAGGTGACAGGGAGAGAGGACTTGGCCTGACCCTGTGGGAAACTCATTCGCTTGAGTGAACAACCGTCAAGCTGGTGGGTGTATTGTCTTCTGGGAGTAAACGAGGGCACTGGGCCTTATCTAAGCAGAAAAGAAAAACTCCACTTCAACGCAGGAAGACAGCAATAAAACCAGCGACTAGCTGATACAGTAGAAAACGCTGTGAAAACAACTCATCACACGCAGTCTGCTCCTCTTTGTCAGCCCAGCTCGTGGAATCTGACGTTGGCCGGACGAGTGGGAATCAATCTGCAGGGGCCGACAGCTGACCTTCGACCTTGATGTTTGGGAAACCATGACAGCTGCCGTTAACATGAGTCTACTGCACTGGGGGACAGTAAGACCTGGTAACAGCTGAGCAAAGATCCAAATGTAAACTTTCTTTAATTGTGTGGGATTTCAAAAAATGTCCTCTGTGTTATTTAGGGCTGCATACTTCAACACTGCAAAGAAAAGAAATGAAAGAGAAGACTTGAAGTGTAAGTTTTCTTTCATATAAGAATAAAGTAACAACAGATTTCTATGAATTCTGAAGACCTGTTTGACCTCTTATAAGTATGTACTTATCAAACATTAGTCTAAAAAAATGGCAAACACGGAAAGTCTCAAGAGGAAAAACTGAAGTCTTTAAATTGCTAATCCTGTCTTATCAACTAAAAGGTAATCCTTTTACAGTGCAATAGCACAACTGCAGCACATTTTGAATATTATGAAACAATGAATCCAGCAATTTGGCTCTCTTGACTGATTACCAACATTTAAGCATAAAAGAAGAGCGATAATTTACTTTATTAACCCCCAAAGGAAAATGTATTGTAGTAGCTGCAAATTCACACAAATTACTAAAAAAGCATAAACTACATAAACCAAGAAAAACTCATGCAAGCTACAAATTTAAGTAAAAGATAATAAATATATGATAAAATATGGACTATAGCTAGAATTTAAGATATTTGAATTGTTGCTATTGTAAAATTTAATGAATTTCATAATTTTCTTGTACATTTACAATGACAGGGCTATTCTATTCTATTCTATTCTATTCTATTCTATTCTATTCTATTCTATTCTACTTACTGTTATGAAATAACCCGAGCTCTTTGGCTTCCATTGAATCCACTCACACACTTCTGGTCATGTGATCACTAGCCACGACTTAACTGCTATTTTGGACATGTGACAATGTAAGGTCAAACGAAAAAGGCCTGAAACCATCTGGCAGGCAGTGGTCAAGAGGGAGGAATGTGTATTTTCTAACCTGTGGACGAGTCGTTGGTTGGCAACTGTTGGGAAATCGATTGGTGAGGGCCCCATTCGCATAGGCCTAGAAACTGGTCAGTGGTCCCCTGGCAACCACTGGTCACTAGTGAAAAATGCGTATTCCTCAACCTTGTGATTGCTTTAGTCACTAGAATATTGCTCTTAATTTGAATGAAACATACCGACTTGTCAACAACTTGTTCGTCATGTTACAATCAAGATTACAGTTTAGCCTCAGAGAGACCAGTCAGTGATAGAAAAATGAGTATTCCCTGAACAGTTATGAGCTGTGCGTGATTGCAGTTGCAGGGGAAATGATTGATAAACTACAGCCTGGTCAGGGGCTACCTGGAAACCACCTGTTGCTAGGCAAAAAATGTGCAAAAAAACCTCCTTGTGATTGTTTCGATTGCTAGCATTTCCTGTGATGATGTTTTGAATGGAGTTTTCTACAAACACTGGCTGGCTAAATTCTGAGCAGTAGCGAAATGTTGAGTGCATCACTGAGGCACAACTTTTACTTTGGAAGCAAACAATCTCTATTTCTGATTTATGTTTCATTATTTCAAGTTTTATTACCACTGGGCTAGCCAGTGACTAACGAGATCACAAGAAGCTTTTTGGTGAAGCGCCCTTTCTGTTACTTTGTGCATGTGACTTCACATAGCAACAGCCAGCAACCATGAATCACTCGCCAGCAAGTCAGGGAACACACTTTTTTCCCTAGCAACCGTTAACCAGTATAACGAATAGCTCTTCACACAACAGCGTGTTTCTTCACAACTGTAGTAAATTTACCAATTTTTTTCAGTTTTATGTTCCAGGTTGTTTCTAGGTTGAGCTAAGTGTCTTTCTTGCAGAATTTTTTTTTAAAACTTTGTTTTGTGTACAGAATAAACAAACAGGATTTAATGAGCTTTAGATGTGCTGGTGGGCAGATTTCCATGTTTTCAGTCATCTTTATGCAAAGCTTTCCTGGCTCCAGCTTTATAGCTACTGCTCAGACATGACAGCGTTACCAATCAAACTCTTGGCAATGACAGAAATAGAAGAATTTACCAAATGTCAAAACATTCCCTTAGATAAGGAAGACATCTTCTGATTTGAATTCAAATCCACAACAGAAAAGAAAAACTTTCTTTTTTCCCAACTCACTCACTTTTTAGGACAACCCTTTTGGGTTTCTGAAATCAATCGGCTGCACTCTGCCTGGATCGCTAAGCCGCCACCATCATTTTAAGATCCTGCCAATCACACTCTGGTGACTTCATCACCGATCAGCCGGTCCTTCACACCTGCCCTTTCATCTGTCCTAAACTGGGAGCTGGTTTTCACTCTCGGTTCTCTCATTTTGCTCTCTGATACAGTAATGGATACTGTGAGAGCTCGAGCCTCGCCTAGTTAACAGTCAGCTTGCGTTTGGTGACAGAGCAGATGAAATGAAAAGCACTCGATTGTCCGGGGGCGTTTTTCCGCAGTGTCTGTTTGAGAGCCTGCAGAGCTTAGTCCTCAAAACCAGGTCAAAAAGTGCCACGAAAGTGGAGGCTGGTTTATTTTTGCACAGCTCACGGCGACTTCCTGCTCTGCGGTGTCCACGGTGCCAAGACCGGCAGGTCGGCATATGGGAAGACAGACTTTAGCAACAAATCAAGAAAGCTGAGGTCAAGTAGGAAGAAAACTTGTTGTTCGCACCTCAAGTTCTGTCGCAGATTTTTTACATTTAATGACTTATTTTTAAGTAAAAGCTAAACTATTCATGACAGGGAAAAAAAGACTGAGGCCACATCTCTAAGGCAAATATATAATTTGCTTTGATTATTTTTTCATCCAAGTGCTCTTCATACAATTCAACTACACAAGCTGGGAAGCCATTTTCCCAATTTTGCATATAAATGAGAATGAGAAGATGGAAACAACATGGAAGCTACAAAACAGTTTATAAATTTATGGATCAGAGCTTTAAACGACATGCTGATATTTGTTTCCAGTATATTTGAAATATATTTCTTTATATCCTCCTGAGAACTAGCTTATTCATTTATGACCTCTGTAATGGACATTTGTTTCTGGTCTATATCTTTTGACATATTTGAGCTACCCTACTAAGTCCTGATGTAATAAATAGAGGATATCCTGGGCTTTCAATTGATATCTTGTGTGTTTTCGTTTGGTTTGTAGGTACTAAGTCAATCAGCTACAAATACCGAGGTTAACTGAAAAACACTCAGGTCTCTGTTGAGCCACACCTCTTAATCTTTGAATTCAGGTGTTTTCAGTCTCATAAAATCAAGAAATCAGCCAGGCAGGCTACCTTTACAAGAATTTGTGGAAGAATAACTATTCTCACTAAATTCAAGTGTGATACTGTAAAATGATGTCGTGAAATTTCATCCCTCCTAAATGTTCCACAATCAGCTGTAACAGGTAAAATTGCAAAGTGGAAGCATTTAGGGACTGCACCAATTCATTCATAAGCAGGAGACCACCTAAAGTTGCCAACACTCTGCTGAGACAATAACTACAGCGCTCCAAACCTCATTTGGCATTAACATCAGCACAAAACCTGTGTGCCGGGATATCATGATAGCATGGGTTATGATGGCTGAGCAGCTGCATGCAAGCCTTACTATTAGATAGAGTGGTGTAAAGCACACAGGTTTGGTAAAAACCAGAATGCTGCCTGACTGCATTGTACAGGTTGTTTTTCTAAAGTTGGCCTGGGCTTCTTAATTCCAGTAAAGGGAAATTTTAATGTTTCAGCTTACTGTACCAAGATATTTTGGGCAAATCTAGGCTTCCAACTTTGTGGGAACATTTTTGGCAAGGCCTTTTCCTTTTCCTTTTCCAGGATGACTGTGCCCTAGTGCACAAATCAAAGTCCATAAAGGTATGGTCGGATAAGTTTGGCGTGGAGGAAATTGACTGACTGGCACAGAGCCCCAACCTCAACCCCATCCAACACCTTTGGGATGAATTAGAGCAGAGACTGCGAGCCAGGCACTGTCATTCAGCACCAATATCTGACCTCACAAATGCTCTTCTTGATGAACAGACAAAACATTTCTATAGATTTGTGTAGAAATATTTCCCAGAATTTTGGAAACTTATATTTGCAAATGAAGGGCCAACTCAATTTTAATGTCTATGGATTAATGTGTAGGTGGCCCGATACTTGTAATGTGTGGAAGACTTGCTGATGATATCCCAAGGAGATATTTTACTTCATCCATTTGTTACAGTTTTTATTCTTGTGTTTTTGGTTTGCATGCAGCTTGATGAGATTTTCATCATTTCTAAGATGATTGATGAGAACATTTAGCGATAACTTAAAATGCACGACATTTACATCTCATCTTCCTGCATTTGCATTTTCATTGCTTTTAAAAGAGAATATATTTCACTGTCATGGCATGATTCATGCTACTGTGATATTAGTTCTGGATGATACTCTCAGAGAGACTAGGGCTTTCTAAAAGTTTCAGCTGAATCCTCTACTTACATTAATGCAATGCAACTTCAAGCTTGCCCTGGGGATAAAATACATCTTGTTCAGGGATAGTGGAAATAAAAGCATCATGCAACGTTAGACTGGAGAAGAGGATGGTGCAATGTTTTGGGATGAGCTTCGAGGGGTTGTTGAGTTAGTGGGGTGGGGGGGCTTAGGATATAGCTGCTATTTGGAAGTACTAATCATCTTATTAATTAAGCCAAGTGGGAACACGTGCATAGGATGAATAATTCACCACCAGCTCCGGGGCCATTCTGCATGTTTCATTTTCTCTCCGCGGCCGAGTGAACTAGCCAATCTGTCACAGGAAAGCGCGAATGTCAGAAAGGCATCAGAGCCATTTTGGATTAAAGCACCCACTAGGAAGTGGGAAGTGCAAGGACAGTAGGAGGAAGGTATAATGTCACTGCATAGCTCTTAAAATTAGAGAGGTAGAAAAGTAAAAACACTCCGTGCTAATTAAAAACACACATAGGCACAAAACTTTCCATCCCTGTCACTGCAAAGATAGCATTTTGAGTTCCCATAACCTACTTTCAAAAATTGTGGCGATACCTCTCTGTGAAATGCTCCGCTCTCAGTCTTAAGTACTTTCTTTAAGTACTCTCTTTATGCACACTTAATCCCGCGTGTAATACACAGTCATTTTGGCTACATACTGTAAACAGACATAAGCTGACAGAAGGTCAACTTCTGGATGACAAAGACACAAAACAAGCAAACAAAATTAAATAATACATTTTTCTCCACAGCTTCCAGATGAAAGAACGTGAAGATGAATGCAATTTTACACAGCTTGATTACTGATTGTGCTTTTCTCTACAGAGAGACCAACCGGAAACTTTAACATGAAAGATTGTGGTTGTTTACATGAGCTGAGGCAATCCTTGGAGAACTCAGTCTGCAATATTCAGCGGGCGACTTGATGATATTTTGTATCATGGGAACCTTTTGTTGTTAAAAATTTAAGCCCTGACATGTTGGAAGAGTTAAGAGTCGGCACAGATTGTGTTTCTCCTCTGTGTTTAACAAGATCCCGTACGACACTGTCTTCTGCAGGGAGAACCTAAGTGGCTGGTGCATTATTCATCGCTTAAGTCATCAATAATGCACAAGGAGCTGTTAACTATCCACACACACACACACACACACACACACAAAAAGACAGATAAAACTAAAATAATTATAGTAGGGGATTTGAAAGTTGCCACAGTTTCTCCATGTGACAAACTGAGTCATTGTGTGAAGGACCCTTGGGACAGCACCGCAGGAAATGGGGCAGAAGTGATCTATTCTTATCAGTGAGGCCAGCGTCTGCTGCAGATGATCAAGAGGCTTACCTGCTGGTCTAACTGAAAATGTCAAATGGATAAAATCAGGCAGAAAGTACCTGATGATTGGAAATCATTTATTTCTTTACTGACAAGTGCACGTGTGGCAAGTGTCCATTCTAGGTACTTGGATGGTATAATCTTTATGATCAAATTGCTGGTGAGCTTGGCTACACAGGGGAAGTGGAGGGACCACTAAGTAGTTTTAAACAAGTAGGAATATATGCTCAGTAACTAACCAGCAGCAGAATTATGGGCAGTGGCCTAAGCAGAGAAGCCCAGACATTCCTCTCTCTAGCCACCTTCTCCAGCTTATCTGGGGGAACACCAAGGCTTTCCTGGGCAGCCGAGAGAAGTAATCTCTCCAGCTTGTCCTGGGTCTACCCCTGGGCCTCCTCCTTGTTAGACAGGGGTGGGGAACTCCAGGCCTCAGGGGCTGGTGTCCTGCAAGTTTTAGATACCACCCTGGGTCAACACATCTGAATCAAATGATTAGTTCATTACCAGGCCTCTGGAGAACTGCAACATGTTGAGGAGGTAATTTAGCCATTTAAATCAGCTGTTTTGGATCAAGGACATGTCTAAAACCTGCAGGTCACTGTCCCTTGAGGCCTGGAGTTCCTCCACCCCTGCTGTACGACATGCCTGGAACACCTCAGCCAGGAGGCGCCCACGAGGTATCTTAATCAGATGCATAAACCACCTCAGAAGACTCTTTTTCATGTGGAGGAGTGTTGGCTCTACTCTGAGCCCCTGCCAGATGGCCGAACTCCTAACCCTATCTAAGGGACAGCCCAGCCACCCTGCTCATTTCCACAGCTTGCATCCGAGATCTCGCTCTCTCGGTCACTACACACAGCTCGTACCAGGTAAGGGTAGGGATGTGGATCGACCAATAAATCGAGAGCTTCGCTTTCACAATCAGCTCTCTCTTCAACATGACAGACCGGTACAGCGTCCACATCACTGCAGCCATGGTTCCAACTCATCTGTCGATGTCCTGTTACTGTCTTCCATTTCTTGTGAACATGATCCCGAGATACTTGGGACAGCAACTCGTCTCTGACGCGGAGTGGACACTCCACCCTGATCCAGCTGAGGACCATGCCCTCGGTGCTGCTAATTCTCATACATGCCACTTCACATTCAGTTGTGAACTGCTCCAGTCCGAGCTGGAGGCCACCACCTGATCAAGCCAACCGGAACACATCAACCACAAAAAGCAGAGATGAGATTCTGAGGTTGCGAATGCAGAATCCTTCAACCACTTGGGTATGCCTAAATATTGGCATTGTTTGTTTTTAATGCATTTTGAATCGTCGTCTTGGCATAGGCCAAAGATGCCTATGACAGTCTCTATTAGGTAGATAAACTAGTACTTGCACCTTTATACTCAAGTTGAGTACTTTTCACCCAGTCGTGCACACATTCACTTTGAGAAACACTCACTCAGACTCTGATGGATGCATCGGGTCTGATTTGGGTATTTGGTTGAGTATTTCGCCCGAGTATTTGTAGACGAACTGCTCTACCACCTGAGCCACAGCCACAGCAACATTTTGTGCCAGGTAGAAGGCCCTGGACAGTTCATCATGTCTATTTCATTCCTTTAAGCAAAAACAACCTACAGATGTCACTGAAAAGCCTGAACACTGTTTCGTAACTGGACCGTGTAACTCTTCCTATTAAATTAATCGTTCAGCTATATCCATACTTGAAGCTAATTAGACAAGACTCTGAGAACAGATTGATGATAATTACATCAGTGCCACTTCAGGGTTTGCCACTTTATGGTCAGGACAATGATGTTGATGATGCTGATGATAAATCTGTGAGTTATGCCAACAAAAACAAGGTCAGTGCACGATTTAACTTGTGCTGCCCACGTCTCAGTTTGAGCTCACTTTTTTGGTGTCCTTATTTAATAATGTGGGCTGACTGTTTCAGAGCAGCCAGATGTAGCAGAGCAAAATAAATTATGCCGTTTAAAACATTTGACTGCTTGAGCTGAAAAGAATAACTCTTTGTTTGTTCCTTTCCCAGTTGGGTCACAAAGGAGAAATGGCACTGTGGATTTTCTAGGCATTTATCTCTCTCCAGTTCCATGCCTGGAGCAAGCTATAATATTCAGACAGTCTGTGTTCTCACCCGGAGAAGTTATATAAAAATATGTCAGTGTTTTCTGTGCAAACCCGACTCATTTACCTCACTGATGAGACCTTCAGTGCGGCTCTGCCTCTCCTTCCTGCTCATTCTCTGGTTCACTTCTTCTCTTTGGGGTGTTTGGGGTCATTCATCGCTCTCATTTTGCTGCTTTCTTATCTCCCTCTTTCATTAACATTTACACAGATAATCTCTTTACATGGCAGCTTGAGGGGTAAATATCAGCGCCTTTAATGGAGCAGCATCAACCTAAACGGCTTTAAGACACTGAAGCTTACGCCCACTGTGAAAATTCGAAAAACCTCAGGCCTGACTTTGCCCTCTGCATTTATTAGTGCTTTCTTAAACAATTGAGCAACCGTGTCTTTTATCTACACAGAGTCACTTATAAAAAAGACATATTTAAGGGTAGTGTGAGCTGTATCACTGCACGGCGTTGGACTATTACTGAACAATGTTCTTATGCACTTACACTAACTAGACACTTTATTAGGTACACCTGTTCAACTGCTTATTAACATAAATTTCTAATCAACCAATCACACGGCAGCTCAAAGCAGCAAAATGCAACTCAATGCAATTAGGTATGCAGACATGGTCAAGATGACCTGTTGAAGTTCAAACCGAGCATCAGAATGGGAAAGAAAGGTGTTTTAAAGGATCTTGAACATGGCGTGGTTGGGCTGGTCTATTTCAGAAACTGCTGATCTACTGGGATTTTCCCACATAATCATCTCCAGGGTTTACAGAGAATGGGACCAGTGAGAGGCAAAAATGCCTTGTTGATGCCAGAGGTCAGAGGAGAATGCTGGCTGCCTTGAGCTGGTAGGAAGGAAACAACAATTCAAATAACCGCTTGTTATTTGAAACAGATGGCTACAGCAGCAGAAGACCACTTCTGTCAGCCAAGAACAGGAGAATTAGGCAACAATTTGCACGTCTCACCAAAGCTGGATAACATAATATTGGAAAAACCTCGCCTGGTGTTATGAGTCTTGATTTCTGCTGCAACATGTGGATGGTAGAGTGGTTTAAACAACATAAAAATTGAGCCATCCTGCTTTTAATCAACATTTTAGGCTGCCGGTGGTAGTTCAAACTGGATAACACGCCATAAAGCTCAAATAATCTCAAACTGGCTTCTTCAACATGACAATGAGTTCAATTCAATTCAATTTTATTTATTTAGCGCCAAATCACAACAACAGTTGCCTCAAGGCACTTTATATTGTAAGGTAGACCCTACAATAATACACAGAGAAAAACCCAACAATCTTATGACTCCCTATGAGCAAGCACTTTGGCAACAGTGGGAAGGAAAAACTCCCTTTTAACAGGAAGAAACCTCCGGCAGAACTGGGCTCAGGGAGGGGCGGGGCCATCTGCCGTGAGTGGTTGGGGTGAGAGAAGGAAGCCAGGACAAAAGACATGTTGTGGAAGAGAGCCAGAGATTAAAAACAAGCAATGATTCAATGCAGAGAGGTCTAAGTTCACTGTACTCAACTGGACTCGATAGTCACCAAATCTCAGTCCAGCAGAGCAGCTTTGGGATTTGGTGGGACAGGAGATGAACAACCAGCAGATCTGCAGCAACAATGTGATGCTATCATGTCAATATAAACCAGAATCTCTGGGGAATTTTTCCAGCACTTTGCTAAGGCAGTTCTGAAGGTGAAAGAAAGTCCATACCAGAAATGGCAGGCTGTAACTAATAAAGTGTCCAGTAAGCGTATTTTGAACGAAGCCATCATGCAAAACACCTTTGAGTTGAAACATTTGTGCAATAATTAACTGTAAGCATGACACATCCTTCTCATTACTAATTAAATACAGTATTGGACAGTTTTTTTCTGCTTCTCTTTATGTGGCTGTCCCGACAGTCCGACAGAAGGGTTAAAGCAGGAAAGGACAAATAACCTGCTTCTTGTATGTGAATTTTCAAGGCTTTTCCTTCTCTCCCACTGAGTTTAACAGAAGCTCCAGGTAGCTTCTTCTACCAAGAAATTACAAGAAATTACATCAGCTTCAAGGCTGAAACAAGACTTTAAAATGTTTCCCAGCCACGTGACCTGTTCTGTCTGTCCTCATTAGCTTGCTTTTGGGGCCACCTTGAATGAGAGCTTGTAGAGCATCAGTTTGGGTTAACTTAGTGTCACTTTCTGTTAGACCTTTTTTTCTTAATAGGAGTAAAGATAAAAGATAGCACATGTGCAAACCCTCAAAGTCAAACCTCTTGATTTATCTCCCTTCCTGTAGCAGGAAAAAGAATCTGCTGCAATCTGTTACCTATTTTCTACACACACACACACATGCAGTACATTCAGTTTGATTAATCACCTTTAATTGCCACTAAACATAATGAGTGGCAGACCGTGACTTGGATTGCATTCAGTGACCTGTTATGACATCCGTGAAGAGTTGAGGACCACTCACTGTGTAGCAATTTAACACACTGATGATACCCCTTTACTCTTTTTAATGTGATTCATGGAGATCAACACTAAAGTCCTGCCACCACATAAAACCTTCCAGTACAAAGTCACTCTTTCATTTCTGCTCTTTCTTGATGACCATTTTGGTTTAGAGTGACCAAAAGGAGAGCTTGGAGATAAATCAGGGTGTTTTATTGCCTATGAGACTAGAAGAGAAGCCAAGAATGCGTTTGAACTAATGCAGGAGGAAAGCATGTAGAGCGCAAGTAATGATCTGAAACAGCATTCATTTTTAGAACGCAGCAGAGGGGAGAAGTGTAAAGCATGTGGGGTGGATTCCTCATGGGGTCCAGTATCTTAGAGACCTTTGCTGCTTTGTACTTCAGGAAGAGGGATTTGGCTGTTATGGCAGCAGGTGGTTAAAGTCGTTTACAGCAAGAGAAATGCTGCAGAAAGATGGAGAAATCACTGTTTTTCTGCTCAAAAAGACAAGAAAAAATGCAACTGAAAAACAGAACAGATCCTATTAAATGATATCACCACATTTCCAGCTCTGAAGTGTAAATGCTGCAGGTGTGGATTCGAGATCAAGATCCTTAGTGTGGTACTTTGTGCATCAGCATTAGACAGCAAAGATGAAAAATTCGCCGGCTCAGTCACAAAAGCGCACAGATCAAACAACCAAAAGCTTTGATCAGTTTAAACATGAAGGGGAATGCAAGATGTTTATGGGCATTTCTAAGGCTGTGTAAGTATATGGGTAAGCAGGACATGCTTTTTGAATACTGGTTGGTTTTTCTATGGCTACGGCAAAAACCTTGAAGCTCAAATAGTTTTCTTGAAGTTTGCAACTGTGCTGTTTTGGTTCATTTTTATTAACCCGTCTTTCCAGAGGTAGGCTTTTTGGGAAAATGCTGACAAATGTAAAGCCTGCTACTTGCCCAGTAAGGAGAGTGAAAATTTGATTCCATAGGGGGCCAGATTCTATCATGCTGGTTTAAAGATGCTCAGGTGGAGGAAATACACAGAGCTAGGACTGTGTGCAAAATGTGAAGCTTTATGAGATGATCCATCTCTAATATTTGTGCAAGTGAAGAAGAGAAATGACCCCTAAAAAGGCACAAATCCATCATTTTCCCTTTGCAATGTAACTTAATCAACATTGTTTGATAAACCTGTGTCTGTATTTTGGCATTAGCGCCAGAAATCTAGGTTTGGTCAGTCTCTACTTCATACTGGAGGGGGGGGGAATCAGTAAATAAGCTAAAATAAGTTGAGATTTCTAATCGTTACATAGAATATTTGTTTGTATTCTTGTCATTTTGCAGTAACTATTTATCAAGATGTGAAAAAGCTTTTTCTCCAGTGAACATTGTGAGGAATACCCTGAAGCTCCCAAAGATGACCATGCTCAGCTCTGCCAACTCTGAGCTTTGAGCCATCTGTCACAGCTCCGTGGGCAGCTTCAGATGATCAGATGATAGATCAGAAATAACCAGGTGCCGTGAGATACAGTCAAAAAAAAAAAAAAAAAAAAAGTGCCACCTGCTGAATATTGGCACTAAAATTCCTGGTACCACTGATTGGTTTCTAAAAATACTATTTTTCCCATTTTACATCCAAGCATGATTACGCAGAACAGATTGGCAACTTTTCATGTGATGGAAATTTGATATGAGCAAAATGTTCGACCCCATCTGATATTCCCAGCAATTTTACAGTTGTCTATCGCATCTGAAGTGACACTCTATCTCCCTACAAGGAATGATCGGAGTGGGGTGCTTTTAAATTGTTGTTCTGGAGACATATAAAACCAGATTGCTGAGTATAAATGATGAGGACGGGGAGATAATGATGTGCTTGTGTTGCTTGTGCACCAGCACTCAATACATTCATTGTTTGGTTTTTTTTTGGTTTTATCATGGAAACCAGGAGACACCTCCACTACACAGCATGCTCCCTGTGTGTGTGTGTGTGAGTGTGTGTGTGTGTGTGTGGGTGCATGTGTGAGTTATATCTAGCTCTACATTCTTCCCTTCTTCATTGAAGGCTGGAGTGTGGAGGTGAGGGTTGCTGGTGCAGAGGCGTAGATAATCTCAGCTCTGCCTCTCCTGCCCACAACAACTCAGCTTCCAAAATAGCTTCTCAATTCACACCACAGGCCTGCATCTGTGCTTCACTCCCCATTCTCAATAAAGCATAGCTTCAGTGTTTGCCATGCCTAATGATCTTCAGGGCGCCTGTGAGCTGTCAAAGCACTGAAGGAATTTGATGTTGGCATCTCGTGAGACAGATGGTCATCATTTACATGGTCATGCAAACAGAAAACAGCAGCTTCTAGTTGTCCACTTATGAGGTAAAATTAAAAATGAGCCACTGCCTTTCGGGTTTGTTTGGCAGTGTTTGGCTAAAGGCAGCGTCACATGAAGCTGGACCGTGTATCAGGCAATAAAATGCATCCTCTTACTATTGTTAAACACTCATTTAAATCCAAAGCGGCAGAACGAACACCCCACAGCTCTGTACCTCTCTACCGGATGCTAAGCAGAGCTGACACGACAGCGCTAATTATTTCGAACACAGACTTGTTGCTCAGCTCAGAGGATGTTGAATCATTGCACAGAGCGGCCAAAAACATAAATAAAGACAGAAACAGACGCACTTGTAAGGGACGAAGACAAATCTTAGCACCCCGATCATTTTTACGCACGTACCTTGTGCAGTTTCCACATTGCGCCTAAAGCTTTGACCTCATGCGTGCCGTGTTTCCCTTCCTCCAAACACTGATAACATACAGGCATCTTGCACTGTACACAGTACATGCTGAGATTCTCCAGTTCGTGCTCTGTGCAAGTGGAAATTTTGCGGGGACTGGCGCGGCGACTTATCCGCCCCTGCGCCGGCGGCACCAGGCGATGCTTGGCGAGTGGACCGCGGGGAGGATGGCAGCGCAGGCGGCACGGGTCGCAGTAGAAGACGTCGCACTGCTCGCACATCACGGTGGCCTCCTTTGGACTCTTCTCACAGAGCTGACATTTGAGAGCGGCCGCTTTGCTCTGCTGATACCTGTCCACCACCCCCTCCAGCACCCTGTTCTTGGGGAACCCGCGGAGTCCCCTGTCATCCAGGATGAGGCTGCGGTGACACTGTGGACAGGTGATGCAAGAGTTACGAGGGATCGGAGTTAAGGAGCCGGGGTGCGGTAGAAGGTGCTGCTGCGGCGGCTGAGGGACAGTCGGGGGGAAAACCCGAACCCCGTTCGGTGATTTTTGGCAAGGGGTGGTCGGAGCGCTCACGAAGCCCCCGTAGGAACCGTAGCCACTGTCCGCCTCACTATACAAACTCATTTTATCCAAATCCAGGTAATCATAATCGGAGACCCCGGACCCGGAGGCTCGGCTGCTCTGTGGAGACTCGGCGTCGGGGGTCTGCACAAGAATATTCCGAGCACAGGCTAAGCAAATGTTATGGGAGCACGGCAGTATGATGGGCTCCCGGTAAAATGAGCCGCAAACAGGGCATTTTAACTCTTCCTCCATTTCATCCATGGTTGCTCCTGAGAGGTGAGAGATTCCTCCGGGGTGTGCAAATAGAAACGGGAGAAGTTTCGGCAGAGCCTCGGCTGATCGGGCTGCTCTCTGTTTGCGCGTAAACGAAGCTCCAGTCGCGTTCTGCTGTTAAAACTGCAAGTGCAACCTTGACCAAATGAAAGGCATCAACGAAAAGGAGGCATACTAACACTACTCACCAATAAGCACGCAGCGTCAGCTCAGGCTGGATTGCTATTGGACAACCAGTGGATTCCAAACAACCATTGGACAAATGAACTGTCGGCGTGAAGGTCCGTTAATGAGCTCTAGAGCGATATACACAGCAGACACTAATGCGTGTGGACATCAGTGAATGCACAGGATAATTGTTTAGAGCCTTAAAAGGAAATCAATAGAATAAAATGATTACTAAACACAATCTGAACTCAACATCCGTCCTTCATATGCTTTCATTTAACATGTGACATCTGTAAAAAAAACATTTGTCCAACCAGTGGTTAAGGAAAGAAACAAAAGCTAAATTGCAGTGATATAACACAGTTTGGGAGTATGATATAACATTAGAACCAGAGAATATTTGACATTTATATCATTACTAATTTTCTGTATTTAGTTCTCTGTAACTGCTGCACAACATAAACTTGCAAACTTGCTGTTTGAAAAGCTCCTTTCATCCGCACAGGGAGCAAAGATCACTGCTGAAGCTGAGCGAAAACATGGAAACTGACACCTTGTGAGATAAGATAAAGCAGCGGCTCTCAAATGCACTCCAAAGTGTTTTTTTCCTTGAGTATCCAGAGCCTCTTTATTTCTCTGGCCAAATACCTCAGTCATTTTTGAGACATCCATGGCAACGTGAGCAGCTAGTCTTCAGTGAAGCTGTTGACCGGGAAATGAATTGGAATAATCCCATTTAAAAGAATACTTTTTTCTCAGAGGCCCAGAGGGCGACATGAGGCCACTTAGTGTGATTATATTAGCATATTTCCTAAGAAAGTTTGGGAATAGAAATGGCATTAATTAGGAAATTTTTGTTAAACATAATCAGTTTGTCATAGTTCCAGATAAATATGTCAAACTTGAGTGTGAACAACCACACAATCACATACACAGTTGCATTTTCAGTGCATCACCTGGAAAATGGAAAACGGAGTTTTTGAACATCTCTTTTGCAACACTGTCAAAGAGTTGTTTAATTTCTGCCAGAGCTTCCTGTGCTGTCAATGTTTCTGCCCATTATCATCTCAGATTCGTGAAAATATACAACAAATGGTGAGTTTATCCCTGCAAATGCATCCCTGGATTAAACCAAATACAGTGTTGACTTCAACCAAATGTTTGTAACAAGTCCATTAGCTATTTTTGGATGCATGCTCGCTGCCTCCTCTGGCATTATGGCGTTGTTCTCTGTGTAATCTCCTCATTTGGGGGCTACAGTGCAGCTTCCTGTTTGAGTAAATCTTTACTTTGTATTCTTTCTTTCTTTTTTTTGTTCTTCATTGCCAACACTCTCCTTCTGCCAGGACACACAGGCCAGGCAGCTCTCACCGGGAAATCTTCACAGATTTCTTTTTACTTTTCATGGATCCCATCCCAGAATGCTCCTGTGTCTGTGATCGTTCTGATGTTTTTAGTGACCTCATGTGCACCAACATGGGAGAGAAAAGACAACAGTACCAAGAAACCATAACCCCCCCCCACAAGGTCAAGTTATGGGAGAATATAATTCTAATTATAAAACAATTATTAATTATAGAATAGAATAAAATAAAATAGAATTCAACTTTATTGTCATTGCACATGTCACAGGTACAAGGCAACAAAATGCAGTTTACATCCATCCAGAAGTGCTTTAGCCATGATATAGATATATTACAAACATATATTAGCTATAATATAGATATGTGAGTATATTACAGAAATGGGTCTATTATGGTATGTTATAATGTACACAGTATGAAGGTATGTTATGAATATGCTATAACTATAAGTATGTACAGGCTATGAACAGGATATAAATATGAAAAACTATACAGAAATATGAGATATACAGCTATACAGAAATGTGAACTATGCAAGTAATAAACAGTTGTAGAATTAAAAATTATCGTATTGAACAGAATGATTATTTATCCAGAATTATACAGTAGTGCAGTTGAGATAAGTGAGATATGTGGATAATTTCTACAGAGGCTATATGAAGTGCAAGTGGTTGAGAGTGGTGGTTCAGTCCATGTTATTATTGTGTGTATGAGGGTACAGTTGTCCATTGTGTGTGTGTGTGTGTAGGTGGTTGTGGGTGTGTATGTCCAGTCCATGTGTTTAACGTGGGTCAGATGTCAGGAGGCAGAGTTCAGGAGTCTGACAGCTGTGGGGAAGAAGCTGTTCCGGTTCCTGGTGGTCTTAGTCCACCAGGTACCGGATTCATAATTCATAATTATCAATGATGACCTAATATGAATTGGTTATTTTTTCAGAAATAACTGATGAGCATTGAAGAGTTTTACTTAAAGATAACAGCTGCAGATTTTAATTCCCATTACTCTTATTGCTAATTCTTTAAATACCCAGCAATATCTCAAACAGCAGGCCCATCATTTTCAGTGAACAGAAATTAAATCTAATTTCTAATAAACCTTCAATGAATGCTTTGAAATCATCTTTCTTCTCACAGTTCATATCAGTGAGTATTTAAAACTGTCTTCAAAACAAAAGGCAGCCCAAGTTTATTCATAACTTGAATTGCTTTATTAAACATACAGTATTGTGCATTTCTTCCAGCGATGAACAATATCTGAATAAATATAAGAAAACAAAAAATCCTGACACAGGATCTGAGAGATGCATCTTCATAAATGTTTACTGAAGGCTCATCTGGAATGCTCTCAGTGGAAGGATGACAGCCAAGATGCCATTCTTATGGAAGGGAAACAGGGAGAACCCGTGCACTTGGATTTCTTTGATTGCCATATGAAAGATGGAGCACATTACTTCAGAAACTACTTCACCAGCCTGGGAACATTCTGCAGCAGCATTTATTTTATACCGATGTGACAGTAATGTGTTTTTTTTAACTGGACAGCTAATTTATAAGCAGGTTTCCTACCTTCCCAGCAACGGCAGCTTTACAGTGGAAGCTATCATTCAGTGCTTATAGTGGGAGGAGGCATGTGTTGTTAACAAGATATTGCTACATTAATAACACAATAAAGGCAACTGCTGCACTGAACAGATGCTCCGTCTTCAGGGAGCTGATCAAACACATTCCAGCGAGACGTACAAAAGACAAATGCATATTCATCACTTTTGTTGAGTCACGCAGAGGTTCTGATGAAGTGATTTGCTGCATGTATGTTGTATAATATTAAATGACGTCAAAGGCTTGACTGGCTCTAAGGTATGAGGTATGTGAGGGCCACACATTGTCACTGCACACTGTTTATGTATAAATACATGTTTATGTGTCAGAAAAAGCATACATATTGTTTTGTTTACTGCATATATTCAGGTGTTAGTGTATAATTTGGTTTCCTTTAGCTCCAATATGCCATTGAAGAGGTGGGTCCAAACATTGCTCTCCTTTGAATGCTCTTGAAAAAGTACATTAATGCAACAGTTCATCGTTTCACCTTCAATACCTGAATCACTAACAGAGATAAAAAGCCGCTTTTGTCAGTTGAAACTATTCAGCTCAGAGTTCAGTCATCCTGCTCGGAGTCTGCACTGCCATCGATAAGGGATGAAGTCTCCTTTGTGCGTTACTCTGAGTCTATTACCTCGTTTCTCCACAGACTCCCTTTGCAGCCCCAGAGGCATCCTGCCATCTGTGTAAAGAAGCGCACAGACTGAAGGATCTTTATGGTACACAGCTCAGCCTAGATAGCAATCTCTATGGTACAAAGTGGTGATATTGTGAAGATAAGACTAGAAGGGATACGTGTGCTTTTGTTCTTGACCTCTGGCATAAGAGAAATTGTGGTTTGATAACTTCTGGAAGAACGAAGGTACTGTAATTAAAAAAAAATGAATGGTTACACTGAATCCAAAATTGTGCAACACAGCAAAGCATCTTTATAAACCACCTTTAAAGTTCCTTTTGTTTTGAGCTAAATTTAAAGAGTCAGATTCAAACTTCCAGCTGTCCATGTACGATAGATTAGAATTCCTATTCATCAGAATAGGTGTCAAATATTTAGTTATAAAAAAATTTCTGGCACACATATGCTCCTTAAACATAAAGGTTATAAAGGGGCGGACGTGGTTAGGAACAATATGCTATGACTGGCTCAAAAGCTCTGCAAAACAATGGCCAGGTGTCCAGCAACCCCCTGCATCGAACAGGAAACTCAGGCAAAACGGAGCACAACTAACACTGCAAAAAGCCCCCAGACCGTATCGCAATATGAGGATAGGCTGTGGCATTTAAATGGTTCTCCGCTGGTGCCAAGAAGCCTAAAATGTTCCAAGAAAATATCTTCCCACACTATTACACCATCTGAAGCACTGATTCAAGACAGGAAATGTACATGTTTTCATGTTGTTTAGACCAAATTCTGACCCAACTATCTGAATGTTGGGTCAGAAATCAAGACTCATTAGGCCAGATAATGGTTTTCCAAGCCTTCTATTGTAAAGCTTTGTTGAACTCATGTAATTGCAAAAGAGTTGCAGCAGAAGATCAGACCAGATGTGGTCATCTGCTTCAATGTGAGTTACAGTTGCCTTCCTATCAGCTTTAAGCAGTCTGGATGTTCACCTCTTTACCTGCATATTTTTTTCTATTTTTCTGATTATTATCTGTAAATCCCAGAAATGGTTGTATGCAGGAAAATCCCAGTAGATTAGCTGTTTCTGAAATACTCAGATCAGCCTGTCTGGAACCAACAACCACACCATATTCAGACTCATTTAAGTTACCTGTCTTCCCCATTCTGTTGCTCACTTTGAACTTCAGTAGGCTGTCTGGATCATAGCTACAGGAGTTGCTGTTAGATGATTGGCTGGTAAGATATTTGCTGTACCTCATAAAGCAGTCAGTGAGCGTAGTAGCACAGTGTGAGATGCAATCTGGGAGAGGGTGCACGGAGAAGCAAAACCAAATTTGTTCCCAGGTCCAGATGGTACACACCACTGAAGATATTTTGAGAGCAGCAAATCTGAATGCCTACAAGTCCCAGACAGACAAGCAGCTGGTGGCTTACCAACCAGACATCGTGGCGGTTCACATGAAACAGAAGAGAGCATGTTATACTGTAGATGGTTAAAAGTAACATCAGGAAGAAGGAAAGTGATTCAACTGAGTAAAGTATCAGTGGCAGAAGGAACAACTGGTAAGAGGTGTAGAGGATAAAGTCCAAAATAGTCTCAGTGGGGTTGGGTGTCAAAAGTGTGCAATTTAGTCCAATTCTGCTCATATTTCAAAAGCTATGCACAAGGAATAGTTTTTCTTAGGTGCCTGGCACACCTTGCACACAGTGAAAGCGGTGAAAAACTATCTGGTTATGTTTAGGCACCAAATTAACCAACTGAAAACATGCATACGCAGTGCAATTAAATGAAAATCCAAAGGGTTCTTTACGAGCATCCGCGTGAGCGTTAATGTTGCATCAAGAGCCACTAAAGCACACTTTGTGTGTATTTGTGAGATGCCAGCAGCTGTGTCAGAGCCGTTTCTTTCACGATGACAATCCGCTAAGTGTCACTGAATGGTTTGATGAGTATGAAAAAGCTGTGACTCATATGCTAAGCTCTTCACACTCGTCAAACATCGAATCACTTGAACACATATGGGAAATCCTGTACTTATGAGTTAGACCACTCTATATACTACCAACATCAGAATATGCAGCAGAATCGATGCCACGGTGCATGAAGCTGTTCAGGCAGCACGTGGTGCCCCAACAATAAGACACTTTATCCTTCGCTTTCTTTTATTTGTCAGCAGATATCAGGAAATTAATAATCACTGACACTTAATTGTTTTACTAACACACCATCAGCACCATTAATATCCCGAGATCACTCTACTTATCCCTAAACTTATTGAGCTGCTTGAGTGAATTTGAAAGGTATGCAAGTCACTCTTTTATGTAACCTTCACTGACCATGGCGACCTTCACCAACCTTTTCCTTATGCAATAGTTTGTATATTTTACCATCTGCTATTAGGATTCTCTGCAGGAGAAAGGACACACTGGGTGACCAAAGCCCACCATCACCGTGCTTGACATCTCCGCACAATGCAGCACCTTCCCAAAGCTCAAATGAGCTCATGTTTATGGATTCAGAACCATCTGTGCCCTTCACAGTGACCTGATAAATGCATTTTCCTGATGCAGTATTTGTAAATTAAGCCTTCAGGGAAAGATTCATGAAGTAAACAGATATTTGAGATGTTTTTGTGCAATTATTAAAGTGTACTTTTAGTCCGACCTTTCCTTAAAGAAGAGGGAAGTGTTGGAGAGTGACTGAAGACTATTGTGATACTGAGCAAGACAGAAGAAGCAATGGCAGAGAAAGAAGGATATAGATTGCAACAAAGATAATCCACCTTAACAAATCAGATGCTTTGTGAATACAACTGAGTACAAAACAGGTTTCAAAACATGACCTGTGGGCATAGGGCAAAGTAATCACCTGAGAGATCAGATCGTAGTTCTGTCCAACCGACTTACTTTCATTTAGGCATATTACACCTTATTATGTCATATTCACAAGAAAGAATGGACTCAAATACAAGACTCAGAAGACTAATGCAAATTTTAGCTCTTTATTTACACGAGCAACTCAGGTACGTTTCAATCTGTTAAGTATTGCAAGAGATCGAGCTGGAGGACACTGGAGGATTGCATTTTCCTTGTAAACTTGCAGGTGGGGGAGGTAGGTGACAGTGACAGAGATAATTGGTAGACAGCTTCGTTTTTCATTTTTACTTAACTTGGAGGTTCTTGATCCATCCAAAACACACATATAGGAGAACTAAGTGAGCAGATGAGAGGGTAAAGTCAAGTTTCTGAAAACAATAAACTGGACCACTTGCAGGAACAGACCATGACTCCCACTACAAAGCTAACAACAATCTGGCAAAGAGGAGGTTTGAGCTGGCCGTTGAATCTCAGGATAACAAGTAGATGCAGACAGGTGTGCCGGATGGAACAGAAGGCAGGAGAAACCCTGCCAAAGGAAGGCGGGGGTAAAACCAGAGCCTGGTTCAACTCCCATCTGAGAAAGAAAAGAAAGTGAAAAGAGGAAGGGAAAAAGTAGAAAAAGAAAGTAAAGTAAAGAAAAACATATTATATGTCTTAGTTTGGAAGAAAGGTTGAACTAAAAATGTTTGTGGAGATTTTTACATTTTGCTTTGACAGCAGAGTCATGCATTTTATGTTTGACCTCACTCACTTCAAGAAAAACACAAAACAAACAAGTAATATTTGATCAGTAAAAGTGGATTTTTTAAGTGACTCTGTGAAAAGAGGAATTTTGAGGTACTCTTTTAAAGTTTTGAATGCTGTGTTTGCTTTTGTTTGCCATAAATGAGACAACAGGAATGTTATAATGATGTGTTTCTTAGCTGCTGGTTTGGTTTGGCTCTTGGCCGGTCTGTGCCATGCTCTCGGTATAAATACACAGGTTGGAGCAGCTGTAACTGAAGCTGAAATGCTGGGTTTTTTCCCCCTCTGTATTTCTGCACACAGTCATCCTGTGAGAGAGGCCAAGGTTGATGCTACTGTGAATTTCCACAAAAACAACCAATTGAGAGTGCACTGCATCACTAATGAAGAGCAATTTCACTACATGCGTGGGCTGTCTGAAGAGACATGTGGGGCCTCCACGTGCACCATCACTTTGCACCTCTCCCGTGCAAACTGTCCGGGCTCCACAGGGAATTT
The DNA here is from genome assembly GCF_057382095.1 of Aulonocara sp. 'chitande type north' Nkhata Bay. NCBI lineage: Eukaryota > Metazoa > Chordata > Actinopteri > Cichliformes > Cichlidae > Aulonocara > Aulonocara sp. 'chitande type north' Nkhata Bay. The sequence goes on from NC_141362.1 coordinate 20,302,682, forward strand.
GTGCTGCAATTAATAGCGTAATGATTTTTTAAGAAATCTAAGTGGGTTGGAGGTTTGCTTCTAAACCCAGCTCTCCTGTTGCACGGGGACTCACATGATGTTCTCCTAACCCAAAGAAACCAGAGGAACTGAGCACAGAAAGGACAATATTGATCTCTTCCCTGACAGTCAAATCAAGAGAAAAATGAAAAATGTCATGGGGTAAGGAATACAAAAGTAAATAATAAAGCTGAGTAGTTCAGAGAGATGCTGGACCTGCTGGACCTCTTTCCTCCTCGACTAAAAGCTCTCATTAAGACAGAAGGGTCAACAAAATAATACTTGTGGTGTCTTCGGTTGTCCTTTCCTTTGTTTCAGCACCCCCAACAACAACATAGACGAAATGTGCCTCACTGGCCACAATCCATACATTTACTCCATCTCCCAACCCCCACCAAGGATCCAGCAGGGACCCCTCTAATGGCACCAGCTCTCATTACTGCAGGCTATATAGCTTTCTCGAGGACTCCTTTGTTTACCTCTGATTCAGTAAAAACAGATGAGGGTTCTACTTTCACATTATATGCTTGCAAAAATCAGAGATGGCCAAAATATATTGCGACCCAGTTAAAGTTTGATGGAGAATGAAAAAACATGGGAACTCCGCTGAGAGTGATTCATGAATATTGGTCAAAGGTTTTATTGCAGTTACTTGTATAATCAATGGAGATTTTGTTTGAATACAGCAGAACTAATTCATGGATGAAAGACGTTCTGGTAAAAGAGAGAAACGGACAGAAGCTGTGAAAGTGGTTCACTTGATGTTGACCTGCAGCTATTGTGTGAAGAATTTGCATTGTATCTCTCCATTGTCTACTGCCCATTAGACCCAAAAGCAAACAAAATATTAGGCCAACCCTCACAGAAAACACTGGTTTTGTAGGGTTTATGGGTGATGTCATGCTACATATACCTATATACTTGAACTTGTTCTCATAGTAACAAGAACATGGGGGAGAAGCTTGTAGCAAACAGCAAAATCTAAGAGTCCTATGGAAAAAAAATAGCTAATGCAAGAGGCCAGCCACTTAATAGAAGCTCCAGAAACTCCCATGGTTCATCCTGACAGACACATCCTATTATAAAATACATTTTTGTTAGATGTAGCCTGTGTCCCACTGATATGCACAAGTTAAAGATTTAATGTGCAAATATTTTACAAAATAAAACCACAGTGGCACCAACAATAGTGATCAGAAAGAGCAGGTTTATGTATTGATAAGATGAATGATAAAAATCCTGTGAAGCCCCATTCACCTGCACTGTAACTTGGCCAGGTTTGACTGTTCTGATCACCCCCCCCCCCCCCCCCCCCCCTTTATTTTTAAATGTGCCTTAATGTGATATTTCTTACTGCTAAACTTCACCACAGCAAAAAGATAGACCTGGTTACCTTTGATTAACATTTTCCCAACTATTGTCTTGTACTTTTTCTTATTCGTGTGTTGAAAAAGTGTTCAAATAAAAAAATATATATATATAAAAACACAAACTAATACAGATAATACACTGTGTAACTTTTTTTTCTCTCAGTCTAGCCACTTTTTCCTCGTTTCTTTGTTTCCTTCTATTGTTCTTTGATTTACAGCTATCCACATCCCTGTAAGTGTCCCCCCCCTCCCCCCCACTGACAGCTGACCTCCCACAGGCACAATAGATGCGGACTGGAGAGATTGGTGTGGTGACCATTGATCCATTGGGACTCTCGCCGATGCCTCCATCATCTCAGTAACAGCAACGCTCCTGGAAAATGGGGGGGGGGGGGGGGGGGTCATGATTGACTCTTTCTGCGAGAAACATAAATCATTTTGTTTATTGACACAAACATCAGCTGTATATTCAGTGCTTGTTTATTAAGTGGCATGCCATTTTCTTAATGCTTTTAAACCTGTTTTAATGTATTCTTCTCTGCACCACACAGTTCAGTTTTTTCAAAATCCATTAAAGCAGTATTATTCTTCAATATGAAAAATAATACCATTGCCTCCACACAGTTGCTATTGTGCTAAACAGATCGAGTACAGAGTGCTATTCCCAGCCTTTGGGGGGCAGTGTGTTCAAAAATAGCAGCTGTAAATGGGCCAGAGGCAGCTGCAAGAAAACTCCTTAATAGACTACAAATGACAACTCATCAGTATCAAAATAGTTCTCACACAGTCGCTCTTCTCTCATACTGTACTGAAAGAAAACACTAAAAACAAAAACGTACTGACCGGGGCACAGAGACAGTGTCCCGCGAGGGTCCAGTTTAGCCCACTGAAGTCATTAATTACTCCATTTTTAAAGTAATATGCGTTGCTATTTCTAGTGCAATGCCAGTGTTAAATAATGAATGGAAATGCAATATTTTTTTGAAATCTCAACAAACTATTTGAAATCATGCTGGTTGAAAAAGACAAGCTTTTATTATGTAGTTACGAAAACATGTGAACTGGACGTCTGTCTTTTCATTGTGCTTTTACGTGGTACATGCATGTGACGACAGTAGACTCATTAAACATAGAAAACCTCTGACATGTTGATGAAATTATCGTTATTTTTGTAAATGGTGATTCATTAAATAAGAAAAGATGATTTTTAGAATGTACTTCTGTACATTTATTAACCTTCGTGTAGAGTTATGTTAAAAAGAATCAAGCCTGTAGAGTCTTAGATGTAGCTCTTGGGTTTTTTGCATTTTTTCTGAGCATTGGTTTTGAGCAATGTTTTGAATTTGATAAAACTGTAAATACAGTTGGCTTTGTCTCAGCGGAGAACGATTACAACAGATTGCAACAGAAAAAGAAAAAAAACATTTTGACAGACTGCAACAGCCTCATGTTAACTTTGGCCAAACCAGAGCTGGAGATTGTTGTTGTATCATTTGAGGATTGTGAATTTGTCCTGGGTAAACCACACTGGTGAAGCTGCATGGAAAATTGAATGACCCTACTTTAACTTGTAAGATGTGTCCCAATTCTTTGCTATTGAGGATAAGATCAAACCAACATTGGCCCAGATGAGTTCAGTCAAACGATGATTTTATTAAACACACGCGTGGGAAGATGTATACTGTAACAACATCAGCATAGATCTTTGCTAAAAAGCACAAAATGGTTTTAATATGTCAGGGTTCAGCCCCTTCTTGTGTCAGCAAAGAATATTGTCACGGCTGCCGAGGCGAGCCGTGTGGAGTTGGAAAAAGGACCCAAGAGCAAGCAGTGTATGAAAAGATTAGTGGAGTTTATTTACAAGGTGTCAGTGGCAGGAACAGAAAACGAATAATGAGACAAACTAACGGAAACCTAAACTGGGAAAACTAAAGAGCAACTAGAAATCCACAGGACACGGGGTGAAAGGCAGAGAGACGCAGACTGACGGAGGATACAAAAACGCAGAGAGACACAGATGAATGCAGAAAAGCGCGGACTTACATGGAGTAATACAGACGAACCGGCAACAGGCAGGAGAACACACAGGGCTTAAATACACACACCAGTAATCAGGGGATAAGAGACAGGAGGGCAACACAGCTGGGAGAAATCAGAGCTGATGGGACAGGGGAAATGTAAACTGAACACACTCACATCAGACATGAACCTTCAGAATAAAACAGGAAATTAACAGACAGAGAACCAGACAGGACACTGAACTTGACAGGCAGACTCATGAGCAGACACAATAACACCGTGGACAGACAGAGGGAACACAGAGAAGTGGGAGCAGGCAGGCAAAGAACAGAAACCTAACAAATGGCAAAAATCACAACAGAATACACACTCTGAATGAACAAAAGCATAAAGAAACACAAAACACTGAGTCCTCAGACTCAGGACCATGACAGTACCCCCCCCCCTCAAGGGCTGGCTCCAGACAGCCCAGCAGAAACACAGAAACAGACCAAAACGGAAAACGACCCGACCAGGGCGGGCGGAGGGGGCCCAGGACGGAGGGACAGAGACCAAAAAGGCCCAGATGGCCAAGTTCAGGGGACCAACAGCGCAGGAGGCCAAAACAGTACAGTTCTGGAGGCCGACCATACGAATGGCAACGGCAGTGGGGCAGGTCCGGAGGCTAGCCACGCAGTAGGCAGTGGCGTGGAAACAGGTCCGGGGGCCGACCGTGCGGACGGCAACGGCGGCGCGAATGCAGGTCCGGGGACGGACCGTGCGGACGGCAACGGCGGCGCGAATGCAGGTCCGGGGGCGGACCGTGCGGACGGCAACGGCGGCGCGAATGCAGGTCTGGAGGCCGGCCACGCGGAAGGCAGTGGCGGCGTGTAGGAGGTCGTCCACGCAGAAGGCGGGGGTGGCAACAGAAGTCCGGAGGGCGGCCACGGTGGTGATGATGTCCAACAAGCGGCCTGGCAGATGACCGACGATGTGGAGGTGGTAGTAGGGGACCCGAAGGCTGCGTGGCCCCTGCAGCACCAGGCGAAGCGGAGGTTGGACCAGACGAGGCAGAGGCTGAAGCCGAAGCTGGGCCAGGCGACGCTGAAGCGAATGCGGAGGCTGAACCAGGCGAAGCTGATGCAGAGGCTGGGCCAAACGAAGGTGGTGAAGCTGAGGAGGCCACTGCAGACGAGAATGAAGACACGGAGGCTGGACCAGACGAGAAGGAAGACACGGAGGCTGGACCAGACGAGGCTGAAGCGGATGGGGAGGCTGGACCATGCGTGGGTGAAACAGTAGCTGGACCAGGCGACGGTGTAGGTGAAGCAGTAGCTGGACCAGGCGAGGATGAGGTCGCTGAAGCGGAGGCTGGACCAGGCGAAGCTGATGAGGACGCTGAAGCGGAGGCTGGAACAGGCGAAGCTGATGAGGACGCTGAAGCGGAGGCTGGAACAGGCGAAGCTGATGAGGACGCTGAAGCGGAGGCTGGACCAGGCGAAGCTGAAGCAGAAGCTGGACCAGGCGAAGCTGATGAGGACGCTGAAGCAGAAGCTGGACCAGGCGAAGCTGATGAGGACGCTGAAGCAGAAGCTGGACCAGGCGAAGCTGATGAGGACGCTGAAGCAGAAGCTGGACCAGGCGAAGCTGATGAGGACGCTGAAGCAGAAGCTGGACCAGGCGATGCTGATGAGGACGCTGAAGCAGAAGCTGGACCAGGCGAAGCTGATGAGGACGCTGAAGCAGAAGCTGGACCAGGCGATGCTGATGAGGACGCTGAAGCAGAAGCTGGACCAGGCGAAGCTGATGAGGACGCTGAAGCAGAAGCTGGACCAGGCGATGCTGATGAGGACGCTGAAGCAGAAGCTGGACCAGGCAATGCTGAAGCAGAAGCTGGACCAGGCGAAGCTGATGAGGAAGCTGAAGCTGGACCAGGCGACAGCGTGGATGAAACTGCTGCTGCAAGCGTGGATGAAGCTGCTGATGGAACAGCTGGTGGCTGGACGGGCTCCTCGGACCCCCCAGCGAGAACAGTCTCAGGACCAGTGGGCACAGGGGCCTCTGGCAGGCACAGGACAGGACCAGCAGGCACACGGGCCTCTGGCAGGCACAGGACAGGACCAGCAGGTGCGGAGACCTCTGGCAGAGACAGAACAGAACCAGCAGGCACAGTGGCCCCTGGCAAACACATAGCAGATTTCAGCTGCCCAGAGCGTTGACTCTGCTCAGGCAGTGACAGCTGGGTGCAGTCCTCAGCTGGCTTCTTGACCTCCAGGGATCCAGAGTCAGCTGGGGGCTGAACCCGGGCCTCTGGGGAGGCCCTGGAGTGTGTCGCAGTCTCAGAACTGGCCAGCTTTTGAGGACTGTTGACAGTATTGTTAGATTTGTCTCTCTGCTTGGAGTGGATGGGCGAGGAGCAGTGTCTTTCGGGTAGAATTGACTTGTATGGTTTTACAGGTGGAACAACTGACACAGGATGCAGGGCTGGTGGCTGCTGAACAGGAGGCTGAACTGAGGGTGACTGACATAGTGGTTGTGATGACAACGGTGGTGGAATTAGAGACTGAGCTTGAGGCCGTGCGGCTAACTGAGCTTGAGGCCGTGCGGCTAACTGAGCTTGAGGCCGTGCGGCTAACTGAGCTTGAGGCCGTGCGGCTAACTGAGCTTGAGGCCGTGGTTCAAATGAATAAACAGTCCTAGTATTATCAGAGCTGGTGTTAATGGTCTCTGGGTTATATGTCACAGTTTTAGCAGACCCTGGGTTGGCTGACACGGGTTTAACAGTTTCAGAAGAACAACAGCCCTTTGCTTTCACTGAAGTCTTAAAAATGCCAACCTGGGAGAGATCGGTTACCACGAAGGTAGGTAGGCTTAGCGAATTAGCTCCCACTGACACACCCCGAACAATCCCGGAAGAAAAAGTCTTAAGGTTCGAATTGGAACTGTTATCCTTCCTACTCACCTCAGTCGGCCGCTCTGATATCCTGGGGTCCGACTGTGGCGAGGGGCGTCGACGGCGTGAGTGCTGTTCCCCATTTGAAGGCTGGACCGACGGGCCGGGCAGGACACTCTCCGTCGGGTCGGGGAGTGAAGCATGAGTTGCAGGGTGGGTGGTAGCAAGGGGGAGAAGATGAAGCTCGTTCAGAACAAAATTCTGTGTGAGCGGGTGAAGTGAGCTGAGCAACCAGGGGAGACCAGAAAGTAAGCGCTGTAGCCGAACAGCTATGCTTTGGCGGAATTCTCTCCCCTCATGCTCCAGCCATAGGTTAATTAATTTGTCCACTGAGTACATAATGTCCTCCCGGAGCTCCTCGGGCGGGTTGACTGCTGCTGGGTCCATAGTGGCCGGTTCGTACTGTCACGGCTGCCGAGGCGAGCCGTGTGGAGTTGGAAAAAGGACCCAAGAGCAAGCAGTGTATGAAAAGATTAGTGGAGTTTATTTACAAGGTGTCAGTGGCAGGAACAGAAAACGAATAATGAGACAAACTAACGGAAACCTAAACTGGGAAAACTAAAGAGCAACTAGAAATCCACAGGACACGGGGTGAAAGGCAGAGAGACGCAGACTGACGGAGGATACAAAAACGCAGAGAGACACAGATGAATGCAGAAAAGCGCGGACTTACATGGAGTAATACAGACGAACCGGCAACAGGCAGGAGAACACACAGGGCTTAAATACACACACCAGTAATCAGGGGATAAGAGACAGGAGGGCAACACAGCTGGGAGAAATCAGAGCTGACGGGACAGGGGAAATGTAAACTGAACACACTCACATCAGACATGAACCTTCAGAATAAAACAGGAAATTAACAGACAGAGAACCAGACAGGACACTGAACTTGACAGGCAGACTCATGAGCAGACACAATAACACCGTGGACAGACAGAGGGAACACAGAGAAGTGGGAGCAGGCAGGCAAAGAACAGAAACCTAACAAATGGCAAAAATCACAACAGAATACACACTCTGAATGAACAAAAGCATAAAGAAACACAAAACACTGAGTCCTCAGACTCAGGACCATGACAAATATAATATGCATCAGTTACGGTTAATGATTGATTAACAGTTAATGACAGTTAGACAAGTTCCCATTATCAGCAACATTTTTACCATACATGGCTGTTTGTTTCAACCGTCTCCCCCTCCAGATGATTCCTGTTGACTTGCTCATTTCATGCTTGCATCACCTCTTGCATCATCTTTTGCTATGCAGGCACAAATGCAGTTACCAGAAAATGTATCTCTCACCTCTGACCTAGAACTTCATCTACAGTTAGTTGTGTCTGTAAGCATGCTTGCCCTAGCCTTCTTGCACTCTGGTCACCTTACACAATAGATCACCTGGACATTCACGCCAGACGAAGCTTATGACCTTCAAAAGGACTGAGCGCCAACTCTTTATGAGCGCATTTGCAAAGTGTGTATAAAAATAGCTACAACTACGCACTTGATAAAAGTTTAATTAGGTGGCACTAATGCAAGCCATGTTAGCAATGATATATTTTCTTTTAATTCCACAGATGTCGTAATGGTGCCAAGACTGGGGTTGTTCTTTTAGACTATTCTTTTTCTCCATACACCCTAGAAGTGATTGTGTGGGAAAATCCCAGTAGATCATCAGTTTCTGAAATATCCAGACCAGCATGTGTGGCACCAACACACTCAAAGGCAGTCAGTTGTCTTTCCTCTCCACTCTGATGCTTGGTTTAAACTTAGGTAGTATGACCTTGTCTACTTTCCTTTGTTCGCTGGGTTACTGCCATGTGAAATGTGTTCATATAAAAAAGTTAACGCATTTTGATTCATTTAAAAAGACAACACATAAATTAATAACTGTACTTGTTTGAATGCATCTTTAAGACTGCTTTTGCTGTTCATTTTTGGTATTATGAAGGATCATTATGTTAAAGGTCATTGCTTTGATGGAAATTCCCAAGTTTGGCTCAAGGACCTCCCCTTTATTTACATTTGCAAATGTCCAAAAAGATCATCAGAAGCTCATGAGACAGCTGCCCAAAGCGTGGGAATCTTCTTAACCCATTTTCTACTAAGAACTTGTTAATGAACATTGAATTAACGGCCTTATAGCACAACCACGTTAAGGCCACAGCTGTTATAGCTCACTTTAGATTATTTCCATTACACAAACCCTTCTCTGTGGATTGCGCTATACTGTTATGGTATATATTGCATGCTCTATATTTGGTCTTTGACTGCTTTCAGAAATGGGAAGCACTGCAAGCCTGTTAGTATTGCAGAATCTTTTAATATAATCCCGCAATTAATTTGGAAGCTGGCTTGCTCTGTTGAAAGGGTTAAAATTGAAAACTGAAAGTTCCATGGAGACAAACAACTGTGTAATTGTCCTAAACAAAGCCAACACAAAGTGGCTGAAATGAATTCAGGGGGGATTTTGCATGCAGAGGAAGTGCTCTCAATCCCTGCACCCACCTCAAACTGCATCTTTCAGGAGACGTCTTCAGTGACAGGTGAATTACTTTAAATACATGCCAAGCGTTATGCACAATGCATTTGGCATCGTGACGCGATGTAACATATAATAAGAAGTATGGCGATGGAAATGTTTTACGTCACGTCTTGAAGAGGCATCCGTTTCAAAAGATGTGTCTATTTTTATTTAGGAAGAGGATCTACTCGTGTACTTTGCTCTAGGCAGGAAGCCTGTTACATAAATACATTTTATACGTGTTTCCATGAGTGTGTGTCTGTGTGGGTGTCCGTCGGTGAATGATACGCCATTGTGCGCCTCCCACCGCTTGCTTCGTTTCCTCGCGCTTGCCTGCCCTGTCCACCCACTGCTTCCGACAACCCAGCCTCCCTCTCAGACGCCAGTAGAGGCCTGCAAGAGCATCATCTGTCACTGAGTCATGACTGACTGTACTTACAAGGGTACCGAGCTTTTTCAGAAACAAGGAAAGCCAACTTATATAACTGCCTCTTTCTGTTTATGGATAAACATGAAAAAAGCCTGGTGGTATATTAGCAGCACAGGCCTGAATGAGTATAAATAATATAATGTTGGCCTTCTTTAACAGAATTTGAGTTAGTCACACCAGATTACAATTAATTTCAGTAGAACACAGTAAAGTGGATCTGCTTATTAAATATTGAAACAGTTTATTAAATAAATTAGATGAAATAAAACAGTATGGAGAAGAGAGATTTGGGGCAGTTTGAAATACAGAAAGTCCCACTAGGCCAAATTGAGTTACAGTTAATAATGCTGTAGATAGATCTTCTGTTGGTTCAGCTGGGTGGAGAACCAGTAATCACAAAGGCTTTGTGTTATTTTCACAATCATCAAACTATTGTGGGACCACTGGGGTCTTTGGATTCAGAGGGAGTACTGTTTGTCAGAGACCATTTTTTATCAGTGATCAGGATTCATGTGCAGGATGTTAACCAGTACAGTTTATTTTTACAAAATCTGATCAGGAGTCCAGCTTTCTGTTATTCTTCTGGTTTGAAGTCAGTCATCACCATGATGTGGATGTGAGAGAAAATGGAGAAAGTTTTGAATCTCAGGTTATTGCTGCAGGTGGTGAAATTATTATTATTATTTTTTATCACAAATATTGTGAAGGTTTATTTTCTTCTTGTTTTAAAAACACGAGTTGGTTTGAGTTGCTGTCTTTTTCTTATTCTGACCTCAGTGATTTCATAGTTATTTTGTCTGCATCGGTTCGCCCCTGTTTCTGGCTTTAGCTTCCCATTTCCATCTTGTTTTTTTATTGCCTGTTTACATCTTGTTTGAACTTTTCTTGGATTCATCTTGGCACCGAAATGAGCACTCCTGTAACTGACTGACAGCAGACCACCTCCCAGTTCCCAACTCGTCTGCTAACTATGTGATGTTGTCCTATCACACTTTGGACGTGTGAAAATAGCGGTGACAGTTTAAGGCCATTCACACCGGGCTACAGGCCGGTTCATGTCCTTCTGTTAACCACTGGTTCTGAGGGAAAAAAGGTGGTGAAAAATTCTTCCGGATTGCTTTGGTCTCCAGCAAATTGACATGGTTTACATGGAAGTTTACATGGAAGATGCCAACTACTCTCAAAGTGGTGATGAAACTGTGAAAAGTTTGACACAAACCGGAAACCGAGATCCTTTGCCTTTGAGTGCATTGGTTGTCTTTTAATACCACTTGGCTAGTAGTTGCAAGTGTTTTAAAATCACATCTTCAATGCAAACTACTGTTTAGGCAACTGTGGCAATCTGTTTACAATCACAAGGAGGTTTTTAGTGCAGCACTCTTTTTGCCACACACTCCATTTAGTAATAGGCAGCAACTTCCGGGACCCACTCACCAACCAGTTGGTGACTAATGACTGGTGGTTGTATCACCAGTTATATGGTTCACAGCTCACCAACAATGTGTGCATGATGCCGTGCACAAACTCTGCACAGCTGAGAATCGCCTTTTCCTGCATTTTCTCAGTCTGAAGAGCATCAGTCTGATCTGCCCTGTCAGCTAATACCCAGGTGGTATCCAGCTGCTCTGCATTCAGGCTTTTACCTGTCCTATATTCTGTCCAGAACTCCAGTATCTGGGAATGGGGATTGTTTTTTGTTGCTGAATGTCTGACATTGAAAAAAATTATATTTATTACAGTGTAATAATACTTCCGGTTTAAGAAAATAACGTTTTAGAGGACAGAAAAGCTTTCTGCAATTGCTTATTTTTGACTTATTATCAAATAAAGAATGAGTAACTGCGTTATCAGGAAGATACCTTCCACATATTCATTTTCAAGCCGGAAAATTCAAATCCACACATAAAAGAGTGCAACACAAAAACATCATTTTTCAGACCTACTTTTTAAGAGGCTGAGTTTTCCTGCTCTCACCATTACCATCAAATAGGAAATCACAGTGTGCCATTTGTTTCACTGCTTTTATCACACACATGTTCAACGCATCTTGCCTTCACCTTCAGATCTGCAGCGTGCCAACATTAATGAGAATATGTGCGGGTAAATGGCCTGTAAATGGCCTGTATTTTATATAGCGCTTTACTAGTCCCTAAGGACCCCAAAGCGCTTTACATATCCAGTCATCCACCCATTCGTGATGGCAAGCTACATTGTAGCCACAGCCACCCTGGGGCGCACTGACAGAGGCGAGGCTGCCGGACACTGGCGCCACCGGGCCCTCTGACCACCACCAGTAGGCAACGGGTGAAGTGTCTTGCCCAAGGACACAACGACCGAGACTGTCCAAGCCGGGGCTCGAACCTGCAACCTTCCGATTACAAGGCGAACTCCCAACTCTTGAGCCACGATCGCCCCGAGTGTTAATGGCTTCCTCAGAGCTCCGGAGGCAGGGAGGTTGGGTTCAATTTGGTTGATGCAAAATCATAAAAATAAAACAGTGAGAAAAGAGTTTTCATTGTAATCACTGCCTAAAATACAGACTGATTGTTTGGGAACATTGTGAGGTTTACACAGTGTTCTGTCACCTCAGGGGATTAGAGTATTCAGATAAAAACAACCTTTTATGTTGATATTAAGAGAGAAAGTAGGGAAAGTAGGAGGAATACAATATGTTCAAAATGCGATTTATTGCCTGAAGTGCAATAAATCTAAAGTTAATGTAGTACAGAGCCAAATAAATGCAAATCTGTAACTGTAGTCAAATATTTGAGTGCATAGGGATGCACTGACTGGTTTTATCTTGTATGCAGACACTTTATAATACAAAGTTATCTATCTATCTATCTGGTGATCTACACAAGCTATGCACCTTTAAAAGAAAACACAAAGCAGGGTAAAATGAATAAAATGCTTTAACCAGTGAAATCTGACTATAACATGCAATTTATTGAAAATAACACTTAAACTGAAACAGGCTGTTCATAAGTTTATGACCACACCTCCAAAAAACTCGTAACTCGTAAGACGACCACACGAAGGGCATCTGCTGCCTGGAACTGTTGTCCATTTACTAAACTTCCCTTGCCATCCATCCCCAAAGGTTCTCAGTTGGATTTGGATCAGGGGAAGATGCAGATGGTCCAAAACAGTGATGTTATTCTCCTGGAAGAAGTCCCTTGTCCTGCAGGCATTGTGTACTGTAGTGTTGTCCTGTTGAAAAAACCAGCCGTTACCACACAGATGAGAGCCCTCAGTTATGAGGGATGCTCTCTGCAACATCTGGACATACCACCTGAAACTCCATTGTTCCACTGAAGGAAAAAGCACCCCAGACCATTATGGCACTCCTTCTACTGTGGCGCATAGAAAACATCTCAGGTATGATCTTCTTGTCATGTCAGCAACGTTTGAAACCATCAGGACCATGAAGGTTACGTTTTTTCTCTTCAGAGAATAAAACTTTCTTCCACCTCTTAACGTACCATGTTTGAGGTTTTCTTGCAAAGTCCATACGGTTAGTTCTGTGGTGTTCAAGTAGACGAGACGACCTGTGAAGATTTTTTTGTTTTTGAAGCCCTTCAGTCTCAAATGCTGTCTGATGGTTATGGGGCTGCAGTCGGCACCAGTAAATGCCTTAAATTGAGTCAAGGATCGTCCAGTGTCTTGATGGACAGCTTTTTGGGTCTTCCACTTCCACTTTTTTATCCCATAACCTTCAGGATCATTTAAGAAATTCCAAATGACTGTCTTACTACGTTCCAGCTCAGCAGTGATGGCATGCTGCGAGAAATCCAGCTTATGCAGCTCAACAACCCGACCACGTTCAAAAAGAGAAAGCTTTTTTGCCTTTGCCAACAGAACATCATGACAGTGTGACTACCTGACAGAAAATGACAATGAATCCACATTTTTGCACAGATTTTGACTTTTAAAGACATGTGGTCCTAAACTTGCTGTAAAACAGCCTGTTTCAGTTTAAGCATTGTTTTCAATAAATTGCATGTTCAAAAAAAAATGTTTAGTCTCACTCTCATTTCTTCTTGTTGCACGTTGAAGCTCTACTTGGAACCTTGTTAAGATCCAACCATGAAAAACATGATTTTTTTTTGCCATTTTTCAAGTGGTTTTAAACCTTTGATCGAGACTGTATCTTACAAAAGCTAAAAAGAATAGCACATCATTTCCATTTCCTGGTCAATAAAGCTAATATCAGACCATATTTAAGGCATTATGACTAAAAAGAACAACAAACAGCTCTCAGAAATGGCATAAAAACAGACTTGAAGAGCTGCTGCTAGTATTTCCTCTCTTAATAGCTCACGTCAGTCTGTAGTGCTTTCAAAAACAGCCTGTTAATCATTAATTTTAAATTGAAGATCAGTGGTGGAATCCTCTTTAATAATAAAATTAAGATGTTCTGTTTTGTGAGCTGATTCCTAAAAGCAACCTTGCATCTTTTCCAGCGTTGTACTCAGGTAGTTGAAAATGTAGAACAATGGGATGGACTGTGTAGGACGAGCAGAATAAAGGCTTTTGTTCCAAATGAATCCAGGCCTTCTACCACACGTGCAAATCCAATTAGAGGAACCAGAGGAGCTGGCTTTCCCTTGCTGCTGCCTGACACATTTACATAGCCTCATAAAGAGGCATCCCAATTTGCACGCCATTACCCACGAATGCTCCTAAACTAATCTACTGCTCGCGAAATCCCAGTGAACCTGTCCCCACTGCTTTGTAATAACCACAGAGAACATGGAGAATGCACTTTGTTTATCATTAAATGAACATAAACCGCAAAACTTGCAGAATTATTTTCAATCACAAACACAAACAGAACAGCAGATAAAGTCTCTCTCATTTTAACATCTCTGACCTCGTTTTCCTGTAAAATACTTTCAGGACTACGCTAAATATATAACGTAGGCTTCTGGGAAATATACAAGTTTATCTGGCATTAACAGTTACATATAAACTGAAACGCAGCACATAAGTTACTTAATCTTGAGCCCATGACACATTCAATTACTTTTGAAGCAATAATCTATGCTTTTCACAGCCTCAGTAAAATAATAAAGTGTCAGTCGAGATTAAAGCGCTGGTCAGCGGTGAGTCAGGATGTTGGGACGTAAGCTGAGCTCAGCAGAATCAGTGGTACTCCCCAGCCCAGTGACCCAGTGTCCGACTGATCCAGTTTTAAGAGCACCTCCTCCTTTGTCACTCAATGCATCACCCCTCCCTTTCACTTCCCTGCACGCCACACTGCGACATGGCCACTTTGCAGGCTATAAACCCCAGAGAACTGCAGGGATAGAGGGAATCACACTGCAGAGGCTCACTGGGCTAGGACACGCATAGCCAATACATAAAGGCCCACACTCCACACACACACACGCACACACATGCACATACAGACACCTTCACTGATTTACTAATAAAATCATGAAAAATAGACATATTGGACTGAAACAGGCATCTAAAACACACTAGAAAGAGAGGAGATAAACTGAGATGAAACTAAGTCTATAAAGAGAGTAAAATTTAAAAATTAGACAGGCTGTGGTAAAAATCAAGTCATCCTTGTCTCTGCCTGGGTGGCTGGCAGTGCTTCATAAATTTCGTTTACAACATATCACGTCGCACGCTGGTGCGTTCACTATTTTGCGTGGTCCTTTAACTCCTGAATTCGTGGTCATACGTGACATTTAGGAACAGCTTTTTACTTTTCAGAATTGGGTTCCAATAGAAATTTTTAACAGCGTAAAATCCACCAAGTTCTTCCAAAGTTAATGACCTTTAGCTGGTTTCAGAGAACTGTGTGCTAATTAGTATTGCACTTCGAAGAGCTTATCTGAGGAGTGTAATTAATGCAAACCATCAGAAAAACAAATCATTTATCATGCAATGTGCAACACATCCAAATGCGGCACGCAGGTTAAATTCAGCATTGAGCTGCAGGGAACACAGAGAAGAAAACAAATGACGAATGGCACCTGAGGAGGAATGGAACTCATTAATCACTGGCTGGAGAGTTCAGTAGCTTGACACTTTGGCACTTTTGTAGGCTACTGACCTGAAGGCTGCAGAGGCTGTGTGTAGCCTACAGGGTTTTGCAAATGAGAAAAGATATTATGCTGTTTTTAGTGTGGTTTGGGTATGAAGAGTGATATGAAAAGTGATTTATAGCTCTTGTGAGAGGAGCAGGAGATGCTATTTCAGTTACAAAGGCAATTACTGTAGTTTGGATTTTACACTGAGGAAGAAAACTCATAAAAGTGTAATGTAAAAGGAAGAACAATTGGTAGAAAATAATAAAAAAAAAATCTACTTTATCTCACCTCAGCTCCCTTTTTACACATGACTTACTGATGGCACACGAATTAAGCTGATCACTCACTGACAGAAGTTTCTAAAAGCCATAAAACAAAATTTTAAATGTAAGCTTTGACTTTACTGCGATTTGAAGACAATTTGAAGGCTTTACTGTGTCACTTTATAAAAACGGAGGGGTTTTGGCTTTAATGATGGCAAAAATTTAAAATGCAATAAGCATCTTTCTGATTCACCTTACCGACTTAAATTATTAATATTATCAGTTCAGTAAACGGCTGTCATGCTACAAGAGGAGTTGGTAGTGAATCCCTGGAGAGTGAATCACAGGAGGTGCTCGCTGTGACAATGAGTAAGATTTATGAGAGGACATTGGGCAAAATATAAATTCTCACAGGTGATTAGGAGCGCTCCAGTGGCTCCAGATGTTGAAGGGGATGTTGGACCAGCTGGTATTGAGATGTAATTGCCAAAGTGGGCTTTACTACTTCCAAGTATGTCTAGTGCCATTCATCTATCAGCTGGGAAATACCTTGTCTCCGATTTTGCTGACAGAACACCTTAGAGAGGGGTCACGGGAACAAATATACTAATACAGAGGATGGAGTGGGAGGGCAATAACGAGGACCAGGTAGTTCTCAGATAGCTTTAAATAAACATCCATTCATCCATGATTCCTTCCTTCATTCCTCCGCTTATACAACCCAGGACTGTGGGAATGAGAGAAAAAAATATCTATCAGATTAACTCGATGTCTTTGGGTTTATCAAAGAAAACTGGCAAAAAATAATATATTTTCAGGCTGAATGACTGAACCAAACAAAAAAAAGTTGTATTAACCAGACCTTCCTATGCTGTAATACACACAAAGCAATCCTAACATTAATGAGTGTTGTGTTAGCAGCTACAAATACTTAGAAAAAGCAAAGGTATTTTCGCTGAATGCAATGAAAATGCCTCCACAATTGTGGGTGAAAAACTTGATGCTTAACTGTAAAGAAGAGTGCTGAAAAAACTAAACAATACGAGGACACATCACCAGTCAGCTTGTCTTTAGAGATAACTGAAACATTGAATTACAATATTTAAGTGGAACAAGCAAAGTTGAATATGGAGTTTGAGAACGACATAGAAAACCCAAAGAAACTTGTCCCACATGTGTGTTGCGTAGCTGGTTTGAGAGGATATTCTTCCTCCTTACTCCCACACTGTGCCACTTCGCACTCTTGAAATTACTGAAATCCATTAGCTATCACGTGGACAGTCTGAGAGCTTCGTGACAGCACAGTTGCACATAAAACGAAGCACCGATGCCCTTTACATCCACACAGAAGTAGAGCTGCAGGAGCATGTAGGTAAAAGGAAAGAAGGAGAAAATTATGGCTGCCAAAAAGACAAATATCTACACTTGTCGATGCTGCAGAACGGGTGCCAAAGTGCATTTTACTGGCCTTTTTACATTTCACATTTTACCTCATGTACAAAGTTTTGAAAGTGTGAAAGTTTTCAAGTTTTACAAACATTCAAATTCAACCAACATGATTATCAGCGTGTAGTCTGTATATATTACTGCAGCTGTTAGCTTTCAAACCAGGTAGTGTTTGCGCGTACCCTCCCTGTCAATCACGCTGAAGGACAGAGAAGGTAACAGGAAACAAAACAACATTAAAGAAGAGGATTAATGAGAGACTTGATGGGATTGAGTTTCAATATAAATTCTTAATACAAAGAGTAAAAATCTACTTTGTTTATATTTGCAAGTGTCCTGTTCATGTTATGAAAATTGTGATGAGACCATTTGCAGAAATAATTGCTCAGGAGCAACAGATGGATGCATAAAATTGAATTTTACTCTCCAGATAAGGAAACACAGCACATCTTTGCACTATGGAAAAGCAGCTATGGCTGACCTGGAGTCATTTTGCTTAACTAAAACAAACAGCGCTAAAAACAAGGCTCCATCAGGCTTAACCTTAAGTGGAGGCATTAACTCCAAAAACATTTTATTTGATGCAATATAATTGCAGTGTTTGGCGAAAATATGTATATTTCTCGTAATCTGGTAAATGACCGATGGGACAGGCTGGCAGCAAGGTTGCCTGGCATTCGGTGTTCTTAATAAATCCACGATCCAGGAAAATTACTGGTGCTGTTGTTGCTTGAGACACACAAGAAATCTCAGAGCTCAGACAAAGGAGTTGATAGTGGACTTCTGGAGGTGCAGAGAAGTACACACCCCCATCACCATCAACGGCGCTGCTGTGGAGAGAGTGAGCAGCTTCCGGTTCCTTGGCGTACACCTGGCTGAGGATCTTACGTGGTCAGTACACACAAACAAAACAGTGAAGAAGGCGCAGCAGCGCCTCTTCTTTCTCAGGAGACTGAAAAGATTCGGCATGAGCCCCCGCATCCTCAGGACCTTCTATCGCTGTGCCATTGAGAGCATCCTCACTGGATGCATCACCACCTGGTATGGCAACAGCACCGCCTACAACTGCAAAGCTCTCCAGCGAGTAGTGCGGTGCTCTGAACGGATAATTGGAGGTGAGCTTCCCTCCCTCCAAGACATCTACAGGAAGCGGTGCCTGAGGAAAGCGGGGAGGATCATCAAGGACTCCAGTCACCCCAGCCATAAACTGTTCAGACTACTTCCATCAGGAAGGAGGTTCTGCAGCATCCGGTCCCGTACCAGCAGACTGAGAGACAGCTTTTTCCATCAGGCCATCAGAATGCTGAACACGTCATAGACACCTCAGCTTCACTACTGGAACTTTAACATTATGCACTCCACACTGTATATAAATGCCACTTGTTTTGCACATATTCAACTCTGTATATTTTATATATTTTATTATTATTATTATTATTATTATTATTATTATTTTTTATTTTTTATTTTTTTTTACTATTTAATTTGTAAAAATGTGTATACATACACACACACACACACACACACACACACACACACGTAGGAAAATATTTAGTATACACATCCAGAAATGCATACACTATTATATATTGTACATATATTTATTAGTTTCAGGTTGGCCATTCTTGTATTTTGCTCGTTTGTGTTGTTGTGTTTGCACATCTCTGTTGCTTGTGGGGCTCGCACACAAGAATTTCACTCGCATGTGCTGTGCCAGTGTGCCTGCACATGTGATGTGACAATAAAAGTGATTTGATTTGATTTGATTTGAGCTTGACTTTGCAATGTAACCAACAATTTTCTGGATTGTTTGTCTAATAAAAAAATGACTCAAAATACTATTCACCTAAACGTGAGTGTGAACCAAACTAAATACCGTTGCAGACTAAGAAACCCTAAACCTTGTAAGTGGAGCAGCGCCAATGGCTGGAGAAAGGGGACAATAGTAGGGGCACAAAAGGATGTCATCTGGCGGGTATTTTTAGAGCGTGAGGTGCAGTGATAACTAGAAGCTGTTGCAATTTGCCTGCAGGTTCCCAACAATAATAAGTGCTCTCATTCTGGGGTTTACTCTGAGTGACATCCTCTCATGAAGAGAAAGAGGACTGGCTCAGACACACACTTGTTTATAGGTGGGAAACATTTGCCTTATGTGGTTGCAAAGAACAAGCAGTCTTTTCTGGAGCATTTTGAAGCATATAATAGTATTTGGCTCACAACCCACTAAACGAAATAGCCAAACACAAGAATGTTTTGAATGCAGAGCCTAATCTCTTGATGTGAACTCTCTAAAAGGCTTCAATAAGACATTTATGAATTTGAAGGCAGGAAGGTGTCTTTTATCTTCAGGTCAAATCAGCTTTGTCTGGGGAAACAGTCATATATCTTGTTTTCATTTTTTTTAAAGCCTCTTGTGATGTAATTTGTACCAAATTGCTTTAGCAATAGTCAGTACTGAGATATTAGTACTTATTAGTGCAGTGCTTTCGACCAGTCTGGCAGTAGGATGGATTTAATCATTAGGTAATACTGAGATCTATACATTTTTCAGTAATAATTGATAAATTATTGTTTACAGCTAATAAAAATGTTTTTAAAAATGCAGAGAAAGAGGTAGCCAGTAAGTCCAAACCCACATTACTACAAGAGCTACAGTTTCTTTCTTTTTTCCCATTTTGTAAAAACAGTAGCACCACCTGCTGGTAGTTGGCGTTTACTTAACAACAAAACACGAATATTTTAAAGGAGAGATTATGCAATGTTTGCTTTGAGAGTGTTGATGCAGAATTATAAGGTCAGAAGCTTCATTATGCCAAAAGAGGAACTGTGATACTGCATGAGGAAGTCAGGAGTGGCGGAAAAGCATGTGAGGGCTGGTGCATTTATGAGAACAGCAAGACAGCATTGAGATGTGCAATAGGAGTGACAGACTGGTTCAAGAAGGGGGTGGGATCGGCTCTGAGGCCCTTCTTGTATGGAGTGGTAATGGACAGGCTGACAGATGAAGTTAGGCAGAAGTCTCCTTGGACTATGATGTTCACAGACGTGATCTATAGTGAGAGTAGGGAGCAAGGGTAAGAGAGCCTGGAGAGGAATAAAAGTCAGCAGAGACAACACAGAATACATGAATGTGAAAGAGAAGGAGACAGGTGTAACAGTAAAGATGGAAAGGAGTGAAAGTAGTGAAGGTGGAGAAGTAACAGTCAGTGGACAAGAGAGGTGCAGGCAGGAATAAAAGAGGATGGCCGCAGAGAAGTCCATGGACGTAGGAGGACATCCAGAGGAATGGTGTGACAGAAGAGGATGCTGGTGAGATGGACCCGAGTGAGGAGTTGTGCCAACCCCAAAAGCGAGCAGCTGGAGGAAGTAGAACAAGATCATGGGTGATGAGAAAAAATATAAGGTAAATAAGCACATTTCTGCTCCCCTTTAATGCTTCTAATTTTTTAAAACACAAAAGGAATAATGAAGAAAAATCCAGTGTATTTGCCAAGTAAAGCCAGGAGGATTCATGAAATAAAACAAAAATACATAAATAAAAACATAAAAACAGGTATTACTAACTGTTCTAGTTATAAATTGTTCAGATTAAATATATTTTCAAATATATAAATAAATATACATTTTAAATATTTATAAATAAATATAAATATTAAGAAATAAAATAAACATTGAAAATGTATGGTTCCAGCTATATTTTGGAGAAAAATTAATTAAAAATAATTTGAATCGTCAGCTGACCGGTGACGTTTAGGCGCACAGCGGAAGTTAGGCACAGCGTGTTTGCTAGCTAGCTGCAGCAGTAGCACCCAAGAGCACCAGAGGCTCAAACATGTTTTCTTTACTTCTGCAAACGAAGCACACGTCATGGATATACTTTTCACTGCTGGGAATATGCTTTACAACGTCGCCACTTTTGGCCAAGCCGGACAGTCTCAAAGAAGTAACGGATGCTAACTGGGAGGAGATCCTGACTGGGGAATGGATGATTGAATTGTCAGTGTCTTGCTAACGTCCGGTGCTCACAACTAGTCAGCTAGATTTATTTTTAAACTCCCATAAACACGAGTCCAGCCGTCTAAAGGCAACGGTCATTAGTTTTATTTAATTGTTATCTTTTATTTCGACATGTAGTCAGGACAAATTCAAATTGTTCAGCTCTGCTAACAGCTGCTATTTTTAGCTAACCAGCTTACATCAGTTGCATGGGGTTCACTTTGCTAAATAACAGACTCATAATAACTCGTAGATTAGTGGTTATCTGCACGGTGAAAGTGATAATTGTGCTCCTGATTTGCGTCTTTCTTTGTGAAACTTGATCTCCATCAGCTACGCACCCTGGTGTCCAGCGTGCCAGCAGCTCCAACCAGCGTGGAAGGAGTTTGCGGACTGGGGAGAGGACATGGGGGTCAACATAGCAAAAGTGGATGTGACAGAGCAGCCAGGTGGGTCTGAATGACCGCTCCCATTTACCAACTACACAATGACTTGTACACATGAAACAAAGCTTTCAGGTCAGTTCAGGAAACCTCTCTGTGTTGGAAAGGATGATGTTACAGATTTGGCAATGATATGGCAACTCTGCAGTGAGTCAGTCATTGTTTTTCCAGCCTCTTGTAAGGTGTTAATACTAATGTTGGTCTGTAGCTGAAGATCACTTCAACATGTCTGTCACTTGGTGTACTTGTCTCCCCCCTTTCTAAGGTTTGAGCGGGCGATTCATCATCACTTCACTTCCTACTATATACCAGTAAGTTCATGGTTATTTTGTGGTTTTATTTACTTCCTCTTTTAAATGAGTTAACCCAGCTGTGCAAGCTGTTGTTTTATCATGGTTTGGTCTGTGGACGGCAGAAAACTTTGCATTGGGACTCTTAAGTACAGTAGCAGAAATAGGATTTATAGGATGGGAACAAAAACGTTTTAACTGGTTTGCCATAGAGTTCAAAGAATCAGCTAAAAGTAGCTGCAGTAGGAAACTATTCCACAGTCTTGGTGACTCGGATGGAAAGGTGCCGCCCCTTCTCAGTCTTAATCTTATATTTAGTCTTGTATGAGGAACAACTAGTAAGTTCTGACCCTGTGATCAAGTCTAACCTGCTGTCTTTTTCTCCACATTTCCTTCATGTTTCCAGTAACAATGCAGTACAGTCAAAATGCCACATAGTTTTCAAAATTACCTAGCCTAAACTGCCAGAGTTGAAGCTAAAGTTTTCAGATTGCAACAGACCAAATTTTTAAGGGGAAAAAAAAAAAGAATAACCTGAGGCTTCTTTGGTGCCCCTGAACTAGTAGTGTGTTTATTTTCCTGTAGCTCACAGTGAGTATTGAAAGATTGACCCGTGTCTCTGCACTGTTTATTTGGCTGACTAAAACAGATTATAACAGTGGCTCTGCTTTAGTTGTTCTGGCTGTGCCACTTCAGTTTATATGTGCAGTACTAGCTATATACTGGGTGTGTGTATGTTTGTTTGTAGTGAATTCGCAAATTTGTGCAGGCTGAGCTCTTGAATTCCTGTCTATTCCTGTCTATTAGCAACAGATCTAAATTTATCCTTCTGAAGCACTGCCAGTTCAAATTGAAGGTTTATTATATTAGGAGCACAAAAAAGGAGTTACAGTTCAGCTCCTGATGGCTATCCATAGCATTACTAATTGCAGTTGCAGCTCTAACAGTTACAAAATCCGCAGCAAACAGGTGAGCAGCACCTATGCGTTTCTGTTTGTTTGTTTGTTTGTTTGTTTGTTTGGAATCAACAATAAATTCATCATATAAAATGACACATTATCTCTTCATAAATTGGCAGTGGCGTATAATTGGACCTGTGGTTCAGGAGAATGCAGAAATCATGACATGAAAACGTAGAAGCACAAATAAATTAACTTTCCCTTGATGCAGTAAAATACTTCATTCAATCATTTTTCATTTGTTTAGTGGAGAAAATTCAAATCTTTATCACTTCACTACTTTATCCTGCAGCTTGTCGCTCAACTTCAGCTCTCAGGCTCAAAGCCACTATAGCTGCTAAATGCACGCATTTTTTGATAGTATATCAGGCGATAAGATGGTCCCTATCTGTGTGAATCTGTGTGTTTCAGCTCTAAGGACGGCGTCTTCCGCAAGTACCAGGGAGCTCGCACTAAAGATGACTTCCTCAGCTTCGTTCATGACCAGAAATGGAAAGCAGTCGAGCCGGTTTCCTCTTGGTTTGGACCGTCTTCCTTTTTGTGAGTTTCAGTAATTCTCTATGCTATTAATGCTAGAGTTGTATCAGCCCGGGTTATTAGTTAAATTAGTTTTCCTTCACAGGACTCTAGACTAACTTTTTGCCATGGGTGTACAGGTACGGCTAACTTCAAAAAGTTAGGCGTACCGGCACAAAAGTTAGGCGCACACAAATTTTATAATAATTTAAATAATATAATGTGTTTTTCTGGATACACTGTGCTTTTTCAGCATTCAAAGATTGATGACACCGTGTCAGAGCACTGGCTATGAATTTCAGAAGGATCAGGCCTTAACTTAACAGAAAAGTTAGCAATAGTTCTTTTCCTATTACAGCTACATCCGTGGCGACCGTGGCTCAGGGGGTTGGGAATCGCATCTGTAACCAGAAGGTCGCCGGTTCGATCCCTGGGCTCTCTGTCCTGGTCGTTGTGTCCCTGGGCAAGACACTTTACCCTACTTGCCTACTGGTGTTGGCCAGAGGGGCCGATGGCGCAATATGGCAGCCTCGCTTCTGTCAGTCTGCCCCAGGGCAGCTGTGGCTACAACTGTAGCTTGCCTCCACCAGTGTATGAATGTGAGAGTGAATGAATAGTGGTATTGTAAAGCGCTTTGGGTGCCTAGAAAAACGCTATATAAATCCAATCCATTATTATTATTATTATTACATCCACTTCTGTCGTACCTAGGCTGCTCACTAGGGCTGGGTATCATCACTGATTTCTATAATCCATTCGATTCCGGTTTTCAAAGTCCCGATTCGATTCAACTTAGCCTCAGACAGTCAAAAATATTATAATTCTGATCATTTATCAGTACTGACTTCATCAGAATTGTGAACATCACAGCAGATGCCTTTGTGTGAAAGTAACTGAGAATAAAACACAGAAAAACATGAAGGAGATTTTCCTGGTCTGGCTTTTTATAGCAGATAACCTTAAAAATATTCTACAATGTTCTGCATATAAAGTTTAAATTTCTTCAGTATTGAACAACAGAAAAAATAGGCTTTCTTGTCCGAAGTCATTTAAGTGAAAAAAAGAAAAGAAAAAGACAGCAGCCAACAGCGCTGTAAACAACGGTAGACTGGTGGGTAATAATAATACAGAAAACAGAGATTGGAGACGGGAAACTGTTCTTGAAGTACAGAGAGAGATGGAGAGAGAGCTAGCTGTGCATGAAGTGTGTTTTTAATAGTCGTGGAAGCAAAACAGCAAAATTCATGATGACATTGATCAAATGTGAAGCGCAGTTTGCTGCTTCTTTTGCTGCTGGCTCGGTGAATTTTGGTTGGAGAGACAAAACCTGCAGCTCAGAATCAGCGCAAAAAGACGTAAACACAGCGCGGACCGGACGCATCAGGATCGCTAAGCTCCGACAGCGTGTCCGTCTACGGGCCGTCGGGTGAGAAAGCCGAGAAAGACAAAGTTGATTCTGATGCGTCGGCTCTGTGTTTACATCTTTGTGTGGAATCCGTGTACCTGCTCTCATTTGCTGTTTGGTTGTTGTTGAAATGGTTTTGTAAGCTTTAATCTGAGAATCTGGCATTTCTGGCAAAACACAGTTATATTTAAAAGTCGATTCAGGATTTAATGAATAATATCGCTTTATTCACCTCCCACTTCCACCTGCACTTTCAACTGGACCACGGCCAATCAGAGAGGTCCCGCCCCTGACTATCTCTGATTGGTTTAGTCCACGATAGGGGCAAAATGTGTGTCTGTTGTTGACCACAGGGAAGGTTGCAGATTTTTTATTTATTTTTTTGCTACCCGAACAGTTGGTCGCACAGGTGCAACCAAATATTTTTTTTTTTAGTCGCACCACTGAAAAATTTGGTCGCACTCTAGAGCCCTGCTTCATGTTCAAGGTAGAATTTGTGATGGGAAATGATTCATTCTCCATTTATCAATTAGTTTAATAATAATGAGTCACTGTTGTCCTTTGAAAAAGCAGAAAATCACTTGAAGTGTTTACTCTTTTCTTCATGATGCTTTTAAGTGAGACACAAATGCACACCCTCCTGTGCTGCTCCTGTTATTTTTGTCTTGGCTTTGTAGTGACGTGAGAGATTGAAACAGTGTTATATTACACGCTGTCCTCCCCTCCTCTGTTGACAGAATGAATTCGATGTCTGCTTTGTTCAAGCTCTCCATGTTTATCCGGGTAAGTGAGGATTTCTCTCTCAGTGCTGTAGGTTATTATGCATATTAAGCATTTATTTTGTGTGCATGTCACGCCTAAAGTGAAATTACATGTTGAAATTAGACTTGCTTTCATGTGCAAATTGTAAACTTCTAATCCAGTTTTACGGAGCTGGCACACTGGATGAAAAACAAATATAAGTGGACCTTACAGAGAATTGAGTAATCAAACATTACTCAGATAGGTGGAAACAGGAAATTTTGAGGGAAGCCTTGCCCAGCTTAATTGAATTAGGATGCAGAGTTAAGACATACATCAGTTGCATGGGGTTATGACAGATGGCTTAAGAATGGCTTTACACATTGATAAACGCACCAGGACACAAGTAAACTCTACCACATACTTGATGTTTCAAATATATTTTGAGTATCTCCGTTGGCAGCTTTGTTTTAAATGACAGTTTAAGTGTCGTGATATCTTACTGTTAAGCTGCTGATGAATATTCCCGAATCTAATTCAGTTCAGCTGTGATACAACTGTGCAATAGTCTTCAGCTGCCCCTCATTTCTTTACATTTGTTTCCAAGGAGTCCCGCTTTCTTGTGAATATTTTTTAACAGTCTTGAGCAATCGTCCTCCAGACTGTCTGAAGGTCTTACAAAGTTTTTCTTTTGGCATTGACTGCATTTGGCTGCATATTGAACAAAAAGCAGTCAAAGAAGAGCTTCTATTCCTGAAGACTGCTTAAAGAAATCATAGAAAAGGCTTCCCTAAAAGCATTAAGGCTGTGGTCATACCAAAAATTAACTCTTAAGCTTATAAGAAGCTCACTTTTTGTCTCTTATTCTGTATTTCCATCTATGTTCAATAAATCTCTGCACCCTTTTCCCATTTTCCAAATACGGTATAAAGAAATTAGGGGAGGTTTAAGACTTTTGCACAGAACTGTAGCTGTTAAAACAAGAACTAAATTGTATATATAAGCTATAAAAACTATAGATTCAACTTTCAAATCTTTGGCGCTCTACCCTGCTGTACCTGTATAATCAGTTCAGCGTGTGGCCTGAAGGTGGCGCCAGATGTTCACTGGACCCTTCTATTGATGATATGAATTTTAGCTACATATAAACAAAAGCACGGGTTAAAAAAGATCTAAAGAATAATTGAATTGGGATGCTTTGTTGATGTGGGTTGAAATATCTCGTCTCTTGTGATTTCCAGCGTTGTCATAACTACATGACGGAGAAGCTGGGGATTCCCGTTTGGGGATCATATGTTATCTTTGGCTTGGCCACTCTGTTTTCTGGCCTGGCGTTGGGTCTGGTGAGTAATTTTGCCGCGCTTTGTCATTATGAAACCGAAATGATTCTGTTTTGAAGCTCTTACATCGTTCATCACAAATGCACACATTCCCAGTGGTTTAACGGTTAATCCTGTCTTGTCTGTTGCAGTTACTGGTGTTCATTGCAGATTTCGTTTTCCCCTCAAGAAGATTCTCTTCTCACGATTACTACCCAAGTGAGTTTTGTAATAGATTAGACTAAATACTAATTCACATTTATGTTATATACAGTAAGATACTGACTGTTGCTCCAAATGCTGCTGTGCAGAGAAACAGACTATGGATCAGGCGAGATTAATCCAGCAACAAGAGGATGCCATTGAGGCTGATGGCGAGGAAGATGACGAGGAGGAGGAAGAAGAGGACCACGACGAGGTCTGGAGAAAACGGAGAGGATCTCCCGAGGGCCGCCCTGAACCCAGGGGGCAGGCTTTCCCTGACGACGCCCTGAGGAAGCGGGTGGTGGGCAACCGGGGCGAGGAAGAGGAAGAGGACACTTAGAGAGAGAGAGCCTCCTCTTGACACGAGTACCGTTGAGACAGCAGAGTTGAAGGAGCCAAGTTCCTGAGCAGCAGTGTTTTTTTTTTGTTTGTTTGTTTCTTTTAGAGCAGAGTCCAAAATCTTCCCGTTGGTCCTGTTCCTCACCCCCAAGATCCTAAAAATGCCTCACTTCTTTTCTTTTTCTCCCTCCCCCATTTTTTTAAAGGAGAGCTTTAGACTTTCGCCTCTGCTCTCTCTCTAAGCCTAAGCAGCAGACTCCACCTGGAAAAAGAAAAGCAGCGCTCCAGACACCTGTTTCTGAAACAAACGGTCTGGCTGAGGTTTAGGTATGGCGTGCAGTGCGGCTGGATTTTTGCAACGATGTTTATGCTATGCATTGTTTTTTAAATAAATGTGTTATATTTTTAATCTCTGAATTATTATAACAGGGTTGTAGGTTATCTATGTGGACAGGTAACTTCATTTAATTTGATTTCATCTGCAACTTGAACCCTAATGTTCACACACCTTTCCACTTTCTGTGTCTGATGGCGAGAACGTGGCGAAGGACGTCTAAAATGTTAGTTTTTCAGTTTGCTTGTTGCAGATTTAAAAAAAAAAAAAAAAAGGAGTGATTTGATATTTTCCCACATTGACTTTTCTGTGGCTGTTTCACTATAAAAGCCTCCTTCTTACCAAATGGAGGCTTTTAAATTGAAGCAACTGTAGGAATCTTTACGTTTGTATTAGCCGTCGTGTTACAGCTATGGTTTAGACTTGGGTTTGAGTGCGGCAAACAGTGATGCTCGTTTTCTCTTTTATTCATGTGAAGTTAATTTAAACTCAGCCACAAGCTTTGTGGTAAATATTTTAAGTATATCAAATGCAAATGTGGCTACACTTGTATTTGTGACCCTATTTAGAATACTAGTTTGAACAGTTAACACAGCCCAGGCCGTATTACAGACATCCTCTTGACACAGGTACATGTGGGGCAGGAACCCTTCGAATAGCATCTATGCTATAGAAAGAGCGACGATCACATCACTCTTTCACTTTGACTAGGCTGTGTTTCTGTTGTTCAGCAAAGTACTAGGCCATCTTGCACAGATGTGATATTGAGTTTAAATTAAAGACGTGGAGAATGTTTTTCAGTAGATTCTTTAGTTTCCCCATAAGTTATCCTAAAGCTATTAATGTTATGTCTGATTTATTATCTGTTTCTAATATTTTTACTTGTGATTCTTTAACTATGAAAAGATATTTGATTAAAAAACAAACAAAACCCTTTGCGAGGCCAGGTCTGCAACGCCGTGTAGGTGCGATTAAGAAGACGAACAATATGAAGACTTGGTAAATTCCTCTATCCAGAGCGATGTGTGGCATATCTGTACTAATGCTGCTCCGCTTTGAGGAGCAATAATAAAACTGACGTGTTTTCTTTTTTTTTCCCCTCACCAACATCACTTGTAAAAATGTCAAACACCTGAGCTTCTTTTATATGCATGAGTGACACACATCGTGCGCTGACGTCTCATTAACACTTTATGAACGATGGCACTCAAAGAACATTAACTCCTGTATACTTTTCCTCCTTTTAACCGAACTACAGACCCAGTACACGACCAGTGTTTTGTTACACGTTTTCGTTCTGAAGGGGCTTGTAATGACTTGCATTTATTTAGATTTTTTTTTCTATGCTGATTTTTATTCCTGAAAAAGCCAATTGATCATTTAGGTGATGGATGAAACTGGTTGTACATATGACTTGTAGCATTCTCACTTTACAGTGAGTCACCTGTGATGCTTGATTGTTTCTTTAAATAAAGGGTTAACTCTAAAAAACATTAACTTTTAGCTGTTGTTTTGCTTTTGCGTGATATTATTCTGTAAAATATACAGTTTGACAAAGATGCAAAAAGGATATTAAGCAGGTGAAGCGAGAAAATTGTCAAGTGGTAGATTTGACAATATTTGAAGAAATAAAAAATTTGGTAAAGAGTTACTTGGGTGATTAAGACTCACTGGACACTTTATTACTATGTTATTACCAGATGGACCAATTTTGCATCAGAATTTCAGATGATTTACGGAGGTGCTGGAAACATTCCTCAGAGATTTTGATCGATGTTGACTTCATGGTGTCACAGAGTTTCTGCAGATTTGACAGCCATGATTGAAATCTCCTGTTCCACCACATCCCAAAGGTCTCTACTAGATTAACTGTCACAGGCATGAAACCAGTTTGAAATGATTTGAGCTTTGAGACATGGTGTGATATCCTGCTGAAAGCAGCCATCAGGAAGTCTTACTATCAGGATGTAGATGGTAAGCAACGAGCTTGAGGGGGCCTTCAGTGTTTAACAGTGATGCTCAGTTTGTGATAAGGGGCTCAAAGTATGTCAAGAAGATATCTCCTACACCATTACACCACCAGCAGCAGGAATAATGATTGGGAGCAGTGATACAGTCAGACAGAGACAGTACTCAAATAATCCTGAATTAAAATCTTTAGAAAAACTCAAGGGGTAGGTAAAAATCTTTAAGCTTTTTAAGTTGTTGTTTGTTTTAACTTTATGCAGTTTTGCATGCATTCTGTTTTGTTCTGGCGACCATTAAAATTAAAGGAAGTTCAGTAACTGTGCCTGGATGTTGGGTGGTTTTCTTCTAAACTGACTAAATTGGCTACATCCACTTAAATACAGTACATGGTGTAAAAGGCTGAATGAGGAAAAGTTTAAAAGGTGCTATAAATGTATATGATGTATCATTGTTTAAGGAAATGCATCAGTGTGTAGCTGAATTTGATTACTGTACTCACTCTGGAGAGAGTTTTATCTTCTTCTTAGTGTTGTGCAGCAGCTTCTCCACATAAAGGATCACAAGACAAGTTGATTAAGAGACATGAAAACCAAAGGTCTGCCACATGTGCTCCATCCATCCACCCTCTTCTCCTTATCCTTATCAGGGGTCCATGTGTGGTCTGGAGACGATCCCAGCTACCATAGCATGAAGGGCGCGTACACTGTGGACACGTCACCAATCTGATGCAGGGATAACACAGAGAGACAGACAACCGTCACACTCACCGTCTCACCTAAGGCCAATTTAGAATCACTAATTCACCTAACCCCACCAATATATACTATATTCTTGTATACATGAAAAAGTGATCACAGCTTAAACCTGGATGAAAAGGTAACAGGTAACTGCCAAATAAATGTAATAAATGAGTGAACGTGAACTCCAGTTAAACCATCTTAAAATCTAAATATAAAAACTTTAAATGAACATATTTTATATTAAGCGCCAAAGTCTGCCAGCAGGTGACACTCTCACACACATTTTGAGTTATTTTCAAAGCCAACATTGACCTCAGGAGCTACTAGTAAGCATTATGTCAGACAAATGTGCACCTCAGGACATTGTGACAGGAATGTAAAAGTGTGGTATTCTGAATGTAAAAGCTGCAGCTGACATTTTCTCTAATTTATTCTCCTGAGGCTTCCCATTTCCTATCTTGAGTGACAACTCCTGTATTGTATCTCTCATCAGAGCTGTGATTTCAGCTTGAGTACCCTTGTGCACACGCTCTGTTTAGCAGTAGTATGTTTCTTGGAAGGAGAATGAAAGAGGAAAGGTGTTTGATGGGATTCCCCTGATGTACTGTACCAGCCTGCTACACGCCCCCTCGGGCGCTTCAGTGCAGCGGGGTCATCCTGCACATGAAGAACACAGAGCAGATGCTTGATAAAAGCTGAATGCACACTCAACTGAAGCTGCCATACTGGGTTTGATTTATCGGGCACATACGCAGATTCCCTTTAAGCTGAACGGGGTTTAGGCTGCGTACTGTTCTGCATCCTAAAGCAAAGACAGATGGCAGTTTAGTAGTTTCTGTTCTTGTTCATTTAACTCGCTTTGGTCCATATAGTTTGCTATTGTCCTTGCTTTAACTTTACCAGCAGTGTTCTTCTGAAGTGCCATGTCTGCAGCAGGAGAGCTGGATTCTGTATGATAACACTATGTTGTACTGTGACATTTCTACAGAGGCTCTTTCATTCTTCTTTTCAGGCTGGCTGGGTTTATTAGTTCTCCAGACTTTGATGATCCCTGTTAAGAGAATCCTGTAGACTTTGGTGAAACACTGACTTCTCTACATTGGAGAAACAAAGGGGGGAAGTGTATGCCAAGGAGTTCAGTCTGCTGTGTTGCCATTGTGGTGGGTGTGAATCATCAGTGCAGAAGAAAAATTGCTGGTTTATTTAGAGCTCATTAGAGAGAAGCTCACAGTGAGGCTTTCAGCTATAGGTCTTAGGTGAAAGAAGTTTCTAGCTTCTTAAATCCAGACAAATATGCACTAAAGTGTTATGTGTTATAATATTACTAATAGGTAATATGCAAGGTTTAATTAAGCCTTTATTACCATGTCAACCATCGTATTATAGCAGTTAAGAAACAAGTTGCCCCTGGCTCTAGTCATATGAAAGGCCTCTTGCAAAGAAGCCTTCATTTTTATGTCTTTTTGTAGTTGGTTTCTGTCTCATTATGCTTGATTTGGAGCTCTTTGTGGTTGATTTGAAACTCTTTTACTTTTTTCGCCACCAGAAAACAAAGTAAGATGGCAGTTTCAGGCAGACTAGTGGATCATCCTCTTCTGTCACACTTCTGTCTGTACCTCTCTAACTTTGTCTCATTCTATTTATATTTAAAAATAATTTGAATTCTTTCATATCTTAATATTTTCCTAAGTGGAGCTACATGAGGCGTTTATGGATATTACAATTTCTTTTCCCTCCCCTTTTTTTTTTTTAATAAAGCACATCTACTGATGCCTCTGCAGACACAAGGTCTTACTATTTTGAGGTTCCCAAAGAGAATCAGGGCTTCAAGCCTCTTTTTTAATGTGAAAACACAGAACAGCTGAGCAGAACTGCTCTGCTTTGGTAGAAATGTTCCTTCAGATTTACAATTTGCATTGGGTTTGGTTCTCTCTGTGAGCCTCCTGCATTTGTTTCCAGTCTTATGTTTGTTGTTTTTGCTTAATGTTTTGCAGATGAATAGTGGGAATTTGACTCTTTGAGCCCTCTGGCCTGTTCAGTCATCTGTCTATGGATACATGCGTACTTCCCATAAATCCCAGCATAGTTAGCTTTAGATAAGCAACCAGTAGCTTTTAGATAGATGTTGCTGAGGAGAATAATAAATTAAAACTGTTAAAGTACAGTCTCAGAGTAAATGTACTTTAACTTGTGTCTGTGGAAGGGAAATGAAAGTCTGTCTGGCTAATTTTTTTACCTCTCACTGAATGGATGTGCAGGTTTTAACCTGACACACCTTTTGCAGACAACCACAAACAGAAACTTTCAAAATCTTGTTTCCCACACCCCCGTAGCCCAATTCCATAATTCATATAATTCACTCTATGAATCAGTTCCATTTCCATTTTTTCAGCTATAATTTCTCTCACAATAATAACGGTAATCTACAAAGTGTCTGTACTCCTCTAACTCTTAAACGTCTTATCATAGAATAAATGAAAAGTCACTTATCCAGCATGCGGAAAGAGGCATAAGAATTTTTTTGGTTTGAACTCTTTTAAAAATACATAAATAAATAAATCCTAGTGGACAGAAGAGGTTTTGGCTCAGACCACAAAAATCCATGAGAAAAGCAGAACAGTGTTATATGATCTTGCCGGTCCCTCTGGTCTACTGGACGCCAGCGAGGTAAGAGTGTGAGTGTCCAACAAGGCAGCGCTTGTTCTGTGAGCTTTGTCCCCTCAGTACCCTCCATGTGGTTGGACCATTACCACACATAAGGAAGATAAAAAGACTGAGATCTCTTTGTTATAATAGGAAAAATTTAAGATCATCCGAGTATTGGGTCACTGAGATTGGACATGTTTTTGTTTCTTTAGACTTCAAAACCCTCAAAAAGCAGTTTAAGATGAGGATAATTTTCTTCACAGTGGTGCTGAAAACCCACAAAATTTATCAGATCATTCAAAGAAAGAAAATTAGAATATGCTTGTGTGGCTACTGAGAAAATCTGTGAATCTAGCTGAAAATTAAGTATGTGTATGTGCTCATGTTTCTGTTTTATTTGTTTTTTTTAATGCATTATTATTATTGTTTGCATTTCTTTGTCTTACCCTGCTTCACCATCATTTGTCTCACCTGTGTTTCATTCCCACCTGAGCCTGATCACAAATTCACCTGCAGCCCTGCCATTTGATGGCTTTGGACTTTGCATTCATTGCTTTTTTTTTTTTTGGCATTGCCACCCAAATCCTTTTTTTTTTTTTTTTTTTAACTTGGTTTGTCTGATCAGTCATAACATGAAACTATGGGAGAGATTTGTTGAAGCCAGACTAACTGATGTGAAGGTATAGAGGAGCACAGAAGGAGCTACAATGTGACTTTGTGGCTCTAGAGAAAGCAGAAACAGATATTGTGGTATTGCATGAACGTTAGGAGCGGCAGAGAAGTATGTGAGGGTGGTGTAGGACATGTATGAGGACAGTGAGACCTGCGGTAGGAGTGACAGATGGGTTTAAGGTGTGGCTGGGATTACATCAGGGATCGGCTCTGAGCCCCTTCTTGTTTGCTGGAGATGTAAGGAGCAGAGGTTGTGAAGGTTGTGAGTTTATTTCACTGGGAATGAGCAGGACGGACAAACCTAGAAATGAGCACATTAGCTTGAGCAGTTTGGAGACAACGTTAAAGAGTCGAGGCTGAGATGGTTTGAATATGTGCAGAGGGGGCATAGTGCACGTACTAGATAAAGGATGTTGAATATGGAGCTGCCAGGCAGGAGGAAAAGAGGAAGATCGCAGAGGAGCTTTATAGATGTGATGAAGGAGGACATGCAGAGGGTTGGTGTGACACAGGAGGACAGGGGGAGATGGAGGCAGATGATCCCATGTAAAGGGAGAAAGACGCGTCACCGGAACATTTGGGCAGACACGATTGAATTTTGTGAGTGTAAATCAGTGGAAAATGAGGATATCAACACACAGTAATGGTTTTGGACATGTTTGTGGTCCTGACTGACTAATCTCAACTACCACCATGTAATAGGTGGTAAATTGGAAAAAATGTCAGGATGGAAAAAACCTTTAAACATGTTAGCAGTGCTGTACCTAAACTGTTAGCACCTCTTCAAGACACCTTTTTTTTAATCTTAAATTATCATTTAATAACCATTTACTTTACATTTCTTTACTTTTTAGGGGGCGAATTAAGGATAAAAAGCTACTTTCCATGTTTCTGAGTTTTCTCGGAAGGTTTTAGGCTGGCGCGTGCTCACGATATTACTACTTGTAGCAGTAGCAGGGTCTTTGTCCAGCTCAGACTCAATATGTTCATTGTGTCGTTACACATTCATGACAAAGTCTGTCTGTTTAGTGGCTAATTGCGTCTCCACTGTAATTACAGTTGACCAAAATCTTTTCTTTCCTTCCACAAACACCCTCCTCTGTATCCACCCATATTTACATCTAGGAGCTCTGTCACTTCCCTCCAGACCAGATAATTACACGGAGGCTAAAACAAAAATAAAAATGAAACACAATGGTTTGTTGTTGTGTCTCCCATTCAGTCTACAGCAGGTACATTTTCAGGAAACCAATGCGGTTATGCCAGAGAGAAAACCCTGCCACGTTTCTTTGCCTGAATGCAAGGGCACTAAAATAGCAACATGGTATAAAGTATAAACACAGGATACACTGAGTGGATTTTCAGGGGTGAGGGGAGAGGGGGCGGAGAAGGAAAAAAAACACCACACGGTCCATTTAAAGAAATAATAAATGCTCACAGCCTGAGTAAAACAAGAAGGAAACTCCACAAAACTGCTACTTTTAAAGGGATTTTCCTCTAACCAGTAGAGTTAAATTTAAAAATACCACAAGAACAAAAGTATAAAGGTATAAAAGACTGTCACAGCTTTCTTTAACTTATAATGACAGAGACTTCTCAAAGGTTGCATATAGCGAACCTGTAAACACTACACTGACATACTGGCTTTGTTGTCACTTTGCTTGCACCTGAGAGAAATATCTGGCTCTTCTCTGTCAGAGAGAAAATTGCTCAAAAAGAACATTATGTGCATGTTGACGCTCATAATGTGGTAAAATATAGTCTTGGACTGCAAAACCATGAGATGTGACTCTCTAAATCTCTAAATCAAGTCATTAGTTTCAATGTGACATCGTTTTACACAGCTGTTTAATCACGATCTAATGTTATAAGCATTTTCTCGTATCCATCCATTCGCGTCCGCTTATCCTGTTCAGGGTCGCGGGGGGCGCTGGAGCCTATCCCAGCTGTCATAGGGCGAAAGGCGGGGTACAATGCCAATGCATTTTCTCGTATGTCTTGCAAAATAATCTTGTGCAAATGTTTATCTCAGGGGTGCTGTTGATGCACTGCTTCATGAGTCTTTTAGTTTGCGCTGATCTTAAGACGCATATTTTCTAGTCAGAAGGAAGTCGATGTTTACTCCAGTCCCAAAGTTTTAAACCAAACTCAGCGAGCAGTGCGGCTGTTCCCATGGATATGATAGTTTGTTTTGGAGCACCTCAACCCATGTGAAACACACATCTGGTCCTCTTGAATTGTTTAAGTCCCCGAGCTGACACGTGAAAACACCCTCCAGTACAGTTTAAACATTATCACGGGTCAAAAGAACAAGTGAAATCTGGTCTTAGGTTTGGGCGTGGGAGAGTGTTTAGAATCCGCATTCCTTTGTGTGAAGAGAAAAAAAGAGAGCGAGTTTTCTTTGACATCTTAAATCTCTTAACAGCGGGGGAACAATGGCAAAAGGGCTCAAAAGTGACAGATTTTTGAGTCTTTTCTATTGACTATCCCTCTCCCAGTGCACAAGGTTTTTGTGTGTGTGTGTGTGTGTGTGTGTGTGTGTGTGTGTGTGTGTGTGTGTGTGTGTGTGTGTGTGTGTGTGTGTGTGTGTGTGTGTGTGTGCATTCTCCACCATCGTTTGTCTGCCAGAAAGGTCGAGGAGAAAAATTAAAAAGTGAAGAATGACGAGAAAACCCCTCTTTAATTAATTGGTGCAATTATTTCTGTGTAGTAGGTTTATACGACCAAGGTTTCCTTTGCACGCTTAAGACTCGCAATGCATCGTGAGATAATTAATGTCACGGGAAGAAGAAGAAAAATACTTCTGTTTCACTTTTCTTTTTCTTTTTTTTAATTCTCTTGGTGAAATACTGTTTAATTACACCTACAAATGGGTTTTTAAATGGAGCCAGACAAGAAGTTTAAAGGATAAGCTCTGCTTTGTCTGGCCTTGTGCAATGCCTAAAAATTTCTAGACATTTGAAATCCCCTAATTAGATACTTGAGTCACAAGTCAAATAGTTAGGAATTTCTAATGTCGAGCATTATATAATATTCCCGTATCTTGTTAAATCGGCATCTGAAAAATCGCTAATAGTTGGTATTAACTAAAAACTGTTCTCATAATGCATCTCAGTGCATTTAGGCATGTAGGCATGGTCAAGGTGACCTCCTGAAGTTCAAACTGAGCATCAGAATGGTGAAGAAAGTTGATTGAAATGTCATTATGGAGCAAAATTCCTGAGGAGTGTTTTCAGCAGCTTGTTGAATCTATGCCACAAAGAATGATGGCAGCTCTGAAGGAAAAAGAGAGTCCAACCTACTACTAGTATTAACAATTTAGGGTTTTAATATTTGAGCTCTGTGTGGACAAACAGCAACACACATCACCAGTGAAGTTTTATTTCCATACCTCTCCAGCAGCTCCCTGAGGTCATGTAATCAGGGCCTGCTGGCTGTGAAGCGTACACAGAGCTTTTGCACCACTGGGCCCCAGACTCTGGGTCTCTCTCCACTGAGCCTGAGATTTCCTTTCAAGATAAATATCGCAACAAAATAATAAAAACATGAAAAAAACTACAAGTCCGCAGCTGGCACTATATCACTAAACTTTTGCTTTATTTACTTTACTAGTATTAATAAAGTGACCAGTGAGTGTATAGTGAAGTAAAAGTATACAGTAAAACCAAAAAACACTAAAGTACATGTAAATGAACCACTACTGTAGTTTAAATGCAGTAATCATAGTGTGAGGACACTATGCCACAATTTTCTCCATAATAACAGGACTCATTATGAAGAAGAGAGCATTACGATTGTTTTATATCTCTGAAATAAATATTAGTGCAATGATATAATTTGGTTGTAAAATATTAATTCAAGATTTTTTGTTTTAATTGTGGGATATAAAATACAGTATTTTCCATTTTTTATAGGTTCAAGTTCAAGTTAAAGTAGGTTAGAAGAATGCACATAAGTGAAAGGGATTGGTTATCTTTATTTGCTGGTGGTCCTCTCAGATCTCTGGTTGTTCTACACTCTGATTTAGAGGCTGACATCGCTCGGTTTGAAGTTGAGTGCTTCAACAGAAGCTGCTCATCTGGCTTATAAAAGCTCATATCTGAGGCTGTTGAAGAAAAGCAGCTCACAAAAAAGAGCCAGATAAGAGCCGGGTCAGAGCCGGGAGCAATAAACCTGGCATGTCTCTGTCAAGGTTAAGTCTCTGCTGTAGGTCAGGGTTAATATATTTCTCCTTGGATGAAGCTTGTCTGTTTAAGGCTGTGTGAGGCAGGCAACAGTATGGAAATCACAACAAACTGAGTTTCACTGCAGAAACGAAATGTCAGAATATGGATATGTGTTATTTGTTATGAGCACCAGTGAGAGAGCGTATCCTGACTCGGGCAGCATACTCACTTTACAATGCGGTTACATAACCAGGGAGCTGTTGATGCTTGGTGCTATGGCAGCACTGTTAGATGTGGGCTCACAGCAACACAATCCTGTAGCTTGAGAACTTACTTCACCTTTAACAAGGAAACCATTTACACATGTATTAAAGTGATCGTTTTTAACAAAAGGCCCTTGTGATGGCTACAGTTGGATGAGACCTGAATACATTTGCAACATGTTAGCTGCAAACCAACAAAAAAGCACATCCAAACATTGTGGGGGATATGAACTGTATTAGATTACTAAGACATCTAAAGCCAGATCGCACATGTTGAGACAAAACAGATATGCATCTGACAATTACATTAATGTAGAAAATGTCTGACTTAAAGCAAACCATCATT
Organism: Aulonocara sp. 'chitande type north' Nkhata Bay; assembly: GCF_057382095.1. Classification (NCBI taxonomy): domain Eukaryota; kingdom Metazoa; phylum Chordata; class Actinopteri; order Cichliformes; family Cichlidae; genus Aulonocara; species Aulonocara sp. 'chitande type north' Nkhata Bay. The sequence goes on from NC_141362.1 coordinate 20,341,099, forward strand.
TCTTTTAAAATATTACAAACTTCTGATGAGGAGCAGGTGAACACTAGGTAACAAAATAGCTAGAAACGCACATGTACATGAATACCAATCTAAATGGAACGTACTGAATTCGTTTACAGAGGCCCTGTAGATTTATCACACAGATGCATTAGTTCATTGACTGCAACAGCTTACATACAGAGTTTGAAGCAAGGAGTGCGTGCACATGCGTCATCTTAGGCTGCAAAAACAAAAACATGCCCATCAGAGAGTTAACTACATAAGAGTTATGAGTGGACAAATCAACAGTTGGGCATTTTCTGAAGAAAAAACAGGGAGCAATCTGTTAAACACAACATAGGAAGCATAATTCATCAGACCATGTATGGTTTCTGATGGCAGTGGAATTTAGGGTGTGGCTGAGTACAGACTAAAACAGCAGCATGAATTTTTCCTCAGTGGTCGAGTCAATCACCTGATCTCAAGCTCAGTTAATCATGCATTTCCCTTGCTGAAGATAAAACTAAAAGACCAACAAACAATACAAACTAATGACAGCCTGGCACAAATGGGGGAAACTTCATTGTCTGGTGATGTCTATAACCATGAATTCCAGGTTTTGGAGTCATTGCTTGCAGGATTCTCACAGTGTTAGTATGCAAAATTTATTTATGGTTATGTTTATTTTTATTCACAGTTCTCTATTCTGTGCACTTTTATCTATTTTAAGTCTGCTAGAATCCCCAGTTAAGCTAACATATGTGTCTATGTGTGTCTATGACCACTGTGCTGTGCAATTACATGGTGACGAGGAAGAGTACAGGACAACTTTGTTACGCGGTGCGAGCAAAACCATCTACAGCTTCATTTGGCAAAGACTAAGCAACCGTTTGTGGACACGAGAAGGACAGCAACAACAGTGACTCCTGTTCCCATCCACGGGGGTCTGTGTGGTATCAGAGGATTATAAATACCTTAGTGTGCATACTGACAATAAACTGGACTGTAATAAAAACACAGGAACCTGACTGAGGTCCTTCAACATCTGGTGGATGATGCTCGGGGTGTTTTATGAGTGTGTGGTGCTCAGTACCATCCTCGATGCTATGGTGTGCTGGGGCAGAAAACTGACAGTATCAGATAACAACAGACTCAATAAACTTCGACCATGTTACAGCACCGAATACCACAGGAGGCCATTCCTGCCTGTGGCCATCAAACTTTATAACTCTCCTTTAAGACACTTGGACTATTTTCACGTGTAATTTCTTGTCTATACTGTACATAGTCTTCATTTTCATTTCATGTGGATCACATATTTATAGTTTAAGTGAGCATCTGTAACAAAAGAGTTCCTCCCTGGGATTAATGAAGTATTCTATTCTGATTCTGATGACACCGCTTAGGGGACTGTGTATAAAAATGTCTCCGATTCCTCAGTTATTAATTCAGTATTTTTCCTCAACCCTTTAAATGAAAGCTAAAACATGCACTTCAAAATTGCATGTTGATTGTGTCATTAAATCTTTCCCAGAAGCATACAGAGCCAAAGCCATTTTTGTTACTGCTGAACAATTTGATGGCCTTAAAAAGAAGTGCAGAGCCTCAAAGCACAACAATGACTGTTGTTTCTCTGCAGGGCCGCAACAGTGGGGAGGAGAGATGGACTATTTCTGTACCATCCTAAAAGCCGGTCAGAGAGAAGATGCCTTGATCACCAAGAAGTAATTACATAGCTTATTTTACAGAGGAACAATTGCTGAACATTGTGTGCAGCAGTCACGTTGTCAAAGAGGCATAAGCCTTTAAATTGCAGGGCTCTGGTGTTTGTCAACATGTATTTTAAGAGGAAGGCTCAGGAATAATAGAAGGGCTCACGTGAGTCTATACAATATTTGAGAACCATATCATGTTGCACTGGAAAACAGCTCACTCTATTCAAAAAAGATTGTCGTTTCCATCTGTAATAATAAATATGTTCAGGGCCATCACTGCCCCTCATCACTCATGTGGAAATCACTGGAAAGGCTGTTGAAGCACACCTCCCCACTGTGCAATGTGGCATGGAGAGCAGCAACAAGAGTCTAAACAGACAAAACATCAGTGGCAAAAGATTTTGATAAATGCAGCATTAAAATAGGAGCCAGGGTAAAGATGGGTTGCAAAGCAGCCTGCAGGTGTGAGGCTTAAACGGACAGCAGGATGTGAGAAGGTGAATCAGCCGAAGACTGACCTCATTTACCTCAACAAATTACCTTGCTGACATTTTTAAGGTGCATTTAGAGGAGCTGGACTCTGTCATATAAATCAATAACAGGACCTAATTGAAACTGACTGAGCTGGCACTGAGATCAACTTCACTTTATGGCCTGTCTGAACTAACGTTATGCTTCCATCCCTAGTGTCTTCACTGTGATTATTTACAATAGCACTGTCAGCAGATCTCAGGTCAGATAATTAACAGAAGGAGGTTTTCCCTTCTGGTCAGCTAATTTTATTTAAAGACCAAAACCAGCAGTTTCGTTCTCTTGCACTGCCTGTGCTCCTCCGCACCAAGCTCATTTACTTGAATGGGCACAAATATGTAAAAAGAGGTAATAAACACACAAAGTCCCAAAGCCATTTGAGCAGGGGGGAATTAGAAATACTCACTTCTCCAACTGCTGCTGCACAAAGTCTGTGTTTATTACCGTCCACTCATCATATGGCCATTTTAAGTCTTTTTTACTTGTCATCCAGTATGCTAGAACATGTAGGAGATTCACAGGAGATACAGAGCCAATAGCAGCAATAGTGGGTTACAATGTAACACAATACTGGAAATTGTAGGTAAGTCTCTGTGCAGCCATATGATTAATTTTAACACTACAGGGTGCTATACACAGTGAGCTGAGAAATGTCCCTGCAGCATAGATAGACAAACGCATGATAGATAATGACTCCTTCTAATAATATGTGAAGGTACATGTGAAAGAATAACAAGATTTGGGGATCTGAACAGCAGGCCACCTGAACAACTCCTTAGGGAGGGATTATGAGCTAACATGGAGGAGGGGATGGGGTAAATTTAATCTCTTTCCTGGACTTTGATCATTTCAGATCCTTCCCAGAGGACCTGGGGAAAGCAGTTAAGGAGTGGGACACCTGGGGTACTTTGCTTAGCCTGCTACTTTGGATACTTCGACTTCAATGATCACATACAAAGCTCGTCACTGGATGTGGATGTAGTGACACGTACCTCACTTTTATATAAATGATACCTAGATGGCAATGACTCACACCCTAGTATCATTTTTAAATGTTACATATAAACAACTCCAGGGTTGTGTGCATGTGAACTCAACCAATTTTTAACTTTACATATTTAGTGGTTTAATGTGTTTTTTTGTGCTCTGATCGCGCTGCGGTACAACAAAAGTCAGCTAGCTGGAGCAATTTTCATGTACGTATCATCAAATAGTGCATTTCTTTCTTTCTTGTTATGTTGTGTGCATTTTGATATTCCATAATAACCCACGCTGTGAGCCAGGCCACCATTTCTTTTTTTTTCTTTTTTTTTTGCCTGTCCCATTTGGTTCTTTAGCCATCAGAATTGTTGTCTGAAGACCAACAAGGATACCCAATGGATTTACTTTGCCAAATGGATCATCGTGGCATTGCCGTATTGGTCCATTTGGTCGATCTTTGTTTTTATTATTTATTATATTTTATTTTCAGATGTTACAGACGGGACAGACATGAGTGAGGGATAGGAAAGGGAGAAAGAAAGAGGAAGGAAAGGAAAAACAGAAGGGGAGAGGGACAGTGAGAAAGGGGGGGAGAAAAAAAATAAAAATCTCCTGGATCACCTGTTGAGAGAAGAATAGAAAACAAGCAAAAAAAAACCAAAGCAACATACTAAACACAACACCATCGCATTAATCTAGCTAAGTGTAAACAGCAGTAAATACTAAATATTCAATGTTGTTGTGCAGCACGCAGGACAGATGTGCTTCGAAGTAGCAGCCAAGAAAGGTGTAATTTGGGTCTACGAGCAGTGAACACCCGTGTGCATACCTGTGTGGATCAGCGCGCTTGTATTCCAAAGGTTTCTCCATGTAACGATCTGCTAGGGAGTGTGGGGGGGCCACAGCCCCGTCCTCCGGGGTGTGAAGCGGGTATGGAGGAGATCAAAACTCCAGACATCCAGAGGTCCCCAGAACACAAGAGACCATGGAAGACCAACAGAGGGGCAGCCGCGCCACTGTTCCAGTAAGAGCTGAGGAGAGTCCCAGATGAGGGCTCACTCAGCAGCCGCGGAGCAGAAGTCAGGGGGAGTTGCAGTGACGCGCCCATGAGCTCCGCCGGCCCCCAGCTGTGCCTGAGTGACCGAGCCCCAGGCCGAGAGGCCGGGGGCACCCCACCTCCGAAGGGGCCCAAGCGAGCCCCAGGCTCCAGGCCCCGATAAGCGGCCGCCAAGGAGTGAGCCGGTGTGTACCTGGACGCCCACCCCCAGACACAAAGAACCACCAACGCACCGACACCTGAGGGAGTCCGCCACTGGCAGGGGAAGTGGTGGTGGGCGGAGATAGGCCTCCAAACCTTGGAGGGCCTGAGGTGTCCCCAGAGAGGTGGCGTCTGATACCCAACCTGACATATAGACACAAACATCCATTCCCACCCTCATGCTCTCATATGCACTCACTCCACACTCAACCAACGTGGAGACAGACATAAAGAGACGCTGTATACACGATCACACTCCCCAAGCGTACTCTACAAACCGGGTCTAGGTACCCTTGCCCCTGGAGGGGGGAACTGCACCCAGACCCAGGTGGTGTTACCCTTTTCCCTGCGGTGGGGAGAGGCAGACCACCCCGACTCCGTAGCAGCAGGGAGGCCCCACACCCCAGACTGCAGTCGGACGGCCAACTCCTCCTAGCCCTCCCGCTCCAGCAGGCCGCAGAGAACGGGGGTGAGAGAAGACTCCAAACCTCACTCCACCCGCTCATTGTAGTGTTGATGCATGTGTGTTCTAAGGTGCAATTAAAACCCAGGAGGGCATGGAGCTACCTGCCAGAGAGCAGCAGGTAAGCGCATAGTCCCTCCTGCTAGCCCTCAATGTCTAAGTGTATTTAAAATTGAGAGGTGGGCAACGACGCCAGGGGTGAGGTGTACACCCTGATGGTAATTTGGACTCCGTGATTGTGCCCACCCCCAAGATCCTATATGTATGTGTAATGAGAGTGTGAATAATGTGAATGTCTAAGTTGTGGGATAAAATTGAGGCAGAGGCAGCCAGAAGGGGACAGGGGGGGGGGGGGGGGGGGTAGCCTCCCCTGCACCCTGGTGACATACCCCTACTCCAAGGCCCTGCATGTGTGGGTGGTTGTGGTGGAGCGGGAAGAGGGAGGCAGCTGGAGATGGGGAGGGAAGGAAGGGAGGGGCAGGCCACCATTTCAAACTCATTTAAACAGAAACATTTTCTCATTATAACTATAGGCAAGCGTGGCACTAAGTTACTACTCTGTAAGAAAATAAATCAAATTACACATTCTTGTTGTTTTTATGACTTACTGCAGGTTTGGTGTTGCCAGAGTTCAACTTGAGATAATCAGTGAAGTGTGTTTGAAACAGATTCTTCAGACTCTTTCTCCGTCTGAGTCGCCATTGATGAAATGCAGCCACACTGCTCCAAACATCGTGCCTGCAAAGATTATGAAATATGACGCCAGCACATTGTTTGGGCTACAGGCACCGCTCACACTGATCCGACTGTGTAGCACATCAAAAGGGTCCATTTCTGTCATCCTGTGATGTCCGCAGCCTTTAAAATCCAGCCAGTTTTCTGGAGAATGGAAAGAATGATTTATAAAGAAAGCTTCCAACTTTCCTCCTGCCATACACCTTCAAAAATTTACACTCAGAGACACTTTCTTTTGAAATCGGGAGACATGTGGTTTTTGGTTTTCTGTTTGTTCTTCAGGGTCGAGAAATTAACAACCACTGACCGCTGATCTTTTCCTGAGTTGCAATCAGATGTACTTTTTCCACTCTGCTCTATTTGACATCTCTGCAGACACACTCATGGAGGATCAATGCCCTCTCTGAAAAGAGTAAAGGGAATTTCACAGGTGCCTGAATTCCTGAGCTCCTGCTGGAAAACTCCAGATAGTCTGCACTATGGCATTCCTACTGCAGCATATGGCTGATTCATTTCCCCTGACTAAAGGTGTTCGCCTCAAGCCGTCAGATACCACCATCAGATTCACAGCAGCAAGCAAGGGTGAGCAGGTGAGAGGTCGAGCTTCAAGCAGCTGAGGTCGGGAAGGTTCACACCACAATGACTGCAGGTCGTCTCCACAATGAATTTCCCTCGTCTGAATTAAAGAGCCAATTGTCAGTTCATACAATGTTATTTAAAATGTCTCAGTGTGAAATCATTTCAAATTGTAGTACTGGATTTATTTGCTTGATTTATTTATTTTAAATAATTGACACAGACTTTTGAAGTAGATGTTTTCTCTTGTAATGCAACAGGCCATTAAAAGAGAGGCAAGGAGTAGACACCCTCACCCTGGGATACCTGGGTGAGGGTGTCTGATGCTGAGAGACGCAAAACACAGCAGAAGTCATTTCAGTCTAGATCCAGCTTCTTGAATTCAGGACAGGTCGTAACCTGTTCACAGCTTTCCTGACATCCTGATCCCTCCCTCATAGCAATAGTAACACAATCATTCTCCTATGTGTGTGTGTGTGTGTGTGTGTGTGTGTGTGTGTGTGTGTGTGTGTAGGTTTTTCTTTTTTTTGCTGGTCACACTGAACTTGCTTTGTTTCACACAGAAATTAAATGCAAATTCGAGTTCAAAGCTTTAATCGGTTACTTTAATCCTGACTTCCTCATAATTTCTTCCTTTCTTTTTCTTTCTACCGTAAAGAATCAAGTGGAAAAACTAAATTGTTTCCAAGAGCTTCACTTAGGTAAATCCCAAACGCAGCTTACAAAGTGGAGGGACACCCCACACAAATAAATCCTGCTTGTGGGCTCAACAGGGTGTCTGTGTTTCAGTCCTTCAGTAAAAGTCACCTGCACGTACGGACATGTTGAGCTAACATTGAAGGTAAACATTTTGAAGCTAAATTTGACAATGGAGGGGTGGATTGGTGATAAATAAATGTCACAATGTTTCTGTGCCTGTCTTGGTCTTTATTTGAACTTCACATGTCTTTGCAAAGGCATGTCTGCACATTGCCCTCCAAAAATAGCAGGTGGAGATAAGCAGGAGGGGAAGGTGTGAAGCAGAGGTTGGGGGGAGTATGGAGCACAACGCTGGAATCATGGAATTAATATATATTTGGCGCTTCCTATAACTACATTATTGACTTGCTTCTTCCATTTGAATTTTCTATTCAATTCAGTTCAGTTCAATTTATATATATATAGCACCACATCACAATAGTTGCCTCAAGGCACTTTATATTATAAGGTAAAGACCCCCAAATAATAAACAAAACAGAGAAAACCCCCAACAGTCATATGGAAAGTGCTTTGGTGTCATTGTGAAGGAAAAACCCCCTTTTAACAGGAAGAAACCTCCAGCAGACAGGTGGTATGTTTAATTATTATCTATGTTCCAAGAACAACAAAAACAAAAACTTTACAAGAAAACGTTTTCATGTAAACTTGGCCTTGGATCCAAAATGTTAATTTAATGATCTTCTAGGTACTTAATTATAAATTTCACTTTGATGTGCAGTGCTGGAAAATTCATCCTGGTTTTGTTTGGTCAGTCCTCAAAACTTTGGTCCGTCCCTTTGACCTTAAACGCATCCTTTCTTTTGATTTTTGTATTTTTTGTGTGTGTGTCTATCACAACATATTTGATGTAAATGTAGTTTCTAAGTTAATTAATTTGTATTAAAAATTTAAGTATTATATATTAAGAAGTATATATATTAAGAAATAGCTATTATTTCTTTGTATAGCAAACAATTCATATGCTAAAGACACAAATGTAAGGAGTCCCATTTTTAAAGGTAAAATCAAAATTAAAATGTCAGTTAACTGGTCAAAAATATTCATTAGTCTAATTAATAGTCATAAAAAATGAGGGTTTTTTTGTATGTTTTTGTTTTCTTTAGTTGTTTTTGTTCCCATATGTTTATGTTCGGTTTCCTTAACATTCCCACAGTAAAGTGGGAAGTTCCCACTTATGCATCTCCCTAAAAGAGAGCAAAACACACCATCTACTTTAACAGCCAGCTATTTTGAGAAAAGGAATCTGGCTCTCTGTGTGGGCGATGCAGAAACTATCAAAGCCTCAGCATGCAAGACAGATGCATGATATGTTTGGGTGCCAAATGACTCTTGTTATTTGTTTTGCTCTGTGGTTCGTGCCAGTGCTGTGGAATGACAATGAGGATTGTTTGAAGATGCCAGCCAGTTTGGACATTTTGGCTGAATTCTGAGCTTTATCCAAGTGCGTTTCATTTGTAGACAACAAATTTGGCTTGGCATTTGCATTTTGGCTATTTGACTTACAGTTCATGGGTATTTTGGCTATGGTTGGGAACTTTTGACCTCTTTTAGATGTGGGTTGATTCACAGAGTCAGGCCTGCAAACCTCCCAGCCACAGCATTATAAATTTACTTAAGCATTACTGTTGCTGGTTCTATCTCTAACCATAAGCAGAAAACACGATGAGGACAAATAGAGGACATGGTGAAAACTGAAGCTTTTCTTCTTTTTCTGTTCTTTCTATTTGACACAAGATACACCATCAAAAGCTCATTCCCCACAGTAACTACAACCAGACATTTTCCATCTATTTGACTTCTTTGGTGTCAAACTTCTGACAAATTTCACACTTCCTGTGAAGTTTTAAAGCTAGTAAACTGTCATATGTCACCCAGACAGTAAGTTCCACATAGACTTGCTGTAGATAATACAAAAAACCAGTGATGTCAGGTTAACACCCGATGGTTTGTGGGTCATTCCATTAAAGTAGACAATTTAAATGTTGGAATAAATAACACGGATAAATAAGTAACTCTAACTCTGAAAGATTACACATTATTACGGCATAATGTTGCATAGTTTCATTAAATATGCTTAAAAAAAATACTGCACTGGAGACCAAGTGAGACCTTTTCTCAGATTTAACTGATTTATATTTACTAACCTGTAAATGTGTTTAGTAAAGGCCTGATAGCTGTAAACATTATTACTGTGCAAAGTGAAACAAAAATACTTGAAGATAGCATAAATGACAATAAACTAATTAATGTGATCATAAATATATTTACGAATGGATGACTTATTGAGAGCAACATTGTACAAGTATTTGCTTTCTGTTTGAAAGCATTTCATGGTAATAATGTTACAAAGAGTAAAATTACTTGTGTTATTTTATTAATTAATTAATGGAAAATAAAAATCTTCAAAAGGGCTGTAATGATAGCAGCTTTGCATCTAATGTGTTTGTTTGCATTTGAATGTTATGTTTCATACACGAATAATTTTATTATGCACAGTCATGAGGAACAGAAAGTACACACATTTACTACAAAATACTATGCTGTGTTTGGTTTTGACCAAATGTGGTGCTAACCACACATCTCCACTTTGGTCTCGTCTATCCGAAGGACATTGTTCCAGAAGAGTTCAAGTTTGTTCAGATGCAATTTTGCAATCCTAGGCGGTACTGCCATGTTCTTTTTAGAGAAGAGGCTTTCTCTCAGCAGCCCTTCTAAACAAGCCTAGTGTATTTCTTTTTACCACCACTGCGAATGTGATGGTAAAAAGTGTATTTACCATAATGAAACCTGGTAACTTTAAACAACATAGTTCTGAGTAATCTGATGATGTTGGCCCTCTCTTCTATTTATAACATCACATCACTGTAGAATATACACAAAGTACACACTATGTATGTAATTTCCTGTTTTGTTTAAAACAGTTATGTATGTATAAGTGTATGTGTAAGTGCTGCCAGTAATATATGTGTCACAAGTTTTGGTCTTTACAGAGAACTTTGTCTTCTACTGTACCATGATGAAGCAAAAGGTTTTTTGTTTTTTTTTACTGTAACACAAATGGAATTTGTACCACAAGCACAAATGAACAGCTTCACTTTGAGTCTAATAGATAGTTAGTGGGTTTGGAGGCTGAGGTCTGACCCTCGGAAAGTGCTGCGTATGGAGTTAACATCATGTGAGAGGGCCTTCATCCAACCCAATGGTTGTGTAACAGCAGGTTTGGAGCCTTGGCAAGTCTCAATTTGGTGGGAATGGAAGTGGTTTCCTCCCAAAGAATGAGGGTGGATCCAGTCAAGTCCCTACAAATTGGATGCTCACTTTACTTCAAAACTTCACCCTGGGAACAGAAAAAACAAGCTAGATTCCACCCAGGAGGACATTTTTTTGCATCATCTAATAATATGAGCTTGAAACCATAATGCATGTCAGATGAAGAAATGATGATGCAGAATGTGAAAATCTGTTGTTTTCCGTGAAAATATACATGGGCCAGGGAGACTATCCCACAAAGTTGTTGCCTCTCCAAACTTCCTTTGCCAAAGTTTTGAGTTACAACGAAAGCACGTTTCTCTGGCCAAATCAGCCATCATGGCTTTCAACTCAAAATTTATGAACTGTCATTAGTTCCTTGAAATATTAAGGGTTGTGTTTACTTCCCACACTGTATTCCTCCTGTAATATTAATTAAAATTATATGAAACCTGCTGGTTTTCTTGTTGCCTGTTATACATTTTAAGCCCAAAGAAGTTAGCAGACCTTAAAAAAATGAAGGCAACCGATTCCCTTATGTTTTTTTTAAGTTGATGAACTTAAAAGTTGAAGCTTATCAGAACTCCAATATTTTGATTACAATTGAAATGTACTGTTTGGCTAAAAAAACATTTAATATTTAAATTAGAAGTCTTTAGTAACTAGAACTTAAAGTTTTCATTAATGTCTCCTATGTGAATAAGTTGACATAACTTAAAAGGAATGAGTTGCTTTTATAGTTTAGCAAAACTCTATATTTACTGTTCATTTTTGTAATCATTTTTAGTTAAATAAAAGTCAAAGATCTCGATGTTAAAAGTTCAAAAACATGTCTCACAAAAAGTTTTAAAAAATTAAGGTATTTCAATTGCATTGAGTACTGCTAAATTTAAAAGCTTAAGTTCAACAATTTTTTCTTGGCCTCCACCAATAACACACTGAACTGTTAATATTAGAGAAATACAAAAATAAATCATCAGTTTTAAACAGTTGAAAAATTTAGCAGTCAACTTTGAGTTTATTCTATGTGTAATTGGTGTCAGCTGTGTCTCCCAGCTGTTTCTTCTTTGCCCTGTTCACCTCTTGTATTTAGTGTCTGCGTCTTCCCCTGCTCGTCGTTGCAGCGTTAACATACACTATGTCTTTGTGCTGTGTCTTCTGTGTCTCTTGCCAACCCGTGTCCCTTCGTGTCCCGAGTATTTCCTAGCGTGAGTTTCTTAGTTTCTAGGTTCCTGTTCCCAGTTTAGGTTTTAGTTCTGCGTTTGAGGTTTTGGTTTGTTTTTGTAATGGTTATTTCTATGAAGAGTTTTCCAGCAATAAAGCTGCGCCCTAAATTTAACTCTCTGTTTCTGAGTCCTGCATTTGGGTCCTCCCTCCTGCCTGCCACACAGCAGACACCATGACAAACTGTTAGCTAATGGTACCACTGCTTTGTTTACATTTCACTAAAATGGCTTGGGGGAAAAAGAGAAAACTAAGGAAAATTAGAATACTTGCTGTGATGCAAACAATGCTGGTAACAGTCAACGGTGACTAATACAGAGCCACCACCTTTCTGGTTTTTCGAAGAGTCTTCAATCCTGCCCACTCACATTTCAAAATCTGCAGACAAGTGGGCAGACCTCCAAATTTGACAGGATATGACCTCACTACCTTTAGCTAAAAAACTTTTATGGAGACAAGGACATTTTACTTTTATTCCATTGTGAGCTGTTATATCAGACTAAAGACTAATATCTTTCAGGTTTGGGGTCACATTGACCCCAGGAGTCAAAACCTTCCAAAGATACCATATACAGCAATTTAAAGAAATTAGTAAAGTTATATTTTTAAGTAGCAAGTACTTTATTTGCAAAAAAGTAAAGTTGTTAAAAATAATAAGTTGAACTAACTCAAATGAAAGAAAATGTTAGATAAATTTAAGCTATTTGAGTTATTTTGTCAATTTTGTCCCCTTTTCATCAGTCTCTCTTTTCCATACAAACACTCGTAACGTGCCATCCCGATAACCCAGAAATCTGACAAGGATTATCATAGGATTATAGTATTACTAAAGGGTCATTTTTAACCCTTATCCAAACCGGGTAGTTTCTTCTTGTCATGCAGGAGTTGAACCCTAATCTCCTTGATCGAAGTCTCCCAACTTATCTGATTTTATGTGTCTTTAAACCTTGGCTCAAAACAAAATGAAGGATTTTATGGCAATATAATTTACAGAAAATTGGATTTGATTGTCACTTTAGCATTTAGTTTTAAAATTATGCTGTGCTTTTAGGCATGTGCATATCTGTAAACTCATTTTTTCAAATGGGATTTCACTCTGGACGTAGGTTGTAATCTGAGTTTGTTTCCCCCAAAATATGCAACGCCTAGTCCAAAAAATGCAAGAGGCCCCAGTTCGGGCCATATCGAGTCCAAAGAAAGCCTGATCCAACCTTTCTACTTTAGTAACAGCCCTCATAGTCAACATGTCACTTCACTGACATCGATTCAGTTGATTATGCAAGCTAATATTCCCATAATTAAATGTATACATTGCTGAATAAAGGGTCTCAGAACAGGAATAGTTACTCCGGTGAGGCACAGGAAGAGGGCTGTTTTGCTAAGGCCTAAAGCTGGAGCTGGTTTGCTCCAGTGACGCTTGGGATCAGCCCAACCCAGAGTGGGATCACAGCGCTCTCTGGTTCATAGCTGCAGGAACATCTGGTTCTGTTTAGGCACAGTGTTTATTCCATGCGCCGTTCCAGGGACTGTTTGTAATGCGTTCCTCTGTCGGTGCAGTCAATGAGGTCCCAAAGATGGGAATTCTGCTATGTGATAAAAAAAAGGTTGATGCTCCCCCCTCTTCTTAAGACCTGTCCCTGATCCTTGGTTGAAATGAGTTTAATCTTCCTTATCCTTAACCTTCGGATAAGATCGTGTCCTCTGCAATCTGCAGGAGTTTTCATTATTATCTTGTGGCTTTGTAAAGACAGGTGGTTTAGTTCTGTATTCAGTCAGAAAGTTTCCTCATAAAGCAACTGTTTAAAAGAAGGCTTTTGTTTCAGCAGAAGAAAATTGCACAGTTAAGAACCTGGAATAGAAAAGTGGAGGCCATGACACATGTTCATTTCCTTGGCCCATTTTGCACTGCTCACAAAAAATACTATTCAAAAACTCAGAGCTGTAAATTTTATTTTAAGTCAAGTGTTATGACTGAAAATTGGATACAGAAAAACCAGAATCATTTCCACTGCTGGTCCCATTCCCACTGCCATGCCATTATGATTTCCAGCGATACCTCTAGCTCTAGCCATATTGCTGCTTCGCTTTGCCTCCAGTTCCCTTCAACACTCCCACTCAACCAGTTTCCTGGTCCAGTTTATCACAGCTAGCACACTGATCTCCCTCACAATCACGAGGAAGTAAATGACATCAGCAGCCTTCAGATCACGCCTTTTGACCTGCAGGATCAGCAGGGACACAATGAATGCTTTTTGCCGTAAACATATCAGCAGGCGAGGATTGTTTACAGAACTCAGCGGCCTGCAGATTTGCCGGATTGGCTGATGATTTTGAACAATGCTTGAGTACACACTGAGCTGTGGTGATGGAAATATACCATTACTGGCAACATGTTCTGGCCACAAACTGGTATTGACATGTTATTGCTTTAAACTTGATAAGAGAAACGTGAATACTCTAATTAATTTAATGTTGGAAACGCTTCGTGTTGTTAGAGCAACATTAACCAAATTTTTACAGGAAATTGTTTGAGCTTAGGAGCCCTATATCTCTCTCTTTCTCACTCTTCCTCTTTCTATCAGGAGTGTGAAGCAGGTGCCGTGGGATTTCAGGTTTGTGAGTCCAGCCAACACACCTGTTCCTAATCAATTCATCACCTCTTTGGGATTTTAGAAGCAACCCTAACCTCCATTCTCCACCAAACTGCGGTTTGTCCCAAGGTTGCAATTTGGCTCAGTAAACATTTACTTGCTTTCCTTAAAATCTGTCTGATTCTGGTTGCGGTCCCATTCTCTCGTCCTTCTTTTGCTCGTTTTGGCTCGACCTTCTTGAAGATTCAAGCTTGCGATCCCCGCCTACTAACCCAGAAACCACCCACTCGCCTGCCTGCCCACTCTCCTCCACTTTTTGACCTTGCACATTCCTGGACTGTAAAACCCCATTTTTGCAGTGTGAAGATAACCCCAAGTAGGGAATCCTCTCTGCAAATTAAATCTCCTCATCATAGGTGTTCCTGCACCTGCAGAGAAACAAGCCTCCCCCCATGACCCAGAAAAAGATACAGTGTAAAAATTTATTACAGGTCTATTAAGTAAATAATTATTTATCTGTTGCACATTTTGGAAATAAGCAATAAGCATCGAACTGCACACCCTCTGCTACTTTCTGTAATGCAGTAACTGGGGTAAAATATGAAACACGGATGCAGATTTTCAAAAAGAAACAAACATCATTACCGTTGTAGTAAGAGCTTTACACTTATAGTATATTTTTCCAGATATCAAACGTTTTCATTAATACACAGACTACAAATATTTTTTTCTTAAACAAGTGTATCAGTTTGTTTGTGTGGGGAGCGAGGAGCTGGTTTCCAGGTGCTTTGAAGCTGTACTTGCTGACAGTGGAGGGAGTTCAGGGTTTGATCATTGAAGTATTAAATTGGTGGAGGGGGTGGATAAGCTACTCTGAAGGCACAGTTGGGGATCACACGGTGAAAGTAGGAGGCAACATCATGATTTCCCTCTGAGTTTACAGAAGAGAAACAACAACACAGGATTTACTGAATATTTAAACTGCACAGTATCTTCCTATTGACACCATATTTTTGTGAGTTTCCTCCAGTTTTAAGATATGCTTTGTACTTTTTTTGCAAACATAAACGTAAGTGTAGCAAAAAAAAAAAGGCTAAGACGTTTTTCTCTATTTTTAAAAGGGGCAAAAGAAAAAGATGCAAACATAACACATCCCTAAGTGCACGTCATAATCAATAATATCTCCAATAAGTGGTGAAAAAGTGAATGTAAACACAACGAACATGTTTAGTGACAAACTTGCTGCAGCTGCCGCTTGTTAACAATTAACCTGTTCCCAGTAAGACGGCCTTTTTTCTTCTGACTTATAAGGAAACAAGACTCTTTGAAAATCACAGTTTGTTTCACACCATTAACATGGGGGAGGGAAAAAGCCTTCTTTAAACCAGACATCCTGATTTAGAGAACAGGTATGTTTCACAGCGAGGCGCACGCAAGGTGGGTGGTGGTGCTCCCACGGGTTACTGTTCTCCATAATTAGCCCATTACTGGATGACAGAGAAACAGGCCGACCTGCAGGAGACTAATAGCCCACAAAATCCCCTTTGTTAATTTCTGTATCCCACCAGCAACCATCCTGCCAGATACTGTAAAGCACATTTACGATGGAGGGAAAAACTGTTTAAAAAAAAAAAAACCCTCAAAAAACAACACAGTTAAAAACAAATAAACCGTTACCATGTTGTAATTACGTGCTGTCACACATTTATACAGCAGTCTGTACTACACCACTGAAGTGTGACTATCAGCTGGCAAGCACAAACACCTCCCAAGCAGGTAAACATCCTTATGTAGGTGAACTTCATCATACTGCTTAATCATAACTTCCAGAACAATCCGGATATTACACAGAAATGACTGAAGCAAGAAAGGGTTGTTCATCGTGTCTTGTCCTGTCGATGTAAGTCAGAGTAAGGACATTCAATGCTGCGTAATGGAGGTAAAAAATATATGAGGAACCAATCAAAAGTCAGGATACCCAGCTTGATAATAAACACCTGACGAGCCTACGGGTCTGACTCAGCTCCAGGATGCTGTTTAATCACGTACGAGGAATGTACCCTCAGGTGTGTTTTTCTATTTTGAAACAGGAACTTTCCTGCTGCGATTTGCTTCATCATAACTCAGTCTTTACTCTTGATTTGTTTTTAATGGCAACATTGAGGAGCTATAGTTTGAAAAATCTCAAAGGTTCTCTGTAGCTGAGCAAAATTTGGTGTGGTCTTCTTAGGTGAAGGGTTCTGGATTCTTCCAAATGTAGAGAGAGATCTCTAACTTCTGCTGCATATCCAGTCATTCGTTACTGGACGCAGGCCTTGAATAGGGTAGAAACTGCTCAGTTTACAAAAGAGATACAAAGGTAACCCCTAGTAGGCGTCAAAGTGGGAAAGAGTCAATATCTAGCCTTCATTTCAAAGTGAATACATAAACTAAAAAGTACAAACAGTTTGGGGATGGAGGATGTGGAACATTGAAGCTAATCTGCAGGATGATGCTACGTCGTGATAGATTTAAAACCATAAGCCAGCTGAGGTTGAGATCCAGTGTATTATGGATGTTGTATAGACAGAGAGACAAGCAACTGCTGTGTTGGCTGATCCTCCAGCTCAGCAGGAGTCACACAGCACTCATTTCATTCACTTTGAGACTCATAATTCTTCACTTCGCTCATTGCATCAGACTAGCAGCCAGGAAACTTCCACTCATGAGTTTTTTTAATCACACTCTGCTGCCACTTATCTCGTCTTCAAAAGCCTGTCGTTCATTTGCATGAATCACCAAACGTCTTAGATCAAGTCGATCAGTGTAAAGGTCATTCAGATGAGACGCTAACGTTCTTTCAAAACAGGCCTTTTGGGAAATTTACAAACACGAGGTGAAATGAGGGTAAAATCCCGAGCAATAGCATGGAGAATGAAGTCCAGTCAAAGCCGGATTGATTTCCAAGGCTCTTTAAACAAACATCAAAAAGTGTTTGACAAAGAACAAAGGCAGTGCGTGAAGATCAAAACCGGTGATAAAACCACAAGACAGGGCAGGCACATCACGAAGTCTCAAGCATGAAGAGCCAGACTGTGTGTGTGTGTGTGTGTGTGTCTAAATGAATAAAAAGCCAATCGTTTCCAATCATTAGCTTCAGTTTTCTAACAACAGAGGCACCCAGTGAAGGAAATGAAGATTAAACAGGGAGTTCTATTTGTGGGGGTAATGACAGGTGAAATTACCGATGCCAACACGATCCTATGATTAAACCATCTGGACCAAAGTAAAGTGAACTCTCTGTGTGTATGTAGCGTTTGTGTCCCCCTCCTATTTTATTTTTCCAAAGGCTAAAGAGGCTCCTCCATGCTGACCATGAATAATTAAAAAAGCCTAATTTTATCAGTAGGTGGCATTTACTGAACACAATTATCTGCATACCTTGAACCGTATGAAATGAATTAAACTAAACAGCAAGATAGATGGTTTCATTTAATAGCTTCTGAAAAACATCATCGTCAGCAGCATGATTGTGTAAGAAAAGTGCAACTCTCAAATCTCTCAAACTAAGCTGTCGAAGCAGTCTAAAATAACTTCTAATCTTATAGTAAGTGCAGTGACTGGCTGCTGTGGACAGTTGTCAATAGATGTGTGTATTTGCGGTTGTCATAATAGTAGAAAAGTCTCTAGTATCTCTAATAGAAACACTGATTATCCTCAAGTCGCACACATAAATCCTTCACATTTCCAGCCAAGAACTCATTTATGGGCACAGACCTAAAAGTGTAGAGTGTGCCACATGCCTAATGAATAATTCTGATTAAAGACTTAAAAATCAACACAGTGTAGCTGCCTCTTAGCAGTTGGGTGCAAAATATAGCTGTTTATTTTATTTCCTAAATCTGGAGGTTATAGTTTTTAGGACACATTACTCAAGCAGAACCCCTTTTTTCCCCTCAGAACTGCTGTATTTCTTCATGACATAAAGTCAACCGGTTGTTGAAAATATTCTTTGGCGATTCTCGTCCACATTGACATGATAGTATCACATAATTTCTGCATGTTTGAAAATTACAGACCCTTGATGAAAATTCCCCTTTTCGCAACATGGTGTGCTGTCCTGCTGGAAGTAGCCATCAGAAGATGGAAAACTGTAGTCATAAAGGGATAGCCATGGTCAGCAACAACACTGTGGCATTAAAATGATGCTCAGCTGTTACTAAAGTGCCTGATGTCTACCAAGAAAATCCTCCACAAATTTACAGCACCACCAGCCAACCTGAGCCTGATACAAATGAGGATGGATTCATGCTTTCATGTTGTTCACATCAAATTTTGATCCTATCATACGACTGTCCCAGGAGAAACTGAGACTTTTCGAGGATTTTTCAGGCCTCTGTTATCCAGTTTATCTCCAACCTGCACTTCACTGACAGCAGGGCCAACCAGTGAGGTCTTCTGCTCCAGATGTGATGTGTTGTGCATTCAGAGACGCTATTCTGCATACCTTGGTTTAAATTAGTGGCTCCTTGACTTCATATCAGCTCCAATAGTCTGGTCATTCTCCTCTGACCTCTGACATAAACAAGCAATTTTCACCCAGAGAGTGGCTGCTCAGGTATCCTTTGTCCAATAATTCTTCGTGAACCCTAGGTATGTTTGTGCAGGAAAACTCCAGCAGATCAGTGATTTCGGAAATACTTAGACCAGCCCATGTGATACAAACAACAATGGCACATTGACTTTAACCACTTTTCTTCCCCATTCATTCAGTTTGACTGAATGCATTGAATTGGCATTATGTGTTATATTAGATTGTGTTAATGAAGAATTAAAGCCCTGATAAAGGTACCCCTAATAAACTGGCAGGTGAGTTTATCACATTTGGTGCACTAGTGACTGCAGTAGAATTACAATGTCTACAGTAAATATGTCACCCATCGTAATATTGAGGCTGATTTATATGTCTTTAGCAAGATGGAGAAAGTCTAAAGATAGAAATGTTATTATGTCATTTGGCTGCTCTGTCACTTCTGGTGACACACATTCAATCCTGTATCTCACATTCCCGTGAGCAGTAGCAATCTCCCTGACACAAGTCAATATGCTGTTTTAATTGTAGTTATGACTCACTTAATTTTACCTTATCTAACTGATGTGTAAGCTCACTGCTAGCAAAATCTAATTATCTTGCTTTTCCATTTGGTGCAGGGTTATTGCTGCCACATAATGGATTTGATTAATACACGGTATCTCATTAAGCGAGAACAGGAAAGCAGAAATAAATCACTTGTCACAACAACACCACAAATCGAGGCATTCTAAACTAAAGTGTTCCTTTAGATATCAGGGAGGTCAGAACCAGTCGACTGCCATCACGCAGGGAGCAAGTCAATTCAACAGACCGCTGTGGCAGCCTGAATCTTCCCAGTTCTATTTGAACCAGTCAAGCCAACTAATGAGCAGAGTGAGAGTTTACACACATGATTGTATGGTTAGGCGCAAAAGTGTGGAGTGTTGTCCAGTCGCATGAGGTCAGAAACACTGAAACAATACTGATTTAGTACCAACAAAATGGGATTGTTTGGATCCTGAGATCCCCGTCCCATTACAAAATGAAACAACCATTTGGAGAACAGCCTGAGGTTACCTGCTTGCCAAAGGTTGGCACACCCTTCTAGTCCTAACATTCCTATCTGGCTTACATAAAGATAAACTATTTTTATTGCAGAATTGTTTTGTAGTATATAGTTAATTTAGTTTTAACGTAACACAAAATCTTCCTTCACAATGAAAAACGTTTGGGGGGCTCAGAAGACCTGCACATCCCAACTGCACAACAAACATTATTTGAGCTCGAATAACAGCCCACTTGAGCAAGTGAAACTCTACCTGAAGGGTAAAACAGGCTTAAAATGATGTGAAACACATGATCAAAGCTGAGCTACTTTGGCCACACTTGTCTTTTATTGCCTGAGTCAATCTTAAGATTACTGTCTGCTTTGAAGGCGGGGCAGGCAGCCACAGGGCAGGAGCTGTTAACTCTGACTCTCTCTGCAGTTTGCCTGAAATATAACAGGCAGACTGGCAAATTTCAAGGGACACAGAGACAAAAACAGAAGAAGACGCAGAGGGATGGCAGCTCATAGTGAGGTCTTTGGTCTGTCACAATAGCTCCACAGATCACATTTTACCTCCCAGCATCTTGAGCTTGGGTATGGCCACTACAGAGAGCCAATCAAAAGCCACGGGGATGCTGGGACGTCTCACTCATCCCAGTGGGAGATGATGTCATCAGATGGTGATGTAATTGATGGGCAGCATGTAAACGTTTACAGCCACACCACTCTCTGATGTCACATATAACCCTGTGCTCTCTCAGTTTCAGACCTCCCTACAATTACTGACAGTAACAAACCACCAACCTCACTCAGTGTCGAGTAGATGCACATTACTATCATCTTACCAGTGGTTAGACAATAGAAATATAACAAGATGAGTTTTGAAATCTTAAACTCTGTGCTGAAGCACCTTGAGGTTACTGGTTGTAGTGATGTGGTGCTATATAAATAAAATCTAATTAACTGTATGCACAAATATAGCTATTTTGAGTGTCAGGTCTCTGACTGTCTGTGACTTTGAACTTGGTATGGATGTTGGTGCCAGACAAGCTGCTCATCAGAATGATTTGCTGGTTGCTGCTTTATTGTACAGCTAAAATATTGTGTCCCTTACATCAGACAGGAGAAGAAAAAAGCACAGACCTTTAAACCTTTAACAGTGAACGCACAGCAGGACCAATGTTCCTCTCTCACACAGCCCCCCAGAGCTTTAAAACTTTTCATCCTGGCTTCTATTTTTAGTCTCTCCCTTGTCAGTGCCAAGCTTTTTTAGAAGGATGCATAAGATGCAAACATTGAGCCTTTGTACGGGTTCATGCTGCTCTTCTCTCTGGAAAACAGGACAGTACAGTCACGCACTATGTCGTCAACGTCTCAGCTTTAAATCAATGTCGATAGAGCACATGCACACAATGTTTCCCTTACACGTGAACTGAAAGAAAAAGAAGTCAGCTTGACACAGTCATCGCAAACATCACATTTGTTATGTTTCTCATAAAAAGGTTCTGACGTGATATATCTGTTAAGTTCAGATTTGCATTGTCTGACCTCACAACAACCGACTAATCGCTGGGTGAAAACATTAGCAAAGATTTAGATCTTATTTGTTCAGTAAGAGAGAACTGAAGTACATGTCTCAGTATATTAAGACCCAGTGTTGAAGATAAATGCTGTCAGTCAGTAAGCTTTTTGACTTACAGTCTGGGAGGCATGGGGCTTTGATCATTATCATTGTTGCCTCACATCAAAGCAGGTCCAGGGTTAGAATCCCCAGGGTGGGTCGCGGTCCTTCTATGTGCAGTTTGCATGCCCAGGTACTTTTGACTTCTTCTCATTGATGATCCTAAAAAAAGCAGTCTGTCTCTTTGTGTCGGCCCTGTTATCAACTGCAGACTTGACCAGTGTGTATCCACTCAGACCCTGAAGTGGATTGATGTGGAAGTGCTTAAGAAATTGGATGGATGGAATTATAGCTATTGGTTACTCGTGTTTGTAAAAAAATCCAAAACCAACAACTTCACACATAGTCAGGTAACAAATGCCAAAGCTCACAAACTATAACCATTTAAAAACTGCAGCAGTCCCTCATTTTACTATTGCAGAATAAGTTACCGTACCGTATTTCAGTTATGACTGAGGTACAGGTCTCTAGTTTAATGAGGCTAATAGAGATTAATATGAGATTGTTGATTATTCACTGACCAAATATAAAAACACTATAGCCTCAAATATATTAGACATGTTGTTTTTAAAGATCAGGGGATTTCTCCTGTCAACCCTTCAAAATAAGCCATTCTAGATCAGTCTTTTTTTGTCTTTTTAAATTGTGCCGTCTTTACAAGTTTAAAAAAAACTTGCTATGTGAGGCCTATTGAGTCCAGGGTGTAGCTCTTGGGTTTTTTGGTCCAACCATGGTCCAAAAAAAAAAAAAAAAGGTTCTTTTTGGAGGTGGTCACACTTGCTGACAATTTGATTAGCAGTACCTGGCTACTACTTACCACTTTAAATCCCACGGAAGCAATGAATGTGTACTTAAGTTTTCACAGGACTGCATCAAGTCCCGTGAACACATGACATGACCCGCAGCCAGTGCTAGCTCTGGATGTAGTTAGAGATCACAGCAAATAACAATGATTTATCTTTTACAATAAGGGAAACTGTTTTATCTTCTTTGCTAATGAGGGTTAATGAGATACTAAAATAAACCAGTGTAAATGAAATAATATGCCAGTGATTCATTCAGCAGGAAGACTATCCCAGATTTAAATCTTGTTAGGAAATGTGAAAAGTTCAAACTTAGAATAGGACACAATAGTCTCATTAAAGACATGCCAAGATTAAATAATTTCTCTTTTAGTAAAGACTTTAACGTGTTGGTACTATATAATATTGAAATGTGAAGCATGAATCTAGTATCTCTAGGATAGATGCTTAAAAGCATAAATATTTCCGTTTTAGGTGTCGTATAAGCACGTATGGTGGTATTAACATTAGGACTTAAGAGTTTTCTCTTGTCAGTTCTGCTGATTCATTGTTAATCCCTCAAAACATCACACACCCACCACCTTCCAGTAAATTTAATCCGATGTCCTCCTCGTTCCCCTCCAGTCTCTGGCACGGCAGCTATCTCTGCTTGCAGAGACACAACACGCAGAGCGACAAACACGCGGGAGGACATTGAGTTCCATACTGTGTGTTTCTGACAAGGGAATGGTGGGGAAGGTTTCTCAGCCTTGAGAACATGCGTCAACAAGATTTAGACTCCTTCGTGCCGACACTCAGAATATCATATCTTCCATTTATTCCGGCAACAAAAATGATAGCGTGTAGGAATTCACAGTCAAACAACACCTGTGGTTTTGAACCTCCGCTGTGTTTGAACTCATGGGTTTTGCCTGCTTTAGTTTTGACTGGCAAGCAGAGTTCAGAGAAGTAAAAGTCCAATTTTAGATTCTAGACTTTGGACTGGTTGAGGTGGCCGAAACCCAAACATGCTTCGAGCAAGGGCAAATATTTGCTCTCACCCCTTCTCGTTTCTCTGCACAACTCAGTAATTACTTTATGTCGCCTTTGTCCTCTATTTTATCCTGTTTTGTCTTGTATCAGATGTGTTTTAGTTTACAGGAAACAGCATCTGACTCAGATTTAGACTCAGCACAGATAATAAATGCAGTGTCGCTCAAGGATATCGTACCCTTTGTATCTCATTATCTCCTGTCTTTGTGACCCTTCTGTCTCGGTTCAGGCACAAATGAGTTATGATACGAAGGGAACATGAAAGGATTTTGTGCTTCTCATAACAGAACAGACATAAGCAAAGATTTAAACGGGAACTTAATGTGTCATATCTGATCTGATGGTTGATGTTTGATGTGAACAGAAAAACATGCAGTTTGCTCTTTATTTCTTAATCTCTGATCTGACCATATCCACACTTGATTCAGACGACTTAACTCTATTCTTTAACCAGTGAAAGATGAAGGAAGCTCTTTTAAAAAACAAAAAAAGGGTGAAAAACAACATCCGATAAAGAGGCAAATTTTAAATTCAGGATTTGAGATGAAGTGCCATTAGTTGCCAACCATCCTTTTGAGAATGTTTTTGTTGCAGTGAAAGGGAAGTGAGCTGCAGATACAGAGTTCAACATATGCTCACTGCTGTTCACAGCCTTAACTTGCATATGCTGATATTTACTCTGTGAGATGATAGATTAACAGTCGGGTGCAGATAGCAAAGTTAACTGTGGAGATGAGAGATAACAAACAGACACATTCCATGCAGTGGAGGTGGGGACGGGATTTGTTGTTTAGTTGCTCCCAAGCCTCCGGCCTCTCGTGGCCTCTTCCGTGACCCTTGCGGCTGGGAAGTACCAGTGATTGCAATCAGTACTAATCCCAACAACAGATATTCTCATCCCTGCTGTGAAAATCCAGCGTAAAACTGGTTCGAGATGTTGGACAAGGTTAGCCCAGGTGATTTATGACTCAGGAACTACCAGTGACCTGTGGTGGGACAGACAATAACCCACTGATTGAGAGCTGCTGTTGAGCTTTCACCAAAAGGTAAACATCTTAATTCATGTTAATGGACTGCGGATGTGTTTCTCGGTTTAGGAAGTAACAATAAACCTAGGCTTTCAGGGTTGGGTAATGATGGCTATTCACCTGGGGGAAGAAGTGTTCTCAAGGTGTCCTGTGTGTGTGCAGACAACATCAGTCACAAGGCAACTGCTAGCTCAGGAGCTTTTCACTGACACATTTTAACCTTGACTTCCAGACAACACACTATATTAAAATACTGGAGTTATTAATAGCATAGACGGTGAACTCTCACACTTCAGCTGGGTGCTATTCATGATAAAATGTTCAGCACATATTTACAGTAAATGCTGGAAGCAGATTCTCACTGAAATCTAACTATTTATGGTAAAACTGATTATAAATTTGGCCCATTCTTCTCTCCAACCTTGCTCAAAGGCACAAATACCAGCTGTGACTGGCCAGAATCAAGTTAAAGTGAAGCCATGATCTTTGGTAAACCATCACTGCCAGAAAGAGAAAATCAATAATTCTTTATTACTGTTATAAAAAGCCATTAGCCATTTTCTTAATAGTCTCTTATGTAAGCATCTGTTGTGATCTGTTATTGGTCAGAAAGGCTATGCATGGTCAAAGCACAGATAGATTTTGCATCATCCAAAAGCATCCAATACTTTTAATGAATAATGCAAAACATGTCAACATCAGTAGTCTTTATGGTGGTAAGTGCTAAATGTGGTTCCAGTCAGTGTTTGATTGTGCTACAGAGGGATATTCACCATGTAAAGTGACACCTGCGGTGACTGAATTACAAGGACAAAGCAAATGGTTCAAAGGTCGCCAATTCCTGTCGCATTCCTGTCTGATATAAGACTCTAGCTGCCCTGAAAAAGACATTATCTGGACCAGAGCATATGTTGCTCTTATATCTTTCAGCACTGATGCCTTTACAGATGTGCAAGGTGCCAATTCCATAGATACTAATGCACCCATATACCACCAGAGATGCAGGTTTATGAACTGAGCACTGATAAGAAGATCATTGGAAGCGATTTCCATGCTTTCTAAAATGAAATTACATTCCTGTTTTAAACAGTTTTCCACTTTGACCCAGAAAGGACAGCAGCATTACTGGATCATGTTCACATATAACTTATTCTTTGCGCAACAGAACTTTAACCTGTATTTGTGGATGATACAGTGAACTGTAGTCAGAGACAATTAATTATAGGAGGGTTCCTGAGTTCACACAGTAATTTCCATGGCAGAATTATGCCTGTTTCTAATGCAGTGACGCCTGCATGCCACACAAGCATCCAATATTGACTTTCAGCCTTGTTTGCGCACAGAGATTTCTGTAGATTCAATCTTTTGATAATATAATGTACTTTAGATGAAGAGTATTTAAAGTATTTTTATGCTGAGGAACATTATTGAGTGCAGTTTTTTAAAATCTTGGTGAACCGCTGCTCTTTTTTTACTTCTGTGAAACTCTGCCTGTCTAAGATGTTCTTTTTATACCCAAGGCAAATGCTTGTTTTCATCCATGGAAAAATATTACAGACATTCCTCTATGGCAGTAAAGGCACCTCCAGAAATGATGCTCCTTAAATGAAATGTGGTGCCTGTAATACTCATAATAATAGTTCTGAACAGACAAGTAATGCAGCAGAGCTGATAAAGCGCCAGCTGGCTGTGTGAATGGGGACATGGCCAGGTATGACAGCTGGTGCTCAGATCTGGCCCGTACTGATCGCACTAGCGTGACCCCATGTTGCTACATTAGCCACGTGGATGCCATACCAAAACAAAACAACAACCCACTGTGACGACACACACAGACACATACTGTATACTGTGGCTCATGTTTCCACAGAGCATCCCTGCACATTCATATGATCCTCAGTGAGAAAAATACATTAAATTTTATAAAAGTAACAATAATAAACTGTTGCTGAAAATCATGCTCAGTTCAATTTAAAACTTCAGTTTATGAATTTAAAGCAAAAAGCGCAACAATTCTGCCCTCAGAGGTTTTTGTAACAATATATTGTCTGTTTTGTCCTGTTAAATTCTGCTGTCTAATACAAATATAGACAAGATGTCAGCTCCTGATATGGGCGGCGTCATGTTCGAGCATTTCAGAAAGAGAAATGAAAAAAAAAAAAAACAACAACAACAAAAAAACAGCTCACTGCTCATGGACAAGAGGCTAGTCAGAGAGCTGTGTGTTTTATTTTATTACCAGTTACCAATGCCATACATTTATCTACAGCCTTTTCTCCTTCCCAGACTTATTTTACATGTTACAAATTGGATCAATACAAACATTGTTTGTGTGTTATCACTGATAAAACTCTCTATAACATAAGGCTTCTTAGACTGGTGCTTTATTCATTCCTGTTCCACTAATGCCAACATTATGTTATAGTCGGCATGTGCATTGCATATAGTATTGCAGTTTGGGATTACAAGAGCACACTGAAAGAAAGCAGTGTTGTGTTACCATTGTGCATTCTTTTCACTGTACCATCTGGTGACCTCACTCTTCCACCCCCATCTACAGCTCTCTTTCTCTCACTTTGTTTCTTTGTTTATATGTTTTCCTCTGTCACTTTCTCTCCTGCTCTCTGAGCCGCAGCATTCAACGTCCAGTGAAAAGTGCATTGTGAGACGAGCCAGTGACTGTGAGCAATGTGAGAGTGACTTGAACCTTTTTTAGCGGGACATGCTTGTTGCTTTTGTTTCAACAATACAGCGGCGATTGTCTTGCTCGATGCTGGAGAATCACATTTTGAGAACAAACAGAGACAAGTCTTGGATGATTAGTGAGATTTACTATCAAAACCTGCACCACGAGACAGCATAATAAACTTTTTATTTCAGCTTGCAGTGCCACTACTGATGCCACAGGGTTCTCAGACAGTATCTGAAGACGACCTTGGCACAATAATTCAGATCAATGACCTCTATTTTCTATGTGGCTGCAGGAAACTCAGCATGTTTCTTCAGAATTGCTCTTGGACTAACTTTATACTGCACCAGGGCTTTGGGATTACCACCCATCTTTTCTTCCAGTTTTGCAGGATGAGGAAGTTCGTTCTTAAAACTTTCAGTAATCTGTTTCATTATTGCACTTCGGTAAAATTACAGCACACCAGAGCATCTCGAAGCCTTCCTCTCCCCATAACACTTAAGTTATCTTCCATGCAGATACCCCACCCTATTTCCCTGAGATTTCCCCGGGGAGTGAGAATATTGAGTCCATAGCATCGTGTAACTGACCAGCCATCTGCCTTACTGCCTGAGAATGCATTCAAAGGACACTACAAAAGAGCAGCAATACTTGAAACAGAGATGTTTGTACTCCTCTTCTTTCCTCTTCTGATGCTGCTTAATACATTTGGTATGCACCCTTGCATAACAGATGAGCAAATGACCACAATTAGAGAACATCTGCTGAGCTCTGAATGCATGCTCAGCTTCTTAGAGTCCAGGCTGTTGTATTTAACAGAACAAGTACAAGCATTCTTTTGAAGGCAGAGACGGGGAAAAGATAACAAAAAGCCGATAGAGTTCAGCTCAAACGTAAATATCTGCTCAGCGAGAAGGCAAAATAAGGTTTCTGTTAAATGTTGGTAATGGATGGTTGGCAACATCAAAGCACTACTCAAATAAATGACAGATTATGATTTCTGACGATAAATTCCCCAACCTGTTTCTCATAATAACTGCACTGACAATGGTAACTTACCAAACATGTGTGTGAAATCCCCTATTTGCTTGTTTTCATCTATTTACATTGATATCTCAGGCAACAGTGCCCTCCCACCTTTGATTCTACAGGCTGTTTGTCCCTGTCCTGTTTCACTATAGCATCATTTCTGAGTGCAAAGCTGCACCCAGAAGAATAGCTTTGCAGAGCGCAGACTTACAGTGCATGCTGCAGAACTACTTTAGGTCCCCAGGGCACATTTCACAAAATGTGCAGCAAACAAGTTGCAACTTGTAACTTGTGACATGTCATTGTTTACTCTCGGGGTAATTTTGACACTATTATCTTATAAAAAGAACCATGCTGCTCTCCACAAGTATAAGATGGAAGTTAAATAAAGTGATCCCAGGTGTATTGTTTTTTTCTACATGACTCTCTGGTCCAAAATATTTTAAGAAAGTAAAAGCAATAAGAGCAGAGGATGGTATAACATATTAATGTCCTTAAGAAATAAAATTCATGCAGTCCAGTAATGACTGCATGCTCAAGTCATTTAGTTTTAGCTATCTAGACGGTGAAACCAGTCTGTGCATGCTCATCCGTAAGCTCTTTTGGAAAGTATGGAACATTTATAAGCTGATGATCCAGAGCATTCTTGCAGGGGTTATTTTTGTGTCCCTTCTTGTGCACCAAATAAATTCCAAATCACCACTGCAGATTATCACTCCACAGGAGAATATTATAATGTCTTTCTTTTTACCTTGCTTTGAGTATACAGAGTGGCTATGTGCGTCATATTAAGCCAAAGGAAGAGCTGATGGCAAGGACTCTCCACTGAGACTAAAGTCTGGTGGGGGAGCTGTTCATCTTCCCCTGGGGAGATAGAAAAGCAGAAAGAGTTATGTCAATTAGCCAGATACTGCCTCAACAAAAAGCTCCCCCTCCTTTGCACCTCCAGTCTGGCCAGACCCAGCTAATCAAATCAAGACAGGGAGACAAAGGCTGGAAGCACTCTGCGGTTTAAGAAGGAGGCAGACGGGGTGGAAATAAGCTGTGGAATATGTCAGGTATGTCACATTTGGAGTGGCATTTGTTCCACTGGTTTTGCATTTAGTGGGAAAATGGGAGAGGGCTGTGCAAAGTACTTGCACAACAAGAATTAATGATGTTGCAGAGGTGTCACCACCAACTTCTGAACTTATCTTCAAACACGACAGTAACCTGATCAGCGTTTCATCCTGGATTTGGGATTTGTGGCTTTTCCTCCTTTTCTTTTTTGAAGATAATGGCCTGTGGGTCGCTTTGTTGTTCACAGGTCCCTTTCTGATGTCACTTCAAAGCTAAGCTCTGCGCAGTCTGGACTAGATGGGGGTTTTAGCCTGGCTTGACCAGGCACACTTCCAAGCCCCTTTTCATGTTTGACACTCGTCTTTTTTCTCCCCTGACAAGCAATTGCAGCAGAGTGGGAGCCCCCACACACTAATTACAGGTCAGCATGTCACCTAAAAGGGGCTCTCCCTAATTTTTTGTTGTCTTTTAAGCAACCACTGCCTGACATCACAAAGGTGGAGCTGGGTTCCCCAAGCACACCCTTTGGTGAGGATGCAGTACACAAGTAACTGGAATGAATAAACATGAATATGAAGCATATGTAGTTATTAAGTTATTACAATCATTCTTAGGGCTGGCTAACCTTTACTCTCATTATATGCATTTTGCCCAGGTTTAAAAATCAGTAAAATTAGCGTATATTATTCTTTATTTATTCTAAGCAATTTATGCTGTGCAATTTGTTTTCTTAACTGATAAAACTGACTTGCTATGTGCTAACATCCACATTTACAGTTCAAAATTAAGTGCGTTGAGCTCAAAGTCACCTTATGATAATTTTATGACCTATAATATCACATGATTGGACGTTTTATAAAATAGGTTTTTGTATCCTTCCTTTATCCGTGTGGAAAATACTGCCCGTTACTGCATGTTCAATAACAGTGCAAGAGGAGAAGAAGACCAAAACAGCTGGTGATCCTGAAATAAAACAAAGTGCCCTACATCTCAAACTTTTTGAGCTAGGCTTTTAATACATACGAACGACTATTTTATCGCGATCTCCCTGCTGCGACTTCCAAATTTAATGCGGCAGAGTTGAGTCTTACACTGGGAGGAATGGAATGAGAGGCGGCCGTGGAAGATACCAAATCAGACCTCTATTAGGGGGGATGCACTATAAGCTCCACGGCAATTCTCCATATTAACAGGCATAAACTGTCCCCGGGCACATTACTGAGTATACTTTTGGGATATTGACATATGTTGCCAATAGTCGTTTGGCTTTATTTTGTTGGGTCATGTAAACAGAAAACCCACATCTGCATCCCGGTTCCCTCTTCTCACTCGTCCCTTCACCGCACATGTATTCCTATGTGGAGCTCCAGCTCGGACAGTGTGGCTCCAGCCGAAGGCGGCCGAACGACTACTCTTCCTAAAAACTTACTGAAGTCTTTCTAAACTGTGGATTTCTTTTTCTTTTTTTCTTTTCGGAAAAAAAAACTCCTTTTGGATTAACCACTTCAAAGGGGAATAACTTGTTTTGTCATTAAAGGTGAGTTTTACATCGCCGGCCAAATGCTTTGAATACCTTTAGCCGTTTTTATGACTTAACGCGGGGGGATTACTAACGGTTAGGACTTTAGCTAGCGGGGCTGTGGCGTCTTTTCTCCGGGTCAAGATGTTCAAATTCGTTGCCGCAAAGTCTGGGCAGATTAGTTGCGTTGCTTCATCAACTGGGATGCTGCCAGGATATTTGACTGGGAATGTTGCCCTGAAATATGAGTATCGTGGACTTAGTCGCTGCTATTTACCTTTACTTACACGACGTGAAGACAGCTTGTTCAGGGTACATAACGAGTTATTTTATTTGCACGTCTTCACCCATCTTCTGTCATCATTACCAGAAACCTGGTCCCATCATTAAGAAGCGGATATCTCGTTTTGGGGGTTGTGTTTTTATCCAGTCCAGTTTAACAGTAAAATGACTAACATCCAGGATTTATTATTGTTGTGTAAATACCGCACACGTGTGGCTGTGGGGACGTAAATGGCAAAAAGTATGCGTGTCCTATTGCAGTCCTATCCCGGTTCTTTGTTGCTTCAAATCCCCCTTTTGTTTTCTTTTAAGCAAATTGCAAAGTTGTTGTCTTAGCGCACAGGAATGCCAGCAATTTCCCCCTCTGTTTAATATTAGACCAAAGGGCAATCAAGACACAAAGGAGAATGGGAATCTATGGATTCTGTTTATGGAAAGGTGTTGCTTATTTAAAGCTAAAAATGTTGCATGGGTCCTTGGTTTATTGTCCATTTTCTGATTTAAATGACCTCATTTCAGAAGAAGCCAAAGCAGAAACGACGCTTTCTCAGCTGGACTGATGTTAACTAATTTGTCATTCGTTTTCTTTGCCAAGCTCTAATAGGGACATTAATGCAATGTAATAAACATTCTTGCACAATGCATAAACATTGCACAGTGATGATTACTGCACTTGTCACGCTGGCTGCCTCTGAAGACACCAGCATAGTCAGGCAAGGGGGATCCCCCTGATAACGTTAGGAAATCTCTCCACTACATATGGCAGCTTATTCAGATACTTTGCTTGGACCATTCCCCAAATACAACCTGCTATCCAGGTCTCTGGTCCAGCTGTAAGGGAGAACGGAAGAAAAACAAGCCATGTTTTTTGATATGGTGACACTATCTTGGCTCAGTGGTGTATAGTGTATATAGAGCAAAGTGAATGGGAGAGGGGGATAGTGCAGGTGCTGTCTGCACGGGAAGAGCAGTGCTGGTGTTAGAAACAAAAAGGAAATGACTGAACAAAGGTGGTTGGTTGGTGTGTGTGGGTGACTCATTCATGCAAGTCTGTAGGAATGTGTGACGGGATGGTCAATAATTTCACAAGGCAATCCCCCCTCTCTAACTGCACTAAAACTTTGTGAGTGTAATGTTTTCTGTTATGTTTTTTGAGCTTCTTCTAAAACTTTTACCCTTAGCTTTACCTTTCTGTTAAAAAACCATAAACAGCACTTGACATTACTTCACTGAATGTTTTACTGATTGTTTTTCTGAAGCTTTCAATGATCTCTGCAGTTTTACACTAAGCATCAGAAGCTCAACTGAATCCTTAGCCTTGGGGCTGGCTTTCTTTGATACTAAATCTCTGCAGTGAGTACAAAATGCCTACATATAGTAACAAAGCTGAAGAGGAAAACTCCTGTGGTGTTCTTTGTAGGTAACTGAAGATAACCCGTTACCTGTATTTTACATAACTCTCAACTTGCAATGCAAATTCTCCTAAAGAAGCATGACATAATGCAATGTGGGGATTATCATACCATTTAGGAAGCGTGTTTTAAAAAGGCTCTTCTCTTTATCTGCCCTTGGTTTTGTTGCTAGAAGATAAGGTGAAACTGTGTTTGAGTTTCAGGACCATGTGATACACATACACAAGAAAGGGTGAAATTACTGTTATTGCCATGAAGTATGAGAAACTTTATCTCTTGCCATCTTGCATGTATTATCTGCACAGTGTCTACAGTGTGAGGGTGTATACACCCTCAAATCTATTTTTCTGTTAGTTATACAGGTGCCCTCGGCTCTCTGCTGCCATCACTATCTAGCCCAGATAGCTGCTCCAGGTAGCTTGTATCTCAGGAAAGGCCAGTTTTAAACTAACCTAATTACCAGAGAAGCTGTTTATGTATCTTTGTAATTCTCACAATTGACTGGTTTTATTGCCTCAAGAGTCATGAACACACTTTGGCTCTGACAGGACAAAAACAGCAAAAATGTTAAGCAAAAACATCAGGGTGGTATACTTTTACCTCAGCTGAAAGGCCTAAGTGTGCTAAGGAGATAGAAGGGGAAAAAATGGGTCAGCTCTTCCTGCATTTGTCTTCCCATGTCCTTCTTCCTTGGATTGTGTTTTTCCTCTGCTAGCTGGGCTCTTTAGTGAAGCTCATGTCTTTTTGAGGAAGTGGACCTGAGAGATTTAACCTGCCGGCATCCCCTGAGGATATTATCGGCTTATTTCTCAATGCAGCTCTTGGTGTTTCCTGAAGGCTGGTTTGTTGGTTTTTGGTAGGACTGATTGTGAGATGAGTTATAGAGACATGGGACCACTGGTGGGTCAGTAACACCGGATAGTGAGAAACTAAAGAAAACCGTTAGGAAAAAGTGTATTTATTTCTCAGCATGCTATGATGTAATTCCAGCTGTAAGTGTTGTATGGGTTTGATGATGGCTGAACACACTGGCCCAATTATCTCTACTTTGTCTTTCCGTTGAGGTCATTTTCATGCTCCAGAGCCCTTCGTAGCTGGCATGCAACCAGGTAATCAGGTTAGAGCTCTTGTTTTCCTTTCTTTTTAAAAAAATAAAAATAAAAAATGGTGTCCAGGAGGTCCGTGCAGTTCAAGCATTTTTCCAGAGAAAAAAACAAAACAAAAAAAAGTGTGTTGTGGTTCTCCCCTAGTGTGACAGTGTAAGGAACTGGAAGACAATCCTTGTAGTTGCACACAGGAAACAGATTAGATCACCTGTGCAAACATTTTCATGCAGTTATAATGGAGCACTTTGCTTGAAACAAAACAACCGGTTCTGGTTGGGGTTTTGTTATAATTGCAGCTCATTTTTTAACCCTCTCCTTTAAGGCTATTTGTGCTATTTCAAGCATATGTAATGGTCGGGTTGACGTCTCTGTGGTGAATTGCACTGCGATTGCTAGGTTTGTGAGGTTACTCATGCAGAGTCCAAGATTAAATGCTGGGCGGGGAGGGAAGGGAGCGACTGCTGACTCTGTCTTAACATGTCTGGCAATGCCGGCAGTGTAAGATATGTGTGTGAGCTCTCAGTCCTTCCTCTGAGCCACATGGATGCCAGATGCTATGACTGTTAAAGCAGTTTTTCCATAAAAGTAGCCGAGCTTAAGGTGTTCACTGAGAACTCCCTGAATCTTTTCTCTTGGAGCTTTCTGTTACTACTTTTTGTTGTAGAGAAAGAAAGAAAAGTGGCATATTCAAACGGTGAGGGATGTGATCATTCTGAATCAATTTACAGATTACAAAAATATATTTAGTTTAAGCTAGGGGAAAAAGGCAAAACACAAGGAAACCTGGACATTCTTTTAACTTTAAGCATATTAATTTCCTTTATAAGATGAAAGAGAAGGTTTTGTATTGTGTGCTTTCACATGTTGCCACTTTGCAAACCTAGCCAACTCTAATCCAGTATATTTAAATTCAAAGGACCTGAAAATATATCGCATACTGGTATTGATGCAGAAAGATTTAACCTTGGCAACAACAATAGAATGATGACACAGGACTTATGAATTATAAATCCAGAGTCAGCAACGAGAGGTGATGGGTATCTTTGTGATTATTAAATTTTGTAAGCTAAAAATATAAATTAAATAGTTAATGTTATTAAATATTAACTGTTAACTGTTTTATTATATGAAATATGTTGTTTTTACTGCTGGTTTGTAGGATGCAATGTGCTACAACTTCCAAAGGTGGCAGTTATGCAACTTTTAACAGAGCTGAAGTAAAAGAAGATACTACATACCAGGTGTTGGACCAGTAAAGTGTGTGTGCGTGTGACACTTTGAAATGAGATGCCATTGAATAAACAGGAGAAACATGCAGAGCCAAAGGCAACAAACAGCCTATTGTGGAACTGCTTGGAAAAAATAAAACAGAAATGTGCTAACCCGTGCCAGGTTAAGCAATTACATCCTAAGTCTGACATAAATATGCACAGGCATTTGAGAGCAGTTTGAGAAGGGGTGCGTACTCCAGCCTAAATTTTAGATGCAAAATGATTTTAAAATTAAAATCCTAAAAATATATGTATATATCACCATTGAAAATTCACCACCCCAGTGAATTCAAGTAATGGCTCCTATATACTGAAACTGCATTTTACTGGTTGAGTGGTAGTTTACCCTGAGGGCACCTATTCCTTGACTTTTCTCTGTGAATTATGTAACAGCAATACAGTGCTGTCCTGTATTCAGGTCTGACATTCAGCAATTACTGAACATGAGAATAGTCGAAGAGGACACCTAAAAATTTAGAGGTCACGTGATCATATCTTTTTTTTATTTTTTATGATCCATCTACTGGCATGGAGGGACAAAATATTTTCTAGAGCTGGGGCTGGATTTGTCTGCATTGTGAATACTTGCCTCGATTTTCATCAGACATTTCATCAACCTTTAATAAATCACCAAAATTAGGTTTTGGTTCTCAGAGCTAGTTTTGCTCAGAGCCAAAAGGTTGTTTATACTCTGCAAGCTGGGTGGTAGGAGACAAGGAATTCTGACAGTCTACGCACAATATCTGCTAGATGTTTTTGTGGGCAAGGGCTCAAGAGAAAATAGTGCACTGCAGCATTTCAGCCAGTGCATTGTAGGTCTGACTGGCTCACTAGCCCTAGCATCGGAAAACTGTCTGTGTGTGTCTCTCATAGACAGGTGGGTGTAGCCACCGTCATGTTTCCCCATTGGTTTGTTAAGTCCTGCTCCCATTGGTTTGTTAAGTCCTGTTGTTACCCTACCAGGTGGGCAGGCAAGATGGACACCCAAATTTGTGAATGCAAAAACTCGAGGATGAAGCGACGTAGGAGTTTCAAAACGATACCATAGGTGTATCTACTAAAATTCAAGTTCACATCTCAGGTCAAGCTTTCTGAAAATCTCGTGAATGCAATAACTCAAGAAGGAAGTCATCTCATCTGAAATTGATAGCATAGATTTATCTACAAAAATTCTCAGAAGAGCGTGAATCTCAGTGATGTTGACCTTAAGGTTAGAGGTCAGAGATAATTTTTTCTGAAAGTTTTATGAATGCGATAACTTGAGAACAAGTTGACATAGGATTTTGAAATTCATACCATGGACAGTGAGTGGTACCACTGGCCACCACCAGCGTTTTTTTTATTTTTATTTTATTTTATTCTTCTTCTCATTTAGTCCATCAGCAAGTTAAACAGAAGAGATGGGAAGTCTTAGTCGGCAGGTTAATGCCATCCTGTGACTAATATGATTTAGAGTTACTTGTCAGCTCAGCAACATTTCCTATTAGCTGCATAAACTGATCTTTTGGCAGGGAACTGTGAGGGGAAAAAGGATCAGCTCCTACTCGAATTAAGTCATTGGAGCCATTTATAAAAATTGTGCCCTTTAAATATTTCAGCCAGGGCACCATCTGAAGCCCATGAAACATGTCTGTATAATATAAGGATTTGTCTTGTGTTTTTGTTCCTCACACATACCCCATTGTGGAGAATTTTTTGCTCTGACTAAAGTTCAATCCCAAGAAAAGAAATGTCGAGGATAGCATATTATGACCTTATGGTGCTTCAGTTTCTTAAAATTGAGGATTTTAGTTAATATTTGTGAAGTTCTTCTGAGTTATTGCAGTTTAAACGTTTTATGGTTCTTTTACAAATAAATAAATTACCTGTCAAAGGTGTCATTCGTAGATGTTTTGTTTTGTTTCACAACAGTCTGAAACCCAGGGATGCTTAGTTCACTGTCATATTGGACAAAGAATAGCACCTCATTTGTATTTGTTATATTTTCTGGGAATCTCTCTTAAAAGTAGCACCAAAAAGTTTTCACAGTAACTAGAAAGTAGGGCTGCACGATTAATCGTTAGAAAATCTCGATCTCGATTCATACTTATGTGCGATCTCATTTCCAAATGACAACGATAAAAAAAAAAATTTAAAAAAAGACGACAACGATTGTACCGCATTTTGATCCGGGACGTAACCTGCATGAAAACAAGCGCTCACTCTTCCTGCTCAACAAATGACAAGGGCGGAGCCTTATACCACGTGATACAGAAGCTGTGCCGTGTGATGCTAAAATTGGCAGGGAAAAAACAACGGAGAACACGTCAGGGATGACGAGAAAGTGACTGGAGAAAATCCGTCCCGGTCAACCACCCAAGCATCAATAACGGGAACCTTATACAGCGCTTCCCTATACACGTCGAACTCCCGCAGGCACAAAGAAATTACGGAGGCTATTACTTATCACCTGACCAAAGATATGGCTCCCATCAACACTGTGCAAAACGAGGGATTTAGGAAAATGATCAACACCCTAGACAAACGCTACACAGTGCCGTCCCGCAACTATTTTTCTAGTGTTGCACTGCAGTGTTGAGCAACGGTGGAGACGGAATTTCAAGCAGTACAACATTTTGCGGCAACCACAAAACGTGAGACATTTGTTGTTTTTATGTTTATTTATTGTTTTTATGTTCAGTCTCAACTGTTACGAAGTTGATGTGCAGTTAATAAGTGCAATAAATATTTATACTGGAAAAGAAAATCGTGAGAGAATCGTGATCTCAATTCTAAGCCAAAAAATCGTGATTCTCATTTTATGCAAAATCGTGCAGCCCTACTAGAAAGTATGAAAATCTTAGTTCACTTGGCTTGACAGTTTTTTTTTTGGTTAGCTCCACATGAGGGATTACAGTGCACGTGTGCCACTCCAGGTTTTCAGATGCTGTCAGAGGATTGTGGCGGTGCTGCTCGTTGTGTGCATCGGGAATCAAAGGCCACCATTGTTGGAATGAGAAGCAGATGTTCGTGAGGAATTCTCCTGACTACAGCAGTTTTTTTTCTTTTTTTCATGCCAAAGCTCTGAGCGCTGCCTTGTTCCAGCTCCCTCCCGCCTGCTCTCTTGTTCTTTGTTGTGTATATATATCCACTCTTCTTCGCTCCGTTTTCTTTAACTTTGACATATGCTGTACCTGAAGTTACACTTAAATCAGCACAGCACAGCCGCCTTCAGTGAGTGTGTTCTTCCTTTTCCAAGTAGAGGAAGTTTTCTTCTTCTTGTGTTCCTGGAGCTTTGTAAGACTTGGAAGTGTCCACTCCTCTAATGTCAATGGAGGGAAAGAATGAGAAAGTAAGAGCTGCATTCTTGACAGAAGGACTTGCTCTGTATCTCAGTGTGGGATTCGGTGTCATGCCTGGTCCTGCCACGTTGACAGGATCCCTGTTTTAGACTTAAAGGCAGGAGGAAGCGCAGTTGGCCGCTTTGTGTGCGGGTGTTGGCTTAGTTGGACTTGCAATCACACTTTGCAATCCAGTAGAAGGGGATTGAAAGCAGCATCCGATTCATTATCCAGCACTCTCTTTCCAGTAGGCCCCCACACACACACACACACACACACACACACACACACACACACACATCCATTAATCTGACGCCATCTGAATGGTTTATGTCTAATGCAGCACCCTGATCACATTTCCATAAAACTTAGCATGGCGCTCTTACAAGACGTGATGTATCCCCTTGAACACACCACAGAGCTTAATCTACCTCAGCTTAGATTCAGTAAGTACTGTGCACGTATGGAGAAAAAAAAAATAGCTGTCTTCATGACTGTTTAGGGGTGGGGGAAAAAAAATCGATACTGTGTAGTATCGTGATATTTTGTTTGCTAATAATGTATCGATACAGGGACAGCAGAAATCGATATTTTGTTACAAAAATGGTTTTTGTGCTCAGAGCATGTTGATCCTTTTTCTGAGCAAGAATCCTGACATTCCTTCACTGTCCAAATGTGTTTAACTTGTTTTTGGCAGCTGGCAGCAATAAATATGACAGTTTACTTATTTTAATTTAAGACATGTTTTATTTTAATTAAGTTTAAAACTTTTTTATTTAATGCAAAATTATGTTTTGTTTTGATTTACTTTCAAATTCTTCAGTTGCTGAATGGGCTGCATAGTTTTTATAAATTGCATAGTTCAGAATAGCTATAATTGTACCAGATGGTTGCATTCATTAAGTTGGACTAGACTGTGATACAAACCGTTCAGTTTGTCAACAATAAAGCTGACTGAAATGAGAGACTGAGTGTGAGACTTTGATATTAGATAAAATGAATATTGATAAAGTTTACCTTTATGTACAGAATCTGAATATCGCAAAATATTTTTAAAAATTGCAATAATATTGTATCGTGCGTTAAGTATTGTGATAATATCGTATCGTGGGATGTATGGTGATTCCCACCTCTATGACTGTTGTGTGGTTATATATGATTAAAGCCTTGAGGAACAATTTAGCAAATTGATAAATCCAGTAAATTTATGTATTGCATATATGAAAAGGACCAGTGCGTTGTCATGGTGGACAAGTCTGCAGTTATGTGTCACATGTACACCAGACATGACACAATAGCCCCAATCCCATCAGTAATGGCAAAATGCAGTCATGTCTGCATTACCGCCGTCTTTGATATTAGAGGCATTTGCTTTCACCATTCAAAAATGTAAAAGTGTAATGAATGGGTAGTATGAAAGATGTGACATTTGTTTTTTTCCTACCCCTGCTTTCCATCATCACTCACTGCACAACATGTCATATGGAGCCACCCTGAGGAGCTGCTTGATTTTTGCACCTTAACCAAAACATTTAAATACAAGACAGAGCTATGCTGAGTGCAGCTGCCATATGGATACTGCAAGACCTGTGGTTGGTCAACCAGTGAAGCTTGTTCTGTTACTAACCTTTCAATATCACTGATAATTAATATGTAATTCCTCTGCAAACCTTCTGGTCTCAGCAGCTGTTTATTTTCTGTGTCACAAACTGAATGATTATGTGCCATTTGACTTATTACTTTAAACTTCCCACTAGGGGTGGGCGATATAAACGATATACAATATAAACGATATAAATTTTTCCTGCAGTATATAAAAATCGGTGTATCTCCAAAATAAAACTATGAAGACACTCAAAATAAATTTCCTGTTGTTGTAAACTTTTTTTTGCAACTTTTTTGTATTTAAAGTTTTGAGGGATAAACCTCTTAAATTTCTCCAAGTAGAAATACATGTAAAAAACAAAAACGATTTTCAATTTTTTTGTAGTTTATTGCACTTTTTTGCAATTAATGTAGTTACTATGGACTTAATGCATACATATTATTAAAATATGGGCTATAACAGTTGCATAGCAAATTGAACTGCTCCCACAAACAGCACTACAACATGTAAAAAAATGGAATCAAACTCAAAATAAGGTCAGTACTTCCATGCTTTAAACGCTGCACGCTCATACTCTTCTCCTGCACTCGATATATTATCCATTGTTGATCTGCACACAGCTGTTGTCACAAATATCGCACTCGCTTACGTCATTGTCATGAGACATTCTCGCTAAAAAAAAAAAAAAAAAAAAAAAAAAAAAAAAAAAAAAATCACGGTTTTAGTAACGCAGTGTTCCTACGGGAAAGTAACGGTAATCTAATTACCGTTTTTGCAATAGTAATCCCTTTACTCGTTACTTGAAAAAAGTAATCTGGTGCCTTATAGTGTGGAAAAGAATATATCGCGATATATATCGTTACTGCATGTGCTTCAAATTATACCGTGATATGGATTTTAGGCCATATCGCCCTGCCCTACTTCCCACATAACTTATATTTGCCGCTTACTGTATAAAGCCTTTGAGACATACAGCACAAGTGTGTTTTCATTGGCGTTTGTCTGTCTCCAGCAACATAAGGTGAAAATCAACCAGTCTTATCTCATGAAACTAAGTGGAGAGGTGAGGCACGGAGAGAGGAAGGAGTCATTCAGATTTTATGTGGATCTCAATTACTTTCTTTATTATGAAATGGAACATTGGTGTGAATGAGGGACTATGCTTTTCAAATGTTTTTGTAGTTAAGCATGCTTCTAGTATTACAGTACTGCTATGATTGGGAGAATTCTGAAGCTAACCTGTAATGTAAATTAAAACCTCCTGTATTTTTTATGTATGTACACATGCCTTGGCTTTATTTTCCATGCACTGCCATTCTGGCTAAGCACGGTATTGTCTGTAAACATTGTGTCTGTCCTGGGTCACTTGCATGACTCGTGCTCCAACGAGGAAACAATGATAGAGAGTAGTAATCCAGTTAGATTGGTCTAATGTCTAATTAACCCTGCTGCCTTCCCACTGCTCAGCTGCCCTGTAGTAACACCTGACATATGGTCATTGCAAGAGTCCAGGAACATATCCAGTGTGAGTGTGTGTCCTTATGAATGTTCTTACTGTAAATTTTGTCTCTAATTCTGTCTGCCCGTACACACACGTGTGTGCAGTGCAGTTGCAGGTTTAGTCAAGGTCAGCAGCAACGCAGGGACCTGCCCCAGTCATGGCTCATCAGCTGACTTTGCTGAGTGGCTGGTTGCCTGCTACACTGCACACCCAATGACCAGCTTTAATGAGAACTGATGCTATATGTCAACAGTATGTGTATTTATGGGCGATTTACCCACAATGCCCCTTGTCTATGCAGGAACAAAGCAGTGTTATATGTCGACAGCAGGCGTACAAATGGTCGGTGACTTTGCTGCAGAAGTGCAGTCCTACAGTTAAGGATGTTGTTTATTGGTATGAGTTCAATAATTTCAGGGTTGTTTTCAGTAGTGCTTGCTTTGTTAAAGCTGGAATTTACAGATTTAAGACTGATTTTTTTTCCCCACTTAGTTTTTATAAGTGGTACTAAAATGCTGTATGGGGAGCTCATACTGCAGTGTTTATGGCATGCAGGTAGGGCTGCCACGATTTGTCGACTAGTCACGATTACGTCGACTATCAAAATCGTCGACGACTGATTTAATAGTCGACGTGTCGTTTGAAGCTTTGGAAGATCGCAAAAGACGCAGGAATAATAGCAGGATTTAAGAGTGTAATAACGGACTGAAACAGAAGATGGCAGCACTGCATGTACAAGGATTCCAGCTGCCGTTAAACCCCGAAGAAGAAGAAGTAGCTGTGTCCCAGAATTCATAGCGCGGCCCAGCTTAGTTTCCAACAATGGCGGTAGCTAGTTAGTTTTAATATTACTCTTATTATTCTTTCTGGGTCACAAAATAAACGTTTAACATATTTTCAGGCGAGAATGTAGCTGTGTAAACCTCAAATATCGGCTCAGTTTTCGGAGACGTCTGTTACCCACTAGCTCGATAGCTAGCCGGGGGCTAGGTCACTATCGCCGTGAGAACACCGGACTCCCCGCAAATTGTTTTCAAACCCACCGCCGTCTTTCGCGACTCAGGTTAAATATATATGAGTCACTTAGATAAATTAAAAATGTTGTTGTTTGGCCTTTTTTTTTATTTATTTTTTTTATTTAGTATTTTATTTGTTCCTGAGTAAATCGGTTTGGCTGAGATTAAAGTTATAGTTTTTACACAGCTGAATAAACGTCAAGCAGACAGCTGATTATCAGAAGTGTGAGATGCTGGAGAATATACCCCGGTGTCCTGTTATATTTTAGATAGCAAGGAGTTTATTAAACTTTACCGAAACAATCTGCAAATTTCATTAAAATTGAATAAACTATCATCTTGTCTTTATTTTTAGTTAGCACCTTAAAAGCTTAAAGCTGTAAGCTAATGATAGTTATATAAGCTGTAGTTTTACGTCCAGTGGATGATGATCTGATTAGTCGACTAATCGCAAAAATAATCGGTGACTAGTCGACTATCAAAATAATCGTTTGTGGCAGCCCTACATGCAGGTACTGCTTACTGAATCTTTAAGCTGAACTACCTGTCAGTGAATCTTGTATTATTTAACTGCATCCTTTTAAATGCTAATAGTTTCTCACATGGTAATGTGATCCTCTCTGTTACCCATCCTGCCTGTTTTTAATGACAACATGCCTTCAAGGTGAGTGACTTTAAACAGGAAGAAGTGATAATCTTTACTGATTGTTCTTAAACTTTCTTTGGTCTGGTCTGAGACTTTTCATACCCTCTGAAGGTCTCACACATCCTTAGGTGTAATTCAAGCTGTGAGCAGCTAGTAGCTCACAGCTTGAAGCTGTTAAAGCTGTTGGTGTGCCTATTGTGTGAGAGACTGCTATTTATAGTACTTAGTAAGAAACTAGGGAACACACTGCTGTTCAAAAAGAGTATCAGAACTGTTTTCATATGACCTGACTTCAGGTTCATACACAGAATAAAGTTACAGTTGGCCTTTCATATGAAAATACTGCTGAAAATTAAAATGAGAGGGTTCAGGAATATTTTTATTTCCTGTTCAGCATCTTCAGACTTTAATTCTAGGAAACTGAGTAAGAAGGCATGGAGCAGACACTGCCACAGTCTGACTCTTGCACTTGGATTCCAGCAGACGGTGAAAAATTAAAGAAAGTCAGACAGCCAAAAGCTTTTAACAGAACTGAATGAGTTGACAAAAGTAATGCCAGGAGGGAAATGTGGAGCTGGTTGGCTCACAATCAGACACCCAGTCAGCATCCAGTGCCCTGTGTAGGTTTTTATAGACAGCTGTTCAAGCTGCAGTTTGTTACATTTGTCAAAGATGAGAATAGCAGCTAGATTGAGTTGTTTTTTTTTTTTTTTAAAGAAAGGTGGTGACATAAACTGAAATTGGATAGGAGTGCGAGTGGCTTAGTCAGTATCTCCTTAACCCAGCATTACATGTCATCAGTTCCTCTCCAGACCCACCTCCACAGCTTCCATTTATCATTTATCGTCATTTATAGTCTTCTGAAATGGTGTCACATATACATGGAAATGAACAGGAGTGCTTCCCCTCCTTATTTGTCTTATATTTCTCATTCCTGTCAGACTTTATTAGTACAGTTTTGCTCTTTTTAAATAATAATTTAGATCTTCAGACAAATTTAGATTTATTTATTTATTTTAAATGTCAGCCATGCCTCCTCCGCACATTGCAGAGCACATCTTTATAGTTCATACATTTGCATAAATCAGACTGTACTAACATCAAGTGCTTTGTTCTCTATCATGTGTCTTCACAGTGGCTGACTGCAGCTCGGGTCCCCATGCCCTGTCTTGTGAGCACTGCTTGGCCCGCTGAGCCCATAGGTGCGTCTATACCGGGCTACAGCTGAAGCAGGTCTGGTCGGTGGTGGAGGTGGGTCCTCGGAGGGCCTGATAGCAGGCGAAGAGGCCTGTCCCGTTTCAGCCACACGAAGATGAACAAACTGAACTTCCAC
The DNA here is from genome assembly GCF_057382095.1 of Aulonocara sp. 'chitande type north' Nkhata Bay. Taxonomy (NCBI): domain Eukaryota; kingdom Metazoa; phylum Chordata; class Actinopteri; order Cichliformes; family Cichlidae; genus Aulonocara; species Aulonocara sp. 'chitande type north' Nkhata Bay. Next base: position 20,385,093 of record NC_141362.1, read on the forward strand.
AACAACAAAACCATGCAGGACCGCCGCTGTGTCTGTGTCTTTTTGCCCAATGATGACACACTGAATGTCATAGTTAATGTGAGTAGATGCATAAAAACTTTTTAAGGTAAAGAAATACTTATGAGTGAAATAATGTAGTGTACTTCAAATGCTTTAATTGACAAACAGGCAGCTTTATTTTCTAGATTAGATTTAGAAACATAAACAAAGATGATGCACATCTTTTATATACAGTCTGTGGGCGAGACTGTAGAAAGAAAGTCAATGACCAAGCTGCTCGGCTTTGTCTGAAGGTTCAACTATTTAGCGCTTTACCTCTCAGAGTACTATAGGTCATTGATTGTGCCAGGTGTTTTTTAGGTGAGCTACCTTTTGTTTTCTTATCTCGGAAAACAGGTGTTTGTTTTGTAGGTTCCTGATTGAAAGCTGCCTGGTTCGTTTTTCAGAGGTAGACATAACCGCATCTAAATGAAAAGCTTTAAAGCCCTTTAGGAGCAGGCATGAAGTCAAAATCATCTCTACTGTTACACATCATGTTGAGTTTACAATAAGTTTTAAAGAGCTGTTTGCTGATTGAGTTATACATTTACACTCAATGAGGAGCTATCAGCCAAGCAGCTGATTGATCTCAGTGCTTTCCATGCTATCTAAGCAAGGAAAAACAAGGTAGTTCTCTCCAAAAACAATAACTGTTACAGGATCTTTTTTTTTTTTCCTTCAAAGAAATGTCTCTGGCCTGGTCAGTAGATCTTTCCGCGATCCAATGTGTTCTTTTGCAGACTGGATAATAATAAATAATAATGGATTGCATTTATATAGCGCTTTTCTAGAGCGTTTTACAATTCCACTATTCATTCACTCTCACATTCACACACTGGTGGAGGCAAACCACAGTTGTAGCCACAGCTGCCGTGGGGCAGACTGACAGAAACGAGGCTGCCATATCGTGCCATCGGCCCCTCTGGCCAACACCAGATAGCTAGATAGAATAGCTCTGTTTACATTCTTATTTCACCACTGGTGAAACTGCCTTATGAAAATGACAATAAATCAAGTTATACAAGCTCGGAGAGCATGTTAAGTCTGCTTGGTAGTACAGGCTTAGTAAAAACCAGTTGGTGCTACTGGCCACTGGCTTAAGGTTGGGATTAGGTTTAACTGTAAGTGTCAAAGTAAATAAGGTTTTTGAACTAAACCTAAAAGCACACAGGCTGAGAAGTTTTGATTTCATTGCAAATTCTAGTCAATATTTCAGAAAGTTCATGAATCTCTTCAAGTTAAAAGATCCAGAATTTAATTTCAATCTACAATCACCCATCTGCATTTTGCAAAAGCAAAAACAAAGAAAAATTAACCAATGGGAATGTCAAATCTCAGAACTGCCAGAAGAAGACTGTTTTCCCGTAAAATAAGACTGTGTTTGGTGGCTAACACCATGGTACCACAACATGTTTAAGCTTGCACAAGATGTCATAGGATGATAAACATGCATGCAGAGTGCTGCTCATGCATGCCCCAGGTCTTTGTAGTGGTTCATAACAGTGCAGAATAAATACAACACATTGCCGATCACTAATAATTGTCCTGACATCTCCTCCCCAGGTGAAGAGTTTGTGCCAGGAACTTTTGGTCCAGGTGTGTGACCTCCTCAGGCTGAAGGACTGTCATCTGTTTGGGCTCAGTGTTATTCAGAGTAAGACTACTTTTCATTTAGGGGTATGGGTAGAGCTGGGCGATATGAGATTTTTTCATATCAGGCGATAACGATATCTATCACGATATAAGCCAAATAACTATATTTGTAAGATTTAAATGTGCCGTTGCTCACAAGTAAAATGTGAAATAATCAGCAGCTTGTTTTTATTTTATATATTTATTTCCCATAATAAGTTCAACAGGGTAGATGTACTTAAGGAACATGAGACTTTTTCAGATAAATAAAGACAAATATTGCAAACTACACAAAAGGCAGCCGCTAAAGCGTTTAAGTTTCAAAATAGAACAAACAAAACAGACTACTAAATTGTCAGTTCCACTTAGAAACAAAATATTAATTCTAAAAATGAATCTTAGTTTGTTTTACAGAAGAACAGACAAAATTGACTAACTTTTGTCAATATCAAATAAACTGAGAACTAAAAGGAAATTCTCAATCTCTCCTTGTTGTATAGCTTAGCTTTTCAAACAGTTTTAACAGTTACTTTAGTCTGACAAAAGCCGAATGACGAATTAGCGCTTCCAGTCAGAGATTGAGCATGCACCGGTTTATTGTATTTCCAGACTTGCTTTCGGCACAATTTATAGTGCGCGCTACTCTGTTTTTTGTCAGACTTGAAATAGCCAAAATACCTTCACACTACGGAACTTCTATGGCTCTTCCGTTTGACAATCTCTTCGACATTGGAACCATCATCTGTTTTCTCTTCGGTCACGCTCGGTTGATTTTTCTCTAGTCGGCGCACTCATTTCCTCCATTACCCGGGCGGTACGGTGGCTGGCTGCTTCCCAAACAAATACACATGTGCGGCTTGGCACTTGTGCTTTACGTAACAAGTCACGTGACGTGACGCTGCGGCTGTGATTGGTTCGGCTCTGCGCTACTTAATTTGGATTGGCTGTTTTTTTTGTTTGTTTTTTTTTTAAAGAGGACAAGAGCGGCGAGGTCTATCGCGATAGTTTAATTTTTCTATCGAGAAAAAGTTATATCGCAATACATATCGTTATCGTTCTATCGCCCAGCTCTAGGTGTGTGTATGTATGTATGTATGTATGTATGTATATATATATATATATATATATATATATATATATATATATTTCTGTTTTGTTGTGTGCAGCTCAAAGTTGATCTCATCAGTCAGAATGATTATTCTTAGGGTCTTTATACAAATAGTACTTTTGATCATGAAGTATGCTTGTCATCAGGAGCCACATAAAACCAGTGTAACCAGACAGATACTTTCCTTAGTACTAAAAGTAGCATCTCTCACATATCTGTCATGGCGGTTGCCCAGGAACCAGGGCCTCCTGATCCTGACTGCCTCCCATTGTGTGGCAAAGTTAAAGTTGTTTTTACAGTGATGGGGCTCAGCGAGGGTCGTCCTATTGGAATGAGTCACTGTGTCTGTTTTATGGTGTGGCAGACAGCAGATGACAGTTGTAGGCAGCTGCATAGGGAAAGTAAATTGCAAAAGGCGGTGTTTTCAGACAGCTGCCCGCCAGATGAGCCAATGGCGGCACAGCAGGTCAGTTGAGCTGGAGCCAAAGGGTCTGATTGTAGGACATTCCTGAAGTGCTTGTCTGAACAGCGTGAAATGCCCAAGGCAAACAGAGGCCACCCACTCCCTGTGTGTCACCCACTGTCCCCCTGACAAGACGATCTTCACCAGACTCAGTTTTAGATAATATCTGTGGTTTAAAATAATAAAATTTGTGAATGTTTTCAGCAATAGGGAAAAGATTTCTGTGGTTCTAGCGTCTGAAATGTTAGTTCCTAATTTTGAGTTTTCAGAAAATATTTAGGCCATCCAGATATTTTTACTGTATGTTTGTAAATGTGCCAAACTGTAATTTAAGTATTCACACGGTGTGCCAGAAATGGCATCCTTCTCTATTTATATTGCCGTTATAGGCCACAAAATTACGTTTTACAGGTCAGTTCTCACACACACACACACACACACACACACACACACACACACACACACACACATATATATTTTAAAAAAACAGTTTCCCACTAACCCCTGCTTCATTTCCACTTCTACTAATGTGCAACCACAAAAATACATCTGCAGATTATCCTTGGTAATAGGAATATTGTTTCTGGAAACAGATATTGCCTTTGGGTATTTCAGATATATTTTTTGGATTCTTCAAGTGCCACAAACCAAACATAAATTGGCTCAATAGCAATAGAATGGCGGCAGAAGTCTTAGCTGTGGAGATCTCAAATTGTCACCAAGTAAAACCAGCATTTTCTTGGAAAATGTTTGAAATCTAACAGTGTGGAAATAAAGAATTTTAATGGATCTTTGTATTCTGGTGATTATAATAATGTGCTGCTGCTTAATGTGCTGACTTTATAAGTGCAAGTCATGTAAACGAACACTCAAGTTCCAGGTATATTTATAATGTTGATAAAAATAGGTGCTGGCATCCTGTCATAGAGGCTCTGCTCCTGCTCTTTATGTGGCTTTTAGCTTTTCAGCTGGTTTTAATTGTATAGAAGCCCAGAGTTGTCAGATCAGCAGGCTGCAGCTTATGAAGGGTGTCACTTTAGGAAAAGATTAAGACATGACAGCGTGATTTAAAGAGAATGAGAGGGAGGCTCAGAGTACAAAGGGAAGCTCAGAGGCTGTCTAATGTGACTGCTCTGAGGCAGTCTTTGAACTGGGCTCATTCAGTGGTGATTTTTCTGAGCAACACACACAAAGGCATATATGTATGTATCCAGGTGTGCACACACCGATGACACAGACAGTGAGTTCCTGGGCTAAAGCAGTTTCTCTCCCATTGCAGATAATGAGCACATCTATATGGAGCTGGATCAGAAATTGTCCAAGTACTGTCCCAAAGAATGGAAGAGAGAAGCAAGCAAGGTAAGAAAAGTTTTGCTGGGCTCCCAAATTTTAGTAGAAATTGGAAGAAGACAGTAAGATGTAAATCAAAAAGGATTTACCAAGAGTATTCTACCTGGACTTACATGATTTATACAATTAAAATTCCTTGTCAGATGGGTATAATTTACCATCTACTTGCTTACCTTCTAAAAACCGTGGTCATATTTGCATACAGTTCTGCTCAAAGCCCTGACCTTTTTTGGATCCAGAGGAGCTATATGCCTAACATACAAGTTCAAATCTGTAGGTATGGACATTAGGCTATGTTCACACTGCTGGTCTTGATGCTCAATTCCGATTTTTTGATCAAATCCGATTTTTTTGTCTGCTTGTTCACACTACAAATAAAATGCGACAGCAAACGCGCTCTAGTGTGAACCCTCAAAGCGGCCTGCATGCGCAAAAGAAGACGTCACACACAACGCGCTCTGTTTAGACCCAGAGCAAACCATATTGTTTGACTGATGGCCCTTAATATAAAGACTTCGGACTTTACTTTTCCCAATTTTTGCTTTAAGTCATTTTGTTATTTTTACATAATAATGTAAATAACCCAATAATTATCCTTATTGCTGTTTTAGAGGAGCAGTGCTTCAAAGGATAGCTGCAGATTTCTGTCAGCATCTGCAGATTATACAGTACAAATAAAATGTTCTCGTTTCTCCAACGTTGTCTTCCCAACAGTTTCACTGACATCTACACTGGATGGCCAGGAAGCGTTCGCGATGTCTTCTCGGGCGCTGATAATTGGCGTCTGTCTTGTGTCAGTGGCGTAAAAGACGGATTTAATGCGACATGACCGTTCAAACAGCAGTCGCTTTCAAAAACATCGGATATGTATCGGATTCAGGACCACATACGAAAGTGACCCAGGTCGGATTTGTAAATATCGGATTTGTGCCGTTCACACTGTCATAGCATGATCAGATATGGGTCGCATAGGGTAAAAAAATAAATAAATAAATAAATCTGATTTGATGCGCTTTCGCCTGCAGTGTGAACAGAGCCTTAGATTGACTTTATCTTGTAATTGTCTGACCAAGCCTGTGAATAGAGAGGTTAACAGGGTAGATGCCTGGAAAATTCACAGGTGGGGAAATCCTTAACCAAAATCAAATGGATTATTTTCAGTAGATACAAAGCATCTGATGCAAAGAGTTTCCTTTTATCTCCTCCATATGTGAAAGAGCAACTCTGCACGGTATCAGGATTATATCCCAATTCCCCTTACATTATCTAGAGCTCATGTGTAAAATTGGCTCACCAAAGTCCTTCTCTGGATTTAGACAGTATTAATGTCTTTGCCCTGTTCATTGCAGAGTAACTGTGATGTTAAGTTCAGGGCTGTTGGGATCAGTCTGCTGTAAGACTCCTTGTTCGAGGCTGAAGATAGAGGAGTTCTTTATCAGTCTACTGGCTTTTCTTGACAGTTGTCATGTTTCAGAATGAATTTGGATCACATGCCTGTCGGTGGTATTGCTCTAAACATATAAAGTGCTTAAAACATTTGCACAGTACTGCATGCACCTGGAGATTTGTGCAGAATCTCTGGCTGTAACACCAGATGCAGCTGTGTGCACTGGCAATAGTGTCTGTACATCCAAGATGGTACCACACCTGGAAACCTCAGTCTAACGATTAGACTTCAGGGAGTTGCTGTGTTAGGTTGTCAAACTAGCCAGGCTAGCTGTTTAATGCCAGTGTTAATGCCAAGTTGGTCAACATCTGGGCATGAGACGTGGTAATGAGCTTCCCTTCTCACTTCCAAGTATTACAAAAACTTAGTAATTACTTAAGTAATTACCTGTTGCTCCTTTACTATAGAGTTGATCCAGTTCATTTTTGTAGATTGATTATAATCGGTCAGTGATGCTGGTTGTAGTATATAAACACATTTTTCCACATGTGGCTTTTGCAGGGCATTGATCAGTTTGGGCCTCCAATGATCATTCACTTCAGAGCTCAGTATTATGTTGAGAATGGACGATTGATCAGGTCAGTAAAGCCTCTTGCTTGTTTATTTGCATGCTGAGTCAAGTAATATGTGTGAATAATGAGGATATTTGTATAGACTCACAAAGATCATTCCGTTTAGCCCCAGTTATCCTTAAAGCTGGCTGAATCTGCTCTTTCTGCCCTGCAGCGATCGGGTGGCCAGGTACTACTACTACTGGCACCTTAGGAAACAGGTGCTTCTCTCTCAGTGTATCCAAAGGGAGGAGGCCTACTTCCTCTTGGCAGCCTTCGCCCTGCAGGCTGACCTCGGCAATTTCAAACGAAACAAGCACTTTGGGAAATACTTTGAACCTGAAGCGTACTTCCCCCCATGGGTGAGTCTGTCTAACATGTACTGCATTTGGAACGTACTGTATGTCAAACCTAAGTTATGATTTAAGATAAATGACTATTATCCTGCACACTCACAGGCTGTTCTGAATTTATCACTGATAGTTAGTTGCCTTAGTATCACATACAGAAGTTGAAGTATAGTCTCTCTTACTTAAATGGATATCATTTGATTATTTTAAAATATTACTTTCATTACATATGAATGTTTTAGCTTTTGTTTGACTTCTGTGGTTCTAAGACCATATTTCTTATGCATTAGGTGATACTATGTTATGTGAGGAGTTATGTGTTTTGACTGGCAACATCCTAATTTAATTGCCATCTGGTGGAAAGCTTTGGCATATGCATAAAAATCTTAGAAGTGATGTTAGAAGTTGGAAACAAGCTGTCAGATGTGGATAGCCTGCCGGAAATAAGACTGAAAGAAGAACACAAACTGCTGTATCACTAGCTGAGAAGCTACAGGTACAGTGGGCATTATGTTAAAATGAGATTTTAGGCTGTCAAGCAGTGTTCCTGGCCTGCAGGGTGTAGAATATGTTTTAGCACCTTTCATTAGTCATGCTGACCAAACACTTAGCAACAGCTCCATAGCCTAGCATGGAAAATAATGAGAACTGGAACACTTCGGTTTATTTTTGTGCCAGAAAGTAGCACACGCACTTTTTAAAAAAACAAAATCTTTCGAAGCACGTAAGACGTGTCTATTCTGGCATCACTGCCTCCCCAACCACTACTACCATCCCTCTGAATATGGCAGCCACACCCATCTGATTGCCCCCACTTCCCGTCATTAGCCTCCTACCTCCTTATCACTACTCGGAGCCAGCAGTGACAGGAAATTGTTGGAAATGAACAGCGTACGCTCCCCTCTGTAAATCTTGCCCAGATTTAGGTGCTTAGAAAGCTTACTAAATCTTCAAAAAGGGGCTCACAAAGCTTAGCGCGTGTGTTTCCGGTTGCTGCCTCTGGCTCTCTCTCAGTCTCTTTAGGTTGACATCTGTTTGCCCTGCGGCAGGCAGCTTCATCACCCTCATCAACCTAAGCCGCCAGTCGGTTGTAATAACTCAGCACAACTTCAGGGCAGCCAAGCCTGACGACTATCCCCCTCTCTCCCTCTCCTTACTCAGGTGATAGCCAAGCGTGGCCGTGAGTACATTCTGAGGCATATCCCAAACATGCACAAAGACCAGTTTGCTCTCACGGCTTCAGAGGCACACCTCAAGTATATCAAGGAGTGCGCCCAGCTTGATGATGTCACAGTCCACTACTACAGACTCTATAAGGTGAAAAATGCCTCTAATCAATCTAGTTTCTGACCAAGATAGTGATATGTTGTATGTTATATTGCTATGTCATGGCTAGGCAAAGATTATATGCATGGACTGCTGGTTTGATTTCAGCCTTTTCTCCTTAATTTCCCCCTCTTATCGTGTAACTTAATATTTTCAACAGGACAAGAAAGAAGTCGAAGCATCTCTTACATTGGGCCTGACTTTACGTGGTATTCAAATATTCCAGGTATTGTTCCTTAATTAGAAATCAACATAGCTACTTTTTTTGTATTCTTGTATACATACAGTTAGGCTTTAACACAAAATAACATAACCAGACAAAATCATATCCAGAAATAATAAATATTTTTTTATTTTGTTTAATTTATGAAACCAAGTAATCCAAAAATATTGAACTTTATTAGTGTAATTTCTTTTCAGATTTCAGGTGGTTTTGCCTTCAGTGCCTTTCATAAGGTTTCATGCTTTACATTAACTTAATATGACTCATGTATGCTATCATCATGAATCGCACCTGGAAACCACTTGGTGACCATCTGGCAACCAGAGGCAGCAAGGAAAAAAGGTTTATTCCCTGACTGGTTGACAAGTGGTTGCTGGAAGTTGCTTGCCCTGCACCAATCACCTCTGTGTGATTGCTTTGGTTGCAAACAGATTGCTGTGGTTGAAAGAATCTTGCATTGAAGATGCAAACTTTGCTTTGAAGACTCTTATATCAGTTAAAGTGGCAGTGAAATTATGCAATCGTTAGTGACCAAAGCAAACATTTTTTGGTGCAGCACCCTGTTTACAACCAGTTTTACCTGGCAATAGCCAGCAGCCACTCACCAAATGGTCAGTGAATATACAATATACATTCTTTGTTTACTTTGATTTGTAATAAGTCGACATCCATGCATTTGTGTTTCTGTGTTGCAGAATGTCGGGTCTGTGAGGCAGCTGTTGTACGACTTCCCTTGGACCAATGTGGGAAAACTGGTATTTGTGGTGAGTCAGATATCTCATCAAAACACGTAGCCCAGAGAAATGTTCTTCACAGGTCCTGCAATTTACCTTTTTGGATTTAAAAAGAAAAATCATTTCAGTGATGATGAAACGCAAACATTCCCTTGCTTATGGCGATGTACGTGAAAGCCCAGCTCCTGCTTAGGGTCACAGAAATTTTTACGTGAAGATTTTTTCCTCTTTGCGGCTTTTTTATCTTAGTCCTCTGGAACTAATCAGGGATTTAAAGAGACTTTCCTTGCACACGTACACATGCAGAGCCACATACTGTAAACTACAGGCCTTTTTTCATCTAATGAGCAGCAGGATTTTCTGTTTCATGATATACATGCCCCTCGATTCATCCATTTTGATCAGTTATCACTGTGGTCCCTGTGCTCTGTAAAGGAAATCCTGTTAAATCTCCTCATCTCTGCTCTGACTCAGCTTGCTGTTAAGCTGAGCGCTGCAGCAATTTACTTCCATAGGGTTTCTGTTATCACAGGAGAGCAGAGAAGCTTACTGTTTATCTGTTTCACTCTTGACAGCTTCATGTTTTCTGCCAGCCTGTTATTAATCACAATCCCAAGAGGTCTTTATTGCTCATCACAGCTGTTACACAAAAATGGGCTCCTTGTGACTCTAAATTTGGCTGTTTTGTTGTGTTGAGGCAGACTTTACAGGCTGTAAGGTCTCTGAGAAATGTGGTTTCTTTGTCCCAGAAAGTTGAAGGTCTTGGTCTCAGACTGGGTTTTAGTTTGGTCTAATTTCGGAGTAAGCAGCCGTCGTATCTGCTGCACAGTTCACGGTGGAGACTTCCTGTTTTCCACAGTCTTGTTTTTTTGGGTGGTTTTCTTGCATCTGCCATCTACACCGTCGTGACAGTGAACAAGCCATGGCGTGGCTGTGGTTTGACTGAGACCCAAAAGGCCTCTGTAGGCCCTGTCCCACCCTTTTTCTGAATAACAGGCTTTCTCCTCTACCCCACCCGCAAGTCACGGCATCCTGCATTGCTGCCATCACCCGCTGCAGCTACAGGCAAGCCAGAGAAGGATGCAAGCAAAGGGGCGCATGGGTCAATAAGCACCAGATGTTGTGATGATTTTAGGGGGATTTCCGATTCAGTATTTGGCTTTTGGAATTGCTAAAACTCCCCCTTTTTTGTATAAAAGTTTAACGCAGGAAGGGTAGAGTATGCTCTTGGTTCACTAATGCAACAGGGTGGAATTCTGGGTTTTTCTGAGGGAATAAGTTGCATTTAGATTTTTCTTGAGCCAGTGAGCATTTCATCTCCTCCCCTTGAAAGCTGAAATTAAGTAATTGCCTTTATGTCCTGTGCTCTTGGATCTCAGGCCAGCTTTTGCTTCGCTACTGCTCTGGTTGATGCTGGTCTGTATGAGGAGTTGTTGGTGTTGCTGGGAGATTTCGATGTGTGTGGCCTGCTCGGGAGGTCTTTTTTCATGTAACGATTCAGAAAGTTGTCCAGCAGCTTTAGATGACCCGATCATGTACAGTGCACAGATCAGGAAAAGCTGTGGCTTCTGAAAACCTCTTAACAGCCTGCCACTCGACACCAGTCTGCTCTTTGCTGTGTGTGTTTGTTCTTGAATAGAGTTACCGTCACACAAGCTGTTCATCCACTATACCTGCTGCTGGGTGTTGGATTATTTTTGCCTACTTAAAACCTGACTGAGATATTATTCTACTAAAGAAAAAAAAAGAAAGAAGAAGCACCCCTCACAGAGTCATAAATACTGATGCCATAATCAAAACCAAACATATCCCACACATCCCTCTTCATATTAATCATCCATAGACCTGCTGCACAGAGTTCAACTTAAAGATAAATGCCTGTTGAACAAACGATGCAGCATCAACACTCAAAGCATGTTTGAAGAGCGTGTCTCCCATCTCCTCTTTTCTTTTTACTAATTATCATTTTTCAGCTGTCAGTACTGATACTGGCCGATATATTTGCAGGGTGTTTGTATAGATGTCTATGGGAATACAAACCTGCTCTTTTGCCTCAATAAACTCTTTTCTGATGAGCTAATGGTCTCAATCTCTAGTTTTAAGTCTTATTATAAAGGGTGATGTTACTTTTCTAAAATATGGCTTCATTAGAATGAAAAAGGAAGAAAGAATTAGTGTGTGGTTTAGGGTTGGCCTACCGTGTGACATTACTACCCTAATAGCCATTTTCCATTAATACCTACTCGGGTTGGCTTGGAACAGCTCGAGATGATTTTTAGAGTTTTCCATTAGGCGATTGTACCTGGTACCAGGTAAATTTTTAGTACCTACTCGACTGGGGTTCCAAGCAATCCAAGTAACATCAACAGACTTCATGCCACCAAATGACTAGTCAGTGACGTTGTTCGATAAGTCACCTTCACGAAAATCAAAACAGCTATTTTTGAAACCCAGCAACAAAGGAAATGGTTACACAGAAACAATGCCATAGTCCCGGAGTCTGACCAAAGGCCACAGACCGAGCTGCAGGTATACCATCGCCTCGACGTCCACCTTTGTTGTAGTGTTCGAAACGCTTGGCTGCATTGCTATAATGACCCTTCGCACATTTAGGTGGTACTCGATTGCAATGGAAAATGAGTCAAGCCGAAGTGTCATCAAGCTGATCCGGTTATGTAGTAATGGAAAACGGGCTCAAGAGCGTGTACTCTTCATTGTCACATACGGACAGCTAAAATACTCCATTCAAGACTTCACACCTGAACCTCGCAAAACCAACAGCTGATGTGACAGCCACATAAAATCTTTTGTACGCAGTATGCGGTTGTTATCCATTATTCTCCCCTCTGCCTATAAATAAAAGGAGCTCGAACCAAACAAAACAGTGGATGGTTCAAAGGTTTAAGATAAAAGCATTGCCTGGGAAGAACAATTAAGAGTTCACAGAGAAGAGATTTAATGCTCAGCATCAGCTGCCTCCTCCTTGGACTCACCGAGTTCGCCTCGTTCACACCTGGCTGCTGCCCAGTACGACTTCACTGTTTTAGTGGTGGTTTCTTGGATCTGCAGAGTAGCATTTTGAGGTTAAAGATAAATACTCAGTTTGAAGGATGGCAGCAAATTTCTCTCGCACTTTCCCACCCAGACTTTCTCTCCTCTCCCACAGATTTAAAGAGGAAATCTTATTCACAGAAATCTTTTGTAGGAAAGCCACCGGTAAAGAACTCAGTTCATTTTATATGAGCTTATTTCTCGAAAGACAATAACCACTAAACATACTTCAGTTCAGCAGCTTTCTCTAAAAGTATTTGTCTAAATAAAGTAATGCTCTGTCCCGTAGTCCGAAAGCATAGCTATTTGCATTTTCTCGAGGTCAGAGGCTAAACACTTGCAGAAATGTTTATAGGTCTGTGTTGAAAACAACCCTGCTGACACTAAAGACAGCTGTTATTGTGTCGAGCCTCTGCCAAAAGGCGCAGGAGAAAGCACAAACCCACCATTTTAGTTTTTCCGAGCATCCAGCTAATATGTCCTCTGACTGGAAAAACAACCAAACTGCTGAGAAATGCACAGTTTCAGTTTCTGGTTTGGGAAATGAAGAACAGATTCATGAAGTGATTGCAGCTTTGTGTTCAGCTACAAAATAGTTTTCAGGAACAGACTTTGTTCTTTGGCTAATGCTCGCCTTCAGGCCTCCCTGGCACTTAATCACAATTTCACATTCCAATTTCATAATCGTGTTTTGTTAACTGCTGTAAATCACCGAGTCCTGTAATCAACATTCATGTGTTTTCTTTTTCCCCCTCGCTCCTCACTCTCAGGGGAAGAAGTTTGAAATCCTTCCTGACGGTCTACCCTCGGCTCGTAAACTCATCTACTACACAGGATGTCCTATGCGGTCTCGCCACCTCCTGCAGCTGCTTAGCAACAGCCACCGGCTCTACATGAACCTGCAGCCGGTTCTCAAACAAGTCCGTCGACTGGAGGAGAACGAAGGTATTTGGCGCCACTTATTCTGTCAACATTAAACACCCTTTGATCACTTCTTCAGAAATATAAACAAAAGAGAGCTGATGCTTCCTGTTTTTTGGTTGCCTGCAGTACGTAAATCTGTGTTTTGAGATGGATACAGCATTTTGAACAGAAGTCTGTTTGGTTTAGATATTAAAAACTACCTGTTTTTTCTTTCTTTCTTTCCCCACTTCAGAGAAGAAGCAGTACCGGGAGTCATACATTAGCGATGCTCTTGAGCTAGACATGGATCATCTGGACAAGCGTTCCCGCGCTAGTGGCAGCAGCGCAGGCAGCACGTCTCATCACAAGCGTCTGTCTCGCCACTCCACTACCAGCCACGGCAGCTCGCACACCTCTGGCATTGAGGCGGACAGCTTCAGGGCCCCCGGCCAAGCTCCGCACAGACCCCTGCGCACCTGCAGCTCGTCCACAACCAGTCACGGGAGCTCGCACACCTCTGGCATCGAGAGCAGCGGCAAGGAACGCAACCTAGATGATGAAGGTATGAGTATTCACATTTATTTTTTTGTGCGTTTAGAGTCCAGGTAAGATTTCCCTTCAACAATTTAGGGGTAGATTCATTTCATAAAGTTTTTGCTTTTTTATATAAGAAACCACAGGAAAAGATTTCTCTTCAGTTTTCAAAATAAAATGCTGTAAGACCTGCCTGATCAGAGGTAACATGCTGATGGCTTGCTAGATTTCTGGGACTTGATATTACAAAAAAAAGCAATGGTCATACTCCAGTAGTGCTGCTCCAGAGAAAGTGAGAAGACTTGTTTATCTCAGATAATAATTCAGAAACATTTTACTCTGCAGAAATTGAGATGCTGGTGGATGACCCCAAAGACTATGAGGAGCTTCATGAAATGGCCCTGGATCAGGAGATGTGCATTCACATTACCGAGGACATGCTGACGATGTCACCTGATCAGACCAATGGATATTCAGGTACAGTTTCTCTGCAGTCAGGGGAATTAGCCCCAAAGTGGAATGAGTTAATTCAATGAATGCCACCTGTCTGTTTTTAAGGAGGCGGTAGCAAAATGCATCTCAAAAGTTTGTGTTTTTGCAGGATTGATTGTAAAAGATGTTAGCTCCTCCACATCCAGCTCCTCTGAGACTGTCGTCAAAATGAGAGGACAGAGCATCGAGTCTTTGCCACAGGTAGTTAAAGCCTTTTCTATCTGTGGATGTCCTGAGAGGCTGTTTTTTTGTTTTTATTTCTTATTTTTTCTAGAAAACCACTGCACATACAAGTCATAAGGAAGTAAAGCAGAGGGTTTAGAGTGACTATAAAGAAACACCTGGACAAACTTCATAACTTATCTGTGTTTGATTTTCTACGTTTTTATTCATAAATTTGACTTGTTTTCCATGCAGACGTCGGCCTGCAGGAAGCCTCAGTCTTCGACTGACCGCCACAGCCAATCACTAGACGACATCCGCCTCTATCAGAAGGACTGCCTGCAGTGGGCGGAGCTCTGCCAGGACACCGCCCACAGCTACACATTCGGTTGCGCTCAAGAGCTGAGTGACAGCAGCGGCGGAGGCGGCGGCTATCAAGGCCTTGCCGATCAGCGTGCCGGCATGCTTGGCGAGCAGCACCCGTTTCCCATCAAGAGAACCAACAAGTACTTCTCTCTGGACCTGACCAGCGAAGAGGTTCCCGAGTTTGTCGTGTGACAGAAGCACAAAGTAGGCAACCGCAGGGTGCCCTTTTCGCTCCTCCACGTCAGACGTGGAGATGTTTCAGGCCTCAGGGAACGAGATGAGAGGAGCGCTGCAGAGCTGGTTTCTATTCTTGGCAGCAAATAGTAGCGATGAGTAAACTGGCAACAAGTAAGCTGCCCCTTTTAAGCACCACTCGAGACGTTTCACATAACACATAATAAATCAATAGACATTGAGGTTTCTGTCAGAAAATCAGACTTTAAGAACAAACACTGGGCTCAAAAGAACTAAAAAACTGCACCCCCAGGTCAAAAGAAACAAAAGGGATTGTGTCATCTTTAAAAAAAAAAAAAAAAAAAAGATTTTATTTAATTCAGTCTTCTCCAAACTGATCCGCTTCTTTACAAAGTCATCAAAAGACTTGTGCATGTAGGTCTACAGCAGACAGATTAATGCACCTGACAAGCTTTTCAAAGATCTTCAGTGGAGGACACAAAGGACAGAAATCATGCTGAGCTACAAACCAAAGACAAGATGGAAATAAACTGAAACCACATCTGTCTCTACATCCAGTTTGGTGGAACATTATATTTCAGTCATGCAGGGAGGGAACATGGACCTACGATCCTCTGTGTGAGAGTGGCCATGCCTCCTTCCTCCTCTCTTCTTCTTCTTCTCCACCACTTCATTTTACCTCAACTGGAAGTGGAGTGTGCCAACACCCCCCCCTCCTCACAGACTGGACTTTTTAATCATTTGAACACAAACCCGACGTGCCTTTATCACACTATGCAGGTGTCAGTCTCGCGCCTTGACAATCACACACCTTCACCCTTAGATCCAAGCCATCAGAACTCAAGCTCTGCTTTACTTTTTAAAAATTGCGCACGCACACACATAAACATAGAGCTAGTTTTTTGGCAATTAAATGTTAAAAATATCACGATTTCACAATGTTTTGTGTCCTGTCAAATTCAGCCGAGTTTCCCAGGAGGAATGAGGTCGAGCGAGTTCCTACGTGTTCTGACTCGCTCTGCGATTGCGGCCACAAAAGTTTCCCTGTAATCTAGCCTCAAAATGGAGCCGGGCTGGCTGTCAGCCAAAACAAACCACACTTTGACGCATACATATACATTCTCCTTTGACTCTTCTAATCCTTTTGTTTCAGCTATTGTTTTAAACTGGAATTTGTTACATTTTTCTCTTAAAAATCAATTTATATGTTGTATTTTTTATGAACTGTATATGTTACACACTTAATCTGTGTAAGGTTAAAGTCATTCAGTATTACAAGCCAGTGTAGGTGACAGTATTAAGGACATGTGGCTCTGAACAAGAAAGACAGGTTTTATTGTCGGTTTGATTCAAGAGATGTGACCGTTACTCAAGATTTCAATACTCTAGAAGTGGCACAGTTTCCACTGCGGTTTGTAAGGCAGTTGGTTGTGGAGATGACATCTTTTCACCAGAAATGGAGACTCTTTCCCTGAACCGATGTTTCCAAACTATTTTATTGGGTTAATTTTTCAGTTTTTCTTTGCCCCACTGAGCAGCATGAATAAGAGCAGGAGGAGGTCAGTTATTGGTTTTGATCAACAGCCTTCTTTTTTTTTTAAATCATGAGATTAGGAGAAATGGTGGAAATGTTCAGTTTTAGATATTGAGGCTCATGAATTTTAAAAACACTGCTTTATAAGGATGTAGGATCATTTTGCTATAAAGCTACAGCTTAGCTTATCTAAAAGACACAAAGAACAACTATCCTGGCAGTCCATCCACCTGCCAGCTCACATTCATTCAGCATGAGGGTGTAGGAAGTGTTCATTACCATTTTAAGATTTAAAGTTGTAGGGTTGGCTAAATCAAACCCCTCAGTTTAACCCCACCTGCCCTCTTTCTTCTTTTTGTTGTTGTTGTTGTTGTTGTTGCAGTCAGCAAACAAAAGCGAGGTGTTAATGTGGTGATACTCCAGCGACTTTTTGTGCCAACCTGTGACACGTGCAGTGTAAGAACCGTTAGCTGAGAGTTTAAAACTTATTTATCATGGTTTTAAGTGTCCTGCGCTTAAAAACGGTATTTTAACACAGTCTATCAGACAGCATCAATGAGAATTTTTATGCAATACATAACAAATACATGGATTTAATAAAGCTGTGTAATTAAATCAACTTCTATATTTCATACTTTGTTTTCTTTAACTGTTTATATAATTACTCATTAACTGAAAATGTCTATTTTGATGGACAGCAATGTTTCTTATATTAAAACAGCATGTGTTAAGGTACATAGCCATACATTCATAACCCATGTCCTTAAAGTCTTCCTGTCTTACTTCTTTGGCTCTGCTATATGGTCATACTTACACTTTGTAAGAGTCTGTATGTCTGTGCCCATAATCCTTTCTGTGAAAGGATCGCCCTGCAGGTAAAAATGTTTTTTGTCACCTTGTTGTTCAAAAAAAAAGAAGAAAAAAAAAAGATTTGTTATAATGAAGTCTGGTCCGTGCCTTCTTGGTACTAATGCCCTCAATAGCCAATAAATAGGTACATTTATCTACCAATTATATGTTGTCAAGTCATTTCATTTTTTTGAGTATTGCCAGCTGGAAGCTAAAATCTCTAAAAACTCTTTAAGTATAAAACTTTACATGTGGAAGGTGGTGTACAAAATGTTCCCTTAGTTCATGCTGCCCTCTGGTGGTTTACACTCACTGGAATGCAAGTCTCCCTTTGGCCTGAGGGTGGCAGTATTTCATGATAAGTAAACAGCTCTGTTCCTTTTGTCCTCTGGCCTCAAATTTGGCTTCACGCCTACTTTTTTTTGTATAACCATACATAAGCGTTATTTTAAAGTGTGCTATCTGAACATAAAAAGACACTATAACAACTTAATATTAACAAAACCATTAACATCAGAGCTTCAGCTGACCTTAGTTACCTGTCATCCTCACTTGTACCTCATAAATCTAGGTGACATAGTGATTGACTACATCAGGCGGAGTGATGTCCATTTTCTTAATCTGTCTGAATTTCAGTTTCTTTTCCCAGAGTTGGCAACCCCAGAAATCTGATTTGATACTGTTCGTATTTTTATCTTACATGTTTTATTAAAAATACATTTCATTTCACAGAAAATGGTTATCCCAATAATTTATACTATGAATTGCAGTCAGTATTAATAGCAACGAAATAAGCAGATCAGCTGACAATCAGCGTTTAATTCTAAGCTACCCTTCTGTAAATATCTATCAGACAATCACAGAAACTGCTGATCTATTGGGATTTTCCCACACAACCATCTCTCCAGTTCACAGAGAAAGAAAAAATCCAGCGAGCAGAAGCTCTCTGGGTGAAAATACTTTGATGCCTGAGGTCACAGGAGAATGGCTAGACTTGCCCTGGGCTAATCGAATGGAGTAGCCTCAATTAACAACTTGTCATCATCAAGGTATGTAGAAGAGCATCTCTGAATACACAACATCTCAAAGTGTGGAACAGATGGGCTACAAGAGCACACTGGATGCTACTCCTGTCACTAAACTGATGCTACAGGTCACAGATTAAACAAAATTGGACAACAGAATTGTAATTCTCCATTTCAGCTGCGATATTCATATGTTTACACTGCTTCCATCACAAGACTCACATCATCTCAAACTGGTTACTCAAACATGACGGTGATTTCACTGTACTCAACGGCCTCACAGTCACCAGATCTCAAAATCAATATCAGCAGAAGCCCCCAAGAAGCAAGCAAGGCTACAAGACGTGAAATCTTTGAAGTAGGAGGAACCGTAACTGTGTTTTCTTTTGCGTTAAAATATGCAACATTGGGCTGAAAACACAAATCACCACAAAATCATTGATGCACAAATTAAGGGGAAACATGGAAGCCTTCCTCAGCGAGCTCCACCTCTTTCCCGCACTCTCCCCTCCGAGATACACAGCTGTACAGGAAATCATTCATCCACCATCCACTGCCGTCACCATGGCAACACAGAGGGGGAAATCCATTCTCAGTCGCTTGTCAACCCCCCTCTCTCTCCTTCCTTTTGTCTTGTTGAATTAGGTGGAGCTCTTTTCTGACCACGTTGATGCATCATTTTTAAATTTTAAAACAGAGCAAAGGCTTCGTTCACTGATCCTAATAATGCTTGCAGAGCCTCATTTGTATCCTCTCTAATATTTCCATACATCTGTTCTCCCCATCAGTAAGCATGCATGTGTAGGTGATCATTGCTGCTGATTGTCTGAGAGTATTAGGTGGCAGTGTCTCTCCAGCAGCAGTGGTGACCTCTCCATAAATCCCGTGGGGCATTGGGAAAGGACAGGCGGGGCGGTTATGCTTGGATCGGGCCAGCAGCTGCCTGGAGGAGGCAGATGGTCGCAAATCAGAGATGAAATCCAGGCCCCTCCCCTGCCTGCATGATAACCTACCCCTCTCACGCACACAAAAATAGAACAGTTCAAACTATTGTCTTACTACACAAATTTTGGGCGAGTGGGGTGAATGAATGCTGATGACCAAAAGATTAAGAAAAATATAACCCATTCAAACAAAGGCAGGCCAATCAGTATCAAAGGTGGTGCTTTCCAATTCCTGAAAAACCAGCTGAATTTAAGCTCTGCCCTGATGCACGAACATCACTATTAATTGCAGCAGAAAAGTCTTTAGTCACCACATCTGTCCGTGTCCTCTTGGAAATGGATTAACAGCACTTAATAAAGCAGCCTATTAACCTAAACAGCTGCACTGACACCAAAAGGAGATGATCCCCAGAGCCGATAATAATGAAAAACAGCAATCTGATTACAAATAAACAAATCTCTGGAGTTATCTCTTCTCCAGTGGTGGAGGGAGGTGCCTGACACATTTAGCTTGAAACCAGTCGGTGGTATATGATATACAGCGCATCTGAAGTTGCTACTAGATAAGTGGAAAATTTAACCATCTCAGAAAAATAATTCTTACAAAGTTCTATAAAAGGGAAAAGAGGAGATATATTAAATATGTGGTTTTGACAGTCAATTGTCCAGAATATTCATTATATTAGGTAATATATATGTATGTGAACAATATGTGAAAAACTAAGTACACCCTGCTTCCACAGGACTTAACAGGGTACTTAGCAACCAGGTGCTGCAAATCAATTGCTTGTGATAAACTGATCATCAGTAACTATGAAAACCTCTATAAAAACAGGAATTTTGTACATCCAAGAGTGGGAATACCAGCAAATTGCCCACAAGGTCAGAAAATGGTCCGAAAAATTCCAAAAAGCTAAATCTATAAGCCTCTGGAAGTGGCTCGTTCATTGCAGATTGCTTTGATGCTGAGATCTGGTTGCTTGTGGACATTCAAGGCTCTGGGTGCTAAGGTCACCCTCTAACATATTTAATACCAACTCATAAGTCAATCAAGTTTATTCTTCTCTTTTACTTTTACTTCAGTTGCAAATGAGAAAGAGGAGAAAAAGTTTATTTCGGGTCCTGGCCGCTTCCTTTTCTTCACCATGGCACTGTGAATCACTTCCAGTGTTTGTAGCTTCAGTTCAGCTATGTTAAATCTGCTCACAGTGCAATTAGAAAAAGACTGATGCTGCAGGACCCGAGCACCTTGTGCAGCATCTGACGTTGTGTTTACCCAAAATTAATAATCTAGTATGGACAAGATGAATTCTCCATTACTCCTGATATGTAAAACCTAACTGAAAGAGGATGTGTTCTCTCTTTTTACCACACCGTTTCAAACACACGATTAAAATACCCAGGCGTCTGATCCATATTCCAAGCATCCATAGTTAAAACTGCTCTTATCTTAGACACAGAGTGAAACTTCTGATAAGAGTACACACTGCACTAATGTCTACTGAATGTGTTTTATATTATTGGAGACAGAAATCAAACATCTGACTTCCTACAAATGCAGTGAGACAGAGGGCATGCAGCGTTTATCTAATTAATGGCAAAAAGAGTCAAACAACAGCCATTATGAGTCTTAATGAGGGAGTACTGTTTCAAAGAGGGCAGAATAAGATGCACACACTGTTCATACTATGAATCTAATTATCTTAGTGTAATGAAACAGTCTCATCAATACTTTTATTCCAAACATCAATGACTGTACAATGTGCGGTGCATTAAAAGTGCCAAATTTTCACAAGTTATACTCGTGGCTCACTATTTAAACTATAGAACAGAATATTATTTTTATTTTAAAACGCTGTTTGTCTTAAAAGAAGGTAAGCGAAAGCACATATGATGGTAGCGTGGTCGGACAACGAGGACATGACCAGTTTCCTGCTTTTCAATATTGTGTCAGACTCACACTATTTTTAAGAGGACATAATCACACATATTGTTGTTACATTTTCAGCCACTGGTTGCTTGAAACCTTTCACACCTCATCTCATAAACCAGAGTGTCTATGATTGTTAAAACACTGTGGGTGGCTGCTGCTTCACTATCCCATGACACAACACAGAACTGCTTTCAGCATACAGTTTATTCATTTTGGGCTTTGCCTAATTCTAATAACAAAAAAAAAGGTTTCTAGCATCAATTAAAGCTTAATATGAATATAGACATGAATAATAGTACCAGGGGAGTAGCACAGAACTCTGGGCCCTATAATAAACAGTGTCTGTGGCCCCCTTCCTTTGGTGATGCACATCTCTGAAGAGTCTTTTGATCGGTCTGAAAAACTATTAACACTATTTTCAAGGCTTTGGGGTCAAGATATAGAGGTCAAGGCACACCATAATAACTGTAACTATTGTAATTATCTTGATAATCTTGTGCAGTAAAAATGCATTACATTAAATTAAGTTTATGATCTCAAACACAAAAATTAGACAGATAAAGTAACACGTGTATCTTAGTGTGCTGCCCGTGGGTGTTTAGAACTAGCAAAAGCTAAAAAAATAAAATAAAATCTATCCCCATTTAAATTAAGCAGCAGTGTCGTTGCGTTATTCTGAAGTACCATTTCATCAGCCTGAAACACATCGACTTCCTCAGAACAGCTTATTTATCTCACGGCACAATGCTTGAAAACCACCGGGCCCACAATAAATAAAGCTCAACAGTACAGCAGATGACTTAAGATGATGGTGGGGCTACACAGTGATGCAATGGTTAGCAGTGGTGCCTCACGGCATGGAGGTTCTGTGTTTGAATGCAATCTGGGGCCTTTCTGTGGGGACTTTGCATGTTTACTGGATACTCAAGCTTCCTCCCACAGTCCATAGACATGCAGACGGTTAGGTTTATTAGTAATTCCAAACTGAGCAAGAGTGCTAGTCTGTGTGTTGGCTCTGTGATAAATTTCCAAACCTGTCCAGGATGTACCCTTCCTCTTAACCCGTGACAGCTGGGACAGACTCCATCCTCCTCCCACAGCCCAGAATTTGATAAGTGGAGAAAGACGCATGGATGAATTGTAGTTCCTTATGTTTTTGTTATTTCAATCTTTCAGTTCTGGGCTTCTGTTGCGGAGGTACTTAGGTTAATACAGCTAAAACTGCGAGAGGGTTGTTAGATTATTTACACAAGTTAGCCAATAGAACCTGCTCAGCGCTATGTTTGAAACTGTCCAAAGATATACTCGCTAGGTTAACGGATAATTCTAAAGTGCCTGCTGGTGTGATGGTAAATGGTTTTATTTAATATATATATATATATATATATATATATATATATATATATATATATATATACATACATACATACATACATATATATATATATATATATATATACATATATATACACATATATATACACATATATATATATATATATATATATATACATACATACATACATACATACATATATATATATATATATATATATATATATATATATATATATATATATATCTTAGTCTTTTAATAATAACAATAATAATATTAAAAATTAATTATAGAGTATGCAAGCATGAGAAAGCTGAGCCAAGGGTAAAGGAGACTTCATGCATTGAATACATAAACTTCACTGACTTGAAATAAAGAAGAAGTTTTTAATTTATGAGAGGAAAAAACTCTACGAGAAGGATCCAGCGGTTGAATTTCTGCAGTAAAACGCTTGTTTCCCGAGATGGAAAATGATGGCCTAGTTGGAAAACTGTGAAAATTCCAGTTGCTAAGAGGGACAAACATTAAAATTTTGGCGCTTGGATCCACTTCATCTTTAAAAGCTTATTTGAGTTGTTTACTTCACTATAATGCTGGATCATGGTGTTTCATTAGAACTAGCAAAAGCAGCATAAGTGCCGTAAGCGTCCACCTATTTTTATTTTAATTAATAAGACGTGTCATTGTGGTATTTTAATGTCCGTTTCATCAGTCTGAAACAGCACATTAAAGCTTACTGCTAAAGTTTCACCTGTTTCTCACTGTCTCTACCAACTCATGTCAACTTTGGGGAGTGCTCTGCTTACCTTTTTCTTTTCCTCAGTTTTCCTCCTTCTCTCCTTCTTTCCTTTCGTTAATGGGTGGGCTAAACCATTCGGCTTCATTTGTAAGGGGTGGAGTGGCGTCAGAGAGGCTCCGTTAGTTTTTGGAATCAAGCTCAGTCACCAGAGTTATTCGAAAAAGTTAATTATGACACTAATTACTTAGGAATACAAAAATTGCAAATAAATATACAGCTTTTATTCGACGCTGTCCAGGATCCATGCCACCACTGGGGCCCTAAGTTGTCTGCTTGTGACCCCAAAAGCTAGGCTAGGTTAAGTGCCAAGACATCAAAGGTGATAATGCGCATGTGCAGCTAGCAAGAAAGGCACTTGTGGATGTGTACAGAATATTGAATCATGATTTTCAGTCAGGTAAAGACCTTCTTTGTACCTGACAAAGGGCTTAAGAGATAAATACTTAAATCAATAAAACAGTTTTTATAAAAATCACAGATGCCCTTCAAAAACGTCAAGTTAAAATCGCGTAATTGTTTGTTTGTTTTGTTTTAATAATTAGCTCAAATGCAATTCAGTGCAAAAGTCTCTTATTTCTCTAGGAAAAGGGGAAGTAGATACTACCGTAGATGGAAATAGAGTATATAAGGCAAATATTTGATGTGCTGCATTGTTTTTTTATTAGAACTTCAGTAAAAACCTTTATTCTTCAACCCATCCTGAGCTCTCTTAGACAGTTGTCTAGTAATTTCTTGAAGTAGTCTTCAGGAATAGTTCTGCAGGCTTCCTAAAGCACATTCAAAGCTCTTCCATTGTGTGTTTTTCTATCTAGGTATGCTTTGAATGCATTGCCAGTGTGCTTGGGATAATTGTAATAGTGAAATGAAGCTGCTGTCAATCAGATGCTTTCCAGATGGTACTGCACAGTGTTCACACTATTCTGTGTTTATAATTAAATCTTGACCCGATCTCCAACACCACTGGCTGAAATGCAGACCCAAACCGTGACAGCACCTCCACCGTGTTTTACAGATGACTATAGACACTCACTGTTGTACCTCTCACCTCTGACGTCCTCTGATTTCAAAATTATTTGTAAAACTGAATACCGTTCAGTCCTGTTTGTTAATGTGTACTGAGCATAGCCGTTTGCTATACACTTCCAGCTGGAATTCTTGCATTTACTGAACTGGATGTGGAGACGTTAACAATGTAATCATCAGCAATTAAACTGCATGACAACATTTTTCAAAGATTTTATAGTAAAACAAAACAAATCTAGATGTTTATAATATCAGGACAGACGGTGATATCAGGGATTCTTGAGTTCAGAAACAAAAGGACTCTGGAGGATATGTGGGGGGAAAAAAAGAGATGTGTGGAAACCATTAATTTACTGGACCCACGAAGGGCTATCCCAGATCATGGTGGTATCCTGGCGACAGAGGCTTCCTGCAGTCGCCTTCGCAGGAACAATGACTCACTGATTCTACATCTTCCTCTCCGCCCTCTCTCTGTCTCTCTCTATGGACATGAGCTGCTACTGTAAGTCACAGAAAATAACATCTGCATGAATGGAGCCAGGGAAACTGTGACTCACAGAAAACGTGACGCTCAGACAGTAGGAGGAACACAAATACAGTTTGCTGAGTTTACCTGGAGGCGAAAAACTTGATATGCATGAGAGCAGATGTACAGTATTCTCATAGAGGCATCATCTGAATGAGCTCAGAATTAGAAGCCAGACAGCTCTTAAATGCTGCCTTAATAATTTATATGAATCACAGGATCAGCACAGTTTTTTGTTGTTGTGGCAGGATGTAATGTCCTCCTGCACTCAGAAAAATAAAGGTGCCAACTGGAACCAAAAGTGGTTCTTTAGACTGATGCCATAGAAGAACCTTTTTTGGTGCCACAAAGAACCTTTCAAACAATGGTTCTTTGAAGAACCATTTCTTTCAGTGGTTCATTGAAGAACCTTTAAAGGTGCCCCAAAGAACCATCAAGAAATGGTTCTTTGGGGCTTTAAAATGGTTTTTTTAAAGAACCATTTTTAAAAAGGTCTTTCAAATGGTTCTTTAAAAGAACCATTTTAAAGAACCTTTTTTGAGTGGTTCTTTAAAAAAAACCATTTTAAATCTTTCAAAATAAAATGCATCATAAATTGAATTTGAGTAGGGTAAAATAAATACGAGCACAGCATAGACATATATTAATGGTTTATTGTCATTTTGTAGTTACCAAAAGACAAAAAGGCATTTTAACCCTCAGCACAACATCACTACTAATACATGTCACATATTAGTGTTTTAAACAGTAATAATTAAATATATTTGCTATACTATAAATAAATATATATAAATACTATAGCTACAGATAACACAACAAATAATACATGTATTGTTTAATTAATAAAACATCAGAAAGTGATAAAACACATTAGAAATAGCAATAGCTTCATAACAGACCAATAAATCAACACATTTTCATCAGCAGATGTTTGCATGTTCAGTAAAAATATTTCAACAAGTTTATGATTAAAATTATCAATGAACTTCAGCCTTACGCTATGTAATGTACGTTTCATGTTGTACTCATGGTCCTTTGTTAGTTCAGTTTAGGATAATGTCTCTGACGTATGTATCATATCAAATATATGTCATATCAAAACAAGCCCACACCTGCAGTTGTTTCAGTTTTTCACTGGTGTTTCCTGTCAGCTGGTCAACCTCACTCAGGCAGACATCCATATCAGCCAACCAAACGACAAGTTCCTCCCTTTGTGCTTCAAACCCCTCCCACTCTGAGACAAGGAGCTGAAAGAGAGAGAAAAGAGTCAATTATAAAGAAGAGAGAGAAGTGAAACCCTCCTCAGAAGGTCTGACTCGCATACCTGCAGTTGACCTGTGATGGACTCCTGTTTGGCGTTCACGTCATCCCTCGTTGTTGCCAACAGCCGAGTCTGCAGGGTGCCCTGGAAGAGCTGAGTTAATGTTCGACTCGTCCTGGTCAGGCTCTCCAGCTGGATGAGCCGAGGTCTCCCCTCTCACCGCTGCCTCTGAACACAGAAACACAAATTTCATCTGAAGCAGGAGGTGCAGATTTTTTGTGCTATTCTTTTCTAAATTCAGGCTAGATCACGTGGAGGTATTTGGAAAACTTTTTTGGCCAGTGGACGACTGTTGTCTTGCAGAAAGTCAAATCAAACATATGCGATACACAATTAATTCACAAGAACACATTATAAAAAATAAATCCAGTTCTTGCCTGATTTCAAGTGAAATCTGCATCAAAACAGGGTGACAGAAGTAAAACGAATGCACAAAGCCTCACTTTGTAAAAGCCTGCTATTACAGTTCTCCTCTATGCAGACGACTTTCCTGTTTTCAAGGCACAACTTGGATCTGCTGTACGAATCTTATGAATACACACTAAATGAAACAATAGTGTGCATGACTCCAGATTCTGATCCCTCATCCTAATATGGTCCCAACATAGCAACAGCAAGAAAGCAAATGTTGAGGCTTCAAAATACAAAGTCCATAAACCAATGGCTGACATGGGTTTTATCATAAGGGTGATAAATATACAGATTTCAGTCTGTCTTAGAGATTTGATGTTCATTTACCTGCAGATGCACTATACGTACCTGCTCCATGGTTTTTCACAACATTTTGCACATCACTATTTAATACAGGAAGTAGGTGAACTAAAACAAGTCATCTTTCTTTGTGAGAGGACCATATTAATGAAACAAACCTCATCATAGGGAGCCCTAAAGATGCTCCTGCTGCTTCTCTTCCTCCTCATCCTAAGCTTCCTTCTCCTTGTCCTCGCCTTCCATCCAATTGTAATTCAACCTAATTGTGTTTCTCCCCCTCCTCTTCCTCATTTTGTTGGAGCTGTGAACACAATTAATGTGAATCTGGATTAATTTGTGCAAACAAGAAAAATCTACAGCTTTTTGGTCAGAGGTGCTCTTGTGATTTAAGCCGGGTAGAGTAGATTTATCTGTTGATGCTACCTGCTTCAGCTCTGGCTGCTGAGTGATATTTACACCCTGGCTGGATTACAAACTTTAACCATGTGCTGAACTTTGGCCCAGCGTTGATACCTCTTGTTAGTATAACGACCTCTTCTTAGCTTGTATGTATGATGGTGGATAAATGAAATATAAAAAAAAATTAACTATATTACAAAAGAACATCTATCTTGGAAACATCAAATGACCGGAGCATAACTTGTCAACTAGTCCGAAACTAAGTTATGCAGGAACAGTCAAAGACACCTTCTCATGTCACATTTCTATTCATTTCTATATAATTTGATTAGACAATAAAGAGTCATCTAATCTAATTATTCATTCAAAACTCTTATGCATAGCTGCATTTTATACAGCTCATACAGAATTCAAAGTACAGGTTCATGTGAGTATTTAATGTACGGCTCAGATCTACAGAATTGAAGCAGCTGATCTGATCTTACAGAATTGAAGCAGATGCTTCCCCCATGGGGGAAGCATCTGCCATCAGGTAGAGTGGCTTTGGCAGTCTCAGTCGATTTGTTTTTACAAACTACATCTGCCTGCTGTTATAGATGTACAGAAGAAACACTCCACTACAGCTGTTTGATATAGGACTTTTAAGACTGATACCAATACCGATATTTGTGGTTTACAAATCCAAAATTCTGATATGTCGTCTAATTTTTTTTAGGAAAACTAACTAACTACTTTTTTACACTCTGCTAGGGCCCAGTTGATGTACCAGGGGAGCCGATATATATCGGTTGAAATGAGCTATTTGCTCATATACAGTGGGGCAAAAAAGTATTTAGTCAGCCACCGATTGTGCAAGTTCCCCCACCTAAAATGATGACAGAGGTCAGTAATTTGCACCAGAGGTACACTTCAACTGTGAGAGACAGAATGTGAAAAAAAAAAAAAAAAAAATCCATGAATCCACATGGTAGGATTGGTAAAGAATTTATTCGTAAATTAGGGTGGAAAATAAGTATTTGGTCAATAAGAAAAATACAACTCAATACTTTGTAACATAACCTTTGTTGGCAATAACAGAGGTCAAACGTTTACTATAGGTCTTTACCAGGTTTGCACACACAGTAGCTGGTATTTTGGCCCATTCCTCCATGCAGATCTTCTCGAGAGCAGTGATGTTTTGGGGCCGTCGCCGAGCAACACGGACTTTCAACTCCCGCCACAGATTTTCTATGGGGTTGAGGTCTGGCTAGGCCACTCCAGGACTTTCAAATGCTTCTTACGGAGCCACTCCTTTGTTGCCCGGGCGGTGTGTTTTGGATCATTGTCATGTTGGAAGACCCAGCCTCGTTTCATCTTCAAAGTTCTCACTGATGGAAGGAGGTTTTGGCTCAAAATCTCACGATACATGGCCCCATTCATTCTGTCCTTAACACGGATCAGTCGTCCTGTCCCCTTGGCAGAAAAACAGCCCCATAGCATGATGTTTCCACCCCCATGCTTCACAGTAGGTATGGTGTTCTTGGGATGCAACTCAGTATTCTTCGTCCTCCAAACACGACGAGTTGAGTTCATACCAAAAAGTTCTACTTTGGTTTCATCTGACCACATGACATTCTCCCAATCCTCTGCTGTATCATCCATGTGCTCTCTGGCAAACTTCAGACGGGCCTGGACATGCACTGGCTTCAGCAGCGGAACACGTCTGGCACTGCGGGATTTGATTCCCTGCCGTTGTAGTGTGTTACTGATGGTGACCTTTGTTACTTTGGTCCCAGCTCTCTGCAGGTCATTCACCAGGTCCCCCCGTGTGGTTCTGGGATCTTTGCTCACCGTTCTCATGATCATTTTGACCCCACGGGATGAGATCTTGCGTGGATCCCCAGATCGAGGGAGATTATCAGTGGTCTTGTATGTCTTCCATTTTCTGATGATCGCTCCCACAGTTGATTTTTTCACACCAAGCTGCTTGCCTATTGTAGATTCACTCTTCCCAGTCTGGTGCAGGTCTACAATACTTTTCCTGGTGTCCTTCGAAAGCTCTTTGGTCTTGGCCATGGCGGAGTTTGGAGTCTGACTGTTTGAGGCTGTGGACAGGTGTCTTTTATACAGATGATGAGTTCAAACAGGTGCCATTCATACAGGTAACGAGTGGGGGACAGAAAAGCTTCTTACAGAAGACGTTACAGGTCTGTGAGAGCCAGAGATTTTCCTTGTTTGAGGTGACCAAATACTTATTTTCCACCCTAATTTACGAATAAATTCTTTACAAATCCTACCATGTGAATTCATGGATTTTTTTTTCCACATTCTGTCTCTCACAGTTGAAGTGTACCTCTGGTGCAAATTACTGACCTCTGTCATCATTTTAGGTGGGGGAACTTGCACAATCGGTGGCTGACTAAATACTTTTTTGCCCCACTGTATCAGTATCAGCATTTATAACAGCAGAGAAATGAAAATTTAAAGAGTAAAGAAGAGATGGGAGAAACACTTTTAATCATGCTATGAATGTTGATCTTGTATACTTTGCCCAGCTGAGGGGACTTTGCAACTTCCCTGTCAGCAACACACGCTTGGAGCCAGTTGAGTAATCCACGAGTTACTGTGGCAATAAAACAAGGTTATTTTTAAGCTGCATTACATTGTCCTCCCCACCCAAGTACACACAAATATATTTTAGGGAAGCTGTTTATGTTTCTTCCATCTGAAAGAAAAAAAAAACCAAACTACTGGTCAGTTTGATTTTTAAAATCATAAAATGTTAGTGTTGTTATCAGCCTTAAAAATCTTGTATTGGTCGCGGACTCGGCTCGGATGGCCAGTTTTTATGTTTTTAAGACTGGCAAACAGATGTTGCCAACATGGTGCCTCTGCTCAAAACTCATATCATGATTAAAGGATTTTTTCCTGTCTCTTCTTTACTCTGTAAATTTTGATTTATCAGCTGTTGAAAGATGTTTTTGTTGTTGTTGGGGTTTATTTGTTTGTTTGTTGGAATAAGTGGTTCAATATATATGAAAAGAGATACCGAGTGTTGCAACTGGCACCAAAACAAGCCAGATCAATTAATGGCTCAACAGAACAGAGGAAACTGGCCTAAATTTAAATTTTTGGATGAGTAAAGATTGTAATCACCTTAATTCCCTGTTGTCTCTGAATGCACTGAAGTAATTACATGGCACAAAAACTTAATGTATTATATTTACTAGTTAAAAAGCCAGACATTCCCTTTGTTGTTTTTCAGAAACTTAGGATGGGTTGTTATGCTGTTAAATGCAGGATTGGCAAAGAAAGGCATAAAAATAACAACACTAACCAATTACAAGGAAAAACAAGCTTAAACGAAATCAGATAAATGCAAGCGTATAGTAATCGAAACATTAATGCCGATTTTAACATGCTTGTTTATTGCCGGTTGCGTAGTTGAGTTAAGAATCTGGCTTTCGCATCAGGCAGTTGTTTGCTAAGTGCCTTTGCAGCACAAATAGCAGAAAAGAAAAGAGAAAAAAGTCCCAATCCCACAATAATATGGAACATGGCGCCATCAAGATAATGTGACAAGATATGGTGCAAAGTGCAGCATATTTAAACCAGTTGTTGGGGCCTGTTGCGTTTGCAAGTATACATCAGTTAGGTTTGCCAGTATTAAGGGTAAGAACCAGTTTTTGACTTTTTTTCTTCTAGTACACTCGCCCAAATTGAGTGTATCCAGCACATGCAGAAAACCTCTGTACTCCCAAATGTACCGCACACTTTTTGTGTTTTTTGCTCCACATCTGGTGTATATTTTTTTTTATAATCTTTTGATCTTTGGCTTTGCTGTGATATGCAAGTAGACTGATGATTAAACATTTCCGCTGTGGCAAGAAGGCGTGTGTCGTGCATGCAATACAGGATGTGATGTCGGCTGTCCTGGTATGCATCTGTTTATTGCAGCTGTTTAGAGAGATACTCGAGGCTTTTCCTGTGGACCTCTGAGAGGCGGAGGAAGTGTGTCCTAATAGCAGAAAAGAAAAGACACAAAGAGGGAGGGAGGATGAAGAGGAGGGTAGATTCTTGGAGCCCGAGCGTTTCGCTGAAGGGTGGAGACTCGGAGCAGCAGTGAGGAGGTAGGATCTCAGCGGGAGTAGACACACAGAGAGAGGGAGAGAGCGAAAGCCATACAGATAGAGGAGTGTGTGTTGTGAGCGTGGATGTAATCGGCTGCCTCTGTGTGTGTGTGTGTGACAGAAAGAGATCAGCAGAAGGCAGAACGCGTGGATACTACTCCACATGACTGGCTGCATTTGGATTCACAGAAGGAGAGCACACAACCACAGTAAAGGTTGGTTGAATTTTTATTTACATTTTTGCTTCCTGACATTTAGTTATTTTTTGTAATTTGGTGGCATGTGGGTTAATCGCATCTGAAACAGGGTGTGTTCCAGAGGAGGGGGGTTTACATATCCATGATGTCTTTTTTGTCAGCGCTCGAGGGGTGAGATTGATGCTGCTGGCTGGTTTACGTCATGGAATCCCCTCCTCCCTCTAAAATCACTAAAAAGCTCCTTCCTCAGAGGTGAGCCGCTGTTTAATACCCCCCTCCCCGTCCATTATCTCCTCCTATATATGTGTGTGAAAAGAAAACAGGAGAGTGGGCTTTCTTCCTTGCTTTTCTTATTCCTCACTCCTCCTTCTTGCCTCAGGATTGGGCAGATCTTATAATGTGGGGCCAGAGGAATTAAGGGCATCTGTTTCAGGGGATATTTGCCTGAGCAGAAGGGATGGAAAAGGCAAAGAAAGAGGTGGATGAAAAGCAGGGTGGGGGTGGTTGGCAGGAAGAGATGCAAAAGACGGAAGCAGCCGAAAGTTATCCAGAAGCTTTTCGTGAGGCTTCCTAGCCCTCCATTGAGGAAAGGAAAAAGCAGTTGACAACAAACACAAGCTGGATGTAGTGGTTGTATCAGGCAGATGGCTGAGGGAGAAGGAGGGAGGGAGGAGGTGGAGAGGGGGGTGGTGGATGTTTTTTTTTTTATGGAGCTTAAAGACTATATAGATGCTGACAGCGGCACACATTCAAAAGAAATGCAAGAAAACAAACACAGATGCGCTGTTTTTCCCCGGTCTTAGCCCGTCACACAAAGGCATCGTCATGCACAGCTCACGTTAAATCACCCAATCATGTGCATGCAATTGTGTTACATATCCAGGCCTATTACAAATGCGAGCTGGAATTACGCAAGAGCTCGCGTCCAGGCAGGTCGTACTGTATCTCAAAGAGGAACTGCTCCGAGGCCACATCAGCTGCATCGATGTTGAGACTAAAAGAGCGGCTCACAATGCCTCACAAAACCTTGAGTGTTTTCCAGAACCCCAGTGCCGAGTCTGTAAATAGAAAGCGAAGGCAGTAAGGGAGGAACGACTGAAAAAGAGTAAGGGGAACCGAGCGGTGCACGACTTGCTGAGCATGGTGACCTCTCCCTGCTCCTTTCAGAACCTCCGCCCAAAAATGATTCTGTTTCAGGGTAAAGTGAGAAACTACAGTTAGCCTTGTCATCTGTGTGTCAGTTTCCTTATTTAAGATGTGAGCAGAAGTGACTTCATAGGAAAAGCAAACATGAGGTGGGAATTATGTTGAATTAAAGGCTTTGACCTTTGTACTCAAAGCGCTTGTTTGCTTCTAACAGTGTTGATTTTGGTTTTTAAGCTCATTCGACTGTGCTGTGTTCTCAGCTGTCGTTTAGGTAAAGAGGAAATCAAGTCATGAGTCTTCGAAACAAAGCTCAAGCCAAGTCACTAGACTTTAAATGTTTTTTTACAGTCTAAACTCAAGACCTAATTTTTACAATCTGCATATAAAGAGAAATGTCCACCATGCGTAGCTGTCCAGCGGGCACCCGGTTGATACGGTCGACTAACTGCCTGAAAACAGAGTAGTTTGAGTTGTTATGTCTTCATTGTCCACTGGCGTGTGGCTGTGGCGATATAACTTTAACCCTCTTAAAGTACGCATCTAGACAATAAGTTGTGGGGAAAGTATTCGGAGTCAAGTCACATAGCTGTCACACACTTTTGTGGCATTGTTGTACCGCTGCTGCCATTGGGGAGCGCTATTTCTATAGATTTGTGGTTGGGTGGGTGGTAGATGTCACATATCCACCCTAGCGCAGGATACGGCCTGAGTTTTCCCAGCAGACCACTGATTCCAATGAAAAAAACATTGTTATTTACATTTTTATTTTTGTGAATTAAGTGTGAGCCGGATCTACCAGATGCAAGTCTTATCCAATCCAACTCAAATCCTCGAGTTTCAAGTTCGCAGGAGCAGTTTTTAGGTCTCCTGGAGCAAATCCAGCAAAGGCTAAAGCCACGGCAGAGGTCACTGCAGGAGGAAAAGTCTCAGGCCTGTCACCTCTCATAGCTGTCATATAAGTTTAAAGTCTCTCTTAACTGATTAATCTCACAGAGATGTGTTTAAATAAAATTTACAGCAAGTCTGACTCGAGTCCAAATCAATCAGAAGTGTTTAGTTTCCAGGCTTTTAGTTTGTAAAAGCTGATCAGAAAGACCAGAAGCCCAGTGAGCGTCTGTGATGGTCCCTCAGCAGAATCCACACAAGCCCGGATGTTTGTGATATTGTTAACAGCCCAGGAATCTGGCTGTGTTATTCTCTTGCATGCTGATTAATTTCAGAGGAAAAATGTGTTTGTGCTGCCATGAGCGAGGACAAAACTCCTTCAGATTCCCGTCAATGAAATCACGGAGAACAGAAACTGACGTACACAAAAGATGCGACCACACTGTCTCATTCCAAGTATCATTTAGAGTGGGTAAAAGACGTGATTACCCCCCGAAAACCTTCACAAAAATCAGCAGCATTATTTGGCTGATGACCCCCCAAAGAAAAAAGAATTGGGTTTTTTTCTTTGTGTTTGCTCCTGAAGCTCAGAGGCTGTTCCCGTGAGCGCCAGTGCATTGTTTCTATCCCACTAACTGCACTGCTGTTATGTAACACGCAAATCAAAGGTTTAAAATGCTTTACGTTTGAGGAAAAGCCAAACCACTTGGTCACTGTTTCAATCTGACAATGCAAAAACACACAGGACCTTGGCTGTTTGATTTAATAAACATAAAAGACCATATTTGCACTCCCTGGAGCAAAAGAAGCCTCCTCCCTGCTGCCTCCTTGACTCCCAGCGGATGCGTCATTTCCTGGGCCACTGCTTTCTCCCCTCCCCCCTCAGGGACCTAGATTACCCCCACTACACATGTATACAGTATATGTACACACACAGCCTCTGAGATGGTAAGATGGGCAGGGCGTCCTGGGGGTGGCACAGATGTCCAGGCTCATTGAATGATCGTGGGTGGTGGTGGTCTGACTGGGAGGAAGTGGCACGAGGAGGGAGCACGAAGCAGCTAATACGTGCCAAAATTAAAACAATGCTGGGGGAAAAATTAGCCTGATGATCATCATCATCATCGTCATCATGAATATTTATTTCACTTGACACAGATTCTAAAAACGTTTTTTGTGACTGAATCAATAAAACAGATTTACAGCTGCGTGCTTGCTAGCCCTTTAAATGGTTCAATGATTAAATTAGCAGCTAAAATGTTTTAATCTTACATGTTTTTGTTTTTTAAATGATGGAGATTTGAAAGAAACATTTAGATCCTTTTCTATTTCTTAGTGAATTCGCTTTACAGTGCTATATTAAAAAGCAATGGCTTTAGAGATATTGAATGGGGATTGTGTATTTTTCATAAATCATGAATGAAACGCAACCACAAGCCTCCCTCCCACACACAATATAGATCCACAGCACTGAGGCGCTCTTTTAGTGCTAAATACGCAACTCTGGTGGCTGACATGAGATTTTCCCGCGATGTTTTCACACGTTTTTCAGTCAGTGCATGTTCAGTTAGCTAGTACAGATATTAACTTGCACTATGTTTTCATTTCTTTGTGTTTTCAGGCTTATCAGTGAGGGATAGGCCTCTTGAATGGGCCGGTTTGTGATCAAACCTCCAAATGTTCTTTATTTCTTCTACTAATATGATGCCGCTCAGAGCCCAGTATAACTGAAGACTGTGATGGAGAAGGGCATTCAGCTGTCGCACTCAGCATCATCTCCACAGACAGTTATGACCTGACAGTTCAGCTCTCTGTGTCTCATCGCTTCGTCTTTGCGTGCAGAGGGAGGGGCGTCCTTTCTCCTGTTCAAGGGCAGGGATCCGTGCTAAATTACAGTCAACAGTCAATATCTTCCTGGTTGTGTTCATTAATAACTCCGGAGGTCAGTTTTATGTTTCTGTACTTCTCCTTGCTGCGGTCAAAGCCACTCTGGAAGAAGGTATTGCTACCACATCCTCTCTTTCATTTTTCCAACAAACTTTATTTCCAGCTTTTATTTGCTTTTCTCTCTCTTTCTTGGTGTCCTCTAGTATCCGTTTACACTTTTGCAAATCTTTCTTTAGCTGAGTGTGCCCTTTGCTGTCTTTAGTTCCCCAGTGACATCGCAGCTCAGTGTCCTATGACGCATTGAGGATGGTACAGTTACTCTGTCATACTATGAGAGTCAGATGACTGAAGTTTTTGCACACTTTTTCTTCTGCACACTCACACAAGGCTACAGAAATAAATGGAAAAACTACATTGTTAAAAAATCCGCAGCCAGGTTTAGGATTGGTTTTGTTTGGTAGGAAAGCATGAAATACTGACTCAATGGGAAGGATTGCAAATACTTCTCTCAGGATGCTATAAGCTCAGCTTGATTAATATGAAAAGAAATAACATTTTATTGCATACCGTCATTAGTAGCGAGGTATACAGATAGTTTTTTGTAGGATGCAATATGCCAGGGAGGATAGGGTGGATTTCAGCCCTCTAGCTGGCACATAGTTAACCAGGACTGCACAGAAAACCCTGTGTGACTTCTGGGTTGCTAGTTGCCATCGAAGTTTGTATGGATGACACCAACTTGTCTGCAAGCACTAGCAAAATACAGTGTTTACAGACAAGTCTGATCTTTCATCCAGACAAGTGCGGCAATCTGCTAATGACCAGAGCAATCAGAAGGAGGTTTTTAATGCAGAACCCTCTTTTCACTTGGCAACAGCCAACAAAGTCCAGCAATCACTCATGAACTCGTTGGGGAATCTACATTTTTCACCCCAAATCTGTCAGTTTGAAAAAGGCAAAATTAAATGCCAATTTGTCTACTAGGGAAGAGAAACTTTTACTTTTTTTAAAAGAAAAACTACAAAAAATAACTTTTCTTTGGAAATAACCAAGAATTTGTAGTAAATCTGCTGGGTTTATGAGTGTAACTTAAATGTAACAGCAACAATAAGTAAGGGGGCTTTGAGGAAGGTGTGCTGTTTGCATTCTTGTAAAGACAGGCCTTAAGAGACCTTCAAATGAGCTCTGAGCAGGGGTTACTTCCTGCCTTCTTGCTGTCCCTGCAGACCCTTGCAGGTTAATCACTGACTCTCCAGGGTCCAGATGGCTGAGCCAGGGACACATTTTTAATTACCACGCTCTGATTTCACACCCTAGGCATCACAGAGGACAGAACACTCCCTGCGTCGCTGCTTAAATTTCTCTTTGGATGGTGTAGGGAATAAAAGACAGGATAAATAAGGTGTGCACTACAGAAGTGAAAGGAGTTGGAAAAAGGGAAGGAGAACTGAGCCGAGAGCCAGCCTGCGTGGGAGTACATAAGAGATCGTCACTCTCGACAGGCCAGGAATTATATTTTCCTCACCAGGATGTTTCCTGTGGCGCTTAATCACCCTTTAAGTCAGCGACACCCAGAGTCGAGCAGCAGCTATAATCACATCTATGGAGGGCCTCGTCACAAACACAGACCCCCCGAAAGCCTGTAGGAAGAGGTTCAAAAAAGCTCCAAATGTCAGGGGAAGGATGGCAGAAGGGGTTAGATTGATTCTGTGGTGTTAGAAGCAGGACAGAGCATGCTGGGGGTGGTTCTGTCATATCGGTGAACACCTGTCTGCCATACAGGGAGGGACGGGAAGCAGAAGGCTGGAACAAAGGAGAGAAATGGATCACCACTCACATGTTGCATTTGTTTTTTCCCGCTCACCACAGTTTAGCTAGAAATTCTTTACTGGTCTAAAAGTAAGGAACGATATTTCCAAGTATTTAGATAAAAAAACGAATTCCTTGGACTTAAGTATTTTAACACCCTTTGTCTTTCATCCACTGATCTCGCTGCTGCTTTGCAACATTAATATGACGACATAATCTGTTCACCAGGAAATCAAATTCAGCAACTTTTTTCTTTTCTTTTTTAAGAATGGCTGGCTTTCCTGACTTTCCCACAGCATAAAGTGAATTAAAATAAGCAGGAAATTACCAAAGTTAGTGCAGCCATTACTATAAAAAAGACACTTTGTCTCTTTTCTATAGTAAATGAGATGAGTGTTTATTTTCACACTCACAAGAAGTGTTTGTTTCCCCACAGAATGTGTTTTATTTCCTGATGTCCGACCTGGGTGGGATCAAACTAGCTACCTTTCAGTTACCATGCAACATTGGAGGCACTTGATTAAAATGGCAACATTATATGGCTGGAAAAGTTGTCTAAAATACACGGTAATGTTGTTTGAAGCGTAATTTATGTCCCACACTTTTAAAAGTTTATCGTCACCTCCAGGCCCGACAGGTGAAGTACATTCAGAAGCGCCTCATTCTCTTAATGGGCAACAGGGGGCGACTCTTCTGGCTGCAATAATAGGTCTTATTGTAGAGAAGATCACACACAAATACAGCTATGTTTTAAAAACTGTTATAATTGGCCTAGTTGGGAAAAAAACATTGGTCTGGGGTTTTTTTTTAACGTTAATCACAAACTTTGTTTGGAGGGTAGCAAACTGCTAAACTAGCTGTTTAATTTCTTGCAAATTCAGTGTTTATAAAACTTTACTTTCATATTGCTCTCGATCCCAGCAGCAGCCGACAGAAGATGATTGCTGGAAAGTTCCCGGATGTAAAAGCAATTCTTTTGATTGACAAGCCGGATGTTTCTGTGAGCAAACATGTGTTCTATATAAATAAAACTTATGATGACACAGTCGCATGTTACTAGTCATGTGACTCTGCCACTGTGTAATGTCAATAACAGTTATTAGTTAGAATAACTGGGTGATACACACAGCAAATAAACTCACAGGCCAGTTCATTGGGTACACCTGTTCAACTGCTCCATAATGCAAACATCTAATCAGCCAATCACATGGCAGCAACTTAATGCATTGAGGCGTGTAGACATGGTCGAGATGATGAAGTTTAAGCTGAGCATCAGAACGAGGAAGAAAGATGATTTTTGTACCTTTGAACATGAGCTGGTCTGAGTGTTTTAGAAACTGCTGCTCTACTGGGATTTTCCCACACAACCATCTCTGAGTTCACACAAAGTGATCCAAAAAAAGAAAAGATTCTGTGAGCAGAAGTTAACTGGGCAAAAATGCCTTGTTGGTCTCAGAGGTCAGAGGAGAATGGCCAGACTACTTTGAGCTTATATCAAGGCAACAGGTACTGTTTGCATCTCTGAATGCAAAACGCATGAACGTTGAAGCAGATGTACTACAGCAGAGCACACTAAGTGCCGCTCCTGTCAGCTAAGAATAGAAAAATAAGGCTACAGTTTGCACAGGCTCACTAAAATTGGATGATGGACGACTGGAAAATATCGCCTGGTCTGAAGAGTCTTCATTTCTGCTACGATATTCAGATGGCAGAATTTGGCATAAACAAGATGAAAACATGGATTCATTCTGCTTTATATCAGCGGCTGAGGCTGTTGGTAATGGCCCCGGGAGCCTGAAACATGGGGAACATTTTCTTGGCACACTTTGGACCTCTTCGTACCAACTGAGCATCATTTAAATGCTGCCGCCTGCCGCTGACCAGGCCGTTTATCCCCATCTTCTGGTGGCTTCTTTCAGCAAAATAATACACTGTCACAAAGCTCAAATCAAACTGGCTTCTTAAACATCACTGTTCTTCGACTGCTGCTCTGAAAGTGCAGCAGCATTTGACTTTTTTAGTGGAGTATCAAAAAAACTTTTTCTTTGCCATCAAGAACTAAATAAAATTTCCCATTAAGAGATTTTACAAGACCATCCCGTTACACACTTCACACCTGCTACAGCTCTCCTGCTGCTAGTTTAAGAATCACTGCGCAGATGAGATTATTATAGACGCTTGCATAACACAGTGTAACAATGTAGATTAATGGCACCACCAGTGAATCTGGAGGGGCTACAGTGAACTCCAAGACTGCAAGAGTCCTCTTTCTTTTTGCTTGTTATTTAAACTCCAAGCAGCTTCAGCATTGCTAAAATACTTTGGCTCAGGGGTCCTGCAGCTGTTGGCAAGGCTTTGTTAATGGATTCCTCATTGTAACGTTGCTTTAATGTTGCTCGCTGTGTGCTACCATGATTTATGATGGCAGGAATTCCCATCCTCTGCAGATCTGCTCATGCGGGATAATTGGCCCATTTATCAGAACTGAGATGCAGAGTCACAGATGCATTAAAGAATGAATCTGAATGGCCAGAAGAAGAAAGGACAGGCTGATAGAGAGAAAGTTAGGGTCAGCACCCACTGAAGACTTAAAGGAAGAGTTGGACATTTTTACAAGTGTCACTATTTGTGGTTTTGCTGAGAGTTAGATGGGAGGACCGCTAGCACTGTTGCTTTGTTTAGTGTAAAAACTGCAAATGAGGACAAATAACTAGGCTACTTCTGTTCTACCAGCACATCTAAATCTCACTACACAGCACTTTATATTCCATATGTCTTCCTGAAAGCCTGTAAAACCTCTTTATGCTAAGCTAGGGTAAACAGCTGATCTCTGTTGTACATATTTATTGCATAGACAGAAGAACGATCAGCCTTCTTATCGTGATGAAAACATTTTAAGTTTAGTCTGAGGATTAGTATGTTTGCAACAGAGGTAGCTGTTTCCAAGTTAAGGGACCAGCATAGTTCATGGAACAACTGGTCTGGGGAAAAGCAAAGTTATAACATACAAAAGGCTAAAGTGAAACCAAGTGTTTAAAACAATAAAAACTGTCCACTGTAGCTATTTTCTTTTCTTCTTTAAGGTTTTTTTCCACCCTGCTCCCTCTGTGTTGTGGACTCCACTGCAATTCCTTTCCTGTTCTGGGCAACTTTACAAAATCCGCACTTGAGTTACGCACAGCGTCATCTCAGTCAGGCTACCCAGTGTTGGTTTTTATGGAGGACCACATGCAAGCATGTCATGCATAGGTTGTGTACCCATAAACCTTCACTCTGCAGAGCAAATCACCTATGCAAATGACACAAATGCAATATCACAAATTCCAAATTATCCACATTATACTATGGAATACCTTGAAGGAATTTCTTCAGCTTTGGCACACACTGTCATCGTTTGAATCCATCAGACATTAGTGTGAAAGGGCGACATATTTTTGAGTAAATTCACCTTAAATCAATGACAAAGTCCCATATCTCTCAGGACATTGGTGACATCCTTCGTGGCATGCATTTTTATGAGCCTGGACAGACTCGTAAAAGTTTGACTTGTGCTTATAATTAAGGATCTGGCTACAAAATAGTCACACATTTAACCCCTTCAACACTAAACTTTGTATGGCATCAACAAATGGGATCAAACATTAACTGATGAGTTTTGGTGGCGCTACAGGCAGATTATGTTACCTTGTCCCTGCCCTATCTTTGAGATAGCCTAACTAGCTGTTGAAAAATCATCCTCTCATCTTTCTCTCAAGCATATTTCCTTTAAAAGTATAAATGACTTTGCCTTGTCACTTGTGCTGTGGTGCGCTGTTTCTCCATCAGTTATTTGTCTTTAGCCCAGTTTGTAGGAGCTATCTGTGACATTCTGACACACACTGATCAGAGGACAGAGGCTGCACAGACATGCCTTGGCGTAATTTATCTGGAATGTGGGATTGAAAGCATGCAGAGCTCTGATTCCGATTCTCACTCCCCTTCTCTTTCCTTCTCCTTGTTTGCAGAGAGTGTGGCAGACACAAACTGCTGACTGAACTGCAGACGCGCACCAGGGCAGAGTGCGGAGGAGTAAGTAGACAAGGTACGTCCAGGCAAGAGGAAGAAGGTTGACGAGAAAAGACGCATGGCGACATCTTTCTCAATCTTGTGGCATGAGGGCTGTGAGGGACCAAGCAGCC
The DNA here is from genome assembly GCF_057382095.1 of Aulonocara sp. 'chitande type north' Nkhata Bay. Classification (NCBI taxonomy): domain Eukaryota; kingdom Metazoa; phylum Chordata; class Actinopteri; order Cichliformes; family Cichlidae; genus Aulonocara; species Aulonocara sp. 'chitande type north' Nkhata Bay. Next base: position 20,426,630 of record NC_141362.1, read on the forward strand.
AAAGCAAAGAGGACACAGGCAAAAAAGTATCTTCAAAAAGGGTTTTCTTTATTTTAACCCTCAAAAAGTCCAAAATTAACAAAATTCAAAAGCATACTTAGCAGGCCCATAAAAGAGGTCAGCTAAATATAAACATCCACCGCCCAAACCCAGGTAACTCAAAGAAAGAGAAACATAATTAATATAACAAAACATTTTAGAAAAACCAAACAATGCTACTATGTGCGCGCCTCATCATATCAGTGTTAGGTTTAACCAAATGATTAATAAATTATATTAATGAAGAAAACTGCAAAGCAAACGAATAAAGTGAAAAAATGGACTGATTTACCCCTGTGTGGCTGATGCCATCACAAGGGCACGGTGATGACACAGCCCTCTTGCTGCTGCTGCAAAGAGTTTGTGAACTAATCGTGACAGCTGCCATAAAGTTGTCGACAGCTTACACGGTTAAGGCCTCTGTCCATCTGAATGCATTATTTATCAGTGTCACACTTATCGGGATGATGACACCAGACGCAACATCTCAGAATGGTATTTTAAGCAGCTAGCAGAAAGGAAAGGAAATTAGGTTGGAAGGAAGGAAGGAAAAGTGTGCATCTGCTACATGTCACCATCACCCCGCCCTCCTTTAGCAGATATGAAAATGTCAGGGTGGCATTTTTGCACGCTCCAACAGTAATGAACAGGAAAGTGACCTTGCAGCCTCAGTGAAAGCTCTGCCCAATTGCTTCTTACTTTTTTGTTTTTCTCTTTATTCTCTGTTTTCCAAATTCATGCTTTAACTTTAGTGTCATTTGGAGACGTTTTTGCCATTTTTAACCAAGCGAGCAATGTAGCTTTTTTTGTTTCATCCCTTAGCAATGTGTTAAATTAACTTTGATGAGATGAAATATAGCCCTTTGATTAATTAACTACACCCTTACTGCTTCCATATGAATAAAGAGCACTTAATTATTAACTAATTCAATCTTTTTGATAGTTTGCTAGTCTTGAGCATTTAGGTGCATGTTAATATGATACTACAATCTTCCCAGGAGTCAACATTCCTGCAAAGGTCAGGCTGTGCAATCCTCGGAAAAACTCAGACTGTACAGGCCTCAGTTAACATGTTAAATGTTGAAGTTCATGCAAGTGCAATTAGAAAAAGACAAGTATGTCTATAAAAAGACAACAACCAAGGTGCTTGCAGTGGACCAGTCAAAGCTCAGACCACAAGCCAGTTGAAATGCTGAGAGCTGTGCATCAGCGAGTGCCCACAAACCTCAAAGGACTGAAGCAATACTGTGAAGAAGAGTGAGCCAAATATTAAAAGACTTTTAAGAAGATGTTTACTTCCCGCTAAAGGCGAGTTTACAAGCTTAGTTTCTCACATGACTATATAAAATGTAGTAAAGAATTATTTTCCACATGACTGTATACTTTATTTAGCTCTAAAGCGGGGAAATTCCTGCCTTACATCTGCCAAAACTGTAAATAACCAGAGTGGCAGTTAATTTACGTGTGGCCTCCATTTCTTTTATTATCATAGAGCTTAGTGGGTAAAATAAAAAGTGAAACTTTTTACATTTCTCAGATTTCTGCCTCTGTCCTCCTCCCTGTGACCTGGAAATTAAACTCGGAGTGCCATTTAAAGGATGTCCCAGCTATTAAAATGTATCTGGAGGACAAGAGAAGGCCACCTCTGCACTAGTGTTTTTAGCCTGTATTTATAAAGTAAGCGTGGCACACAGATGGAATACACAAAATACAGAGGGACTCCGGGGACTCTAGGTACGATATCTCGTCACAATGCGGCATGTGGTGAATTTAATTAAACGCAGACCTAATTATAAAAGCTGGCGTGAACACTGTTACGCTCATCAGTAGTTGGGCTGTAACGAAACAATTTATGATGTATCTGTGCAAAAAATCATATTTAGTTGACACGAAGCGCTGAAGCCTCATCGTGTTAAACGCCTGATACCTGCAGTCCTCTCGCCTCGCGTCTCTCCCTCATCTTCTCACATCTCTTCACGTGAACTAAGACACAAGGGGAGGATGCAAGGACAGGAGGAAGATGTAAAAACTGAGAAATTACAAAAGGGGACTTGACTTTGATCATTTAGCTTCTTCCATATTTAATACAGCGTTTATTCAAAACATCAACTCTCCTTGACAATTTTCTTAAAATAGGCTATTGTGCCTCTTTTTTTTTTTTTGGGCATGTGTTAAAATGGAAGACCTACTTTTCTTCACGTATCCCAGAAACCTTACAGAGTGACATTTATCCCTATCAATAGTCTGATGATACGGTGGCCTGTTTTGACGTCTCCCAGGGGTGTTGAAACAATATTGTGGCCTTGATATAAACGACACTAAAGACTAATTTCTGTTCAGCGATCATAACTCTCTGTCCTATTTTTATTTTGGTGAGGGACGAAAACGAAGTTTGCTTTAAGGGCTTTTAAAACGCTAACAGAGTTGATTAGCAACCTCATAATGGATGTTGGGCGTTTTTTGGCACACCATGACCCTACAAGGTGACGTTCTCCTCAAACTAAGAACATCCAGGATCCCTCAGCTGCAGTGGCTATAAAGCATCGTGTTTATGTTCCACTCCTCGCGCTTTGAGCCTGCTGCGGGCTGTTCTCACGGATCGTCTACACGTTGTCATTTGGTTTGCGCTGACATCGTGCAGAGATGTTCCAGCTTAGGTTAGAGGAGGGGGAAAATGGAAAATGAAAAAATACTCTTCCTGTCCTCAAAATGTTTAACCTTTGTGTTGATAATTAATCTTCTACATTGTATTGGTTTCAATTTTATTGTTTCAGCTTATGCAAAAATTACAAAAACAAGCCAGTTGGAGCTTCTTGTGCATGATGCTTTACAGTTTTTATCCCATTTATTTTAGGGTTACTCCAAAGATTAAATAGATTAAATGGAGCACTGTAACGAAAAATAATTTCCCCTAGGGATTAATAAAGTATTCTGATTCTGAGATCACTGTAGTACTTTTTAATCATGGTATTTCTTTTTATCTGTAAACCATTTAAGAACGCTTTAAAGTTAAATTCTCTGCTTCATTTGAGTACAATCGATCTTTAAAGCATTGCAAATATAACATGGAATCAACCCGTGAACCTGTGCTGAGGAGCAGATGTGCCACCGCAGAGCGTTAATGTTTATGCTTTGCTCCAGCACCCCACTGAGATGAGTGCTGAACCCACGCTGAGTCGTACCACAGCGTGCACAGACGAATAACGAAGGGGGGCTCCAGCGATGATTGATCGCACACCGAGGATGAAGCCGTTTTGGAGGGCTTGATCCATTTAATCAAAGCAGCTGGAGAACTCAGGGGAGGCCCTCAGGACACGGTGACAAATGTAAAGAATAAATAGTTGGAGAAACGTAATGAAGACGCTGAACAGTTTCATCGCATGTAAAGACCTGTGAGCACGTTGGGAAGTATTTTCCACCAATATTTAATCACCTAGAGTGGCAAGAAATGTGCACCTTCAAAGGCGTTCCAGAGAGAACTTGAGGAGCATTGAAGCTTCTCCAAGGAGGCAGTTGTTATTTGTTTGATCTGCAAGAAGCCCATTAAGCATTTGAACAGTTTTAATAACTCAATACAGTGGCTACAGTTGAGAGAAAAAATATGTGTATTAAAAATTGCTATCTTCTTAAAGATATTTGAATAAGTAGATATTTTATGAGCCTCTGTCCATCCATTCTTTAGGTATACCTGCTTTACCCTTCAGTACACCTGGTCTACTGGCTGCCATAGGGCTGTCAAAGGAGGAAAAAAAACCACCACTCACACTTGTAGCCAATTTAGAATCGCCAGCCAACTTTCTATGCACTGTGAGAGTAAGCAAGACTACCTGCAGATAGAGGTAATATACTCAAACAAAGGGCATGTAAAAAAGTTTGCATTTAATTTAACATCTTGCAACTTTTATATGGAGGAAAAGTCCAGTTTCAGCATCGTATGTCTGCTTAAACGGGGCAATAATAGCTTCTGAGGCCAGGTTGCTTCCTTTTTCACAGAATAAATATCCTGTTATGTTGAAAACAATCAAAACCTCAAATGAAATGTAGTTAATTTTCATGGCTGCACACCATGTTTTTCATGAATTGTCCTACATATAAGGCAGAGACAGACGCTGTGCTCTTGTGTGACACTGTGACTGAGTATCACCACATATGTTTAAAAAAAAACAAAAGATATTGTGCATAATGAGAGCTTTTCCTTTCTGAAACCTCTAATGTTTCTTATCCGTTTATCTTTTTTGAAATTTAGTACCGGACAAAGCGCCACCCCCACACTCCCCTCCCACCTCCCCCGCCTCCCTCTCTTACTGTCAGGGGCTGCCTAGCAACTGACACCATAAATAATATGCTTGTGTCTGTGGTTTGTGTGTCTGTAGGCATGTGATAATAAACAGGGTATCTGTTACTAGCACTCCTCTCTGCATGCCTGTTACACTATATCCGGGGTAGGCAACTCCAGGCCTCGAGTGCCGGTGTCCTGCAGGTTTTAGCTCTTACCCTGGGTCAACACAACTGGATCAAATGATTAGTTCGTTACCAGTCCTCTGGAGAACTTCAAGACATGTTGAGGAGGTAATTTAGCTATTTGAATCAGCTGTGTTGGATCAAGAACACTTTTAAAACCTGCAGGACACCGGCACTCGCGGCCTGGAGTCGCCTACTCCTGCACTATATTATAGTGCTCGTCTCTGAGCTGAAATGGTTGGGATGTTTAAATCTCTTTCTGCTACAGGCAGACAGAGCACGCGAGGCCTGACTGATAGCGCCCATGGCGAGCAATAACACAGCCAGCATCGCACAAGCCAGGAAGCTGGTGGAACAGCTGAAGATGGAAGCCAACATCGACAGGATAAAGGTGCGCTGGCACCTCGTGGTTTATGTTTTTAATTAGGTTTCCGTCCGTTAACTTACATTTATTTGTTTACAATTGGGCTTAAAAGTTTACAGAGCTAATGGAGGTAAACAATAGCAATGAATACTTCATTTACTTTTAATTTTTGCTAATGTATCCAAGTAAAAATGGTAAATGGTAAATGGCCTACATTTGTATAGTGCTTTACTCAGTCCCTAAGGACTCCAAAGCGCTTTACACTACATTCAGTCATTCACCCATTCACACACACACATTCACACACTGGCAATGGCAAGCCTATTAAGAACAAACTGTACTTACAAAGAGAGCAGCAATCACTGTTACGGTCATAAAAACAGACAAACGCAGCTGTCGCACATGACTTTATTATTACTTTTCTGATTTACAGTACTGTGCAAAAGTCTTCAGTCAACTCCCATGTCTTTATATTTTGGTGAATGAGCTGGACTTTCACCAACAAGGTGATCCCCAAACAGCTATTAGCTGAAAACGTGGCGTTTCTCAGCATGGTGTGCAGTGTGTCCTTAAAAATGTGAGAAAACGGGATAAGTGGAGGACAAAAAAAGAGGTGGCCTAAAAAACTAGCTACAGCAAATGAGGAGTATATGAAAGTCATGTCCCTAAGAAATAGAGGAAAAAATCACCAAAGTTCTGGAACAGGACCTGAGAGATGTATGAGGAGCTTCCATTTAATAGTCCCTGAAGCCTCATTGGAAATGGCCTCAATTGGAAGGGTGGAATCAAGAAGCCCCAAACACACTGTCAGTAAAAGCATACCTGGATAGAAGAACACACAGTGGAACACTATGAGTCATGGGCAGACCTCCCCACAGCCCAGACCTAGAGCTAGATGTGAGATCATCTTGACAGACAATGGAACAAAAAGCCAGCCAACATCCAAAGAAGAGCTTTGAGTGTCCTTCAAGAAACCTGGAGACTATTCCTGAACACCTTAAAGACTAGAAAGCTCACCTAAGAGAGTTCAGGCTGTACTGTAGCATAAAGGTGGTCGGATCAAATAGTGACAGGTTTTGGATTTATATACTCTACATATACTGTTTCCCATTTTTATTTGAAAACATGAAGAAGTGGGGGCCAGCTTGAAACTTTTGCACAGTACTATATGTACAGATGTGTATGGAAGCCTGTTTCTGCCACTTAAAAAAAATAAAGTATCGTTCTTGACATTTTGACTTATTAACTCGAAATTACGAGTTATTTTCTCAAAATTTGGAGTTAATAAGTCCAAATTTCGAGAACGAGTTATGGATACTTTTTTTTTTTTTGTAGTGGCAGAAACGGGCTTCCATAGATGTGTAAGATCAGAATGATTAGATGATTTATTTGGTTAACTTAACGAAATTTAACATTAGGCATTGCCAGAGCAAGTCACATGATGAGGGTGGTAGTTTGTGAGAATTATTGATGAAATATTGTGAGTTTTAAAGTAGTGCTAAGAGGTGAGACTTACTTCTAGGGGTACTTTGGTAAAGCTAAGCTAACCAGGATCTAGCTCCTGCATGCTGCTATGCGTTTGAAATCCAGATAAAAGACAAGCATCCGCCTTCTGATTTAACTCTTTGAATTAAATTGGACTGGTGTTTTTCCACACTGTGCACGCCAACTTGAACTGATACACTTGTGTGTGTGTTTGTAACTGCAGGTGTCTAAAGCTGCAGCAGACTTGATGTCATACTGCGAAGCTCATGCCAAAGAGGACCCTTTATTGTCGCCGGTGCCAGCGTCGGAGAACCCGTTCAGGGAGAAGAAGTTCTTCTGTGCCATCTTGTAAACTCGGCACGTCCCTGCAGCAGTCTGCTAAGTGTGGGGACTTTGAACATGGACGTTCAAAACACATAGAAATCTTCTAGTAGGAGGGCACGTCGATCATTGCCCCCTTTTCTCGAACGGCACCTAAAGAGTGCAAAAATTAAAGTGTAACCATTAAAGCGGTGCAATTGTTTTTGAGGGGCTGTGCGGCATGTTGAAGGGTTCTGCGCTTTTAGATGACACAAAAGGGATGATGACGACGATGAGGAGGAGGAGTGTGATGATAACCACCTAGAGACATGATGGACAAGCAGTCAACCTACCATGTCGTCGGGTTGTGATGTGTAACAACAAAAAATAGATAAAATGAGAAAAATATGGATGTGGTTCTTTTGGGACTTCCAGATGTTTTGTTCAGTGGTTTAAGGGTTGGTTGAGCTCTGTAGGAAAGCAAAAAAAAACAAAAAAACTACGCCTACCACTAGACGCCACCTGTATATTGGAATGTTTTTTTTAAGTTGTTTATTTTGTGTTTATTCCAATTTTACCTAAATATCTTTCTATAACTACGTGATTACTGAAGTCTTTTTTTTTTTCTTTTTTTTTTTAACACCAACAGGTTAGTGAAAACTTTTTTTAATGGGATGTCTGACACATTCAACTCTGTGACTATTTACACCTTTACCTTTCTGAAAATCAGTCTCTGTGTATCAACATCTAGCCTGTCTGGCACATGTGATGCAGTTTGTCTCCTTCAGATACAAACCCTCTTTCTACTATTTGTATGAAATGACTAGCAAGTAAACTGTGCCGTGCTGTGAGTTCTGAATGTTTGTGTTTGTATCATTAACTATTGCATGAAACAGTCAAATGATCTTCTCACTTTCCTTTCATGTGGAGGTTGTATAAAATAGGCACTCTCATTCTGGAGGTGACAAAAGTAAATATTAAAACAAGAATGATTCAATGCAGACTCAACGAGCACATCTCTCGATTATACATGATACTGCTAAAAGCAGTAGGCAGCGGATCTGTGAGATTATTTTTTCCACATTGCTTGTAATCATATATATAAACTAAGAACCTCTGGAAACATCACATCTGCAAGCTGACACCGGTTTCATAAGAGAACATTTACTCTCATGAAAAAACGACTTTAGAAATATTTCTTTGTAATATTTGGCATCCCAAACTTTGACATCTCCACCACAGTTTAAAATAAAGTTTGAGAAGTGCAACACAAGTTCATTAAAATGGCTCCAGCAGTGTGTTTGGCAACTTTAAAGGACATTTACTTTTTAAAAATGGTAACAGTGTAGCTATTTTGCTGCCCTCTGCAGGTACTGAAAATGCAACTGCACGAATTACATTTAGGTTTTCCTAATTTTCATTTTAAATCATTATTATTTGCATTTAAAATGTAAAATAAAAAGTTGTAGACTAGCTAGATTTAACATAAAAAATCCATGTCTCTTAACACTACATAACAGTCATTAAGGTCACTGAATCAAAACCAGAACTTTAGCTTGTCAGTGTGGGTTGATTCTATGGGCCACAAACAAGGAGTCAGTCAGCATTAATGACTGAGAACCTTCACAGTCAGTCAGCATTAATCATAAACAAAACGGTGAAATAAAACCAGATTCTTGTATCAAAAAATGTAAAAAGGTTATTGTCAGAAGTGGGATTCGAACCCACGCCTCCAGGGGAGACTGCGACCTGAACGCAGCGCCTTAGACCGCTCGGCCATCCTGACTTTCAAACAGAAACGGCTAGACCATCTTTTAAAGTCGATCATAGCAATCTGCACACTTATAATTGTGTTATTGTATATTGTGCTACTAAAACAACAATTCATCCCACTGTGAAGGCGCTGAACTGAAATCAGAAATCCTCTCTGTCATTAGCAGGCAGCTAAATATCCATTACAACAAGTAAGATGATTTTCATTGAAGAACTTGACAGCCGCTTCCCTCACCGATTGATTGATTGCCTGGCGCGTCATACCTAGCATTGCAACAGACACAATCTAGCCTTGGTTAGATACGTGTCTTTCCAGTTTTACTCTTGTAGAATCGTAGTAGTTATCAGCGAAATTGTGAAGTAGCTGCTATTAAGTTGTCTACGGTACGTGCTAACGGCGAACGTAGTAACTAGCTTGACAGACAGGGTGAGGCGGTTTGAACAAGTCCCTAGAGTGCATTCATCAGTAAACCGTGAGTAATTCTCAGGACTTTTTGACAGGTAATAGACATTCATTGTCTATAGGGAAGCTAATTGCTATAGGGTGAATTCCTCGCCCGAGTTGTCTTTACAAATCTGCGAGGTGCTTAGTTTCATCATACCATTGCTAAAGTTTAGCTAGGGGTTACCTTTTGTCACTTGCTTTTCTAATCTCTGAAAACAAACAGGTAAAGTCTGGTAAGGCCTGAAGTGTATTTCCGTACCAGACCCGTGCCGTATAATGCTACATTTGTAACCCTATTAAACTAATCCCTCAATGAGTCACTGGACTGTCTAGCCTAGTAAATAGCATTATGCTAACGTAAAGTAGACAGCTGCACAGTGTCACTCTTGGCATCTTATTTTAGCGCTCTTTCCCGACTGTTTACTGATATATTTAAGATGTAAAAGTCGTTGTTGCTTTGTCTGTATCTATGTGAAGTTTACATGTTATCCTCAGAAAGATCAAATCAGTTTTTAGTGTCCCGATTGAGACACTTTGAGGCGGGTTGTGACACGATAAAAAAATACATAAATTAAAAACACTTTCCTGGAAGTGAGGGTTCGAATCCCACTTGTGACATCAACAGTTTCAGACTAAGATTATGGTTTTATTTTACTGTTTCGTATATTGTTAATATAGACTGAATGTTTATAAAGTAAACCTATGCTCTGCCCTCTCCTCAGTTGAATAGTTATGGCCTCCTTTGCTCCACACAACTTCTCCTGGGTGGAGCCAGGCAAACTGGCTGGACTGGCGATGCCCAGGATGCCATGTGAATACCGGTATATGGTGGACAATGGCATCAAGCACCTGGTTTGCCTCTGTGAGAGGAAACCACCCAACCATGACTCATGCCCAGAGTTACAGCTTCACCACATCAAGATAGTTGACTTTACTCCTCCTTCACCCAATCAGATTGATAGATTCCTCTCTATTGTGGAAGAGGGCAACTCCAAGGGTGAGGTAAGATCTCAGATGCTGACAGGCTGTGCATGATGGATGGTTATGCATTTAACAGTTGTATGCTACCTCAGTACTGTAACTTAAAACATTTGACATTAAGTTTCATTCCTGTAAACAAACGTCTTCTTTTGCAGGTTTTCCCCTAACATAGCTAAGTGCTACACTCTGCCAAGAGCCCAAAGGGGGGGGGGGGGGGATAATAGATTATTTTTAAAATGTATTACATAGCATTAGTAATATAATTTATCCATTCTGGGAACAGCAAGCCTAGAAGAAATACTCCATAACCCCCAAAATATTCAGGGATACTTTATAGATAACTGACATAAATAGTGATTGTATTGTTTTCTACAGGGTGTGGCAGTTCACTGCATGCATGGTCATGGGAGAACAGGGACAATGCTGGCCTGCTACCTGGTGAAGACCAGGAAGATTTCTGGGATTGACGCGATCAACGAGATCCGTAGACTGCGGCAAGGTTCAATTGAAACTCACGAACAAGAGAAGGCAGTGGTGCAGTTTTATCAGCGCATTAAGTAACATTGATTAACTGCTTCCACTAAAAGAAGCAGCAAATAGTTACTGTTAATAAGAAAATGATGTAAGAAGTGCCTTAACTACTCCTAAATGAACATTTTATTACCTATTAAGAAAATACAAGAAGGAACAACAGTGCTGAACAATATTGTGTTAAAATTACCCATTTTTTGCCCTTGGGACATTTGATTAATAGATGCTGTCATGATGCTAGGAAATAATTTTTTTTAATTTAAACATTTTTGTCTTCTGAGCTTTCTGTTTATGAACTGGACGCCAAGGAAAAAAGACGCTGGCGCTCCTTGAATGTTAGCTTCTCAGGAGCCGACGCTCTCTTCATTTTCTCCTCCTGGTTTCTGCAAATACAACCATCACATGAGAGATACCTGAATTATATCACATACGGGTGAAACAAACATCCTGTGCTGTTTTAGAATGTATTTATAAAGGGGACTTTACTTTATAGATTTATTTTACTCAGGGATATTATTCCGTTCTATTTTGCACCACTGTGTGCAGATGTATCATTAAGTCTTCTTGAGAAGAAATGTGGCATTAGTAGCTGCCTGTTAAATTAGATCAGGGATGGGGAATTCCAGGCCTCAAGGGCCAGTGTCCAGCAGGTTTTAGATATCACCTGGGTCAACACACCTGAATCAAATGATTAGTTCATTACCAGGCCTCTGGAGAACTTCATGACATGTTGAGGAGGTAATTTAGCCATTTAAATCAGCTGTGTTGGATCAAGGACATACCTTAAACCTGCAGGAAACCGGCCCTTGAGGCCTGGAGTTCCCCCACCCCGGAATTAGATTAATGTTCCGCTTTGTGTGCCAAAAAAAGTGTAAACTCACTCTTTTGATGCTGCTTGATGAACATCATGAGCTAATCCACTTAATCGCTGAGCTGCCAAAAACATGGACATTTTCCCAGTTAGAATCAAATGACATAGCTGATATGCACACATACTTTTCTGAATAAACAAAACTGACACAACAACATTCACTTTTCTTTAATGTGTGAATTAAGGATCACCTCTCTTTTCTTCATCTTCCTTTTTGGAGAGGTGAGTTCCCGTCTGCTTTTCCGTTTTGTCCTTCCCACTAGAGCTTCTTGTGTTGTTCTGAACCAGGAAATAAAAGACAATAATGCAAATTATTGGGTGTTTTTTAGTTGTATCCACAAATAAATTTGTCATTACAGAAGTATGCATGTACAGCTATGGTTAGATATGTTAGTTATGGTTAGATCCATTATGGACATGAACTTCTTGGTAATTTTGACCTTTTAATGTTTTCTTTAATAATTTCCTTTTCTTTGGAATGTTCTTTTTCCAAGGGTAGAATGATTGTACAGCAAACGTCTTTATTGACTTAAAACATCAAGAATTGGGTGCATAAGATTGAATTTGAATTGAAATTTCCAGTAGCAAGTTGCACCTTGACCATACACATTCAGTCAATACGTTTCTGGCATGAATCTGGCTGCATATCTGACCTCTCTTCTTGGCAGAATAGGTAGAGTTCATTGAAACTGGCTGGCTTCCTGGCATAAACCTGGCTTTTACGCCTAATCCACAGATTTTCAATGGGGTTGAGGTCAAGGAATGGGAAGGCCATTGCAGAAGCTTAATGTTAGCCTGAGTTATCCTTTCCAAAACCATTTTTATGTGTATATGGAATCATTGTCCTGTTGGAGCACCCAGTTTTGTTCAAACTTCAAACATCTAGCTGTTGATTTGAGGTGAAATTTACATCCATAGGGATGTAAAATTGGCTTCACTGTGGATAGTGACGCTGGTGTTCCAGCAGTTTCCAGTTCATGGCAGGGTTGAGCCTTGGTGGTTTCTTAACCAGTTTCCTTTCATCCAAATATGACAATTTGGGTCTTCTTCCAGACCAAAGTGGTGACACATCTTTCTTTTACTCATTAACATTTGTTTGAACTGATGATCTCGGTCTCTATAGTTGCTTAGAAATGGCTCCAAAAGACCTGCCAACATGTGTAAAGCTACAGTTCTCCTTAAATCTTCACTGAGTTCTTTAGACTTTCGCGTTGATCAATCCAACGAGTGCCGTCAATCAAATCCCTTTTATGTTGACAAAGAGAAAATTCTAGTTATAGTCAACCATGATGACGAATGAGAAGTTAATAGGCCTTGGAACCATCAACAAAACTTAAGAGTCTATGTATACTCGAGGCTGTATTTAAACTTCGGTATATAAACCGTGTGGTTTAGAGAAACTCAAAATAAAGTCCATCGAATTCTTGTATTTTGAATCATTCCACCCTGGAAAAAGAACCAATCAAAGAAATCATTAAAAGCCCCATTTTGCTATGATATTTAGGTACATGAAGAGTGTATATAAACAAATAATTTAAAGCTGACTTTTTTTCTTAACACTCTCTACTAAAGTCCTAGAATAAATTACCATACTAGGCTCCCTTTAATACACTTTACTTAATACCACAAAAACTTTTGGGCGTCTCTGTGTTCAGCTTTAAATTAGACGAGCTGTGTGACCTAAATAGGAATCGGAAGAGGTTCCAACAGTGTTGTGTATTAACAGTGTCTGAACAGCATACACAAAAAACAGGCTCAGAAAGTAAAGTTTTCAGTGTGTTTTCTCTTTAACCTTGGCCTGTGACATGCTGTTCTCTAGCTGCTGTATCATCACCATCATGTCCAAATCGTTATCTTCATCCTCATCATCTCCTCTCTGCTGAATTTCCTGCAGCCTCTTCTGAAACTGCCACTCCAGGTTGAGCTTTCGGAGTCGGTCGTTCTCCTCCGCCGTGCGCTTAGCTTTAGCCTGAAGCTCTTGCATCTCCTGCTGCAGGAACTCCACCGCTTCAAGCCTCTGCTGCTTCTCCAGCTTCTCCTGGGCTTCCCTCTTCCAAGGATCAGACATATCCAGAGGGTCTTTCTGTTTCATTGGACCTGTGCTCTTTTTCTGTGAACAGGGAGGTTCTTGGAAGGAAACATGCTTTGTTGGAGTGATACTCACTTGAGGTTTTGCTACTTGATCTCTGTGCGTGTTGAGTTTTTGTGATGAAAGTGAGGGCTGAAGTAGCTTCTTAGTTGGAGATACTGGACATGCAGAAGTACTACTAGCTTGGCTTTGAGGATTCTGCTTGTGTCCATTGATTTGAAGAGTTCGGCTCATCTTCACTGCCAGCGACGAAGAACTCTGCTGGAAAGTAGTGAGTGGAGGATTTGACTGGTGGCTTGCTGCTCTTGTTAGGGGGATGTCGATGCGTATCGGCTGGATTGAAGGTGTGGATGTTGAGTGTTGTGAAAAAGGGGTTCTCCAGACACCGGCACAGCTTACATGGCTGACCTGCTGCTGATTTGTGGGGGAGCTGTTATCAGAGAGGATGTCATGAGTAGAAAGACAAGAGCGGATAGGGAAAGACGTGCAGTAGTTCTCAGTTTGCTTTGCACCCTGATCCTTCTGTGTCCACTTGCTCTGACTTTTGTCCAGCAGGGGGCGTCCACTGTCTGTACACAAGTTCTCCTGAGAGAGGGCTTGGCGCTAGAGGGGGATAAATAAAGAGATTTTAATGTAATTCTTTCTAGCTGTACTATTATGACTTTGCTTATGTATTTCTTTTAATGTCTTGGTACACCAAAACTTACCATGACGTTTAGAGATCTATTGGAGCTCTGTCCAGCTAAAGGTTTCAAAGACACTTGGAAAGTTTGCTGTGGTTTGCTAGGTTCAGATACATTCCTGTCCTGGGATCTAGGGTTCGGTAGTGTCAAGTATTCCCAGTGGAATTTCTGACCACAAGAAAGGAAAAAGTGTTACGCTGAATCCTTAAATATTTAAATGTATATGGCCTGACAAGTCACTGAAAATGTGTTAAAAACATTGGTCAACAACGATAATATTAATAATAATCTCACATCAGAGCAAAGATTTTTAGTGGACACAGAAGCGGTGCTGTTTCCTGTGAAAGGGTCAACAAGTTTATCGCCATCCTCCAGGCAAAAGTCTGCTGTAATAAGAAGAAAATAAAAGTACTGCAGCTGTTATTATGACTCGCTCTCCAATGTTATGCATATTTAACAGTAAGAAATATGTGCGGTTAGCGCTCAGCAACAAAAAGTGACAACAGGAGAAGAGCGCCCACCGGCCATGTTGGGGTTGGAGCGATAAAATTGTCTGTTCCTCTGCATTATCTGCTGTTTCTTCCTTCGATTGCCTCCATGGAGCTGCTCTGAGGGACTGTGGTCCTCTGTGCTGTACTTTATGCAGGCTTTATTGTTTGGCTTAGCGTGGTCTCTCTCCCCTTATGAGGCAAGAAAAGGTCTTTGTCAGGTAAAAGAAGGTAGAAAGTAATGGAAAAAAAGCTGAGGTTTGATTTGAGTGTACTGGTGCTTGCCTGTAGTCTTCTCTGGGGTGGATTCTCTCAGCAGGGCTTCTAGGCCGTGGTAACTCGCTGCAAATTTTGCAACCTGTAAGGTCACAATGGGGCCAGTTTGCATCATGATCGCTGCTGCCCTAAACCAGTGTAAGATTAATAAGGTTACTTTTCATTAATGTCACAGTTTAGAGATTGTTTCGGAATTACTAAATACTTAAACTTGGCTAAAACATTCTTAAATTTTGGCATTTGTAAAGTTAAAAACATGCTACTCTCAACCAGCTAACCTGTGCTGTGCGTCTAATATTTACATTGCAGTTTTGGGGGGGAAAAGAAGACAAATAGTTCATGAAATTCAGTATAATGTATCATATTAAAGGGAACAGAAAGAGCAACACACTTTATTATTTATGTTTTCAAGACTACGCCCTACACTGTCACAGTGGCGCAATAAAAAGTTTTGGAAAATCACACACTGCATGAAGCATGAGTTTTTACAGACTGCAGAGGCCAAAGATTTCAGTCTATTCTGCTCTATTAATATGGGAAAACATGAGAAAATACACAATTTTGGAATGTAATGCTTCAAGGTCAGAAGTCAGGATCACTCAAATTGGGGAAAAAGCTTTAGTTTTCTTTATCTCGAGATTTTAAAGCAATATATTAATCACTGGAGGCCAAACCGTTATTTCAATATGACATTATATGATGGGAATATCAGTGTCTGTACAAGTTTCACTAATTGTAAAAGAGAATAAGTCAGGGTTATTCTTATTCACTTATGATCTCTCCTGCAGTTTTCAGCTTAGACTAACCACCGTCCTGCTTTCAAAAAGAAAAAATAAGAATAGCTAAACATTTCCCTGGCTGGTGTGCAGTAGCTACCTTTCTTGGCTGAGACCAACCAGGCTTTGACCATCCACACTGAGCAGCTGATCTCCAGCAGTTAACTGGCCATTCTAGACAGAGTAAAGAGACACAGTTTGATTAAGTGCGTACTTCCGCAGTTCATTGAAAATTCTGCTCCTCTTTTTCAAAGATGGACCTAAACTGTGTTTATTCTCACCATTTCAGCCGGTCCTCCCTTGACGATGGATTTAATATAGATCCCGAGGGTACACTGCCCAGCTCCCTGCAGCAAAATAAGAGGCAGGCTGTTTTTGACATCTGTAGTAGTGAATACTAAAATGCTAAAAACTAAGAAATAGTCAGGAATAAACGAACGGTCACCTTGGCAGCTACAATGCTGACCCCCATCCCACTGTTCAAAGGTTTGTTCAGTGTGATCGTCATAATCTCTGGCTGCCTATGTGCTGCCTGTCAAAGAAGAAATTATGCACCCTTAAGTCAAAGTAAAATCATATTTCAACACATCTTGGGCCATGTGTTTCTTTTTTGTTTTCGTTTACCAAATATGTACTCTCTACAGAAGGGTCAGATTCGCTGAAATAAATGGTCCAGTCCCCTTTGGAGTTTGGCTGGGGTGTTAAAGAGCAGAGACCTGTAAGAGAAGGATGTAATATGGTGAAGCAAAGATCCCATTTTAGGTTTAAGTACAGTCGCTTACCGTAATCTGAATTTTTAAAAATCCATACCTTTTTGGCACATTGGCTCCAAAAACTCTCTAAACCCCTGAGGGATTCCTCTCACAGTCTCACAGGAGTATCCTCCCTCCGGCAGCAGGAAGGGCAGGTGGAGGTCGAGGCTCTCCTGCAGCTGGATGTCCTGTCCTTCGCTCCGAATCAGGTTATCTGCTGAGGCCTCGGCAGCTGTCACTACAGCATTGATCAAATCCTGCAGTGAGGACAGGCAGCGGATCACGCAGCTGAAATATTTCAGGAAAAGGTCGATGTGCTGTATAGAGTAGATTGCTATTAGTCATTATGTGGCAAGGCTTCAGGAAACGGATATCCAATCGGCTGGGACTCAAAATCTGGAAAAGGACCCTGATCTCAGACCTCAGTTGCAAATGAGTGCTGTTACCTTCAGGCAACTATAGTAATGGAGCAGGTATTGGTGCTAGTTATAAAGAACAGCAGCAATAATATAAGTTAAAGATTTATCAGTTACAGTTAATATAGTTAAAATACTGTATATTCAGTATTGCTTAGTTAAAATTAGTTTTTGGACAGATGTAATGCTTTGTTTTATATGCACTGTAAAAAAAAAATATTTCTAATAATCTTGTAAGTCTTAGCTAAAACTATTCCTCTGTTCTGCTGCATGTCCGCCTCACGATGCTCAGTTCTTCTTCTCATGTACTGCCTACACCCAGACATTCTCAAGCCAACCAAGAGGCAAAACCTCTCTCGCACATCGCGAATCTGCTGCTCAGTCTCCTCCCAGTCAAACATGCTCAAAATACCTCACACATGAGGTGTTCAGTCTTTCCTAAGGAACCACTAACACAATCTAATATTAGATGCAGTAAATCATACCCTAGTTAACGTTACCATGGGGCGGTTTTTAGAGTGAACGTTTTAGAGGTGTTGATATAACTGTTGGACTTTTCGATGACTTAGTTTATACAAATGGAACAACGACACCACTGTGGAAGGACAAAAAAAAAAACCTGCAGTTCCTCAAATGTCCACTTGAGGCTGGCTTCCAAAAGCGAGTCCATTTTCATAGATTTCAGAAGCATTAAAAAGTTTGAATATATTCTGTTAGAAGAGTTTTCAGCTAATTCCCCAGTTTATGTTGTAAATCTTTGCCTCATTCAAAAGCACTTCTTTTTTATTTAATTGTTTTCTTTCTAATATTTACATTCCAGTTATTATTATTAACCTTTATTTAACCAGGAAAAGTCCCATTGAGATTAAAAACCTCTTTTGCAAGGGAGTCCTGGCCAAGAGGCGACAACACGTTGAAATTACAAAGTTACATACATATTATAAATAACAATTACATTTTAAAAACATTTTTCTCTGGCTCTCTCAATCTGGACTTAAAAGCATTTAATGAAATAAGATCTGCTATCTTCCAGTCTTTTTGCATCATGTTCCATGTGAAAGGGGCAGCATAAGTAAAAGCCCTCTTTCCCAGTTCAGTTCTGGCAAATGGAACATTGAGCAATAAAAGATCGCTTGAACGCAGGCCGTAAGAAACAGTACTTCTCCGTGTGAGCAGATCGCAAATGTAGGTGGGCATTTGTCCAAGCAGGGCCTTATAAATAAAGATGCACCAGTGAGCAAACCTCCTGGAGGACAACGAAGGCCATCCC
This sequence comes from Aulonocara sp. 'chitande type north' Nkhata Bay, assembly GCF_057382095.1. Classification (NCBI taxonomy): domain Eukaryota; kingdom Metazoa; phylum Chordata; class Actinopteri; order Cichliformes; family Cichlidae; genus Aulonocara; species Aulonocara sp. 'chitande type north' Nkhata Bay. The sequence goes on from NC_141362.1 coordinate 20,444,630, forward strand.
ACTCGAGCGTACAGATCACAACAATGGGTCAAGGCCAGTTAAGACAACTTGAGGTTCAGTACTTCCCCAAGGATAATTTAGGATGCAAACTATCAACCTTCCCATTGGCAGATGACCTTCTCTACCTCCTGAGCTACAGCCGCCACACATTTTCAACTCACAGATTTTACTAAAGCTTTAAGTTGTGGATTATTAGGGGTGTGGTGGGTGCTTCCTGAGACTGCAAGGGGTTACTTCAGCCAATTCAAGACATTAAACTGGACTTTGCTGTGTTTGCACTGTTGGTGGCTTTTGACTTTTTGATTTAGGCGTACAACAAAAGCTATAGCCCTGTCCTCTGCCTTTGTTGTATGTTACTTAGCATTAATAAGCATTAATTGGTATCTCTCTGAGCTGTTACCTGATCGAGCATGATGGGACATGATGGATAGTCGGCGTAAACATTTGTTCTCAAACTCCCGAATAAAGTAATATGACAGCTCAATTTACTATTTCTTATATATTATTCATTATCATATTATTCACCATTAATTATTCACACAGATCTATACAGCGGCACTCCTTTTCTGTGGTGAAGCTTTTAATTCAGCAAGGCACACTAACCCTACGTTTATGCCAGCGTACTGTTTTCTCTGTCACGTGAAAATGTGTTTCACATAATTTGACTAACTGATCTTTAGAGTTGGACCTTTTCTTTCAAGGATTTACAAGCATGAGTGGAAGTGGAAGAGCAGACTGAAGGTACTCACAGGGGGGATGTGTGGCTCATTGGTTGCATAGAGGTAGCCAGCCAGCAGCATGTGCAGCTGCAGTGAGTTCAGCTTGAAACAGGTTGTCTGGATGTCCTTCGCATCCTGCATTGAGTACTTGTTCATGGTCAGGAGGGTGGTTGCCTAGAAACAGCCAGGCAATGCTATTTTAACGGCTTTAACCAAATGAAACGCGCCGTAAATTAAAGCCAATAATACATCTGTCGAAAGCTCTTCGTATTAGAAAAAATAAAACCTGGTTCAGGTTTAAATCATTTTTGAGGTAGAAATTTTTAGTTTTGGTAAAAAGTGCTACTGTTTTAACAGTATTCAAACAGAGAGTTGCATACCTGGATGATGTGGCCCAGGTGGCAGTCAGCTGCCAGCTCCAGGCCCTGTCTCTCTGCCCAGGCTTCGATGGTTGTGAGCCTCTGACGGAGAGCAGCTCCCCAGTAGTGGGAGTGCAGGCCTGGGGTGCTGGCTTCAGGGCTCATGAGCTGATTGAAAAGCCAGACGCTGATGTAGTGAAAGAGCTGAGAGAAGAGCTGGATGGTTAGGGCAGGGTTGACCTGACAACGGCGCAACAGAGACATGGTGTTCATCAAAGTGTTAAGCACCATTTCTGCAACAGGAAGACAGAAAATAGACCGTTTAGTAAAGTCAAGGATCCAAAAACAGTTCACTTAGTAAAATAAGTGAATTAAATATATGCTAATTTAATAACCAAACCTGCACCTATACCAGCTGGCAGGGAACCATATTGCTCAGGATCAATCAGAAAGGTTGGCAAATGTTTCCTCAGCTCATTCTGCAGACACTGTAGCAGACAACTGGAGTAAAAAGTATAACAATTAGACTTTGGGTGACACTATGCATAAGATTAGATCAAATCAGAGTAACATACATAAGATACAAAAATATAATGTAGTTGCGCATAAACATGCAAACAAGATTTTAAAGTTTTAAACAGCAGGTGGGCAGGGGCTATATTCCCTCTCACTGACATCATACAGAGCCAGGAGAAGAAAAAACTTTCAGAAACGTGTCCTTATACTTGTGTAACAGCAGATATAATGAAAAACACAGTAAGTCCTCTCTAAAGTTCTTGTTTTTACTTGTGTTTTTATATGTGGTGAAACATCTTTAGATCATATTAAACAAAGTGAAAAAATTAAGAAAATGACATGTTCAAGTCAAACAGAAGGCTATGGCCTGATTGTGTCGTGTCTACCTGTAGGCTTTGTGCACCAGGTGGGACAGGTCCAGCTGGCTCTGCTGTGTCAGTGGGCTGAGGTCTTGGTCATGCTTGAGGAAGTTTAGCAGCTCAGAGGAGTTGGCCATCCAGAAGGCGAGAGCCCCTCCAATGGTCTGCTGCCTCTGGAAAGGTAAATGTAGCCCACATATGAGCATCGTGCAAACTTAAAGAACACCTGCAAACATAATTCTGAAGTGTCAGCGTCTGAAAGTCCACCTTGACTGTAGACATAATTTAAATTAAACAATAAAGTGACATTTCCTTGAAGTTAATATTTGCAAATGTCACAGAATCTGTCATACACTTGCCTGGATGACCTTCCCTGTCATCGACACCATTTTGTTACTGATCGAGGTTACACTGTCTGCGTGCTCTGAGGTTCGAGAGTCTTGACCGTACCGGCGTTGTAGAGCAAACCGGCACGCGGCGTAGAGGACGTATGCAGGCGAGAGCTTGAAGTGAACGGTGGAGCTGTTGGTGTAATTTATAACTGCACACAGGAAGGGCTCTGCAACTAAATGTGTAAAAGACACCAGCAGGGGGCAGGAGGACATTATGAGAGAGTCTGCAAATGCCTTGTATCAAACTATAAAATGCTTATTTCATACTCACAGTTATCAGAGAACTGAACGCCAATCGGTAATCCAGCTTGATCTGAAAGTTCACAATTAGATTTGGATTTAGAATTTAAATATGCCAGACAGTGTCCAAGACATTTATGATCCACTCTGTAGTGTTAAGGTTACTCACCTGCAGCAGCCTGCCTCTGTGGTCTTTTCTTTTCTGTGCAAAATTTCTGTGCATCAATGTTAGACAAGCAAATGCTGTCATTGTTGAGTGAACTTTCAGCTGGCCTGGATAATAATTTAAAAGGAGAGGATGTTATTCTGATGGTTCGGTAGGTGTGACACTGGTAGTCTGGAAAATAAGAAGTAAAAACTGCGAACAATGAAACGTTTTACCCATTCTCATCCTCTGAAGCTTTGTCATCTGTGTTGCTGTTCCTCTCTTTCTTCTTTCCTTTTCTTGACAGCGTCCTCTTAAAGTTTTGTATGAAGCCTCCTTTCTCTTTCTCCTCGAACTTTTCCTTTATTGTTAAACACATAAAACGATGGCGCGGGTGTCAGACAGTACGTTACAGTTATAATTCAGGTTCGATGGGTGTTAGTTACCTCCACACTGTCCTTGTCTTTCTTGAGCACAAAGCGTCCTTCTCTGTTGGCTGAGTTCCAGTTTAATTGCACAACTAAAGGTCTCTCATTCAGATCCAGCTTGCGTTCTTCTTCCATACAAAACATAGAAAGCAGGAAGAGCTTAGTTACTGAATCATATAAGCGACTAGAGCACGTGGCTGTGCTTGATTACTCCTTTATATCTTGTTTTAAAAATATTAACATAATGATAAAACTGACATTTCAGTATTACCCACACATGCCACTATAAAAGCAAATAAGCAGCCAGAAACATGCAGTGTCGTCACCTGTTTTCTCTTGAGTTAATTGCTTACCCCTGTTGTTGTGGATTTCATACAGGGCATAACTAGTAGTCAGCATTTTCATGTCGGGCCTGAATTTCTCTGACAGCATGTCAATGATCTCACGAGTCACTGAGTTGCTGCAGACGCGCAGACACTTCGTGGCCACGTTGCCTTCAGCAGGGTCCTCGAAGTAGAAGCGCATCACGCCATGAAATTCCAGATTCTGCCAAGAAACGTGACGTTTTTAGAGTGTTTTGCGTGTTTGCCTTTCATATTACTGCAGTCGTGAAAGAACTAAGACGAAGTTTGAACCAGCAGCTTGAGTATATGCAGGGTAACCAGTCATACATGACAGCTTTGAACTGTGTCCTGTGTTTTCTGTTCATTAAATTTACCTTTTTTATTGCATTAAAAAAAAACACGCTTTTCTATCCTTCTGTGTCCTTCCTTAACTGTGAAGGTGAATAGACTTTGAAAAGGAATGGACCAATTTAGTCTTTATAAAGAGCTGTTTTCTATTTAGGAATTTAAAAAGCTTTCAGAATGTCCCTGAGAACCGTTCCTGCTGCTCCTCATGTCTAAAACAAAACAAACGACCCCTTAAATCTGAAGCTAAAAACAGGATTCCAACTGAGAAAAAGTCTGTTTTCTAAGACTTGGAGCTTGGAGTTAAGAGAACATTTGAATTGTGATCAGCTGGTTATAGCCCCGCAGAGAGAAACAGGCAGTACAGCTTACGCTAAATGTAAGTTAAATGAGCAAAGCAAGATTTACAGTTTCTGCTGTCCTCTATACAGTTGTGCTCTGAAGTTTATGTACAATTAGTTTTATGGTAATTTTAGGCTTTTAATGATTTTACTGAGCTGTTGTTTTTTCAGGGCGGAATAATTATACAGTATACATCTTTAATGACCTTAAAAAACAAGAATTGGGTGCAAAGTTTTAATTTATTTTGGATTTTCTTTATACACTCACAAAAAATATTTTAATAAGTGATGCTGGAGTTTCCACAATGTCTTTTAAGTTGGCAAGGCCAAGGCCTGTTAACTTCTCATTAGTAATCATGATCAAGTACGACTGGTAGTTTTTCTTCGAAAAGCATTTGTTTGACAGCACTCAGTGGATTGACCAATACTCAGAACGATGGAAAAGTAGATATACACACCCTGTGAAGGTCTGTTAGAGCCTTTTTTAAAACAACTGCAGATTCCAAGATCATCATTTCAAGCAATTGTGTATATAAATACATGTTGTTAAGATGGAAGAAGACCCACGTATCCTGTGACTCCAGCCAACTGTAATTTCCATCACCAGTTAAACTTAATCAGATAAAAATAGACATTATAATTTCCCTAAGTGGTGTCTTCTGTTGTTTTCTAACCTCATAACAAACAAATATGTGACATTTATTTGGGGGGAAAAGAAAATTATCATTTTACTGAAATTATGAAATTACTGTTACTAACAGCCTGAGGCCTTTCTTTGTGGAGTTTGCATGTTATTTTTGTGCCTGTGTAGGCTGGATACTCCAGTTTCCCTGGGGTACACCCTTTCTAGGGTGTACCCCACCTGCACCTGCCCAGTGACAGCTGGGATATGCTCCAGCCATGCCCCTCTGTGACCTCGAACTAAGTGATAATGAAAGTGAATAGAGGCTTCTGTATTTTTATATACTTTTGGGGTTTAGCCTTTAATTGATAGGACAGTGGAGAGAAGACAGGAAATTTGGGAGCAAGAGCAAGGAGAAGACACGCAATAAATGGCCCCAGGGCAGAGTCAGACCCAGGCTTCTACAGTAACTTTATGCAATATGATTAAAAGCAGAGACTCAACCCAGTGAGCTAAACAGGCCCTCGGAAGCTTCTGTATTTAAATGTTGGGGCTATTTTCAAACACAGACTTTCTGTGTGTTCTGCAATTTTGGCTACAGTAGCTCTTTTGCAGGATTAAACAACATCAGCCTACTTTTGCAGAGCTTTGGATCTGTTCACCCATCTCTTATTCCTTTACCCAGTTGGTAGGCACTAAGCACTACCAACAAGACCCGTTGTTTTGGAGATGCAATTCTCTTGCCTTCACAGATTGTCTTATCAAAGTCCATCCTCACAGAGCCACTGGCTGCTAAAGTCTGGTCACCGCTCAGACATAGTGAAGCTCAGTGGGATGTTGCACACAAGTTCACTGGCTCAACCAGTAATTTATCAGTGAGAACCTTTTTTTGCAGAACCTCTACTATTCATTACATTTGTATTTATCTTCAGAGCTTCAACAGATAAAACTAAAAAATCAGTTAAGAGCACTTCCAATTAAAATTTCTGTAACCCTCCAGTGCAAGGAAAAGTCTCAGCCTGGCCACCTCAGTAAAAAGAATAACTACATACTAACTAAATAACTTCATATTTCAGTGGTTTGAAAACTGTGGCTGGTGGGTGAATATAATATAGCACACATATAAATAAACATTTTCCCTATTAACCACGAATATTTCAGTTATTTTACAACAGATAATTTTCCTGTTTTGGAACATAAAAAGTGAAACAGCAACAAGAATGTGCTAGTGGCAAAACATCTGATCAGACCAGAAATGTAAAGGCCAAAAGTACGCAGCTGATTCTTCTGTAATAATAACCAGTAAATCCAGAAATTTAAGAAGCTTTAAATTTAAGAGTAAATGCCAGAATTTGATATAAATAAATTTGAAAAACTGAATATCTAAATACTTTCTATTGATCGGCTAACTGAATTGTTCATTAATCATTTTTAAATGAGCTTTTAAAGTAACATGTCTGTGTCTTATAATATCAAATAGCACCAATAATTAAAAGTAGAAAAACATTTTTATCTTTGAAACTACATCTAAAACTGTGGCACTGACAGAAAATACAGAAACCTTCACAAACACAGATATTTTGTGTTCCTCACCTCGTCGGGTTGGCTAATTTCAAACAAGTCCAGTCTGTTATTGTTCCACTGTCTGATGACTTTCCCTAACTTATCTTGTTCGTCCTCTTCGGGCATTTTTAACAACCAACCTCAAAGTTGTTTTCTAAATAACAGCAAAGCTCCTTCCTACAAAAACAGGCTGTTTCAGTAGGACTGCAGCTCTCATCGAATCTATTCCCCACTTACATTGTTCTCTGCAGTGAATTCTTAAACATAGTTGCCTACTTAATACTCGCATACTCATCCCCTCTTCAAGCCCCCTCACCGCTCTGCCCTCATTTAACAGGTCAGTGGATCTTTGTTATGTGAGAGACACAGTTTCCTAATCACACATTTGATACAAGAAAATAATTCCCACGTTTATCGGGCAGCACAGATTTAATCTATCATCTTCTCTTTTCATTATTTTCACCACTTTCAAACATAATTGTCTTTAAAGATTGTGTTTTGCTGAGAAAACATTTTTTCTCAGTCACCTCTTTTTTTTCTTTTTTCACAGCATTGTTTATGCTTGAGGGAATCCCATTTCTCACGCATGCCATTGATTTTCAGCACAATTTATAGTTACATGTCTTCCCATGTATGTGGGGCAGCTTTTGTTGGCTGCTCCAAAGCTTTCTGGGTAAACCTTCGGTGGAACAAAAGGCGTAACAAAACCATCCTCAATTATACATACAGTATTGATTTTTCTTTTTTTAAATGAACAATCAAGCGTATTGTTGTCTGGATGATGGAATGTGCAGATTTCTCAGAGAAGCAGAAAAACAAAAAACTACATTAAAGTTTCTTCCATTATTGTCTGTTTGATGAACACATCGAAGCTCCAGCCCAGGAGAATAACTATATATATATATATATATATATATATATATATATATATATATATATATATATATATATTAGGGGTGCAACGATATTCGTATCGATATTGAACCGTTCGATACAGTGCTTTCGGTTCGGTACGCATATGTATCGAACAATACAACATTTGTAATTTATTTTATCAACTTTCCTTCTGACGATGCTGTCTGTGTTGAGCGCTCAGTGAATCTGCGTTCGACTACTCCGCCTAGGCTGCACTGTCTAGCGCAGATCCACTGAGCGCTCAACACAGACAGCATCAGAAGGAAGAGCGCAGGGCAAGCTAGCAAGACAGAAGTTAAGCTCTCCTTGCAACATGGACCTCCCCCACTCTCATTCAGATCTGGCGTTTGGAATTATTTTGGTTTTCATGTGACGTATGACCCTGAAGGTAAGCGAGTCATGGACTAAAGTAAAACAGTATGTTGGATGTGCCACGCAATGCTCAATTACATGGGTGGGAACTAGTGTGTTAGCGCAGTTAGCTCGTTAACGTGTTGGCCGTCTAGCCCCATGCACGGGGCGATCGGCGGTAGCTCGTTAATGGAGATTTGCCGTGTTGTGGCGTTAAGGTCATTTCAACGAGATTAACCTGAAAGCACCAGTGGGAACACAACGAATATGACTGCACATTTACGCCGACATCATCCTAGTGCAAAGGCAAAAACAACAAGCATGCTACTAACTTTAGCCGAGTCATTTAGACAGCTGTTAGCACATGATTCTCCTTATGCTGCTGAGAATATAGCCCAGAAGAAGCGGATAGTATAGCTTTTATTTTGGAAAGAGACATTTCTCTGTAATAAACTCTCTTTTCCAAAGATGAGTGATTCCTCAATCAGATACAGGGCTCGCAATATCGCTAGCCCGACGTCCTGGGGCTAGCGATTTTTTTTCAGACGGGCTACCCTGCCCGTCGGGCTATTGTAGGAAGGAAAAATATATGTCAATGCTTTTGCATTCGTTCAGAAATGTAGCTGGGTAATTATGTCATTGGCATCGGTGAGCCACTGTCAATAAGTGACATATTGAAATCGCGTTTGAATTTGCGCTTGTTTTTTTGCTTTCACTTTATAATCGTGCAACTGTGTATAGAGAGCGACAGCACTGATCTGTGAGTGATGATAATTTGTGCACCAATTCCTCTGACATCGTCTTATTAATCGTTAGCTTACTATGCAAACATGACAAGTGAAATCTCCGCAGCAAGCTTAAACATGTGAGAGGTTGATCACGCAGAGAATCGCTGAGCTTATGTGAGTCGGTGTGTAAAAGCAGCAGGATATATATTTTAGTTCTGCTGAGCCAAATAAGAGAGGTCAGGGTGAAGAAGTGACAGCCAAAGAAAAGCTTACCACAAAACGGAGAAGTTATGACAAATGAGACTATAAGGCAAAAAGAAAGTGCAGCTTTATGGTTTCATGGACAAAATAATTTCTGTGGCTGCAATATGACGAGCTAAATAACCAGGGCTGCACATAAGTGGTCCGCAGGTGCGCATTAGCTGTCAAAATAAAAAACGCGAACAAGGGTTAGGGTTAAATTTAAAAACTGTACTTTTGAGTTAAAATATATATTTATAATTTTAATAAATGACAAATTAAAAAGGCATGAACATTTTTTTTGTATCGAAAAAACATCGAACCGTGACACCAAAGTATCGAACCGAACCGTGAATTTTGTGTATCGTTGCACCCCTAATATATATATATATATATATATATATATATATATATATATATATATATATATATATTTATTTCATTTAAAAGCTTAGTTTATACAGTGTTTTATATATAAGGTTATATAAACATATAATGGTGTAATGGTGTGGAGAATGTTTTCTTGGCACACTTTGGTACCAACTGACCACGTTTAAATGCCATAGCCTTGGTATTGTTGCTGAACATGTCGATCCCTATATTACTACATTATACCAATCTTCTGATGACTAATTTGAACAGGATAACACTATCTCACAAAGCTCAATGCAGCTATATGTAGCTCTAATGACCAATCACATTGGAACAGGGTTACAGGCGGGTAAACAGTGCATGTGAAAGTAACAAAAGAAAGCTATTGCATCTGCATTTCAGAACCAGGTTCACTGAGTTGTGGTAGTGGGATGGATGTATAGATAAACCAATATAGAGCTGAATTGATGAAAGAGGTGTTTATTAAACACAATCAATAAAAGGAACAAAAATGATAGTACAACATAAGGGTCTTGTAGGGGCCAAAGTGTTTTATAAATGGCTACATGCTGGCAAAATTGCGTATTTGGTGTTTGGGTCTGTAACTCAAATACCTGAGGGTTTTTTTTTTTTAGTTTTAACACCCCTTTTATCTCAAGGAGACATAAAGGTGCTGATCCCTTATTCATTTGACTGTCAATAACACCTTGTGTGTTTCATCACTTCACAGTGTCTATATTTCTAGTTAACACTTCATATGAATGTAACACAAGTCTGCACAACTACGGCAGTTTTAAATAACTTTTCACTGGCTGTGAAGCTACTGTTCAGTGTATTGTAAACACAGGACATCTGCAGAAAAAAATCCACTAATGTTTTTCTCTGTGAAGCGTCAGACTTTCATCAAGCTGTTTCCCTCTGCATATTTCGATTTCTCTTTCTTCCTGTCAGAAAGCGCACACAAACAAAAATGAAGGACTTCGAACATGAATCTCTCTGCGGCAAATGCCTAATTGGAAAACTGGGCTTTTTAAGCACACTCTTGTCTCTTAGACATCAAACACTGATTTTCTTTCTGCTGTCTTCCTCCCTCCTCCAGTGTTTTTTTCAGCACATTTCTATTTCATGTTTTGAAATTTATTTTTCATTATCCTGAAACATTTCTGCAAATCAATTCTATGATCTCTGGCAGGGCAACTATAGACATCTCCTGTACACTGTACCACATCAACATCACACCTGAAACAAAGATAACATATGTAATATGCTAAATACTGTAAATTTTACTATATACAAAATAGTCGCAGGTAGATCAAAAACTTTAAATTAACTGTAAAGAACCAGAGGCAGCTCCAGCCACATACTGGCCAGTCTGTATAGCAGGAATGGGGCTACAATGGCTCCAGTGCCACTAGCTGATGAACACACTGACACACCCAGATTTCTGTGAGAAATTAAAACTGACAACAGGAAGTTAGAGCCACATTGGTCTGAAAAGTGAAGCCAATATAGAAGTGTTTTAAACCTGCTCTTTTTGTAATGGGCACCAGAGGGCGATATCGGTGGTTGAAAGGACTGGTAGACTTTTGCCTACAGAGATTTCACACATGATGCAAGTGCACATTGCTTTTGAGATGTCTCCAATAATGTGAATGTGATACAACCACTGGTTGGCGAGTGGTTCCTAGCAGTTGTTCACTGGGTGAAATCAGTTCAGCTCTAAAAGCTCCTATACTCCTATACTCTTTGTCTGTAAACTGTTAGCCGATAAACGTCTAGCTGCACAGTCAGATCCATCCTTCACTTGTCACCTTCAATTTCAAAACCAAAATGGCCATGGTGAAAGTGAGTATCTGAGGGAGCATCAAACCCTTGTTGACCAGCAGATAAAATATGAGCCCAATGGGAAGCTCCACCACAGCACAGAAAAAAATCCAAGAAGACATTGTTATGTGCTTGTAAACCTGGATCAAAGAATTATAGTATGGTACCATTGTGGTGTATAAAAACATAAAATCCTTAATTGTAGTTTCAGACTGATTTACCAAGTATACATTAAAATTAGAGTGTTTTTTCTTATATTTGGTGTCCTGAACAAGTCCATAATTGACATAATTGGGTGTACTTCCTTCTTTTACTCCTAATGAATGATCTAAAAACATTTTAATAGACTGTTAAAATATTCCATTTGTAAATTGCATCTCCTATGTTAATAAGATTATACAGTTGTTCAAAAATGTTGTCATACCTCTGGTAGATCATGTGGTAAACATTTCCCATTGCATTTAGCATTGTTTGCAGCAACTTTCATGGCCTCCGTAGTTCTTTGTTGTGAAAACAACCAGTGTGGATCCTTTTAACAAACATAACACAACTTACTATTGGACTCAGCGTGAATATGAAGTGAAGATTAAGCATTGAATGTGTCACATTGAAGGAAAATTATATTCATACCAATGGTTTGAGATAAACAGGATGCAAAGAAGACTCATGGCCAGCTGCAGAGTCTTCCAGGAGGACAGGAAGTAAGCCAGACCAGCCAGGCAGGATAACCATGCCAATAGAGTAGGAAGTTCAAATCACCATGGCCACAAATTTCCTGTTGTTGGACCCAAAGAACTCAATCACTACGTAAAGAAAATAACATGTTTTAGCAGAACATTGAAAGCGGATCAGTCTAACACAACAAAGGAGACAATATGTGACAAAATATGCTAAATTAATCATCAAAGGGTAGATTTGATCTTTCGCAGCCAACAACCTAGTGTAAAAGATGGATAGATAGCTGCTAAGTCTAAGAATAGGGCTCCTTAAACCTCCATTCTATCTAGTGGCCAACAGGGGGTTCTCTAGTTAAAAAATAAAAGTATAAAAATGTAAAAGAAATCATTGTGTAGTTTTCACTTGATTTGATATGTCACTATTCATTTTGATTATGAGATTATAGTTGGAATCGCTAGTTTTAAGCCCTACTTAGTACAAAATCATGATCATTTTATAAATTATTTTCCAATTTAAAGTAAATCAGATGACAATCCAAGGAAAGATTTAGGCATTGCTACCCTGTAAGTTGCTACTTTATATCCTCAGTGATTTGATATCTTGTTTTAAAAGAGTGATGAAATGACTAAAATGCTAAACGAGCAATCAAAAAGGTCCATAAATCAGTCGGTGACGTCATCTAGGGTCAATGAGTTAGAGGGGTATGCCTAAATTGATTTGTTGGTGAAAAGAAAAAAATGTGTTGTCATTGGTGCACCTATTGTCATAGGTTTATTATAACCTGACAGCTGGGTAACCTGTCACAAAAGTTCCAATGAAAAATCCACATGCCAGGGAAACTTGATTCATGTCGGCGAGCCAGGATCTAAAAACTAGGTGGGAAGGAATTCCAAGAAACACAAAGATTAACACTGTTTTCCTTTGTGATTTCATGACTATAACAGTAAAATAAACCTAGTAAAAACCAAAGAACACAAACGAATGTGTGTGATGAGAATAGCAAGGGGGGCAATATTTGAAAGTTTAGATCCAGGAAAAGACTTCTTTTCACAACTGAAAATGGATTTCTTTAAAACTCTCATGGTAACATGGCTCACTTGTTTTATTTTTAGCTGCAGGACAGATTAGGTCATGTTCCAGAGTTACACAACATCACATGAATATTACATGTGATGCAATGAGTTTCTTCTCAAGTAGTCAAAACATGAATCAGTCTAATGCAAACGCAACCCATGAGCTCAATTACAACAGCTGTAAAATCAATTTAAAGATATATGGCATCATACTATAACATCATTGGAGAAATAGGAAAAAAATGACCATTTACCTTTAAAACAATAGTAGTGCGGTTAACACCCATCTGCTTTCGCACGCTACCGTCTGGGTTGCATTAGCAATCCGCTGCCAGTCAAGTTCATCATATTTCTTTTGGCTTTCGCTCCAGTCCACTGCAAATCTCTCACAACGGCTGAAAGATCCAGACTGTTCTGAGTGGGGAATGGTCACGTCCCGCACCTTGACATCACTCCATCCACATTCCTCCCAGAGGCCCTCAGATCCATGACTCCAGCACCAGTGATCCAGAGTGTGGCCTAAGAAAACAACTCCAACAAGTACAAAAGCGAAAACTATCAAGTGTGGCAATCTTCCTCTGGAATGGCCCAAAGTCTCATATCTGCATGATGAGTTTGTCCACGTTTGCCATCTCTGGTGATTAAGGACTGTCTTAAAATGATGGGTCTCTTAAGCAGTTCTAGTCTGAAGATGTCTAAGAAGAGTCTTGATCAAAGGCCTGCTTTTTTTTATAACTCTTGAGTTTACTGCTCATCATTTCAAGGGTTTTGCGCAGGCTTATGTCATTAAACATGCAGCATTATGAAGCTTGATCCTGTGATTTATGTCTGCAGAGGTGCATTTTCTGCCTTCAGCCTTCATCTTGATTTTTATCGTTAAGATATATTTTTGAACTGCTCTTCTTCTGCTATTGCAAATTTGGCGAGAATTTTTCTTGCATCATTTTCTAATCATTGATTGAAACTCAGATATGAGAAGTAGCAGTTTTAACATCAGATTTTAAAGTTGAAAACAGTTATTGTTTCTGCAAAATGTATGCTTTTTAAGGTAAAATGCCATGTTTAAATGGACTTCATTTATACACCAGGTTTTATCACTTATCAAAGGACAAAAGAGGCTTCAGACCTTAGAATAGAGGCTGTGCTGCATCACCTCATTTTCGCAATGCTGTGTAAGCAATTGCAAACTGTGGAAACCCAACCATAAGTTGTAGTTTGTTATTATTACCTGATGTTGGACTTCAACCACTCAGCAGTTTGCACTTTTTGTTTCATGTGACAATGCATTACATGCAGTCAGTGGGTGACAGATGTGCACTTCGGACATGTTTAGGATGCATACTCTTACTGTGGAGCTGTAATTTAAAAGGGCTGTGTGTCGTTAAACACTTAGATGCCTTGACATATGTGCAAGTTACCCGTAGTGTTAATGCAATCCAAGAGTTCCAAGTGGAAAACTGGGACAGTGCAGTGATATTGTGTCTGTCATACGTTTTCATATTTAATCCATCCATCCATCCATCCATTCGCTTCCGCTTATCCTTTTTCAGGGTCGCGGGGGGCGCTGGAGCCTATCCCAGCTGTCATAGGGCGAGAGGCGGGGTACACCCTGGACAGGTCGCCAGTCTGTCGCAGGGCCAACACACAGGGACAGACAACCATTCACACTCACATTCACACCTAGTGACAATTTGGATTATCCAATTAACCTATCCCCACAAGCTGCATGTCTTTGGACGGTGGGAGGAAGCCGGAGTACCTGGAGGGAACCCACGCAAACATTTAATGTACTTCCTATTTCATCATCTTATCTTTAAACTTTTAATCTGAATCTGGTCTCTTTGGCTGGTTTGCTGCTTGTGCCTCCATTACGTTTTGTAATTGATTGTGAATTCTGCTCTCTACCAGAAGGTCCTGAATGTCCAGTCATCAGTTTATACACTGAAGTTCAAGCTCACTTGATTCACTTAATACAGCAGGATATCTGAATGGCTAAAAAATACCAAAACTAAAATAAAGGCTTGGAGTGACCTTATCAAAATCCAAACTTAAATCTGATTAAGATGCTGTGGCATAACCTCAAAGAGGCCGTACATGCTTGAAAATCCTACAATGTGGCTGAATTAAAACAATTCTTCAAAGAGCAGCAGCCAAGATTCCTCCACAGCGATGTGAGAGACTCATTGCCAGTTCTTGCTAACGCTTGATTGCTGCCAAGGGTGGCACAATCAGTTATTAGGTTTAAGGGCAATTACTTTTTCACATGTAGATTTGGATAACTTTTTTCCCTTAATAAATAAAATAATTTTATTTGGGGTTATCTTTGGGTTATCTTTGTCCAGTACTGACATTTTTTTCATGATCTGAAAGATATACATATGACAAATAAGGAAAAAATGAAGAAATCTAAAAGGTGGAAAATACTTTTTCACAGCACTGTATAAAAAAAAAGTAATACCTTTAAAGCAGTTCTCACAAAATTATCGTTTCAAAGGTGGCTTAATAATCACATTTATCTTAACTTGATACAAAGAATGAATCAGCTGACATCATCTGTTTCTTTTTTCCTTTAATTAAGTCATGCCGTGCATGAAGGATTTTAATATTCACTGTGCAGATAAAATGTCCTCCACTGAGGGTCGGTCTATTGGACTCTGGCAGCGGTGAGAGAACAACACCCTTCCATGTTCGTCCAAAACAAAGTTGCCTCCCAGCTGGAACAAATGACAGTAACGAGAAATTATTCATAAATCTTAAAAGTCTTTCTTTGTGGTGAAAATTTAGTGAATTTCTCTATCACCTCTTAGAATTCATTAATACATAGATAGATGTGTTGCACAAAATAGTCATATTGAATTCTGATGACCTGAAACATGTCGTCTTGAATCCACGGAAGCTCTCGTGGAAACTCCATGTCGTTCGCTACATATTCAGAGTAGATCAGCATGTTACCGAAGTTTAACACTTTCTGCAGAGATGCTCCCAGACCAAATGCACTATACATCTGCAATACCAAACAATGAGTTAATTTATTTATTCATCAAAGACTGAAATGTGTATTGTCTGATGTTGACCCCTGACCTTTCTACTGGGATTCAGCAGCATGTCGTACTGACAGCCTGTTTGCTCTACCCAGTGTGATGCTCCCTCCTGACAGCCAAACGAAATGACCACCACTTGTACTGAGTGTGCATCCAGAGAACTCTGCAAAGTAACATTAGAGATAAAAGTATATGTAAGTTTTATATACTGTACTGGGGGATTTTAGAGATCAGCTGATTGTAGATATTTATGAGAATATCACACTGCATATACACCATGGTGCAGAAGTCTTGAGCCAACAGTTTAATAGGAACACAGTGTATGGGGCAAAAACAGCATGTGTACTTTGAACTTAGGGCATTCAAAACTCTTCTTTGGATGTTGCTGCCTTTTGTTCCGTTCTCTGGTATCTTAACAGAGAATGGGGGGGAAGCCTGATAGCCTTGAGGCTATTGTTGGGATTTTGGTGCTGTATAAATAAAACTATTGAATTTGATTAAACTGAATGATCAAACACTGCTTCAATAATGAGTCCAGGATGTGGAGAGGCCAGTGTATGCCTAATTATGTTTCATTGTGTGTTTTTCTATCTATCAATGTTTACTTTTACTGCATTAGCAGTGTTTTTGGGATCACTGTCAATCGGACGACTTTCAGATGGTATTATTGTGTGGTGTATCAACATCTGATGATACTTTTCTACATTCATAATACCATTTATTGACAAGAACCCCAACACCACTGATTGAAATGCAGCCCCATATCATGATAGAGTCATGTATTACGGATGACTGTAGATACTCACTACTTCCTCTTTAATGGTTTCCTCTACACACACTAATTACATTTAGACCCAAAACTTTTAAATTTGGGCTCAAGACCTGTTACCACTTTCTCCCTGTTTCCCTCCCTTAAAGACACACTGCACAGCATGTTGAGATATGCAAAGTTTTCACCTTATAACTCTTTGGTAATCATTTTTTTGGTTAAGCATTGTTATTAGGTGTGTGATGTTTACTTGATTCTTCTGCAGATCTTGAACGTGTAGACGGCAGAGCAGACAGGAGAACTGACGGATTAACACCAGCAATATCTTCTTACCTCTCCCAAGATATTTCTGCAGCGTTACTGTTCTGTCAAACACAAAGCCTCAGTAAAATATAAAGGTGCAAAGCAGACAGCACCAATGACGCATAAAAACTGGCAGATATATGAGGTTCATTGTTACGCTTTTTTAATAAGTGTGGAAGCATTAAAGACTTTCATCAAACCCACTCTCCAGTTCTGGCATCGATGAGCGGCGTATCTGGTGAAATGCATTTTGATTGATGATCGACATTGTGTATTTTAGGACTCAGTTGTAGCTCATCATCCAAACGCTGTAGAAAGGCATCCCACTGCACCTGCGGTACATTGGCTGCACTACGTAAAACGACCGTGGTGAGTATGCTTTTTAAAAATATTTTACATTTTGTATTAAAAGAACTCACTTCGAGCTCTTTAAAGTCCTGAAGAGCTTCTCTCAAAGCAGCACAGCTGGGAACATCATGCAGAATAGTTTTCAGGGGTCATGTCAGTTTATTAAGGCTGTGACTTACTGTACTATGTGAATCAGTGAGTGGATGCACAGCAATTGTGACAGCACAGGCTACAGCTGATTTGGCCTTTGTCATGTAATCTAGATGATAATACCTCGATACATTGTACAAGTTGAATTTTTGTGCTCTTACTTTGTATTTTTGCTCCAGAGATCCTCTGCATCCTTTTTTTGTTTAACAGACAGGCTGTGAAGCAGAAAAAATGGGCCTGAAATATAACACTTCATTACATATTTTAGCTAAAAATATTAAATATAATAAGGTTTAACAGAAGAGGCTGCTTAGTTAAACTGAAGGTGGGACTTTAGACCTGTTGTACAGAGTTGCACCGGCTTCAATCAGACCCAGCAGTGACTGTTTACGCTCTATGCGGATTTTCTGCCTGACGAATTCTTGGCACGAGCCTGTGCGTCACAAAGTGCATGAAGTTAGCAGCTAACCATCTGTTTCAGTGGATTCTTTATGTATAATGATTGATAGGACTTCTGCAACCCCTGCTCATGCTACGTCCATAAATTGTTTGACGACTGGTGTCTATTTTTATGTACACTTGTGTGACCTACCTTCCCTGCTTTCCTTCTCAGCAAGGTCCAGCAGAGCTTTTCCTTTTTCGACAAAAGATGAGAGAGCTTTTGCACAAGAAATTGCAGTTGAATCCGGTTGTTCTGCCATTTTTCTTTTAAACTCTCCAGCCTCTTATCGGGGACCGCAGTAACAACTGCCTCTGCTTTCTCTCAAAGTCCAGTCTGGCCAAGTTTAGAGCCAAAAGATTTTTGACTGAAGCTCAGTTTAAAGGGGAACGTCACTGATTTGTGACACAAGTGTTTGTTTGCAGGTTTTAAATGACTTATAACAAAACATTTAATCAAAACTGAAATAAAAGCCAAAAAAACAGAAAGGTGAAAGAAAGGAAATAAAATTCTAAAATAAAATACATTCTTTGACATCAAGCCCATTTTATCGTTTAGTTATGCTATAACTGTTCACTGATTTGGTACAGTATCACATTAGGATACTAATAATTGTGTTCACGGGTAATTGGACACTTTTTTTAATGAGCAGGTGAGATCCATTGTTCCATTATTCCATGACAAACTAAGCAGCTAAACGATCTGAAATTGAAGTGCTGAACATTTAGTAGACGTCTCAATATCCATAGTGATGTCAATTGAAGTGAAGGAGACAACATTAGCTGAAAACCAAAATAAACATTTCAGGGACAGAGAGAGAAAACGTAGGAGTGCCCAAATCAACAATCTGGTACAGAGAAGGAATGCAGTGACCAGCTCAGCAACACGAAAAGGTGTGAAAGACTATAAATGACAACTAAAAGTGATGATCACAGAATTATTTCCATGGTCACGAGTGTTCATGCCATCTAACCAAGTCATGTACACTCTCAAAGAGGTAGGTGTTTCATTTTAAAAGTCCACATTTAAGAGAAAGATTGTGTAGAGCAAGGTGCAAACCCAAGACCAGGAAGGACAGATTAAACTCGTGAGGAGCCTGAACAGTTCTGAAAAAAAATATATATATATTTGGGCAGATGAAACTAATATTACCTTTTCACAAAAAGATGGGAAGAGAAAAGTGTGAAGAAGGACAAAAACAGCTCATGATCCAAATAATATCACATTATCTGTCAAACATGGTAGAGTCAGTATTATGGTATGGTTCCCAATGGAACTAGCCACCTCTGTTTATTAACGATGTGACTGCTAATAGAAATAGTAGATAAATTATAAAGTGTAAAGGGCTGTCCAGACAGATTTTGCTAAACTAATCAGATACTGTTTCACAGGGCAAATGGATAATGACCCAAGAGAAACCCAAGAGTTTATCATGGCAAAGAAATGGGATGTGGAATGTGTATGAAACAAAGGCCAGAAAAACTGATTATTTTGCTTACGTAATCAGTAATTAGTGAATTTGTAGTTAAATTCATTCAACTTTGGACTCAGTTTTTGTTTTCTTGTGAATTTCTGTTGTCTCTTAGCCCTTAGCTAGCCACCTTAATACTGAAAAAATACAATCTTGTTTGCTTATGTAACAGTTTCCATGCTCACTAGATCCTATCAGGTCCTAGACTGGGTAAAGTGCAGCGATATTGCAACACAAGTAATTAAAGCCAAGACTCTCTACAGAGTGATTCCACAACCAGTTTGTATTTGGATTTGTACTTTTAATATTGGACTTAAAACTTTCCTTTTTGATATACGATTAAAGTTACAGCTACTTTAGATGTGCCTGAACATTCGTTTAGATATGCTGCTATAGGCTGAGGCTGCTGGGAGGGGTCTCGTGGTATCGAACTGAGTCTTACAAAACTGTTACTGGAGAAAAAAATGGGTAGTTGGAAAAGCTCTGGTTTGTTAAACAAGTTCTTAATCTGTGTAGTTATAGGTGGAGATTTGCATACTAAAATAAACCCACTTTTAAATGTCTTTACACTAGGATCAGACACTCAACACAGATGTAGCATTTTTATTTTTATTGCTAAGAATCTCACATGATCATGGTTTCTTTTCACAGTGATTTCAACATTAATCAACTGACTCCATTTCCAAATCTCTCTGTTGTTGGTATCCATCTTCGTGGACTTCCTGGTGTTCGCTCTGCTCTATGTGGTTCTCCTCTGGCTCCTTGGTGGGTTCATGTGATTGACTTGTGCCTGTTTCTGTAGGGGCAATGTGAGAGATTGTGAAAGAACTGGCGACCTCTTTCAGAAGGGCTTGTTCAGCCTTCAGTGTAGCCAGTTCCTCGGTGAGCGGACTTGTGAGCGTTGGTGTCCCGGTAGGGGCAGGTGCTGCAGTATTCTGGATGGGCTGATTCTCATTTGGGTCTTCAGGTGTCTTCTCAGAGCCCCCCTTCTCTGATGGATCAGCAGACTTGTCCTCTGGTTGACTGCCAGCTCCATGCACCTTTGCATATAGACTCTTCCTTTCTTCCTGCAAAGCCCTGCACAGATTCTCAAGCTTCTGGTTTTTGATGGTGAGAAGCTCAAACTCCTTTTCCTTGATTGCTTTCTGTAAAAAATATTTTTAACATATTGTATAAAATTTCCTATGGTAAACTGAATTTTTTCCCTGGTGGGTCATATTTTTTTTTAAATCTATCTATGTATGAGGGTATTAATGAATTAAAACAACAACAAAAAATTCTTACATCTGCCACCATGTCAATAAGATTCTTATTGCAGCCATCAAAGCGAGTCTTCCATGACTGGCACTCTTTCTCCAGCTTTTTCATTTTCTTGGCCATCTGCACAACAACAACAAAAAAAATCATGTTATGCTGCAGACAATCAAAGTATCTTCTAAAAATAGCTGCAACTGAGCAAGTGTAGGATTATAAGGTTTGTCAGTTTTTGAAGTGTTACTGAAAGGCTCATGGGATTCTTTCCTCTCATTTGTATTTTTGTCATCTTTGTCATCATCTTTTTGCAGAAAAACTCAATAATTTAATCTCCTGAAGCAGACTTCAAATATTCTGTAAAACCAAACTTACTTTGTCCATGTCCTGTTTGAAGCTGCTGTAGACACTGGTACTCTTTGTTACCGTGCCCTGGAATTCATCAAACTTCTTGGAGTACATATCAAGCTGAGGAAGAATGGTAACAAAACATTATACTTTTCTCCAGGGAGGTAGAAAAATGATCCAATTTTGCCCATGATGCCCTGATACCATACCTGGGCCTTCATATCGATCTCTTGCTCCTTCATGACCTTCACTTGCAGTTTATATTCTGCTGCCTGTTTCAGCAGCTGTGTGATTTTGAAATGGTAAAGAAAAATGAGCATTAGGGGATTATTACAACAAATCTTTTATTAAAATGCACAACGAAAAAACGTACATGGTCTTTTTCCAGCTTATGCTTCTCCTCTGCTTCCTTCAGCAGCATGTTTGCCTGCGCGAGTTTGGTTTCCAGCAGCTTTTCTTTCAGGTCTCTGTGCTTGAAAACCTTTTCCAGGTTCTGGAAGACATTCAGGTGGATTTATGAGTCGTTTTCACAGAGAAAGCTGTTTCATTTCTCGCTCTGGGAGCCTTTGGCTACATAAAACTGAAATAGTGTAACTAATAAATGTAAGACCTGGGAGAAATCTGCAAATAATTCATGGGCACAGATGTGAGAAGGTTTACACAAGTACAGTTTATCCAGTTTTAATAATGCATGTAGACTGGGAGTACAAATTGGCTTTGCTGTTATGTTATGCGAGTGTCCGTGTGTGTTCACAGTGTAGCAGGATCCATACCGCCTCTCGCTGGTCGTATTGTGAAATGAGTCCCTTCAGTTTTTCTGCAAGAGCGCCGTTCTCCTGACACAGTTTGGTGTTGCGGCTGCTGTGTTCCTCAATTTGAGCCTGAATCTCACTGAGCGTGCCCTGGAAATGGGTGGTGATCTCTTTCCTCTTTAGGTCATCCTCTCTGCACCTCTGCAGGGTCTCCTCCTGCGATTCAAGCATGGGTGTTAGCTTTAAAACCTGCACTGCAAGATGGATATAAATGCTCAACCGTTTTGTTTGTCTTGTGCACCACCACTGACTTATATAATTTGCTATTGCTCCAGCTAGCAGCCATGCAGGAAGCTCATGAAGGAACTGTATCACTGTACAAGAGGAAGCATCCATGATGTTAAACTTATAAAAGAGAGAATGCAAACCCTTTAAACTGAACTGCAGTGTTGTCTGCACAGTTCTTATGATTGTTATAAAGGTGATAGTTGCTAAAGCATCAAAAAGCTCTGAAACTGAGCAGCTCACACCAAAACAATCTTGACTAAAACGTGCTACACTGCAAGCAAAAACATGCATATTTGATCAGGGATCATCGCTAAAGTTCTGCTGTTTTGAACAACACTTGGCTTCACAACAGGAGTTGTGAGGGTGGCAGTGGAATAGGTCAAACTTTGAGCTTTGACATGGCAGCAGATTTTCAGTGCCAGTGATGTCATATCCTGTAGAGCACAAAATATGCTGGGACCACCTGGCACCATAGCTCAACAGCAAATGGCGATTTCGGCATCTCTGATTAGACACTGTTCAAGCAGTGATGTCTGGAGTTGAGCTACCTTTAAAGTCTTGTTATGTCTTTGCAGCTCTCTGCAGAGCCCCTCCAGTTTGCTGCGAGCCAGCACTGCACGGCTGTGCTCGCCCTGCAGCTGGTCCTTCTCCTTCATCACTTGGAGAAGCTTCTTCTGGAGAACTTTCATCTGCTTCTGATCACTGCGATGCTCCTCCAGCTGCAAAAGCACACACACAGTGCCCCATAATAGTGATTATATCTTTTCTCTAGAAACAAACCATAGCTTTGATGAGAGCTACTATACATTTTCTTTTTTTGCTCTCTTCGCCTTTGTTTTATCCACTCACCAGCTCGGCATGCTTCTTGATGATGGCCTGCAGTTTCTCTTCCGGAGAATCGAGTTTGTTCAGACTTTGCATCAACAGCATAGCTTCCTTCCCTGAGCAGCCATACAGAATTTAACCTTAAAAATCAATCATTGCCATAAAGCCAGTTTTAAACAGACTGATACAGAAACTATTGTTGGATGATTTTCTGGGACTTCAAGAACTCTGCTGGTCCATCTTGTGAAAAATCATCTTGGCAGCTGAATGACACAAACTATAAAAGGCATTTGGAAATACTATTTTACCTCCCTCTCTGTTGCAGATGGATGCATTTACACGCGTTACGGCTCTGCTATCACACACCAATCACTTTCAGTACAACCTGGACTTTTGCTGACTTCACTGAATCAAACCCACCTCAGATAAAATCACTAAAACTGTTTTTTTGTTTGTTTTTTCAAAACCACACACAGCACCTAGATTTTTCAGCATCTTCTTCTCCATTTTCTGGTCCTTGCGGGTCTCTGTCTCTTTGACGGCTGTGACCTCCTCCGTGTCCTCTGGCTCAGCTGGAATCTCGGCAGCCTGGTAGGTGCTAATGATGTCCTCCAGCTGTTGGCCCAGGTCCTCTGTCAGGTCAATGTGGTGATCCTCGGCTGGCGATGCTTCAGGACTCGTGGGTGAGCGTTTACTCTCCTGACAAGCCTCCATTTTTCTGAGGTAGTTCCAAAAGGGAGATGGTTGGTTCTGTAATGGAATCCGTACATGTGTAAGAGGCTAAGGATTAGGTTTAAGATAGACTCATGTTTTCCTGTTTAGTGAAGTAGTAAACATGGAGAAAACCAAAGTCACGCTGAGTGTCCATTTTGGTCCTAGTTATTCCAGCTTTGCTATTTGAAGCTTAATTTTACTGATTAATCAATCAGAAATCTGATGAACTCAAATCAGATTTGAGAATTTCCAGCACAGACCTTCATCTCTGCAGAACTTTTTGTCATAGTAGAAAAAGCACAGGTCTTTACAATGATGTCATAATTGACTTTTTCATTCATGTTCTCCAGTACAGCAACACAGCGTTATGGTTAACCACTAAGAAAAGGAGAAGCAAGATAAATAATCACACCTGATTTTCATACAGAGACAGTAAGTAAATGTCTTTCAGTGAATTGGCTGACCCAACACATCAACAGATATTATTATTTTTTGTAAATAGACACACATAATTCTTTGGTAAAAGACTGTAAAAACTCTGTAACCCTGCTGTAAAGGCTCGGCAGAAAAATGGACTCAAACTTCAAATCTACCATCAAGTTCTTTGGACATTGGCTGCTTTTTCGTTCATTGGGTTGTTTGTTAAGCAATTTAAAACTGACCCAAGAATCATTTAAGTATAAGAAAGACTCAAGGGGTGAACAAATGTGTTTACATATGCTGTAATAAACAACTTTGAACAGATCGATTTTAATTTGTATCTTCAGGCCCTTTGTTACTAGCACCCTGTCACAAAAACACATAATTTGTTCTCATTTCTTACGTCAAATCAATTTTTTTTTAAAAAGCCAAAGATAACACAATAATTTGACAATAAGCTTTACACCAATAAGGTGATTGACAAAGAGCTGTTAGCTGAAAACATATCTCAGCATGCCGAGTAGTTTTTACTTAAAATTCTGAGTAAACTGGACAGGTGGAGGACAAAAGAAGTGCTAGGCCTACAAAAATATCTCCAGGAGAGTAATTTTCTTAGAAATAGGAAAACGTCCGGCAAAGACCTGACACAGGACCTGAGAGATGTATGTAGACCTTCATTTGATGCATTTGCATCCTTCAATGAGGATGGAGAAAAATTCCAGAGGAGTAGTTAAAGAAACTAAGAGTTCAGACTCCTGCTGAAGAATAATGGTACAAACGTTGTTTTTAATTCTTTGTTTCCGTGTATCTTGACACGTTTCAGTAAATCAACGCACTCGTTTTTTCCATTTTTTGCAAAACAAAGAAATGAATGGTGGCCCGAGTTTTTCTTGGTTTTGAGACCATCTTATATTTACTGTTAAGACAGGCAGCCATTTTTACGACAAAAACAATAATCACTTAAAGTAATACTAAAGCTCATTAGTGAATAATAAATATAATCCCCTATCGAGTCCTTGCGTTTCTCTTGCGTTGTACGGGCTTGCAGCCAGAGCCTGTTTATGTGCATAAAAATTAGTGCAGCCTTCACGCTGCCTGTGCTTTCACAAGCTGAGCACATGGCACCTGTTCCAGATCCACAGGCTATTTTAAGAACTTCTTAATATGGGCACGTTATTTATTTATTTCTTATCCACTCTTATTGATGTCAGTGGTTGTGCGCAGTAAAGTCTTGTTTTTCAACTATTAATATTCAATAAAAACACAAATGTTACATAAGCAACCCCCGTCGGCACGCAGTATATTTCTAGGAGGTTAAAGTTACCTTTAACACAGTGTATGTAACACTGTGGCTTTAGTGAGCCATTACTTTACTTTAACATAAATATTACTAAACGCATTCACAGACTAGACTAGCCTCACTGCCATCAAGAGCTTCTCGCCTCTAACAAACTTGGCGAAGATTGCATCCATCAAATTCAGAGAGGCACTCATTAGTACGTTAAAAAAGACGTTTTGAAACACATCCCAAGCACAAGAGTTAACCTTTTAAACTATTAAAGCCTAAATATCCCTGAAGAAGCAGGGCAAGGAGCAAACAGGGTCTTACCAGGACCAAGGGCCAGAGGGAGAAAAGGAAGAGTGTCGAGGGGCTTGGACAGGCTGCCACCAGCTACAACAGCTGTGATAAGACCACCTCAAAATAAACCAGAGGAGCACAGCTCACTCTGAACAGAGAGAGGGAGTACAGAGATACTCCACAGCACACCTCTATTAAAAACAACCCACGGGCCTCCTCTGATTGTAATCTTAACGGGAATTTACCCCAAGAAGCACCTGTGTTCACGCTAACAATGTATGAATGCAATAAATCTTCTGGTAAAATCTTTAGCAGCCATTTTATGTGGTGTCTTTGAACCAATGCAGCACTCGTTTTATTTTAGGCAAGGTTGCTGTTAACAGCCATATAATTATTCTAACAAATGGGCCTGACAAGCCTGGTGACTGAGCAGGAGACAAGGGGGGAAAAAACCTTATGTGTCTCTGTGATTGGCCAGAATTAGAACAGACCTCCTCCCCCGACCCAGAGAAGAGTGGCCGAAAAAATGTGATTTTCTCATTTCCTTGCTTATACATGCTTCACACATGCAGTAAAGTGCACCGCAAATGCTGCTGATACACAACAAAGTGTGTGCGAATGTGGTTCAATATTAGTCACAAGGTGAGAGCTATTTTTGGAAGCGTTCATTTATTTTTCCTCTCCCGTGTTATGACTGCAGTAATAATTCTTCACCAGAGGATGTCACTGGTTGGAGATTCTCCAATTTTTCACTGTACCCTGAAGATAAAATGTGAGCGATTTCATCTGAAAACCTTCTCGTGCGAGCTCTAATTTAAACAGCGGTGAATAATGCAGGAGGAAAGGTACGGAAGCCGTGAAATAAGCTGCGACACACATTTTTGGGTTAGAATTATATTCTTTTAAAACAATTTTGAATTTAATCTGAAAAAGTAGAGCACCAAACAATAAATTCCTCATAGCATAAAAGAGGCACTCCGTCCTGACTAGCCAGATTTGATGCAAATAGCTAAACAACAGATTGGCTACTGAGGTTGTTTTTTCCCTCCTCAAAAAAATCTTAGCTTAGAGGTAAAATGATTTGTCCTCTGTGTGTTTTACAGGATTTCCATAGACATGAGAGGCACAATGCAGTTCAGTATATATGAATACACAATTTAAAAAAAAACACAAAACACAATCTGAATACATAATGTATGCTAAAGCAAATAAAAGGCTTCACTTTCCCTTCACATTTTATGAGCTATGTGCACAACAAATGAAAATACACAACCGTGAAATCAAAGCTACATACACCTTCAGAAAGGAAAACACAAAATTAAAGCAGTGCACCTATAAATCTTTTATGTAAACATGAGTGAACAAAGTGTTGTTGTGTTTTTAAATTTCGAAGTCTCAAAAACGGATAATCACTTAAAGATGTGAGTACATTTTTTTTTAAAAAGATGAGACACGCTGTGTTAGCAATCAGCCTCATTAAACCTCTGCCATTACATCAGCTGCAGACATTTTACCTCTTAAAGAGATATAAACAATCCACATAAAAAGTTTTCAGAATTCAACACTGCAAAAATAGTTTAAATCATAAAAATACACATATATATATATACAGAGAAGAAGTAATGCATTTGGTGAATGATTACTTACATTGTGAGCTGAAGCACAGTAATAGTCATGCTTATAACGTCATTACTTATATTGATTCATCCAGTTACACTTGAAATGCAAGAAAATGTACTATTGACTGATCATTGTAGCCCCTTGGATTTGTGTGCAACGTGTTTTACACAATGAGAAAAGAAAAAAAACAACTGGAATGTGTCAAAAATCACAAGAGAACAAACTGTGTTTTACTCCCCCATTTCCTCCACTGACCGAGTCAGTTAAAACATCAAAGGTAAAAGGATGAAAGTGCATCTTTAAAACTCATAAAATGCTCATGGTCATCTGTATAAGCAAGAAAAAAAACTGTAGAGACGACATGAGATCAAAAGCAATGCCAGCGTAGCTCACTGCATAACTGCATCACTGCTGCATAAGTACAGATATACCATATAAATAGTAGTCAAATATTTACCAGTATCAATAAGTGCTTACGTTCTAATATATAAATACATCTTACAGTATTCATAATTACATAATTACCTCCTCTATTGTTGTGCAATAGCAAATCCCATGCATTTTTACCAAGATAAAAACCACAACATTAAGAAAATTTGCAACATAGGAAACTTTTTTTTGTTTCTTTTAAGCTTGTTTCACATAAATAAAGCCGACGGGGCGAGAAAGAAAAAGCTGTCCTCTGAGCAAAATAAAGAGTACCTCGACTGCTTTCCATAGTTCTCGCTCTGATAAAGAAATGAAGAAACGCAAAATAAAGGCACAGACCCTCGCTGCTTGATCAGAAGCACCAAACTGCACAAGAAGCGTCTACTTAAAATTTGGTCAGACTGTTTCATAATACACATACTTTTCCCCTTATAAATAGTCTTTATTTACTGCACTACTGCATCACACCTTGATATGATTACATAAACAACAGTCTATTTTCAAAGTACACACAGTAAAATACACTGTTTGTATGTATCTAAGAAGGAGTATATGTTAAGGACATTTGTACAGAATTCATAAATATAATTTATGTGCAATTGTACGCAAACTACTATGTCAGACAAAGGCATATTAGCAGAATATCTTTCCGTATTGCACCTGAACCCATTAACGCAAAAAACACCCTGCTGCTCGTCCAAGTTTTCCAAAAAGCCTCTGAAGAGAAGAGCTCATCAGATGCGGTGGCCTTCTTCTTCGCTGAAAAGATATGACCTCCACTCATATTATCCACTTAAGAAGATGTCTCGGGTATGTGCAAGACCAGAGGAAGTGTTATTATATTGCCTCTAATGGGATAAAGATGAGGTCATGTGCCTAAAGGGCAGAAGGTGACAAGGTCGCAGGTGTAGCAGGGAGGTGTCTTTTCCTTGATCAACCCGAGAAAACAGACAATGACGGTTCTAATGAGGGTCTTCTGTGGTAATCTTCAGTGAGGCGATGGCTTTCAAGCAGGTCTGTACATTCTCCTCTTGTCCGCTGTCTCCGACTTCGGGGTCGAGGCTTTTCTCCTGAGCGGCCTCGTGGCAGGACAGCTGGCCGTGGCCTCTGATGTCCTCTCCTTCTGTCTCAGGACTGAGGACAGATCCCTCCCTGCTGCTGCAACATTGGCCTTCGCTGCTTTGGGGGCTTGGCGCCACAGAGGGGCTGACATCAGTGCTGGAGGAAGGCGGGGAGTGTAATATCTGGAGCCCGCCAACAGGAACAACGGGGAGCAAACTGTGGGCCTGCTGCTGGGAGTGAAGAGGGAGGTGGCTGAGGATGTTCTGATGATGAGAACTGGCAGCACCAGGCAGACTGGAAGCCAAGCTGCTCCTTTGGTCCTGGAACGACACATTGGCAGAATTAGCGGCAATTTCAGCATCGCCAAGATAATTTCTCATGTGAAAATATCTTAGTTAGAAATCATGAAGTAATGTGAATGTTGAAAAATGAAAGCACTCAGAGAAGAAAAAACTTCTCTGCCAACAGAATATTCTACTACTTGTTCTTTCAGTGCAAGAAAAAGAAAATGTATGTGTGCTTTTCTTTTAACTAGTGAAACACAAATAGCTAATTCCATGCTGAAATATACACTGGTTGCTAGGGAAAAATGTGTAATCTTTTTGAGTCTTGGTGAGTGGTTGCTGGCTGTCGCTAGGTGAAAACAGTCGCAAAAAAGGTGATGCACCAAAAACCTCCCTCCACTAGCAGATTGCTTTGGCAAAAGTTTGTATTTACAGTTTGAGTCACATTCTTCGCTGCTTCACTGCTTCTTGACAAGTTTTTTGAGAGTTTTGCACCTAAGTTGTCATCTTCCATGCTAATTATGCACAACCTGCTAACGCTAAAAGCAATCACAAGAAAGTTTGTGGCATAGCATCATAAGTTTCACACTAGCAACTGCCAGCAACCAGTCGCCAACCATTTGTGGGGTACACAGTTTTCTGAGGCAACTGGTCATTAACATTGGGTAATTGACTACCCTCTTGGCCTGGTTGAATCAGACTTTTGTAATCAACTTAAAAGCAACTGCCAGCAACGTTCAGCAACAGTTGGGGGATAGCCTGTGTGACTAGGGCATTAGGGGAGAATAGTCTTCACTATTGGTAACAAATGCTAAAGATCAGGGTGCGCTAACTGTAGCAAGTGTCTAATCTGCTGAAACACTAGTATCGACCATACAATGCCAGGTCATGATAGCACAACATTAGCTAGACAACAGTTGTGCTTTACAAGCTAAGTATTTACTGACTTGAAAATGACTAAATTAAGGCAAAAAAAAAAAAACTGTCCCAAAAGAAAAAATGGCGATGGACTCGACACGCCACCTGCTAGCAAGAGTTAGCATGCTTGTTTGCTAAGCTATAATTTTAAACATAGTTACCATTTTAACTGTGCCTAGATTAATATCTTATGTTGTTTGAGTTAGATACACTAGTAGACAAGAATATAACATTTCTGAAAAATTTCTTAAATACAGTGTATGAAAATATTTTTGTTTTTACACCACACACGGTCCATCTACATGTACCCAGATTCATCAAAATTTAACAAAATAATTTTTAGATGCTGTTCTATACACTTGAACAGATTAACAATAAGTCCTTAAAAGCTCTTTGTTTGTGTTACACTTGAACTGGCTGCAGAACACGCTGTGCTACTTACCATCTCCATTTCAAAGGCTCCTTGGTACTGAGCCATCTCCATCTTTGCTTGGTGTCTGGTTTTGTCACCGCTGCCTTTATGTTGGTGTGAACCTCTGCGTGGTGAAACGGCTCTTAACACAACCCTCTGCCTGCCTCTGACTGAGGATTCCCGCTTTCCAGCAAGCTCTATGCCGGGAGACATGGGCCGTTCAATTGAGACCGGGGAGGGATGCTGGATGGGTGTGAAGCTAGGTGAACTGGGCCTCAATGAAGAGGTATCCCATCTGGGAGAGGAGCGACCACGTGGCGAAAGCTCCCTCCTTGGGGACGGGTAACGTAAACGTGAAGGGGAGGGCTCCCTGATGGGAGACTCCCAGCCAGGAGAGAGTAGACAAGATGAATAAGGGTCAAAAAGGAAGCTGCTGTGATCTGGAGACAGCATGGTCAGAGAGTCTTCATCCACGGATTTCTCTCTCTGGTCGTTTGCAAGAACAGGACGATGATCCAAGCTCGTACGTCTGCCGGAGGGTTGCTGACTGACATCAACTCCGGGCAGAGATGTGAGGGAGCAGCCGTGGATGGCAGCAGTGGCTGTAACTGACAGAGAGGTAACTCCACACGGCTGAGGACTCGTGCTTCTTGAATGTAACTTCGGAGTGGAATCACCCTCGTATTCATCGTCCTCATCGTCATCTTCATCGATTTCATCAGCTTCTTCATCCATGCCGTCGGAGTCCTCGGCGTCTGAGAACTGATGTTTGGTCGTCGCAGCCACCTCTGTCTTGGACTTTTGTTGCATGTCGTCCACTTGAAATGAGAAACACATTAGTTTATCTGGATTTGTTGCAGTGACAGCTGGGCATATCTACAACACTTACATACATCCCAGTCTTACCATGTTCCTGTATCTCTGTCTCATCCATCGTCACTGACACTCCCAGTTCAAGACACTTCTTCATGTGCGCTTTTGACTTCATGTGTTTAGTTAGGTTTCCTGCAGAAATAAGGCAAATTTGTTGAAATTAAACACAACAGAAACTGAACTTTCGTACATTTCAGATGCTTAAAAAAAAAGTTAATCTAACAGCTTTTTTTTATCACTGCTACAGCTACGATAACTCACTACTCTGTAAGAAAAAAAATGCTTACCTTTAGTTTTAAAAGCAAAGTTGCAAACCCTGCAGATATACGGCCGCACATCCGTATGGGTCCTGATATGTTTTTTCAGCATGCTTGGCTTCTTACAGCGAATACCACACTCCTCACATATGTATTTACCCCGGCCTCGACCTCTAACATATACATAGTCTTCATTGGATTTGTACCTGAAAGAGAGAGATTCATTTCTAATAAAGAAATGCAAAAAAAGCACAGTCGTAAACTGCAAAAAGAGCGTGGGCCAACAGATACTTCACATACTAGCACTCTAATATATCCGCTGCATATGCAGTCAGCAGAAGTGACGAGTGTAATGGTAAATAATATCTCGACTGACCCTCCTTCAAAGATCTTAATTCGTGTTGGCATAGTCTGGGTTGTGGCAGCCTCCCTCTCTTTCCACTCTTCCTTGGCAGTTTTCACTCTGCAGCTGATGTCTTTCACCTTCTTCCCGTAGGTGACGTCCACCTCTTTGGGCTCCGGTTTCCTCTGCAGCTGAATCAGATGAACAAACATTGTGTTAACATCCTTTTTAAGTGGACACCATATCGACAGTGCAACGCGATCCCACCAATATTGTATGTCACACATGGCATTGCACAGCATGTTTTGCAAACATGAACTATGCCACTGCTGGGGAAAATCCCAGCACAGGTAACTCTGATCTTAATGTTAAATTTATGCTTTTTATCCACTGAGCACAGTGGAGAAAAGTACCAAGATTTGGACTTAATAATGACCTTAATATAATTATAATATCTGGTATTTTTATCTTCAAGACATATTTTTTAAAATCAAGACCATTTGGTGATTCATAGTTAAATATCATTATCAGCACCAAGCAAATGCTCGTTCCAGGATCTTTCCAAGGAAACCTTCTGTCAGTTGATTAAAGTGTGCAGTTTGCCAAATTCTGGGTATTAAGGTCCTTAAAACTTTCTGCATTTTAAACAGTTATCTTCTCATAATTATTTCTGATTATATCAGTGATTACTGATATAAGAGGTACAATAAATAAGGCTTTAATTCAATATCTCAACAGGTGTTTAAAACACCAGTACGCCTTTGATAGAAAAGACAGGATTATTTTCTTACCTGTTCCATGGTCTGCCTCCACAGGATGAGTGATGAGACCAGTTTCCCAGTACCAGGCTGGCACATGGCAGCCATGGTGTATATAACCTTGTCTCCCCTCTGTCTGGACTGCAGCAAAGCCAGAGCAGAGTTGGTGCTCACTTCAAGAGGGTTCGGGTTATGGGAACTCACACGCCAGGTGGCGTACACAGATGAGAAAGGGGCGGTGCTGTGAGAGCAGCTCGGCGTGGTGTAATTGAGATAACACCAGCTCACACCTGTCGTCGTGCGAAGACTTGGAAACTGAGATAACAGTCCTGAATGCTCAGAGTCTGACATCAGGATGTCTTGACTGGTTACCAGCTGTGCCACTATATCCATCTGCACTCGTTTCTCCGTGCCAGCTTCTTTCACTTCACTGACTGATATCATGGCGTAAGGAGGCGAGCTTGCATCCAGGGAGCTGCTTTCCATAACTGACTCCGCGCCGTGGTCCGTGGCCTCGGCCTCTTTTTGCTGAAGTGTGATAAATTTACTCCTGCGTGAGTCATTCTGAGCATGAAGTGTTGGTGCACCCTGCATCCCTGACCTGTGCCCCTTCTCTTCACTCAAATTACATTTTCCCAACTCCACCGCACTCAGTTCCTCTACAATCTGCCCAAACATTCTCTCCTCTTTCACACGTTTTTGCTGCTTGACCTCCATGAATAGGTCCAGGCTGCTGGCAGGGGATAGCATCCGTTTGTTTGCGCCACCACTGGAGGCATTAGTGGTTGAGATAGTTCTGGAGGTCAGAGAGAGAGGGATGCCTGTCTTGAGCTTGGCTGAGGACAAATCAAGGGCCTCAACATTGAGGGTGTGTGTTGTAGGTGGTTTTGTATGAGCCGATATGTTATGAGAATCGAGATTCCCAGAAATTCTTGAAATCTGACTCTGAAGGGTGGACGTAGTGGAGCTAACACTGTCATAGTGATTGTCAAAAATCTGTGACATTGAGGTGTATGTGATACTACCGTAGGATGGAACATGAGTCTGAATTCTTACGGGAACCATCAGGCTCGGATGTGCAAGCTGAGGAAATGTACTCCCAGCTGAGAATATTGGCAAAGTCTGCGGCAGGATAGTGGCGGCAGTGAATGAAGGGGAGATGCTGCTGAGATACTGTGGAAACACTTGTGATGTTACTTCACTATCCATATTCAGTGACTCCTGTCGCACTAAGTTTCCCCTCCTTCTCTCCTTCACAGAGTTTATGTCCACGTGTCTAACTTTGGATGTTGGAGAAAGACTGCCATAGTCAAATGATATGCTGCGCAACTCTGGGAACTCCTTGCGCAAGTTACACGGCGCCTGCTCTGAGGAGGAGCGTCTCATTTCATGTTGTTGACGCTGGTTGAGCACTGAGAGGGAGTGCCCACTCCCTGGCACAGCTAACAACTCTAATGGTTTGCCAAATTCATCCTGCCTGGCGGGAGAGACTGACTTCAAGCTCTCTTCCCTGTCAAACGATAAGGTGGAGCTGTAAGATAAGTTGCTGTCTTGACTGGGGCTGCGGGACAGGCTAGTGCAGGCCGACTCAAAGCTAGATTCACCAGAGGAGTGCTCAATATCAGCTAAGCGTAGCCTTTTTTTCTTTGGAGGGAGTTTTTCTGGAGGGAATTGTGCTAAAGTTTCACTCCTTTGAGGCCACTGAAACTCCTCCACGTGCTTCTCTGGCTCTTTCACCTGCACCTCAGGAGCTTTTTCTGGACTATCAGGCTCTACTGTGACTCTAATTTCTGGGACTTGTATGTTAGACTGCCGCACGAGCTTGGGACCTAATTGAACCGACGCCCTTAATCTACTGTCACTTCGCTCCATCTCATATGATTCAGAGGCCTCCATAGCTTGATATTTGTAAGATTCTGAATGTTCAGAGTAAGGCCTGTTTATTGAGTTTGTGTGCTGGATAACTGAAATTACATTCCCTAAGTTTTTTCGAGCAGACACTTCAGGGCACACCGATATGTCCATGTCACACCTGTCCATCTGTGAATGGCCTTTCTGTAAAGCCATAATGCCCAGTGCGCCTTGTTTTACATCATAGTCCTTGCTTGAATCAAACATCTCCTCACACGGTTCATGATGGCCTTCATATTGACCCGACAAATCCTCCTCTTCCCTTTTTTCCTTCCGACGCTTGCGCGTTGCCAGTTCCATCGCATGCCTCTGATGGCTCATACTAGGCACCACAGAAGGGTAGCTTTCCATTTCCAGTCCTGAGGGTGAAATGCCACTCTCACTAATCTTTCCATGACTGTCAGTGTCAGTATGGCCATCTTGTGCGGATAGTTCGAAAGCGGCTTGCCGCCTGAGTCTCCTCATGCCGCCGGTGCTTGTTCTTTCATCAAACGAGTGACTGCCTCTGAGTGCTTGAGGCATAGTCAGACAGACTGCTGAGGATGTTGGCATTGAGTTGCTTCTAATCAGAGGCCCCACATCAGAGCTAGCATCTAATAGGGGTTCTTTTACCTCTTCCCTTGTGAACGATTTTGTGTTTATTTTGATTGACTCAACTGTGTCTTTTTCTTGCGTGAAAACACGGGAGACGCCTTTCTCTGAGCGTTTGCTGGTATATTCACTCGTGTCTGTGCTACAAACCGCAAAAGCTGTAGCCTGCTTAGGGCTTGGCCGATAACACTTTCCAAACATAATTTCTTGGTAGGACTTTGCGTTAGTGTTCGGAGGGCCAGTCTGGTGCTCAGCACTCTCAGAGCGAGAGAAGTACCCGGAGTCCGTGCTGCCCTTGCTAGACTGACTTGGGAGGGACAGATTGTGGTCAGAGTCACTGCTTCTTTTTTCAGACAGCCGGAGTGCCAGCCTCTGTTTGATTGTGCAAGATTGAATTGCACGACTAGCCTCGGCAGCAGCAGAAGGTGCATTGATTTCTTGGTGTTGGGATGAACCATCCTGAGCTGACATTGACGTGGCTCCCTTTTTCTGAGCAATGAGATTTAGTACTTTTACAGCAGTGTTATCTGATCCCTCCATTGGAGAGTCCAGCAGCAGCAGCGGGTCATTAAGAGTGTCCTCGTCCGTGTCTGTGCTTTGCTCAGCATCAGAGAATAGCTCTCCTTCCCCTTCAAAAGACCCTTGGTCTGTATTGGCATTGTACGAACCGAGTTCTGAGAATGGCACCGTTCCAGCTTTGACTGAGTGAGCATGAGACTTTCTGTGTTTGTACAAATTACTCTTGGTTTTGAAGGAGAACCCACAGGGAACACATGGGTAGGGTCGTTCCCCTGTGTGCGAGCGAATATGTTTCTTAAGCACGCTGGGTTTGGCACATGCCCTTCCGCAGTAATCGCAAACATACTTCCCAGGCTTTTGTGGTTTCTGTTCCACCTTGCACACCGTTTCTGTAAGTGGATCCATCCCTGAATTTGAACATTGTTGTTGGACTTCAGGTGAGCTGGGGGACTTCCTGTGAGATGTGGGTGCTGGGGACTGTGTAGAAGCTTTCTGTCTGCCACTAGAAAACTGCTTTGTGGACTGTAGTGGGTATGAGGATACCTCATAATCTGGATGGCTTGTGGACTGAGCTTGAGGGTGCTGATCTTCTAATTGCAGTGATTTCCCTGAGTCAGACATTTCTTTGAAACCACATGTATCTTTGCTCTGAGCTTCTTCTAGTTTTTGGTGCCACCCTTTGGCTTCCAATTCGACTGGTGGTCTCCGCCTACTCTGTGCAACCTCCGATGAGCATTTTTTCTGTGCAGCGTTTCTGTCCTGACCCTCAGTGGAGCTTTTTACCC
Organism: Aulonocara sp. 'chitande type north' Nkhata Bay; assembly: GCF_057382095.1. Lineage (NCBI taxonomy): Eukaryota > Metazoa > Chordata > Actinopteri > Cichliformes > Cichlidae > Aulonocara > Aulonocara sp. 'chitande type north' Nkhata Bay. Next base: position 20,480,644 of record NC_141362.1, read on the forward strand.
CTGCAGTAGTTTCAAGTGACTCCATGAATCCAGTGTCACTTCCTTTGCGATCGATTTTCAAGGACAATAACTGTTATGTAACTTTAGTAATATTAACATACATGTGAATTGCAGGGAAGGGTCATCTGAAAGAAATAAGAAAGAGTCGTTAGGATGCAATAACATGAACTAGGACCACATAAATATGCACGAAGATTATCGTGACAAAATAAATGAGGCAGGAAAGTCTGTGTGTGTGTGTGTCTGCGCTTGAAATTGAGAGCTATTCAAGGCTGTTTCCCAAAAGTCCTCCTAATAAAACTGGAGTATAAAATTCATAATGAGCTCCATCACAGCAGGAATGGAAAAGCTGGGTCTCTTTACCAAGGTAAACCCTGGCACCTAATTTTCTGAAGCTCTGTGAATGTGCATATGAAGAGGTATTTAACTCTTTGCACCTTGAAAGCCTACTAGGAGTAACCCTCGAAGGTCCCTTCAGACCTGAGTGGTTTCTGTCATATTTCAGGCCTCCTTATGGAACAAAATCACTGGGTGAGTGAAAGTGGTCTCTGCCCATGTATCTACCAAACCACATATTTACTATTATATACTGAAGTGTCAAAACTGATCATTAAGGGCACAGGTGAGGTTGTCAAATGATGTCCTCATGGGGAAACAAGCCAGTACCGTAATGTGGAATGTCACTTTTATTCAAACATTTGTGCACCGGGTCACCATCACCCCATCCCGAGTTAGAGGTAGTGTTCAGCTTTTGATCAAATTTGAATCTTTTTGGAAAATTTTAAAAAATAACTGCAATGTATTAAAATTAATCTGAAAGGTAACATGATCTAGTTTGTAAAAATTAATCGATTTGTATGGCTCATAACACAAAGCTACATTGTATAGGTTGCCACTGGGTGTTACAACAGGTCAAAGGGAATTAATAAATTCAGTTTTAAACTCACTTGTTCAGCCGTGGTCGACATTATTGGCAATTATGGGAATAAAAACTAGACTGAACCGAAGAACAGAAGACAAGACTGTTATTGGAAGTAAGCATTTTTTGAAGTCTGGTATGTGTGCTGAAGCATGCCAGTCGATAGTCTTAAATCAATGGCAATGAAGTGTAATGAGTCCGCCCGCACCTTTAAAGCCTTTTATCTAAATCCAGTATCATTTCATATCACCTCCAGTGGGATTCAAGGCTTCCAACCTATCTGAGTCACTAGTGTCCGTCTCCACAGTGAGCCGCACAGGACCACACTCTTCACTGTAGGTAAACATGCAGGACTCAAGCGAGAAACATCATGATGCCTGTGGCTGAAGTGAACTGGTTACACTTTCACTTCATACCATGGGGATGGATGGCCATCTGAGGGCACGTCAGTTTCATCTTCTCAGTATCAAATGCTGTGTCCTCCCTAACGACGTTATGTAATTTTATCTGGTACAAACCCTCTGAGTTCCCTTTAATTAGGACATTCTTCGACTCTCACTCTCTTTCTCTCACTCCCTTTCTTTCTTTGTTAGCACACCACCACGCTGCTCAAGCATAAAAACCAGAGGATATGAATCCAAGGTGACTCTTGAGATGCCGAGAGACGCTCGAAAGCAGCGGTAAAGATGATAATCTACCTTTTGTGTTCTTATCCAAACGCCCATTCCCCTCTTTGAGCTCATCTTTGGGGTCTCTGCTGTCAGACAGATTTGAACGCTTCCTCCACATACAGAAAAAATAATGAAGGCATATGAAGGATGGTGAGGAGGGGAGGAGGTGGAGGGGCAGCTTTGGATTGGAATGATCCATGCTTCAACGGGGAGGTTTAGAGAGGTAAACTAAGCTGGAGGGTGCCTGGGGGTAACAAAAATTCAGAGGCCTGGTAGGGAGCTCCCTTTCAAGGTCGATCTGACCTCATTGCTTAGTTTCCATCCTCTGTGAGCCACCAGAGGAGGGAAGAGGGGAATATAGGTGCAGAGTGACAATGAGATAAGACCCTCAGAAACAATGCATACCTTTGAACTGAGCACGACAGGGAGGAAACAGAGCCATCACATTCAGAGTCTCATTGACAAGTCTCTGAGCGCATTCAGACTTTTCCAAAAAAAGAGTGGGCCAGCGCACCTTTGAAAGCCAAATTCCTCTCACTCCTGGCAACAAGCGCTAACCTAAACGAAAATATGTGACACAGCAGCAATGACGTGCAACAACAGGAGGCAGGTGGGTGGCAGTAGGTGTGCTTCGGGATGACTGTGGGCTGACTGTGGTACAGTATGTCCGCATGGATGGAGAAACGTCTCTGTGGAGACATTTATCTGAACCGCACATTCGCTGGGCACATCCCTTCACACACAAGGGAGCACGGTGAGCTACGGGAGAGCATCGTTATGCCGCTGCATTACATCATTAGGGGCTAAGTTGGCCATTAAAGGGAACGGGGCTTGAAGTCTCACGCTGACAACAAATCCATAAATATCATAAGGAGACGGTTGGCTTTAAAGTCCTCTACGACAGCATGCAGAATGAACCAGCAGCTCTCTCACTGTGATCGGAGTGACACACAGCACACACACAGCAGCTGGCATTCACATATCAAATATAATCCTCATACAAACCTGACATTTGAATAGTCCCCTGTCCCATATCGGCAGTCACATGTGACATTCCTCATACTGCACAGTCCGTCTCTCCATTCTCCTCATGTCCGGGTGGCGAAATGTGAAAGAAACGAGCGAGGTAAAAGTCCCATCAGTCGCGAAGCTGCTGGCCGACTGGATGTACATTAGAAGATCTATTGATGCGAGCTAGTCACCAGAGAAAATACCCAAGCGTGACGTGCGGACCCAGGCACAAAAATAGCAAAGGGGCCCAGAGAGGGATACACAACAGCCCACGTTTAAGGGCGCTTTTCCTCTCCCTCTCCCTCTCGTCTCTCCGTGCGCTTCGCACACTCCGCACACAAAGTGGGGAGCGAGGCTGTCATGATCCAAAGAGCTAAAGCATCACCCATCCCTCACAGCTCAAATTCATTCAGGTACACATATTCATTAACTATTATTATCTATGTAAAATGCGTCGGACAGTCGGTAGGAAGAAATGCAAAAGCGCTCGGCTGAAAGACTCTAATCATATGGTGCAGCGAGCTCTGAATGTACATCTCCTACAGCGTGATCCTATTCAGCGTGTGCATACGGAGAGGAACTCAATGAATGTGGCTGGCTGCGAGGCTGCTGCAAAAATTAGACATGTTCTCTGAATTCTGAGACACCCACAAGCCCCGTTCAGAGCCAGTTCTTCCCGTCACGACAGGATTTGCTTTGTGAATGGAGAGAGTCGTGATGAGGGGTGTCATTAACGCGGCAAAAAAGGAAAAAAAAAACTAGGACAATACTGCAGATTATGTGCAGCTGCGAACCTCATCTTGTGAATCACATGTGCGAGTTTAGTTGGTGCCATTTGGAGCCTTTGCATTAATGCATCAACTCTGCAGTGAATCTTAAAGACTTCCTCTGAGCAAGATTCAGTAAGAATTAGTGTCTCTTGGGCTGCATTGTTATAGTCTGAGCTTTAATTTTGCAAAACAAGAGAAGAAAGACTAATTGCTTAATTCTATTAACGTAGCAGTTACAACTACAGTTTAATGTATTTACTGTTTGCATGTAACCCTGTTACACATAAGCCTGTTGCTTATAATTAAATAATTGCCTGTGATGTTTCCTGATCAGGTTAGTCCACAAATTCCTGTAAACAAAGGGTTAAAGATTTGAAAATGACTCCAGTATTGGCATATAATGTTACTAGTCACCTTTTACATCCTTTTTTGCCTTATTGTTAGATAACAAAATGTGGCACATTGTACCCGGGTAACTACTGCTGTGTTACTTTGTACTTTCTCGTCTATTTTTAACATGTCTGATTGACTTTTGGAATCAAAATCATACATGAATATAGATTAAAACAGTGTCCTTTAAAACACATGACAAACATTTGAATTCGACTTGAATTTTACTGTGAAATTACCTTTGCATAGAGGCCGAACCATCTGATAAAATGTGTCATAACATTCATTTGAAGCTGCAGGTTTTGCCATCAAGCACATCAAACGAGGTCTTTCCGTGCTTTTGAACTGATTTATGATCACCCCGCCTCAGCCATTTGTGTGAAAAATTTGGCCTTTCGACACAATATAATTTACAGAACTTCAGATACTACACCCCGCTTTGACCCACCTCCTCCTCCTCGTCCTCCTCGGTTTCACTCTTTGCTCTTGGGTGAGAACAACTGGAGGCTTCTATGAATAGGAGTCCTTGGCTTTGGGCTTGCACCAGCTGTGCTTGCTGTGGCTAAGACATGTTTCACAGAGGTCCTCCCCTTAATGCAAAGCTTACACAACAGAGCAATTTATGTAATGACTCGCTGTTGAATTTCACCTCACAGTTCAAAATCTTATCCAAATGGCAAGCATTTTATTTCTCTGCAAAACTGTAATGTCACAGAGCATTTCCTTCAGAAAAGCAGCAACTCGCTGTGCGCTAGAAAAGCAGTGAATGCAGAGTCTGTGTATTGACAGAGTCCCTCCACAGTATGGAATTGCAGAGAGCTATTATTAGATATAGCCTCTAACAAGCCAAAGATGAAGTTGAAGCTAACTAACTGCAGTGCAGCTGAGATCCATTATGCTGTATTCAGTATCTACAGGAGCGGCACTAAAATGGCTGATACTCAATGTGCAGTGAAGGTCAAGTCGTGAGCCTCTATAAATATAATGGTCTGTCCCTCAGGATGTTCCACACACTGCTTGGCATTTCCATCATCTAAAGCTACGCCGTGGCTCTACTGACCAGCTCAAATCTGCCACAAATCTGCATGTGATTGAATGCCACACATGCACCTGACTACTAGCGGGCCTTTAATTATATTAGTCCTAAATTAGAAGGGCAGGGAGGGGGGTTTATGAATGGAAGGAATGAGGTTTTCCTCTTGGCTCACTGTAGTGGCAGTCATATGGCAGCCTGAGATAAGGGGGGGGACTGAACCCAGCAGGTTGAACAAACACAACAACATTAAACTAAAAACCTTCTCACAGAAGCCATTCAGAAAACTTCAACCGATTCACTTTTTTCATCGGCCGTCGACCGCTCCTTTGTCCGTCTCTTCAAGTCAGCCTCTCGAGCAGGCATGCTTATGCCATTATCACAGCAGTACCTGAAAATAATCTAACATGATTGTGTGTTTCCATGGCAACCATGCCAACGTCTGTAACAGTTTCCCAGTTCCTGTCTACATATATAATTACTGCCTGCAGATTACAGAAGCAAGACTGCAGAAATGAGCCGGCAGTGTGTCGACCGCACAGCGAATCACGCAGTTTTCTGTGCTGATTGATAATAAAATGTACACGCAGTCCCAGTGAACATGAAAAATAATAGTTTGAGAAACGGCAAAGATTTGGCTTTGTTGAAGTCTTGCCTTTACTTCAAAGTAATATGCAAATTCATTGCTGCCGGAAATGGAAAACAAGTGGGAGAAAGTCAAGATGGCAAAGTACAGTAACACGTCTGTTTTCAGTTAACTGAGTGTCATTATTCAGTATTACAAGAAAAGTCCTTTTAATGTCTCTGACACCACTAACAACAAATAAGTCACATAAACCTAATGTACTATGCTCAAGTCAGTGCTCTACATCATTTTATTGCTGCTTTGCCTGGGATCATTGTTGAGTTTTTAGGACATGTGGCCTCACACTGGACTCCAGAATCCTTTGGGAGGAATTCAAGATCCACTAAATGACCACACAGTCTCAGAACCTGGGCTGCAAAACAAGCTCAAATCATCTCCTGTCACCACCATTTGTGCTTATATATTGTGTTTGATTTTCTCCAAACATGGCACCATGTGCATGCATTACAGCCAAACATCTCCACTTTGGTCTTGTATTTCCAAAGAAAACTGTTCAGGAGGTCTTGTGGTTTGTTCGTATCCAGTGTTGCAATCCTAAGGTGTGCTGCTTTGTTCTTTTTAGAGAGTAGAGGCTTTTTCTAACTGTGATGGCCTTTAACATGCTAACTGAGGCCTGTGGACTCTTTCTTTGTCACACTACTGTATAGGCAAATAAACTCTACAATATGCAGTCAAACAGAACAAATACATCATTTTAAACAAGTAAGTTCTGTTCCAACTGACCAAACCGAGAAAATAATCTGCACTGCAGTCCTGCCTTTAAATGTCTAAGTTAATTTTTTTGACATCTCAACATTTTTGCTACAAACTTTAAAGGTTTAAAGCCCGGGTTCTCCCAGAATGCAGAATATGTGTATTTCACTATTATTGAGCGTCTATCTGTGCACGCGTTTTGCATCCTTACATCTCTGTTTGTTGTGTTTAGGTGATCAGCTGCGATGTGCGCGTACCAGGCTGGGGATAGCCTGCTGAAATTAGGGTATGTGTGTGGGGTGGGGGGGTTGCACAGACGTGAGAAGAACCCCTTGCAAACCCCCCATCAGCACGTCATGGAACATTTGCAGAACAGGAACCTCCCACCTTAAAGGCGTGCAACAGAGAGCAGACACAACAGTGAGATCTGCCCTGCACCGGACTCTCTATCTCAGTTGACAAATACTCCTGCAGCTGCTGTGGTTTCAGTGCAGAAAAAGAGCAAAGACCAGCTTTGAAAGAAATTCTGCAGAGGCTTACCGGTCAGTGTGCAACATGAAAATAACTTCACCGCTGCTGCATTTTTCAGAGCCAGAAGAGGATGTGTTGTTTTCCCGGTTCATCTGTGCACAGCGGGGGTGCATAGATCTGTTTTGCACCGTCAGACTGCTTAAAATGTCCCAGGCGGCTAGGGCGTTACCCATGTTGACACAAGGGGGCGCCAAAGGGAGGCAACAAATGAGAACAAGTCAGTGTAATAAAGGTTGATTTTATTGAAACATTTATTAAAAATGAATCAAACCGATCAGTGCAACAGGCTTATCAAACTTCCCACAAAGCACATCTCAAAGAAAAGGTGCAATTCACAGTGTTTAATGTCACTGCTCCCAAAATTACAGAAAGTGGCCTGGGTTTCTGGGTGAGAAACTAAAGGAAAACCACGGTGTTCTGTGTAAAAATGTCAAGCAGGCCCAGCTGAAACTCTATCAAGATAGCAAGAAAAAAAAAGGCGTTACAAGTGAAAAGGGATTCATTAGGAACAATGAGTAAAGCAATATTGGCATTTACAGATAGGGAAAAGTTTACTAAATGGAATTGGAAACTGTGGTCAACACCGCACATTTGTTGACTCTGATGCTTGTGCATTAGTGCGATTTGTACGGCATAAACAGAGGAGGAACTCTTCCTCGGGCTACTGAGGATGTCAGTGCAGGGCATCGTCTCACCCCGCAGCAACAGTCGGTCAGCAATTACATGAAGAGGGATGTTACACTAGAGCTGCAGGGCATAGCCCCAGTATTACAAAGATGATTGCACATTTCAGAGCAAGGGGTGTTTCGAGACAATCTGTGGCAAGCTCTGAAAACTGCTGTTCACAAACGCTGTCCATCTAATCTGACCGAGCTGGAGCTGTTTGCAAATAAGAATGGGCAAGGATTTCAGTCTCTAGATGTGCAAAGCTGGTAGAGACATACCCTAAAAGACTGGCAGCTGGAATTGCAGCAAAAAGTGGTTCTACAAAGTATTGACTCAGGGGGCTGAATAATTACGCACACCCCACTTTGCAGTTATTTATTTATAAAAAATGTTTGGAATCATGTATGATTTTCGTTCCACTTCTCACGTGTACACCACTTTGTATTAATCTTTCACGTGGAATTCCAATAAAATTGATTCACGTTTGTGGCTGTAATGTGACAAAATGTGGAAAAGTTCAAGGGGGCCGAATACTTTTGCAAGCCACTGTATAATCCTTCCTTTCTGCTCCATCAGTTCCTCTTCAAGTGATGTGATTTTCCTTTAAGTGGCACCAGTCAGCTTCAGTGTCCAGGCCCACTGGCATGGCATCTGGCTAAAGGAGAGCTGGGGCAGGTAAACCTGCAGCCCACTGGGCTTTACAGGCTCCCACTTCAGAGGGCCATAACCAAGAAGCACCACCTTTTTTGTTAAACAAAAGGAAGTTATGAATAAAGTTCAGATCTCACACAAGGTTCTGCATTTTATTGCCATGTACACTAATATCAGTTTAAATATAAGAAGCTGGCATCGCAACATTATTAGGTATTGAGTCAGTCTTACCTGAGTTTGCCCAGTAACCACTGGCTCATTCAGAATCACTGATCCATTATTTGGCCACTTGAGTAAGATGGAAAATATGTTTTTTTCCTGGGGTCTGAACGTGTACCTGTTGAAGATCAGACCCATTAATTACCTCTGATTTTATCAATCTATATATTTTTTTTCTATAACTTTCTATAGATAAATATCAATGTAGCCTTATAAAAAAAAAAAAAGTTGTGGACCCACCACAGATCTGGAGTGAGGCTGTCATTCTGAGCTCGCCATGCTGTCGTGTTATAGATGGCCTCCCCATTGACCTTCAGCCACTGACCAATCTGCCTCAGACGCTCCTCAAAGATCGGAGCGATTCTTCCATCGTGTGTGGGGCCGATATTCATCAGCAGGTTTCCTCCACAGGACACAGTCTCCACCAGTGTCTGAAACACACACACACACGGACACACATTAAAGTGGACATGACTGGAAATTATTACAAGCGATTTTTGACACATAAACATGAACAAACAAAGCCACAAGAAGGGCTCCAGATCAGCGTTTGACCCTCGAGCCAAACGAACTTCAATCTAACGTGACTGCTCCCTTGTCTGGGTCTGGAGGCGTGTTTTAAAGTAAAACAAGGGGGGACTCCTAACATTTTAACCACAGAATGGCATCACTGCTCAGCTGGCTCACCTTGGCTTGCAGAGCGACCCTCAGGCTATAGTTTCTAACTTAATTCTCTAGTGCCGCTGACTCAGGTTGAACTCCCATATATTTATCTCTATCCCATTTTCTTTCCTCTTTAATGACACTCACTCATGTGATGATATTTTGTCATTCTTCTTGTTGATTTTTTTTATTGATTTTACTGTTTTAATTATTTTATCTTTTTGTAAATTACACAGACAAGTCTTGCATTTTTGCATCTTTTTAACTTGTTGATTTAACTCTCGTGGGTTTACATTTTTAAGTGTAGTCATGGTATGTTTTTTGTAAGTGATGGCTGCTAGTAACAAAATGCCTAAAGATACAATTTAAAATTGCAGAGTCGTAGGAAATGTGTTGAAAAGAGTAAAGAAGCATTAGGTAAATTTCTCAATGACTCATTTAATCACAGTGAATCTGTTTTAGTTTAGAGGTGAATACGATTTTCAGCTCTCACCGACACAAGCTGATCGACGGTGAGGTAATCGCTGAGAGGAGCGTTACGTCTGTAACCCCAGGACTTTTTGTCAATGGTCATGCAGTTTTCCCATTTGTGCTTGAGCAGGTGTCCTGGCTGGTAGCGATCAGAACAGGTGTAATATCCACCGTGTGTGCAGATGGAGCCATAGCCCCACCGATCATTCGTCACCACCGTGTCACGTACTGGACTGTTGAGAAGATTTCAGTCAGCTCAGTTTTTATATCCATGATGGGAAAAAAGCTAAAAATAATGCACATTTTGCAAGTTTACCTGTCATTATAGAGCCAAGCTAAGAAACCAGTGCTGTTCCAGTACTTGTCAGGCGCGTCTCCATCTCCATCAGACCACAGCACCTCTGGTTTGTACTTGACAACAAGCTCGTAAAGCTCAGGCAGAGTTTTACTGGTAGGAAAGTAGTTTGTAGTGAAGACATTGGCAGCGTCCAGCTCAAAGAGTGGGTTAAACCATTCGAAGAGGGAGTGATACAACCCTACACGAATGTCCCCGTTATTGCGAAGAGCTGTCACCACTTCATCCACCAGGTCTCTCTTTGGTCCAATATCCACCGCATTCCAGTTCCAGGAGTTCTTTGAGCCCCAGAGTGTGAAACCTGAGAAATACACCAACAAAACAGAACATCTCTTGTGTGGTTGAAGGACAGTCATACATCGCTGACACCAATACTGACATCAGACTACTTCTTCAGAAAAAAAAAAAAGAACACTGTAGCTGGCATATATAAACACAGCGATGCACAAAAATGTGGTGTACCTTCATGGTGTTTTGTGGTCAGAACGATGTACTTTGCTCCCGATGAGGCGAAGATGTCGGTCCATTCTTTGGCATCAAAGAACTCAGCAGTGAACAGCGGTGCAAAGTCCTGATACTTGAAGTCTGGAGGATAATTCCTCTGCATGAAGTCCACATATGGCTTTTGCTTTTGGTTTTGCCAGTACCACCTGTGTAACAAATAAAATGTAAAATGTGTCATCACTGTAAAAACTTGTAAAACTGTAAAACTTTTAAGCTGTACTGCCACTGTTGCCATGATGTAAAACATATGGGATCTCCGACAGGATAGATGGTGGGTTCCTGGATAAGTCCGAAGTCGGAATTTCCAATGAATGAGTTGTTCCCTAGATTTCACAGACCCTCTTGCCCTCACTGATTGTCTGCAAAAGTTTAAATGATCTGGTAATGTCAAAAGAAGAACTCACCAGAACCATTCGCTGCCAAAGCTCGGGACAGAAAAGACACCCCAGTGTATGAAGATGCCGAACTTTGCCTGGTCATACCATTCTGGCAGCGGTCTGGAGTCGATGGACTTCCAGTTGGGTTCGTATTTGGCATTATTGGCCCCGATCTGCAGGATCAATAAAAGCAAAGGAAAGACTGCTAAAGCTCCCATTTCAGTGTCGCACACAGATCCGACTTCACTCTTTAGACGTCATATGACTGTGAGTAAAGTTGCGGAACTGACACTGGCAGGAGAAAAACAAACAAGGAAGTGAAAACGGCTGGTTTAACCTGAAGAACCAGGTACGTTTGATTTCTTTCCGTTTACTTCCCGCCATAGTTCAACCAATAATTTCTAAGAGAGCACCGCCCTCTCGAGCTGCGCAGTGTCATCGATCTCGCGCACTGACGAGCCCACACGTGCACATGCGCAGTCGGATTTTATTGGAGGAAGCGGGTTTGTTTTGATTTTGAGGGCTAAACAACGTCCACATGCACGGCTACGTTGACTGCCACTGTCACATCTCTGCGGGGGATTTTGACAAGGTATTAACGCTTGTTTACGGACTGAAAATTAATTTTTTATCTTTAGCAACCTTAATTTAACCTTTCCACGTTTTTTTGGCCAGGATGTAGAAGAGGTGATCGAAAATTCAAAAAAGGTGAGATCCTCGTGAGTAAAAGCTGTAAGTCAGTCAGATATTTGTTGTTTTAAAGATAATTTCTGGTTGTTTTTACTCTTGTCCAGGCTGGCTTGTTGGCGTTATTAGCTGTGGCCGAGCATTCAAGGGAATTTGAGAAGATTATAGAGTTGTCACAGAGGTACCCAGCACTGTTTAAATGATGATGTATCTGTACTGTGTAGGTCGCGGTTTTGTAATTTCCTGCTGTAATTTTCTCCAGGTTTCCAGGTTTCATTTTCCCCTGCTTAGGAGTTCACCCTGTTCAAGAAGTATCCCCCGAGCAGCAGAGGGGTGCTTGCCTTCAGGTAGGATTGCTGCAGTTTAAAATCTTTTTCCACCCATGCTGTTAACATAAGCTAGTGGTGTCACAACTACCTCCGGAAAACAGAAATCTCCTTGGATTTGAGAATTTATAGTGCATCATATCATAGAAACGACACCAGTGAAGGTTACGAATGACCTTCTCATGGCCTCTGAGAGTGGACCCAGTCCTTGTGCTTGTCCTGGTACTCAGTGCAGCATTCAGTACCACTGATCGAAACATTTTACTTCAGAGATAAGAATACAGCTGTGGCCATTAAAGGAAATACACTGCCCAAGTTTGAATTGTATCTGTTTGTTCATGTAAACAGGGAGTCTTTACACGCAAACGTTAGTCATGGAGTTCCACAGAGTTCTGTGCTGGGACCAATACTTTTTACATTGTAAATGCTTCGCTTAGGCAGTTATATTAAAAAACGCTGCATGCATTTTCATTATTTTGTAGCTGATACCCTGCTATATTTATCTATGAAGCCAGATGACAAAAATTAATTAGTTAAACTACAGGAATGATTTCAAGACATAAAGGCCTGAATGAGCTCTAATATCCTGCTTCTAAATTCAGATAAAACTGAGGTTATTATATTCAGCTGTAAAAATCAGAGAAACATGGGGTCTAACCAAATTCCTAGTATGGATAGAATTACTTTGGCCTCCAGTAGCACTACGAGGAATCTTGAAGTGCCTTACAAATATGTAAGATTGTTTCCTTTTATCTGTGTAGTGTCTAAAAGTAGGAACATCCTGTCTCAGAGTGATGCTGAAAAAATAGTTCATGACTTTATTACTGCAAGGGTGAACTATTGTAAGTTATTATCAGGCTGTTCTTGAACTTCCCTGAAAAGCCTTCATTTGATACAAAACACTGCAGCAAGAGTACTAATGGGGGATGAGAAAGATGGCTCATATTTCTTTATTCACCAGAAGGCCACAAACCCAACAGCCAGCTGATCCGAACAGCCATGTAGAGCGTAAACAAGTATTGTTGTATTGTGGCTTTATGAAAATATAACATCCATCTAGCCACCCATCTTCATCTGCTTATCAAATTGAGGGTCACGATGTGCTGGACTGTATTCCAGCTATTTTAGGGTGAAAGGGGTGGATGGGGTACACTCTGACAGGTCACCAGTGTGTCTCATTATTAGTGTTTCAGTCTGATCTTAAAAAAATCAATTGTGGTACTCAGTGGTGGAAAAAAACAGCAGCGCTTCTTTCCTGAAATAGTGTGGATGATTCATTCTTTCTGCAATTTTGCAGTAAAATGGTAAATAGCCTGTATTTGTATAGCGCTTTACTAGTCCCTAATCCACCCATTCACACACACTGGTGATGGCAAGCTACATTGTAGCCACAGCCACCCTGGGGCGCACTGACAGAGGCAAGGCTGCCAGACACTGGCACCACCGGGCCCTCTGACAGTTAATTTTCCTGTGTTTCTCTTCCTCCACCACAGCTGTAGTTTTCTCAGGAAACAGTAAAAACATTGTAATTTTGACTGCTTGTAAATTTAAAAAATTGGATGAGTTATTTCTGGTTTATGCAGTTAGATTCAGGAGTGTGTTCTGTGTGTTTTGCAGGATCTGGATGCTGCTTTGCCTATCATAGAGAAATACAAAGACCAACTTGTTGCTATTGGGGAGGTAAAGATTGAGCATCTTTGATTCACCTTCGTTGGTTTTCTTTATTAACTACAATGATATTACAGCTTGTTTGCCGTTGTAGGTTGGTTTGGATTTTACACCCCGATATGTCAGAAGCGACACCGATAAGGAGAATCAAAGGCTGGTCCTGATTCGTCAAGCACAGATAGCCAAGGAGCTGGACCTCCCGCTGTGAGTCTTGAGATATTTATTATTAAGGCTATTCTCTGAAATTCATGTGGTACATTTATTAGCATTTTTTTAAGCAAAGACTAATTAAGAGCTTTCCTGGGAGGTGTAGCAATATATACAGTACAAATATTAATGTGTATTGTTTTTGGGTTGGGGTTTTTTTTTGTTTTGTTTTTAATAGAAGAAGAGTCTTTCAGCCACTCCCTTATTCAGAAGGGGTCTGCACAGTAGATAGCTTTGCATATTTGATTTGGTAGATATTAATGCCAGATTCCCTTCGCAACACAACCCTAAAGGGATCTGTGTCACCTCTTGGTATCAAACCAGGGACGATCCATACATTCGGCAAATGTGTAAACTACAATTAAAGTGTAAAAACCTAAATAAGACAGAGAAGAACTCCATAAGAAAACAAACATTTACATTTGCAGAAATTAAAGCGATCAAAATCTAAGGTTTATGAGACAATGACCGACACAGTATATTACAGAATCCTTCTATAATACATTGTGTTTGTTTATTTGTTTTCTTTTTTTTTTGGCTTTAGAAATGTTCATTCAAGGTCTGCAGGAAGACCCACCATTCAGCTCCTGAAGGAGCAAGGTGAACACCTAAGTTTATTCTGTCTGTTTGCATGTGAGTGAACAGTTTTCTTGAGTGTATGAGAAATAAACTGCAGTTCCTCTGTATTGCCACTAGGTGTCAGAAAAGTCCTTCTTCATGCTTTTGATGGGAAACCGTCTGTTGCTATGGAGGGAGTGAAGGCCGGCTATTTCTTTTCTATCCCTCCATCCATAATAAGGAGTGAGCAGGTACAGCCGAGCATGCAGTCAGCTTATCTGTCATTCGTGTGTAAACAGACCAAACTAGTTTATTTAATTGACACAGGTAACAGTTGTATGTGAGTATTTACACTCCCCACACAGCACTGGCATGTTGACTTTGTTTTCATTGGTTGACTTTATCACATTGAGCATTAATGATTTATGGTGATCTGTGTGTGTATTTTCCACTAAGAAGCAGAAACTTGTGAAACAGCTGCCGTTAGAGAACATCTGTCTAGAAACTGATTCTCCAGCTCTCGGCCCAGAAAAACAGGTTGAGTATTTAAAAATGTCTTATATTATCTTTGTTTGGGAGGAGTAATTTAATATTTTCTTTATGTATTACAAAGAAAATTGTATAATAAATGTTCTAGTTTCTAGATAAGATAGATACGATACCTTTATTAGTCCCACAAGGGGAAATTTCATGAAATTTCCCCTTAATTACAACTAGTTTGTTTTAATTAATATAGTTGATAATATGATAACTATAAGAATCGATACAACAATTGTCCCTTGTCCTGACTGCAGGTGAGAAATGAGCCAAAAAACATTTGTGTCTCTGCCGAGTACATCAGTAAGATCAAAGGGGTGTCGCTGGAGAAGGTGATGGAGGTGACGACACAAAACGCTCTCCAACTCTTTCCGAAGCTGAAGGCTGCCATCAGACCTTGACGGAGAGCACAAAGAATATTTTATCTATCAAAAAATGCCTTGAAGGATTTGCCAAGGAAAAATTATATATATGATGGAAACAAAATGCCCTACGGTGTAAAAAGCAAAACAAAAACATGAGAAAATAAAGACAAGTTTACAAACTCGCATCCAAGTTGTGCTTTTTTTGTGCATTTGACACATCTGAAATTCCTGCCACTGACATCCTGCATGCCAGTTTTATATCCTAGTGTAAGCAGAGCAGTAGCAGTTATTTCCTTGATGACTTTTTCAAATTAAAAGGCAATTCATTGTAACTTCATGACAGCTGATGCTACCACACTCTGATGGCAAACTTCACAGCTGCATGGGGGTAGTGTTGCCTTCACGTGCACCTCATAATTTTCTGCATTTTCACTTTTGAGCTCTGAAGTTGCTTTTTTTTAAAACCAATTATGAAACTAAATTTCATTCTTGGTTTTTTTTTTTTTTTACAAAAGAACAAATTGAACTCAGTGGTCAGTTTACACTAGTGGTACACTAAGCTAGTTTAATACCACAAGACTGTAATCAATTCTGCTTTCAGACTAAATAATAGAATTATGTCTGCTGCTTTTGTGTTTGCACATCTTAGATTTAGAAAATCAGTGAATTGATTTGATTTGTTTGAGTTGTGAGATAGATAAGATTCAGCTGAGTTGTACTGACATGCCATCTGGAGAAACTAGTTCAGGGCCATCTCTAGCAGATTAGACCTCTGTAATGGACTTTTGTCCAGTCTTTCTAAGACAGTGATAAAAAAAGCTTCAACTTATCCAGAACGCAGCTGCTAGAGTCTTAAAGACTAAAAGAGCTGAATGTAATCCAGCCAAGCAGTTCTCAGATTACTGCACAGGTTCATTTTGTCTGCCAGAGAATACATTCTAAAAATATTATTGCTTATTCATAAACTTTTACCCACAGTATATTGTAGATATGCTGATCTCAGACTGGCAGATTCTGAGTTACTCTAAAATGAAACTGAATACCTTTTAAGTAAAGTTTCTTTACCTTCTATCAAACTTTAAGAAAACATTGCATTGCATCATGATTAAATGATATAAAAAAACATCCCTTTTGTCTATGTAGATATTAGAGGCATTTCCAGATTTTTTTTTAAAAAGGGGGCGTGGTCACGGGGGACCACGAAGTGCAGAGGCAGATGTGCATTGTGTTCCCCTGTGTTCTGAAATACAATTTCAGGCTCATGTGCATATCATGTGTCCTATCACAGATTTTTTTGGGTAAAAAGTGGTGTTGGACAAGAATTTCGAGACACTTATTTTGGGAAAGTAGAAAAGGCATTTATACCTTTTCTACTTAAGCAGCTTAACTGCTGACAGGTTGTATATTTAAAATATATTTAAAGCATCTACAGTAAATGTACACATCATGTGGGATGAAACTTTTCAGAATCATATAACCAAGCATGATGTTATTGTATCATAATTATTGACTTGTTTATATGTATATCTCTTTAATGTCAGGGGTGCTCCTACTTTTAATTGCTTATCTAATTCTCAGTAGCTCGATTAATAATAAAAGCTGCTTTCAGCTACTCCCTTTTTCCCAAGTGGCGCCACAACGGATTGCTCTGCATGTTTGATCTAGCTGTATTTCCCGCTGCATCCTCTTCCTATAGCAACTCCAAAGTGAATTATGCGTATTCTTGTTATTGAACTGGAAGTATTTCACTTGTTAGACGAATGTGTAAACCGCTAAGTGATCTACAATCCCCCCCACCTTCTAGACACACCCCTGCTTGTAAGCAAGGTTATCAGAGTTAACTAAAACTAAACAAAAAAATAAACCTAGACCTGGAAAACAAGTGTCAGCTGGCTAATTAAAAAAATTGACCTTTAAAAAAAAGAAAACTAACTGAAACAATTTTGTGAACTTTAAAAACTAGCTAAAATAAAATTAAAAAAAATATCGAGAAATAACCTTTAAATATTGTGTTTATTAATTTGGTTTAAAAAGAAAGAAAGAAATTTATAAATATATCTAGTATTACAGTAGTAGGGGAGACCGGGGATAGATGTCACATTTTTGACATTTCTGTCTGTAAATTGGAGCTCTTTTAAGGTAGTGGATTCAAAATGTAATGCAAAGTATTTACATGTCTCTGCTATTAAATAGTGCAGCTATTTTCTCTGCAGCACAATTACCCATTGCATGGTATGGTCTCAAACACAAAGAGTGAAATGTTACAATTAACCCCATAGTCTGGGTTAGTTGTAACATATCCTGGGGTGAAATGTAACACAATGAAATAAGGGTACTAACAAAACATTAACATGTAATCTTTGTTTATTCAACACATGAATGCACTTAGAGCCATTTATGTAGTTATGTGTGTGTGTGACAGAATGCAGAAATCTAACTTTTGAACATATACCAACCCCCCAAAAAAGACAAATTATGGAATTTTCTGCAACTGAATATTTCATTAATTTTGGTTGGTCTTCCTTGCGTTTGGCCTCATTGGCTCAGTGGGCATTATAACCTACAACTCTTTCACCAATTTTGAACATAACAATGAAGCTGAAAAAATGTAGTTGTTCACCAGCATCGCAATTCCATTACTTTTTATCATGGCTTACCTTGGTGTGGTTTGCAAAGTGCTTCAGAAAGATGAGGAAATCTGTTTCTTGCACCCATCCTGATTTATTTCCACTACCAATACTTCCTACTGGTCCATCTCTGACACAGTGTGAGAATGTGTATGTGTGGGAACACAAACAGTGGAGGAATTGTGTTGCCAATGGCATTAACCGCATATACAAATGCGACCAGTGAACCTCTCTCTGCTGATGTCGTTGCCCCAACTTGTTTAATATAAGTTAAAGTAATATTGTGGTAAGTTGTAACATCTGCATTATTGTTACAACTAACCCAGACTGTTGCTGTTACAACTGACCCAGACTCCTATAGCCATGAACTAGCTAACATTACAGCCAACGGCTAAAACATTAGCACTAAAGACTTACACAGAATATATCCCCATAGACATACAAATAACATAATTTAAGTTTGATGAGTTTAACTGCAAAGCAGATAATGCTATTAGAAATTGAAATAAAGTAGAAAAACTTACTTTTTGGCATACAAATTACTTTTTTTCGTGTTAAATTGTTTGTGTTTGACAAAATGTGCTGATTTTTCACATGTGATAGCGCAACTGAGTTGGGCATGCACAGGATTAATCACATCATTTGAAACTTAGCCCTGATTGGAGAAATTGGAAGTGTTACAACTGACCCACGTTACAACTATCCCCGGTCTCCCCTACATTGTCTATTATTTTTCTCTGTTGTACTACTACTACTACTATTGTTGTTGTTGTTGTTGTTGTTGTAAATTGTGGAAATTTCTGAGTAGCCTCTGGTACACCTTTGGGGCAAATACGGATCTACCTTATCTAAATAAATAAATAAATAACCATTTACTTTGAGCGTTGTACTACTTCTCGTGGCCACAGTAACCTTACATCGAACGTTAGAGAGCGCATGTCCAGCACATGGTCTAGCAGAAAGCCTTTTCCTCCATATGTGTCCTTTTTTTTCTTTCTTGCTAGTTGCTCTTGAACGCCTCACATGTTCGCATCTCGCACCGCCCCATTGGAGGACACGTCAATCGGTCGCGTGCTGACGTGTGAGGGGCGACTGACAGTTTGTCCAGCCAGTAAGGGTGTATGTTGATGTCTGGACCCCGCGGCTGAAGTTGCCTCATTGGCCCGTGTTTGTTAAACTTCCTCCGAGGGAGCCTCGGCCAGAATCGGCACGTACTCCAGCGCGTCGCCCGCCTTTTTCCTTCGTCCCGCTGGAGGTTTTTTAAGGGAATTGTGTCGAGTTAAATCAAGGTGAACGTGGCTCATGCTACAGTAGCACAATGCTTGCTGGTGTGCACGCTCACTGAGCGGGGAGGACGTGTGTTGCGAGGTTTTTATTAGTGGTGAGTGGAAGTTGTTTCTTTGTCCATGCCTTTTGTCTCGGGTTTGTTTTGAAAGCTTCTCTTTGTGTTGTTGTTGTTGTTTTTGAGGTTTTTTTTTATTATTTTCCTTTCTTGTCCAGGCTGTTAGCAACGTCAATATCACACTTTTGCGTTGTTTTGCTTAAGCGTGCTATACGTGGTCTTGTTGTACTCTTCAAGTGTGAGAACATAAACGGATATTCACCCAGAAGAGCTACACCACTTCACACATCTCTGCATGACACCCCAGCACCTGTTTCAAAGACCTTACTCCCCTGCAGGTTTCTAACAGTTGCAGCATGGCAGGCGACACCGTGGTCTGGAGGAGTCTTAAGTGGGTAAAGCAGGCGGCCCACAGAGCCCCACCAGGCGGCCTAACTGTCACCGGGAACCAGAGGCTGGTAAACTTTCATCACACCAGTGGAACGGCAAGGGTGAGCAGTCAGCTGTGATTTGGGTGTTGTGCAGTTGTAGACTAGGATCAAGTTTCACATTGCATGCAGCGCAGATATCTTCTGTTTTTGCTTTTTGGTCACGATGACCTCATCAGCAGCAGTAGATCGAGGCTTCTGGAGGCAGGTAGTACAGAAGCAGAAGTGAGAGGGGATGGTTTGTGAAGCAGGCTGTGAAGGATACACATTTCCTAAAGCCTGATAGGGGTATTTAAAAAATAAAAAGAAAAAAAAAAATAGTAGCCTGCCAAGTGTACTGCACTGCTTCTGTTATTTATTCGCTGTTGGGAATAAAGGTTCATAGTTAAAATTAAAGGATTTGTACTTTGGATATTTAATAATTAATCAATAATAGTCTCTTGGGACTAAAATAACAGCCTCTGAACTAAGCAGGTAGAAGCTGGATTTGTATACACCTGGTTTTAGTATTTATAACGCCTTACACCAGGGGTTCTCTTTTGCACCAAGCTGAAGGATCTGAAGGCGACTGCATGAACTTGTACTGTATTTTTGTAACCTGTTAATTGAGACCAAACACTGATGTTGTATCTAATAGCAGTTTACAGTGTATTTATTATAATACACTTTCATTAGTAACGCCTCTGCATGGGCCAATTTCTGTAAATGCCAGCCCATCTTCGGTTCCACTTTAATAGGAGTTTCATACAGAGCTCTGTGCATCAGGAGGAATACAGCTGTAATGTTTATTTTCTACTTTAACAGAACTAATTTGTTAGCAGGTTTTCCTGTAAGGGTTTTATGTGCTGTAGATACTACAAACCTGCAAACCTCACGGGTGGGAACAGCTCACATTACTCCAAAAGTAATGTTTTACACGTTATGAGTTATTGTTTCTTTTCTTATTTACTTGATGTAATGAGTAACATGTTATCCCACTCTTTATATTGCTTTTTCCACATGCATGTGCCCATTAAACACATCATCAACAACTTATATTGTATTGCATTGCATTGAACACTATTCATGATTAGAGATGCCCCGACTGCAGTTTGTCGGCTGGTCCCAGCATCTCTACTCATGATACAGTACTCTCACAATACCTTTACCTCGATAATAACAATATCATGATACAGCAATCCTGCTGAACTGATAAATGTGTATATTGCAAGGTGGTCACCTACAACACATCACTGCAACATCATATCACCATAGTATAATACCACTTAAAAGGGTAAAAACAGGAACTATGCTTTTATAAACAGCATTGCTGTGCCTGTGTGTATTGTCATTATTATTTAAGAATATTATAATATTTAAATTCACATTTGTTAGCTTTCTTGCCATTTTTCTGCTGCAAGATTCTTCTCTTCTTCCCTGAAGTTTAGTTATCATCTTTGTTTTAATAAAAATATTGATATTTGGCGCCAGCGTTTCGGTAACATATCACAAGAGAAAGCGAAAAAACATTTTGTCCCATCCTTACTTAACAGCTGCATAAATAAATGTTGCTGAATGTCATGTTTTGTTCTTTTAGGAGAACCAGAAAGATGTCTGCGTATACAGAGGCACAACATTTCACAGATACTCCACTATGGCTGCTTGCTTCAGTACAAGCTTAACAGGAAGTGCAAATGGGCATCAGAGGACCTGCAGTGGAAGATGTGATAAAGGTCTTAGGTACTACAAAGACTGGTCAAGTCGGCTGTTCTCTGGACATACGAGGCTCTTTAACCAGGACAACACCACAGTGGGGCGGCTGACATCGGAGGATATCGATAAAGCAAGGAGTAACAAGAAAAGGGACTTTAAGCAGCATACGCAAGTGGTATCTACTCTCTCTCTTTTTTCTGTAAATGAGTGTTTTAATGATAAATGCAAGTGTGTATTTCACAGCTGCAGTGAAGTGTTTACATTTTATTTCCTTTGATTTCAGCTTAGTGAAAAAGCTCGAGAGAAGAAGGTACCCGTCACACGGATAGGAAGGCTGGTAAACTTTGGAGGTAGGTGATTTCTTTACCATGGTATTTGTCACATTAAAACCTGAATTAAAAAATGTCTGTAAATCTCAAAACAAAGTGTGACTCTCAGTAAGGCATTTGACCCTGAGTTGCTCCACTGGGCAAGTACTGGACAACGCCAGCTTGTGTGGGAATACTGGGCTGCTGCCAGGTGCTGTCAAAGTGTGATCTGCATGAATGTGAAGCAGCAGCAGTGTTGAAAACCTATCACACTCCCCCCAAAAATGTGTTTTAAAATAATCAGTTGCAGCTCTTTAAACTGAGAGAACATCTGCAAAAATCGTTAACCAATTTAATGTTGAGCTCACTTTAATTTTTATATATTAAATGAGAATCTGACCTTTTTAAAAATCATGATCCTGGATGGAGTCTGTAACTAACGACTTTTTGCGATAGAAGTTCTGCAAACTAGTTCTGCAATTTGTGTTTGGCAGTGCTGGCACTTCCTCCAAGTCTAACTCAGCGAGACGTCAAAATGCACTTGAGTAGAAACTCCCTCACAAAGCCTGAACATGCCATTTATACAGACATCTGTTTTTTGTAAGTGGAATAGCCACTGTTGCTTGTATTCCTCATATTGTAAAGTGTTTGGGTATCAAAGTTTAATTTTGGATTTAGTGGAAAGAGTCTGACCTCATGACCTTGGTCAGCAGTTTTCAAGAGGTGGGGCGAGATTGTGGAAAATGCTGACGTGCTCCCTCACAAGACTTAAATTACAGAGTATCAGTAGCAGAAAAAACGTTACTGGAACATGCCTGAGAATCCAGCTAATAGGAAAATGTGCAATCAACCATCAGCTGCCTTCTCGTGGAAGTATCAAATGTTTCTCTCACTAATTCTTGGCCTCCATTTGTCCCTGAGCCTCCCTTGGTGCTGCTTTAAGAAATTATACCCAAGTCTGGTTGCTGATTGTTGTTATCACGTTCTTTTTTTTTATGCAGTAGTTATCATATGCAGGTAGGTTGTTTGTAAGGGCAACACTGCTCTTGCAAGCAGTTACCAACACTGGTAATGTTAACTTCATCTTTGCAGCAGTTTATTCAGTGAATTGTTTGGTTTAAAAAAAAAAATCACTTCCTTTTGCAGGTCTGGCAGTTGGACTTGGCATCGGAGCAATCGCAGAAGTGGTCAAGAAGAGTTTAAAACCCAAAGAACGAGGTGACAGCAGGAGACTTTTGCTTTACGAGTCTGCTGAGATTGATCCTCATGTTTGGGCTTTGCTAATGATGCCAGGAAAGCTATAGCTGCTCCTCTAAACCTGCACAGCTGACCTGTCATTTAACTGAGACTGTTAAGATAAGCAATCGTGAGTAAACTACATACCTGCCGGTTTATCGTCAGAATGTCCAGGTAGTCTAATTTTGGATATTGGAGTTCAATATTTTTTTATGTGGAAGCAGAAAGCTTACGCAAGCACAGAATATCAGTGACTAGTTTAATGTTCGGGGAAATGCAGGACACTATTGTAATGTTTTGTTTGTAAATAAGGGGCTCTGAGATTTTGTACAGAAGAAACAATCAGCTATGTAACATCCCGCTAAAAACGCTGGCATCAAAAAGCCTGATCCTACCAAAAAAAACTTCTGCATTTCACAAAAACATGGAAATAAAAATGGAAAGTCTGTGGATTTAAATTGATGTTAAAAAAATGTGTAATGTTGTGACTAAAAGTTAGAAAGCGATATTGTAGATGCTTCATTGGCTCTAGGTCAGGAGTCGAACTTAAGCAGATTAGTGGTATTGATTATGTTGCTTGCTTTGAGCAGCAGGTCACATTTCCTCTGGATGTAACCTTCCACTGAAGCTTGTGTTCAGTCGATCCACTCATCAGAATCTTGTTCAAGAAAATCATCTTGGAGACATTTTTCACCTCTTATAAATATAGCTGGGCCTCAGTGAGCTGTACACACAAAGCACGATCAAGCAGATTATCTTAAAGCTTTTAGTCTTTCCTCCCCACTCACCTGACCTGAACCCCACTAAACATCTAGGAAGTGGGGACACTTTAAGACAGAGAAAGCAAAATGTGCTGGGATAAAAAGGATTTGCACATTTTGGAATATAAGAAAAATGGTGGGATTTGTTGTGGATTGATGCATTTTTCAAAGACACGTGTTCCGTTGCGAGTTGTCTTGGCACATGTTATAAACAGTTTTTGTGTTTTCTAGGTAACAAAAAGGCCATAATGGATTCGAATGCTTTCCTCTCTGAAGCCAACGCTCAAAGAATTGTCCGGACGCTTTGCAAAGTTCGAGGTGCTGCTCTAAAAATTGGACAGATGCTCAGTATTCAAGGTGAGGTACAGATACACATACACCTGAGTGATGCACCTTAATGGATCTTAGCTGTTTTAATCACTGTAAACACAAGCAGAAGTTAATCTTTAGTGATACCGTATTAACTGATCTCGCGTGATACAAGGACATGAGGATCTGGACAAACTGCTGAGGCATATTATAAGCAGGAAACCCACATGTGTCTGTGTACAAATAAAGGTTCAACTTCCATCACAGACTAAACATGCCTACTGTCTGCTGAGATCACTTCACCAACTTTAAAATGTCATCCCCAAAAATAAACACCGGGCCAGCTGTACACAATACGTGCAATTCCCGTGGAGTTATTGTAGGTGGCAGAGTCTAGCCTGACTGTTGGCTTTAAAAAGCATGTTTACAGCGCAGACGTGTTTTTCAGCTCTGGCCTGTGCAGTCATGTATGATCCCTGCGATAAAATCCTTCAGCCAAGCATTTTTTGAAACATTAATCCTTGGCAAACTTTTAAAAGAAATCACAAGATTGTTCAACAACACTTGTTTTAAAGATGTTTGTAGAAGCTTTATTTTCCCTTATCCAAACTGACATGGTAGCCAGCCATGACACAGTTTCAGCGTTATCATCAGCTAACTTCGTTAACTTTATCTTAATACTGACCTTGAGGGGAAAAAGAAGCTGTTGACAAAACGGTGTCACTTCAAGGTCCGTTTAGTATCTCTTCAGCTTTCAAACGATCCTTATCTGCAAGGAGAGTAGAAGTGAAACCGTTTGTGATTATTAGCGTTATTAGTTTTCACGTTAAAAATACAGAACAACTATTTCCAGTTTTTCAGCAAGAGGATCTGTTGTTTTTCTTCCCATATGACAGTAAACTTACTTACATTTTGAATATATTATTAGATAATAAAATAATTTATAGGGAAACGCTTGTCTCTACTACAGTAAAGCTGCATTAAATGGTTATATTTATATTTTAAATGTATGTATTTTACAGCTTAATTTATGTGAAAGAGATTGATCTTAGTGATGGACCTATAGTGTTAAACCTAACTCGGCTATGGTCTGGACCCTGTTTTGGTTCATTCTCATCTCTCCTTTAAGGCACCATTTAAGCTGTAGTCTAACTTACTTCATGATACCAGCTAGCCAAATTTAAGCTTTGAGGTATTTTTTCATTTAAAAGCAAGGATTTAATTAAGACTATTGGTTTTGCACACTTGAAAACGTACAGTACCAGAAGATTGTTTTTACTACTTCTTCATCATTTACCTGCTCCCATTAGGGGTCACCTCACTCTATCCCTGTCATCCTCCTTTGTGACACCAACTCTCTGTATGTCCCCCTTCACAACATCGATGAATCATCTGTGATCTTCCTCTTTTCCCCCTCCTGGCAGCTCCATCCTTTATCCAGTATATCCACATCCTCTGCACATCTGCAAGTCTCACCCTGAGCATTTTCAATTCATTTTTAATCCTAAATTTCAGCTCTGCCTCCTGTCTTTTCAATAACACCTGGATTATTATTTTTTTTTAAACTGTTCTTACCCTATAGGCATCATCATGTGTTTCATTCGCTCTGTACTTTTCGTTTTTGTTTGTCAGATGACGCCTTTATCAACCCTCAGCTGGCTAAAATCTTTGAGCGTGTTCGACAGAGTGCAGACTTCATGCCTACTAAGCAGATGATGGTACAGTATGGAGAACGCTGGCAAACTATACAAATAAAGTTACATTTCTCCAGTTAATTTTTTTCCTTTTTCTCTCTACAGAAAGTCATTTACAATGATCTCGGCCCAAACTGGAGGGACAAACTGGAATACTTCGAGGAGAGGCCATTCGCAGCCGCGTCCATTGGTCAAGTCCATTTAGCAAAAATGAAGGATGGCCGGGAGGTAGCCATGAAGATTCAGGTGAGAGAAGTGTTTGTGCTGAGATAAATGCAGATGTTAAGTGGGTCATAAGTCAGCAAATAGAATAAAATAACTCAATCAAATCTTTCCCTTCAGTACCCTGGAATAGCAAAGAGTATCGAGAGTGACGTGAATAATATCATGACTGCCCTGAGGTTAAGCAACGCACTGCCTGAAGGTATTTTTCTTATTATTTAGGGATAACAGCTGCTATTGTCTGATCTTTGTAAACCTGCAGCTCGACCGCAATGATTTTCAACCCCCCTCCATTTGACCTCTTTTTCCAGGTTTATTTCCTGAGCATCTCATTGAGGTCATGAGTCGAGAGCTGGCGCTGGAATGTGATTATATAAGGGAAGCAAATTGTGCCAGAAAATTTCAGTGAGTTGTTTGCATTTATTCTTACTAAATTGACTAAGCTTCGGTAATGTTTTATTTGTCTTTGCTAGAAGCGTGCTTTGCACCAGAACTTCCATCTAGCTACAGTTAGCCACAATCGCTACTTCTCACACAATACTGTTCAGATTTCAGTAAAACACAGTGATCACCTACTTGGTCTTCACTAAAACTGCTCAAGGTCACGATCACGTTTGTTGTTTTACGAGCAGTCACCTGTGAATTGTGATGACATGGTGAGACAGATGAGCTGCTGCATCATTGACAGTCTGGCTTGTGGCCTTTATCTGTTATTTTTTAATATTTTTGTATTATTTAGCAGTTTGTGTATAAATGCATTGTTAGGTTTTAGATTCTGAGTTTTAAAAAATATTCCTCATATAGTCTGTGGCTTTTGCGTCAACTTCCCAGAATTCAGTTGTGTTCCCGCCTCCTTAGACATTCAGGTTGTTTCACCGTTGGTGCCTCTATTTTTGGTATTTTTGGCTATTTTAGCTACTGTACTGTATTTCTTATCCACAAGAAAATACTTTGTAGTGTTTTGAACCTTCTGATTTTGTTTAACGACATACAAACTTATTTTAACCTTTGGTCTCTGCCAGTTTTTCCTGGAAAGTCCTACCAGGCAACAACTTACAATAATAGCTGCTGCATAATGAATGATATACAGTATACACAAACATTACTGTTCCCATATAGTTCCCATAGTAACACCTTCACAGCTCTTGTTGTGTCACAATGAGTCCTAAAGATATTTTTGATTTGGGTTCATGCCCTTGACATTTTCAGCAGCAGGCGGCTTTGACAAAGGAGCCATTTGGCAACAAACAGCAACTAGTACTGTGCAAAAGCCTTGAGCCCCACCCCTCATTTCTTTCCATTTTGCTCACGAAATGAGTGCAGTATTTATTGAAACACGTTCCAACATAAATGGAAATGCATAAAAATAAAAAAATCTAACAAGCTTGAAATTCCATATTTGTTATGGCCATCATTATTCTTCAATACAGCCTGAACTCTCTTCGGCAAGCTTTCATATTATGTGTGTGTGTCTAGGTGTGCTTTTACTGTACCGACAGTGTGTTTGGCGTCATTATCATGCTGAAAAATGAAGCAACTGCCAATCAGATGTTTTTTCAGACGGTCTTGCATGGTGGCTCACATTCAGATAACTTTATTTATCCCACATTGGGCAATCCAGTTTGACAGTCCGCCATTGCAACAATACGGCAAAAATTAAAATCAACATCCAACAGTACTTTTCTGAATTTCCACTGGCTAAAATGCAGCACTCAATGAGATCTGTCGCCAGCAATTTTCAATCCAGTTCTTGTATAACTGTGTGTACCTCAGCCTGTCCTTAAAAACGGTTTCTTGACAGCCACCCTTCTGTTGGGATCGTTTCAGTTCTCCAGGTTTTCCAAAGAAAAAACTTTGAAAGCCCTTCAGAAAGGTCGGAGAATTATTGCTCAAGACCAGACAAAAACATCTGGCCCCTTGGAAGCAAAATGTAAAGAAATAGGTGGCTCAAGACATTTGCACTGTGCTGTAACAGAGCACCTGAAGGGCCAGATAAGGGTTATCTGCACGCTTCTTCTGACTTTGTTGCTGTGTGTTTGGTAGCGAGCTGCTGGAGGATCACCCCTTCTTCTGTGTGCCTGATGTGATAGACGAGCTAAGCAATAAGCAGGTTCTCACCACAACACTGGTGCCTGGTTTCCCGCTGGACAAGGCCACACATCTCCCTCAGGAACTCAGGAATGAGGTATGCCTTTAAGAGCTTCACTCTGCTCTGAACTCTACACTATTTACAGTATAGTTAACACCTGTGCTCTGCCAAGATGAGGTACATGCCACCTTAAAATAAAATAAAAAACCCTGAGACATGGCAGCATGTAGCAGAGATAACTATTTAAGTATCAGCACCCACTCATGTCACTTCCAGTTGTCTCTCCTTCTGCCAGATTTGTGAGCAGATCCTTATTTTATGCCTGAGGGAGCTTTTTGAGTTCAGATACATGCAAACCGATCCGAACTGGTCCAACTTCTTCTTTGATCCACAAACTCATAAGGTCAGTTTGCCCAAGTTATACCAGCGACACGCGTGGATTTAATCTTTCTCCTTTTCACTGATGCGTGTTTTCTGTTTTTTATGACTTCACGTCAGGTTGCGCTGCTGGATTTTGGAGCTACTCGAGGATTTAACAAGCATTTTACTGATACCTACATTGAGGTGAGAAGTGTTCTCGTTGTTGTTGTACACTGTGTTGCCCCCACTGGCTATTATGCTACATGAATTTAAAAACAAAAAGATGCATACACCTGCCTGAGAATTTAGTTTATCTAGTTCTCAAACAGTGATGTGCAAATGTTATGTCATTTCTTTATAAATATTCTTCTAATGTTTCTTGAACATTGGCTGCTCCTTAACCCATTCTAGGTCCAGATAATTCTGGTCACATGAAGTACACTTAGATTATTACTTGTAATTACAACATTTTGTTTTGTATTTGGAAAATAGTGTTCATGAAGACTATCAAGAAACTAAACACACATACAAATATGAAAAAAGGATGTGAAAAACTTAGCACACTGCTTCGATTGACAGAATTAAGCAGGCAAGACTGCTAATGAAATGTGCTTGATTGAATGAACATCGGCAAGTGTGAGCACCTCTATAGAGAACAGAGGTTTTTGGAGTTTTCTGGTCTGGAGCATTTAGGCGTTTCCCTGTAAAGTCACCCAAAAAAACCCAATAGCTACATCTCACACTCTGCAGACCTCAGTTAACATGTTAAAGTCATTTTGACCGATGAGACGAAAGCACAGCTCCATGTTTGGAGAAAACCAAACACAGCATATCAGCACAAACACCTCGTATCAGCTGTGAAACACCGTGGTGGTGTAGGGGTGATGATTTGGTTTGGTTTGCAGCTAAATGCAATAGTACGATGATCCAAAGCACAGCAGCCAGTCTAGAACAAAATGGCTGAAAAAAGAGAAGAATCGAGGTGCAGCAAAAGCCCAATGTCCAGATCTCAAGCTGATTGAAATGCTGTGGTCCCAGAAACTGAATTGAAGCAACACTATAAAGAAGAGTGGGCCAAAGTCCTCCACAATGTTGTGAGAGACTCATAAAGCCGTGCAGAAAACGAGTTCTTCAGGTTAATGCTGCTAAAGGTGGTTCTACAAGCTGTTGAATCGTGGGACAGGACTGCAGTCCTTTTCAAGTTACTCTGTTTTTGTCATTTTGCTGTGAGAATATCTGTTAACCACACAGGTTAAGACAGATGATGTGCTTTATTGTTGTGCAGACAAGAATTTCAATAAGTTTCAGTTGAGAAATATCTTTTCGTCATGTGAAACCGTCTGGTGCGATTTCTCTCACTCAGATTATAAAAGCAGCTGCAGATCAGGACAGAGAAGGCGTCCTACTGAAATCCAGAGAAATGAAGTTCCTCACAGGATACGAGTCAAAGGTGAGAAACGGACATTGTAAATTTTACTAATGAACCGCACCACACTGTGATTCAGTTCAACAGTAGCTGTGAGTTTATGTTTATGATTTGTCTGTTGTTGTATTTTTGAATGTAGCGTGAAAGACATGAAAGGTTCATGCAGTCAAACAGCAATTTTACTGTGTTCAAAGTAAGATTGAGAGGAGCTTCTGAAATGCACCATATTTTTATTGAAAATGTTTTGAAATATTCAGTCACTCAAAGTATTTACAAGGTGTTCTTTAGCGACCTCTAGTGGCACCCAACAGGAACTACAACAGCACTCATATTTTGTGAACAGTCTCGCTATCTTGGTTTTTATTATACAGGAACTGTTATGAGATGATAGTAAAAATGACTTAGAGTATATACTGTGGACAATTTCTTTTTTTTCTTTTTTTTTTTTTTTTGTTCTCTTTATTATATGGTGCCTGAAGATCACATTGCTCTCTCGTCTTACTACAGTTCTTGTGTGGGTTTAGTGTGTTCCAGTGTTGTTCAGTCTGTCTCTTCACATAACTCCACAGTTATTCCCTGAGGCTGAGAGCAGGCCTGTGTGTCTTTAATCACATTTGCAGCTCTTGTGGTAGAGGAAATATTTATTGAGTCTGGCTGCATGTCCTCCTGCAAAATAAATATGGGACCAACGATGAATGAAGTGTTAGCTTTAGAAGTGCTGATGGAGGGGATTATTTCAGCTTGTTTCCAGTCTCTGTTGCAAGATGCTGGGTGCAGCGTCCTATTCAACACAAATAAAATTAATATTGATCTCTTCGTCTAAAAGCAGAGGAGCAGGTTTCTGTACATGCTGAACTTTTACTTGAAAGCCTCTTGATCATTTTTCTTGTCTTCTGCATTAAGGCGATGGAGAACGCCCACGTGGATGCGGTGATGATCCTCGGAGAGGCCTTCAACTCAGAAAAGCCCTTTGACTTTGGAATGCAGAGCACAACTGAGCGCATCCACAACCTCATCCCAGTGATGCTGAAAGAGCGTCTCACGCCACCGCCAGAGGAAACCTAC
Source organism: Aulonocara sp. 'chitande type north' Nkhata Bay (assembly GCF_057382095.1). Taxonomy (NCBI): domain Eukaryota; kingdom Metazoa; phylum Chordata; class Actinopteri; order Cichliformes; family Cichlidae; genus Aulonocara; species Aulonocara sp. 'chitande type north' Nkhata Bay. Next base: position 20,511,121 of record NC_141362.1, read on the forward strand.
TCCCTCCACAGAAAAATGGGCGGCTCCTTTCTCATTTGCTCGAAACTCAAAGCTAAAATCGCATGCAAGGACATGTTCCAGGAGGCCCACAGAAACTACTGGAAAGATGGAGACCCCAAGTCCGCACATTGAAGACTGCTTTTCCAGAAAGTGTGTTGAAACCAGGAATTTTTGTCATGCTGAACAATTCTTATCTGCAAATTTTTGGGCTCATCACGCCAGAAAGTGTTTTGTTACGTGATATACTAATAACTACCTAGATTTGTTGGGGTTTTTTTACTGTTTGTTAAACTAAACTGTTACAGTACATCCCAAAAAAAAAAAAAAGAAAAACCTTAAAAAATGCATATCGGAATAATCTCTACCTATTAGGAATTTCATATCTATGTTTAACATTTCATTGCTTGCTTTGACCTGGTTTCAATCCAGACTAACTCTTACTATACCGTCCTTAATAATGTGCTAAGACTCTTTTGTATGTATTGTTTGAAAAAATTTGTACCTCATAATTATGTGCCTGTATGATCTGAGGGAGCGTCCTTCATTTGACCTGGATTGTCAGTTGAAATAAATTGAAACTGATGCTGCAAAAAACAAACCAAATCTGTTCTAGCGAGCACTGGAGAGCTATTGAGTGAAGCAAGGTGCAGACAGAAGTAAAGAAAAGGGTGGGAAAAAAAAGAAGGTTCATATGAAAAAATATTTTAATTCACGAGAAAAAAATTCAAGTTTAGAATTTTATAACTGCAAAATGTCTTAGTGACAGACGTGTGTGTGATGAAAGGCGATTCAAACGTCACACAGCGGTGGTGTTGATACTGCAAATGTTACAAATCTGAAAGGGTGTTACTTCAAAAGCCAATTATTGTGCCAAGTGAATCCATTATGGTCTTATAGCTGAGGCTGGTGAGCAGTTTTTTAGTTGGCATAGAGAGTACACCATGTCTGTTCCGTTAATGTATCAGTGACCTTTAGTGTTGTGGGGAATATGGCCACTTTAGTTGGATCACTTGTGAGTGTTGTTGGCCAGGTGATGGCAATAACACTGCGGGGTGCTGAGCCACCCTTGATGTGATCGTTGTGTGGCTATAGCTCTCCATTTTGTGGTTGTTCACTAGTATGCTTGCTTTACTGAATTTTGTATATTACAGTAACTTTTTGTGGTATGAGGCCACTTGTAAGTGACCGTTTGTGTGGTGGAGACCACAGATCACTTGTGAATGTGATTATTCGTGGCTGCTCTCATTTTGTGTTGTAGTAGGTTGAATAATCCTTTTGGGTTTGACTGCTGTACTCATGTTGGTCACATGTTACTCTGTGCATTCAGTGTGGCAACTTTAAATCCTCATGCAGGGGCATCCATGCTTAAAGATACCAACTAAAGAAATGCGAGTATTTAGTTTTGTGTCAGGAGAGCAGGTGATAAAGTGCTCAAGTTTTGGCTTTGGCTTAATAAATTTAGGGGTCCTAGAGGAACCCTTTTGAGGGAGGTGGTGTTACGCTCCTCTGCAGCCCCTAATCTCAGTGTGTTCAGCTGTTGCTAATTGGCCACACCAATAAGGTGTAAATAAAAGCATACCTGAGGCAGGCTTTTCAGGAAGCTCACCAGTCTTTGCCTTTGTGGCACCAGCCATTTGAGCCAACCTGCGATGCTATTTTAAGCTAAAACCTCTTCTCACTTACACTCTGATATTCGCCTCCTTTTTTATGTTGCGGCCTCGAGCCGGGTCGTAACACCTCTTAAGTTTTCCAAAAAAACCCCGTCTTGATGATCCCCAAGACCTTAGGGAAAATATTCTGTGGAGTCATGAGACAGTTTGTGGATAGTTGGATTTCTGTTATTTCTGGTAGTGAAATCATAAAGCTAACATAGTATTCCATAAAATGAACATCAAATTAAATTAATTCGATTTATGCTGTGTTATCAGTGTTTGCAATGATAGCATGGCTGTGGTGTCATATCAATGTATGCTCTCGGTGTTTGCTGATATCAAACTGTGGTATGAGGACCACTGTTTGTAATCTTTGTAGTGATACTCAGAAGGTCTGGCTTATAAAGTCCTTATTTGTTTTATTTAGACCTGGTTTAATTCTGGCCGTTGCAAGGCCTGGGTCATGTGGCAGCCAACAACTTCTCCAGAGAGGCTGTCCTGGTGAGGGAGAAGTTCATGGCCCACTTCTCGGTGGAGGGAGCAGTGTCTTGACAACCAAAAGAATAGCCTATTTGAAGTCCCAGTGACTTCCCCACAACGGCTCTTTTAAGAGCCACCCACAAATCTCTAAATAGCGTTCCTGCCTTTTTAAAATTTTCTTAATAAATGGAGCTTGTCTCCAAAATAAACTAACCTCTCTTTATTCTCTTAAATAATTAGTCTTCACTATGTTCCTATATAGTAGTATATTTTTTATTGGCCAATATTAGAGTTATAATATTTATCATTATTAGTTATTAGCAGTGGACTTGAACTCTGTGTCAAATACTGAGCTTCAGTAAAGATTCAAGTTGCAGTTATTTGTATTACCTATCACCTTATATCTTCACTCAAAGACAAGTATCTGCTGCTCTATTCCCATGTTGTTGCAGTATGTAGTGATGGGCAGATGAAGCTTCATGAAGCACTGAAGCTTGGTTCACCCCAGCGCAAAGCGTCTTGAAGCTTCATTTGCTCTAGTAGGACATCTACTGGACGTAAAAATATTAGTTGGCATGAATTTGAAGAGTGTGGCATTTTGCACACAGCCTGTAAATGTCAACAACAAAAGGAGTGTGTAAAACATGTATATTGTAGTGATGGCATTATACTGTGCATATTTATAAGCTTTACAAGCTGCATGTCTTCGGACGGTGTGAGGAAGCTGGAGTACCCGGAGGGAACCCACGCAAACACGGGGAGAACATGCAAACTCCACACAGAAAGACCCCAATGGTGGAATTGAACTCAGGACCTTCTTGCTGTGCGGCAACAGTGCTAACCACCGTGCCGCCTCAGTCCCAAATATGAAGCTGTTAAATGGGAGCACCCAGTGCCTTTACTTTTGCAGTCACCTGTTCAGTCAACTTTAAACCTCTACACTGCTGCCCGAAATCCTGCAGCTCTCCACTTGAATTGTGATGCTGGAAAAACCAAACTTGGAGCACAGGACCCTTGTTGCCTTCCTGAGGATGATCTGCGAATCAGCATCTTCCTCTGGAAAAAACAAACAAACAAATAAATACAGACAATGACATGATTTAATCATCAGTGCTCTTCTTCTACAACTTTGGCTCAACTCTTCCTCTTCATTTTATTGTGGATGCTAGAATTTTGCTTGTACTCAGAAGTTCATGGAAGTAAATAAAACTTCAGCCCAAAATGACAATATTTTACCTGTTTATCGTGTATGCTGAACTTGTGGGTTTTTTGTGTTCTATATAAATCAGATTATATTCATAGAGAGTTGGGGAATGGCTGCCGTGATTTCAACATCAGGGAAACCAAACAACCTCTGGTGAAGTGGATTGCGCAACGCAGAAGAGCTAACTCGCCAGGCCAGGACTCTGCAGTCTATTTACACCTACAGGCCAGTGGACACTCTTTGATGATGAGGATGTACACATCCTGGACGGGGAGGAACGCTGGTTGCAGCGCAGAGTCAAGGAGGCCACTTACGTGAAAAGGGAAAGACCATCTCTGAATCAAGGAGGGGGCCTAAGGGGCCATCTTTCGCCATCTTACAATGCTGTGATTGCAGCCATTCCCCAACTCTCTATGAATGGTACTCATGGCCATGGATCAGTGGTTGTTGATCAATGGTCATGAGAATTTGCATATTAATGATCAATGAACTGACCTCACAGCCCATTGTTCATTCAGTGGTGCTAGTTTCAGTCATTGGGCAAATGTACTGTTTATAAGATTGGGGAAACCTGCAGTCAGCTGAGACTGAAGAAGTCACTTAGATGAGCGACGAAACGTTTCTCCCACTGAAAACGCTACGTCCAGATGAACACAATCAACCTTTTGGGGGTTGTTTTGAGGTGTTTGTGTCCATATTCTTCATTACTTCCTGTGTTGTGGTTTGTTCAGATGCAACTTTGCAAACCTGTGCCGCCATGTTATATTTGCAGAGAAGTCATACTTAGTCTTTTTTTTAAACGTGCTACCAATGGACTTGAATATTTCACATGTTAACTAAGGCCTGTAGAATTTGAGAGTTAGATCTTGGGGGTTCTTTAGTTTTTGTTTTTTTTTTAGTTTTCTGGGACCTTCCCTCCTAGAAAGAACTAGAATGCTCCAGAAAATTGCCAAAAACCTTTACTTCTATAGAGTTCATCAATGAATTAATCATTTGCTGATGATCATTTAATCACGTGCATCTGATTAGCAGCACCTGGCTGCTTCTTACCCTCCTAATTCTTGTGGAAGCAATAAGAACTTTCTTTTTCAGTTGACTGGCACCTTACATTACTGCTGTAATAGATCAATATTTGCCAAAGGGTTTTCCATCCTATTTACTTAGAATACAAACACTCTGATCAAACAATAAACAAATGTTTACTGGACCAGGATAAAAGGCGCAGGATGGGCGTGTGGTGTTTCATTTCTAATTAAACCTCCATAGTTTTAGCAGGGGCACCACCAAGGGAGGGGCAAGGGGGCAGTGGGCACTCCCAAAAATCTGCAGACAGATTTGCAATAGACTATTATGGATTTCCAAGTCTTATTTGATTTTTATATGTATCTATTTTCAGTGATATCAACTTCAAAAGCAGAAAATAACTAAAAAAAAATTCTGTTTTTTGCCATATTTTTCAAGTAACTTATATTTGGCAACAGCATAATAAAACTGGAAATTCTGTTTTTTACTGGGCTTTAGCGCAGGTTCTGCTTCCTCTCCACATAACAGTACCGTCTTCGCCTCTTACCTGTGGCAAGGTGCACGGAAAGCAGAGAATGAGTCGTGTTGAGGCTCCACATGTGTAAACTGTGAATGGCGGTGACTCCTCCTACAGACAGCAGCAGCTCTCTCACGGCGCCGAAACTCACGTCCCGAGGAGCGCCTTCAGAAAATACACACGTTAAACTGTCGCTAAAATCTGAACGTCACCACAGGCGGAGGGAAGTGTGTTTACCTTCCAGCAGTATCCTGAAAACATCCTTTGTGACAGGAAGCGTTGTCCCAATAACGAGAAGAGAGAACAGGAAGGTGCAAATTGGATCTGCTACTTTATATTCAGGCTGTGAAGAAGACAGAAATATGATCAGAAACAATTGATGGAGTGATATTGAGTACTTGGAGAGTACAGTGCTGTATCAAGCCCATCCTGATTATTTTTGTTATTTAACTGTTATTTTTAATCTTACACTGACCCAGAAGTGGATGATGGTGGCAGCCAGCATGACACCGACACTCTGCACCAGATCTCCCACCACATGAACGAAAGCTGCCTTCACACTTGCATTACCGTGGCCGTTCCTCTGCCCATGCTTGTCCCTCTGGGTCAGGTTGGTGGCAAACCCATGGCTGTGGCCATGTGAGTTGCCAGGCTGATGCAAGATCAGGATCATCCTGGGTAAAACAAAGCATAGACGTCATCACTCATCGCTGCTGACTGCCCCCCTAAACCAAGCAGAAATAATCCATAAAGTAAGCTCGGCACACTTACAGGACATTGACCCCCACAGCACAGCCTGATGTTATGAGCATGATCTCACTGTCAATCTCGTATTCCCCGTCGGAGATCCTCTGCACGGCTGATAAGACGAGCACTACTGTCACGGCCCAGATCGACACGACTGATAGAAACATGGCCAGAATCTCTGCGTGAAACAGTAACAGAGTCAGAAATGGCCCCGAAAATATGAAGGATATGAGTACGTGCAACTCATATGGACTAATGTGCACATAAATTCAATGGGCAGTTTGCTAGTATCGGGTTGGACGCCCTTTTGCTTTCAGAACTGCCTGAATTCTTCATGGTACAAATTTAACAATGAGCTGAAAGCTTTTGGTCCATATTCACATGATTATGGCACACAGTCCACATCCACCACATCCCTGCTCTACTGGATTGAGATCTATTTACTGTGGAGGACATTTGAGTACAGTGCACTTGCTGTCATGTTCGAGAAACCAGCTTGACATGATGTGAGCTTTGTTTGTTCTCCTGCAGGATGCTGCCATCAAAAGTGACATTTAAATGATGCTCAGTTAAGGGATCCAAAGTGTGCCAAGAAAATATCCCACCATAACATCAGCACCTCCACCAGCCTAAACTGTCAATACAAGGCAGGACAGATTCATTCTTTTGACTTGTTTATTCCAAATTCTGACCCTTCTATGTTGTACTGCTACTTCGGTTAATGAATCTTAACCTGTGTACCTAACAAAGTGGCTGGTGAGTGTATTCTTGAGAGCTACTCGTGAGAACCTTGTTCCTACCAGCTCGATACCATCCAAAAGTCATGGTTCCTGTCTGAGGCCTTGATGCGATCCACAGAGAGAAGATGCTGATTACAATGCTGACAAAATCAGTCAGAAGGTGAGCTGCGTCCGTCATGATGGCCAGACTGCCGGCGGCGTATCCACCTGCAGAGGAAACCGTATGTGTGTTTGGGCAGAGGAAGCCTGAGTGTGTCACTTTAAGATCAAGTTTGTATGGAGCGATTCAAACTCAGCAAGCTTTACATATTTATGCATGACACAGTAAAAAACGAATATAGGTAAACTTCATTTTTTTTGGCAGAATCAGAGTTGCTGGCATGGAAATTTGTGATGAGTCTTTTGTCTCACCAATGGCCTCTCCTGTCATGAACACAAGGCTGACGGCACATGCAGTGAAAAGCTTCTTTCTGGCCAAACATCTCGAGTCCCTTTCAGTCACCGACCTCCAATTGGCCTCTTGGCAGAGCCATTCGTGCTGCCACAGCCCCTCCACACTGAGGGTGTCTTCACTGAATTCTGAGTCTGAGCACTTTTTCTCTGGACCGCTCACCCTGACACAAGACGGAAGATCTACACTTAGGCTGGCTCAATGTGGAAGTCAACAGTTTTAAAGCCATCTGTGTTGAACTTTGGTGTTTCAGGAGGTCAAATGAAAAATGAAGACGTACCACACAAGAGGCTCCGAATGAGTCTCAATCAAATGTTGCTTCTCTGGATCTGTTGATGACTCCATATCCTCATGTTATTGACAGCTGAGACACTCCCGTATTTAAGGTTGACCTGGAGCTAGAGGGAAGCCTGGCAACTTACCACCTGCTCTAACCTACGCCATCTCTCAGGGGTGGAGCACTGCAGGAGCCAATGGCAGGTTACTGCGCCAACTCCAGTGAAATTATAAGACAACCGCATGACATTTTCTGAATTATTCAACTTTATTTCATGAAATGCTTTAGAAGAAACTCAAATTTACACCAACAGTTGGAAATCTGTCAAAGTGGACAGAACAAACTCAGCATGGAAATGTTTAGATAATGACATAAAATACACTTCTGTAAAATTATTCAAAAACTGCATTCAGGCACTTTTGCGTCAAGTATAATCATTGGCATACAAAAGTATACAAGCAGGCTTTTAAATACACCGCAGTCAAGGATCGTCAGAAAATCAGCATCCAAATTATTATTATTATTATTATTATAGCCAGATTTGTATAAAATGAAATCAAAATGAAGCACAACCTCAACATTTTTACCCCGAGAGAAAATAGAAAAATATCATTTAAACAAAAGAATCTTTACCTTAATACTCAATTTGTAATAAATCCTCTAATCATAAATATACATCTCTGACTTTACAAGACAATCACGACATACACAAAAAAGTCAAAATGGCAATAAATCAGAAAGCTGCGATCTTATTTTCTAAAGAAACAAACGATGGTTTTAGTGTCAAGTGTAGAAAAATTCACACAACTCTATTCACCTCCCTGCATATTTTTTTACTTATGTGCAATGACAAAAATGACCAACTGTACCTCTTCTGAAACACTGGCTCACTTTCCAGGAGTTAAAACAGATTATTGTCACTGTGCCTGTGTGTATAATTAAGCAAGCTTGAGCAGGAGCCAAAGGGACTTAAGCATAAAGGTTGAAAACATCACAAGTGGAAACATCAATCAACATGTCCAAAACATGTCTTTTGTTTAATCTTTGCACAAACAGAATAAACAGTGGTCCACTGGTCCAGCCGGTTCTTTGCTTCAGGTAGTGAGGGAGGAGGCGGCTTGGAAAAAGGTGTGCTCCCCCAGCTGGTCGGCGAGTGGTTCCTGGGGCTTGCTGGTTGTTGTTAGGTGAAATCACACACAAAGAGGGCGCTACAGCAGAAGCCTCCGTGTGATTTCTTTGGTTTCTACACATTGCTGCACTCGCCCTAAAGGGGTGTGCCAAATGTAACTCAATGGTGCGTTTAGACTAATTTCTAAACGTACCATTGAAGTAAATCCAATCTTTTTGTGTTAATTAAAAGCAGGTATATAAATCTGGTTTTACAATTATGGCATTTATAGGAAGACTCAAATCATTTTGGGGGGTATTTGATCCATTTACAGATTTCAAGTGGACAAACACAAATGTGATCAACAGTCTTCATCCAACTCTCAGAATTAGGCGATTTAGTAATTCCTTAAAATCTCTGCAAGCATCACAAGACTAAACTTCAAAGAGTCATTTACAAGCTGGCAACTGAATGTGTCACATAAGGCAGCGCTAGAATTTTAAAACTAAACCTTTGTTTGATAAATCTGTGTGTGATCTGTGGCCACATCAGTAAACCGTTTAACATAGAGTCTGTTTCTATGTGCAGTGCGACCGAACAAGCGTTTTTTGTTTTGTTTTGTTTTTTTAAACTGCGAGGCAAAGTTAAGTCAAAATTTCAAGTCACCATCTCAAAATTTCCACTTGCCGGCTCACACGTCTGATTAGGTGAAACTTTAAGTGAGACTCGACTTGAGATCCTGAGTCATTGAGTCGAAATTTTGAGATCTGACACCAAAATTCTGATTTACGCTTGGCTTTTTTTTTTCCCCTTTCCAGTGCTGGAAGCAAGCTTCCACAGAAACCCCTGAATCGGCATATTAAAAATAAAAATCTGAAAATTTCTGAATCTTGGGCCAAAACGTGCTCTGATCATGGCAGCTTCAGAATATTCCAAACATTCAATATGAATGTGTGAGTTTAAAGTGCGCAGGAAAAAAATAATTATCCCCGAGCTCAGAGGCTTTGATCTGCATGGCTTTGTTATTAGTCTCCGCCCCAAATTCAGAAATTTAACATTTTAAAAGAATAAATACAAGACTGGATCAAAGAAAAAGCACATTTTAAAAAAAATAACTATGGCACAATCAAATAAATTGCAGTTTGACTCATGTAAACAAACAAATCTCTGAGATGAAAACATTTTCTGCACTTCAGTGTTTGATACAGTCGTTCATTCTCCAGGTCCTGAGCCCCCCTTGGCTGCGTGAGTCTGAATCACAATCGGTGTGTTCTCCCCTGCAGAAGGTAACGAGAACAGGTGATGAACAGGTGTGTGGTGTGGGAGTGTTCTTAAATCAGACAAGCTATCAAAACCACTTACGTCTCACAGAAAATGAAACATGAAGGAAAGTACGTCTCGTCATTTAAAAATAAATACATAAATAATATTACTGCCTGGGTTCACTGCCTTAGTTTAGCATGTTAGCGCACAAAAGCAAGGTATTTGACCAGATGATGGCCCCAGAAAACAAGTTAAGTGAACACTATCGGTACCAAATTTCATGTCACTCCATATTTGTACAAATCTTTCAGCCAAAACTCCAGAACTATAAATCTGTACGAATTATTATGTGTCAAGATCAATCTGTGCAATCTGCTCATACATGCAAAAGGAGACTTTGATGACTCTGTTCTGTGTCCTTTTTTTTTTTTTTTTTTTATATAATGTGGGAAATGGACAACACTTACAGTCTAAATTTCTATAACCATTATTAAATAAAACCCAAAGAGCTTAAAAAGAAAACCGCTACTATTACAGTTTGAGCCATGATCTTTTATAGCAGGGAATAAACCATATAAATAGTATAACGCCATAAAAACAAAACAAACATCCTTCCAAAATCCTTTAAGATAGAAACACTGAAAAACACTTAATGAAGCTTTTCTCATTAACAACAACAACAGAAAACATAAGCAGCACAAAAACCTTTAAATCAATTCTTTGCTGCAAGATCTAGCAGCAAGTTAAGCAGCACAGAGCAGCAGGAAGCCGGCAACAGGTGAATGTATTTGGAGGAGGAATAACACCTTACCTGAATGCATAGCGGCATTGCTAGAGTTCGGCTGAATAACTATTACGGGATGGTCTGCTGTAAAACAAAATTCAACACTGGGTAAATCAACACGGCTTCTTAACAACATCTCCTCGCTTGCTTTTGTCTCGGCTTGAAATGTACAAAGACGAGAGAATACAGAGATCAAGATCAGCGCAGAATTTAAAGGATTAGCATGACATTTTATTAGGCAACAGCACCAGCGAATTTAATAACTGCCACTCTACATGCAAGTCTCATGTATTAGAATAACAGTAATCTGACCTTCAGCACGTCTTAAAATGACAGAAATATAACCTCACTTGACCTATGACATGTGTCATTATTTATTTAGCAGAAATAAGCCAGAATGCAGAAGCAGTGTTTAAAGTATACGAACAAACTTACAGCTTCGATTGCAATTAACAGCGTAACAAGCATTCAGGGGTTTGGGGGGGGGGGGGGTGTCAAAGGATCATCAATTACAGAGATCAAGATCAGGGCAGAATTTAAAGGATTAGAGTGACATTTTGTTAGGCAACAGAATCAGCATTAGTGATTTTCATTAATACGACTCTACATGCAGGTTTTGTCAGAGTAAAACAAAAACGATCTCCCCTTTAGCACGTCTGAAAATTAGACTGGGGGGGGGCTATTGGGTTTGCAAAATCGCATCTGAACAAACCACAAAACATCTGGAACAATGTCCACTAGACAGATGAGACCAAAGTGGAGACATCTGTCCACAATCCGCAGGACCACGTTTGGAGAAAAACCAAACACAGCACATCATCAAAAAGTCCTCGGTATGTGATAAGGGACATAAATCACTTTAAAAAAAAAAAAAAAACAACAACAAAAAAACAACAACAAAAAAACAACAACAAAGCTTTGGATTTCCCATGCGTCCTTCACATTAAGGATTTAATACATGGACAAAAAAAAATCTTCCACAGTGAATCACTGCTGTAAAATCTAGCAGGCGAGTCAAGCAGCGCAGAGCAGCAGGAAGCTGACAACAGGTGAACGTTACCTGAAGACGGAATAACACCTTACCTGAATGGCTAGCAGCATCGCTAGAGTTCGGCTGAATAACTATTACGGGATGGTCTGCTGTAAAACAAAATTCAACACACAGCTTCTTAACGACATCTCTTCACCTGCTTTGGTCTCGGCTTGAAATGTACAAAGACGACAGAGTTTAGAGGTGAAGTATCACCAGTTACACGGATCAAGATCAGGGCAAGATGTAATGGATTAGAGTGACATTTCATTAATTTCCACTCGACGCGCAGGTTTCATGAGGATAAAAGTAAAAAATATTTTGCCATTTAGCACGTCTTAAAATTAGATGGAGGTGGGGGGGATATTAAGGCTATTTCGATAAAAATGTAAAGTCCATCATTCTGCAATGAGAAAGATTATTCACAAGTCGAAAGCATTCAAGACAGCTGCCAATCTTCCTAGCAAATTTACCCAGAGATCAGAAAAACGAAAAAAAACTCCAAGAGGTCTGTATCTGAGATTCTTTAGGCTACAGTTATCATGTTATATGTTAAAGTTCGAGAGAAAACAATTAAAAACAGACCAAACAAGTATGGCTTGTTTAATAAAGAAAAAAAATTAAAAGTGACAGTATGGTTTAGGTTTGGAAAGTTGCATCTGAACAAAACCTTGAAGGGGTGATGATCTAGGCTCGTTTTGCAGCCACTGAGTCAAACATGAACTCCTTTGTATAGCAAATTATTCTAGAGTCAACTGTTAGGCCATGTGTCTGACAGCTAAGAGTTTGGCCCAAATTAGGTAATGAAATTGGACAATGATCGCAAGCACAGCAGCAAATACACACCAGCTAAAAAAAAAAAAAAAAAAAAAAAAAAAAAAAAAAAAAAAAAAAAAAAAAAAAAAGAGAGAAAAAGTGCTGCAGAGGCCCAGTAAAAGTTCAGACCACAACCCAGTTAACATGCTCAGAGCTGTGCTTTGGTAAATACCCCCACACACCCCACTGAAAAGAAACAAATCAACGAGTTGCAATGGGACACCCAAAGTCACGATTAAAATGCTGCGGTGGGACCTTAAGAGAGCTGTGCATAAACAAATGCCTCCACTTCAATGAACCAAAGCAACGTTATAAAGAAGAGTGGGCCAAAGTCCCTGCATCCCTGTGAAACACTGATGAAGTCATCCATCCATCTGTGGTTCTTCAAGCTACTGAGTCATGGGGTGTACTTCGTTTACCCACACACTGCTTCTGCATTTTAGCTTAGTGTATATTAAAGAAACAATGGCAGTGTAATATGTCATCAGCTGTTGTTCATCTGAGATGATTACTTCATTTTTATAGACTATCATTTTCTAAACATGCCCTATACTGAATGAAGATGTACCCCCCTTCTTGGCAAAGTTAACTTCCTGCTGGATTTACTGCACATGCACAGTTAAGATCAAGATTACCGGCAGGGTTACAACTGCTCAGCATAAAGTAACACCCGTGTTATCAGTACAGCAAAACTGGGCAGTAAACACTTCAAGAGGCTGTCGACTGTATCTAAGAGAACCCAGTTAACGCCTTCCTGTGCAGGCTTTCCACAGGAAAACACATAATTAACTATATCTGTGAAAAAAAGGCAGATTAAGCTGTGAAAAATAATATTTCCATATCATTAATCCTAGATTTCTAGAGGAAACATTTTCATCTTAAAAATGCTGACAATCAGAAACTGGACACTACACCATTTGGGTTTCCAACTCCAGCTCTTTGTTTCTATGCAAGCTGCTGCCTTGCTCAACTGTATACATTCTTAAGTGAATATAAAACAGTTCCTCACCTGCATCTTGTTCTCTAATCTGAGCCTCCAGGTCCTCAGGGTCCATGTAGACGAAATTGTCCTCTTCATCTTGTGGTTTGCACTTTCCGCAGCAGCAACAGCAGCAGAGGCAACAGCAGCAGCAGGTGAAAATAGTGCAGCACACAAACAGGGTCTAAAAGAAAACCAATGTGAGTATTAGGAGAGTTTTTGGACACTTTGCAGCATGCTCTGGTCACATTTTGGCATTTAAATTTCTGCATAATTCACCTACTACCAGAACAAACAACTTCATGTTCTGTTTTCACCTTTAAAACTACATCCCCTTGCCTCTCACCTTGAACCAGCACTTGGACATGAGAAAGTAATATTTGACTCCCTCCTCCCCAAACTGCTCGGCCAACGAGAGGCCCATGGATCCATATTGGTCGTAGATACCACGCTTGTCCAGATCAGTGAGGATGGAGTGGGCATTATTGATCTCCTTGAACTTCTCAGCTGCTTCGGGGTTGTCTGGGTTCTTATCAGGGTGATACCTTAATGCCATTTTCCTGGTCAAAAGAGAAATTAAAACATATACAAACAAGTGAGGGTTTAAAAAAGTCGGTGCTTTTCTTTGAAATTTTGCTGCGACGTTTCAAAGCGGCAGAAAGAAATGAGGCAGGTCAAATCTTCTTGCGTTTCACGCATGCACAGTACTGGAACGTAAGCGTTTTCGGCCGTTTCAATGTGGATGCACAACTCTGTGAAAATTACTAAATATGCTAGAAGAGACACGGAGCGTTTTCAAACGAAAATGCAGTTTTCAAATCTATCCGGTCTAGTGTGGATGTAGCCTAAGATTTCACTAATGTCGCCATAAATCTCTGAAACAATGATGTTACTCTCACTAGTTAATTGTGCTATTGTAAGAACAGCACAATTAGCAAGCGAGAGTAACATTTTATTTATTAGTTCTTGTAGCTCAGAACTGAAAGAGATAGTCACACCTGTAGGCTCTTTTCAATTCGTCAGGAGACGCTCCCTTCTCCACTCCCAGCAACTTGTACAAACTCTCTCCTGCTGTTGACATTTTCCTCTGTGGTCTGTTTGGATCCTCCATGTTTCAGGATGTGTTTTCTGTGACATAAAAAATGTAAACAATTCCACCCTTTTCTGACAGGCACAATGCAGACAGATCAGGAAAGTAACTTCAAGGGCTCAAAAGTTTAGTTGAAATAAAGAAGTTTGAGGGGAAAAAAGAACATATCTGGAAGTTCTGATGGACAGCACGCTCACCAAGGACATCATTCAGTATATCATTAATCTGCATTGAAGTAGGCGCATTACTTGCACACATTTGTACAATTAACCTAATTTAGCCTAACCTGCACGTCTTTGGACTGTGGGTGAAAGCTGGGGTTCTCTGGGATAATCCTACATGCAAATCCCACATACAGTCATATATCCAAATAAAGCTCAAAACAGAAAGTAGGATCAAGTTTAAATACAAAAGTTCCTCATACCAGCAGTTAGGTAAAGTGCTTTAACACGTGTAATTACACTGGTTTACAACTCTTGTTTATTGCTAATAAACCTAAATAGGCCTATTTGCTGGGGATGTTTGTTTTCCTTAAAAGGACATCATACTCCTTCACATTTACCTTTTCACTTAAAAAGGTCAGCCAGTCTCTTTCAAGAACAACAAATGCATTTCAGCACTCCTTAACTTACATGTTGTAGAGCTGTTATGTTATAGTTGTGGCAAATTCTGCTACCCTACTGGCTAAATTTGTCTTGAATTTGACATTTGTAACGTCAACAAAACTTGTTACCTTGATAAATAAAGGACATAGGCGGCACTTTACCCAAACACTGACTGCAGCTTCTAACTTGTGACAGAAATGTTACTTCTGGTTCAAAATGGCTTGATATTCATGAGAGATGTTTGACCGATTATAAGTCAACAATTCATTCACATGAATCAGCTTTTAACACGACTGGCTGCATAACTACAGCTCACTCATAAAAACATTAGTTTAGCTCTTACATTCAACTTGTTTTGCTTTATTTCACGTGAACACCTGCGGGTTCAGACTGCTAGCTGACGCAGATACGTTTAGCAGGGCGGCTTGAGGAACATGCTCACTCTTACTTACCAGATAAATAAAGATATTCTCTGTTTTCCGTCGAATCATAGAGTCCGAATGTTGTCCGTTGACTAATTTAATATTTATTCATTAAAATAACTCAGTTACACGACCTTTTTATGTTAACTTTGCCTCCTCGGGACCTGGAGGGAAGTTGTGAAAGGAGCCGCAACACAGAAGCCGGAAGTTTGAGAACATTTTTTTTTCAATTTAAAGAACTTTATTTAAACAAGTACACAACCAATCAGCATCGTCTAGAGAGTCGTCTCTAAATCCTTTCCGATTTTTTTTTTTAAATTTATTAATATAAGATTCAGCTCACATAAAATTTGAAGACCTTGACAGTTATTATAGTTTGCTATTTTCTATTTATTTTTATTTATTTATTTATTATTTATTCGATTTTTTTCTTTCCAATACAGTTTCAAATGACGTTTTATTCTTATAATTATAGCGAGGTAGAGAAGTGTGTGAGGGTGGTGCACGGAATGTATGATAACACTGAGGTAGTAGTGATAGATGTGTTGAAAGTGGGCGTGGGATTGCATCAAGAAACATCTCACCCCTTCTAGTTTGGATCTGTGATCTGATGAGGTCAGCCAGGAATCTTCATGGAGTATATAATGTTTGCAAACAACATTGTGATCTTTAGTGAAAGTAGGGAGCAGATGAAGAAGAGTTAAGAAAGGTGGCGATATGCCCTGGAGAGACGAGGATTAAAAAGGAGAAAAAGTGGAAGACCACAGAGGAGGTACGTGGATGTACTGTGGGAGGATATGCAGAGGGTTGGTGTGGCAGATGAGAATAGATAGGGTGAGATGAAGGGAGATGATCTGCTGTGGTGACCTCTGAGGATTATTATCAGGGGCGAAATTTAGGAAAATCAAAACAGGTATTGTTACAGTACAAATGTCAGCTGACTCACAATCATGTAGACAGACATCCCAAGTCTCAATAAGCAAATGCAACAAAATTTAATCAGGCAGGCTGTGATAAAAAAAAAAGTATCTAAACTGCCAAAGATTAAAACTTATAACATTTACTATCTATGTATTTCTAGTTTTGTGAGTTAGTTTTCCTTTTTTCCCAAATTAGCTTTTTAGTTAACTATTGTAAACATTGATCATGCATTGAAATGCACATTTCTGTCATTTCTATGCTGCTAGTAGAAAATTGTGAGTAATACCACCACAGGAGAAAACTCACCTCAATGAATAGGGGATAGAAAAAGAACAGTAACACGGGACGTAATCGTAACAATACTAGAACAGAAAATGAAAAACAGTGATTTGGTCTATTTTATTAGTAAATTATGAATATTCCTAACAAAAGAAAAGTTTTACAATGACAGTGGGTTTCAGTATTTTGGGAAATTTCAAAGCCAGTGCGTTTCTATTACAGTATGAATTCATCACTGTGTTTGCTCAATCTGTGGAATCACATTGATGACAATCTTCCCCATGTTTCTGTTAGCTTCCATGTGCTTATGAGCCTCTGCAATGTCATCCAGGCTAAATGTGCGGTCAATCACTGGCCTCAGGGTGGCAGGCTGGTCTGAGAAATATGGCAACACCCTGCCTGTAAAAGCTTTCACCAGGTCAGCTTTGTACTGTGAAAGGAAAATGCAAAGTACATATCAGGTCCAGTTGCAAACATATATATTACAAGAGATGTCTGAAAAGTAACCCAAGCAAGTTGCCTCATTTTGGCAAACCAGACCCAGGAGAGGAAAGCGACACTGACATGAGTCAGCGCAGAGATGACGAAACACAGCTGTTGTGTCACTTCTGTTTTCAATTCTTACCTGCAGGCTGCGAGAGCGGAGGAGACTAGTGAGCAAGTGGCCTCGCTTGGACAGCAGTTTGCCCAGCAGATCTCCCTCTACCGCCCTCCCTCCCATGGTGCCGTACAGCACCCACCTGCCATCGATGGCCAAAGAGCTCACATTTGACTCCCAGTTGCGCCCACCAATGCAATCAAGGATCACATTTGCTCCCTTGCCTGTGAAATTAGAGATTTTACAATTACAGGTAACTGCCCTTCTCCAATACAATCACGTTCTTGATTCAAAATAGCTCCAAACCAGAGATGCTAATCTTATTTTACATCATGGCCCACCACAGCCCACTTTGACTCCATGTTTAGTGTGAAAGTTTAGGAGTAAACTAATGCTGTGGTCTATACTGAATAAAGCCTTTAACTCAGTTTATTTGCATATCATATCCTCTTATGCAGATTTATTATTTCGGTGACCTTTTCCACCCATTGTGTTCAAATATATTCAAAATTATTTCAGTGTTTTGTGGTGTAGGTTAGCTAGGCTAAACAAGACCAATGAAGACTACATTTCTGCAGTGGAGAGTGAAAATACAGGAACTATTCTATCCTTCCGCTGTTTTTAATGCTACTTTACTACATTAGTGCAGTATGAATGACCATGTGGGAGGTTTGTATCAGTAGGAAAAGTTGTAAATGTAATCAAAATACACCGAGAACTCCAATCTTTATGCCCTCCTTTACATTTTCCAGTGGGCCTGATTGGACTCTTTGGCAGGCCAATTCTCCCCCCCCCCCCCGGTCTTATGCTTGACCCCTCTTCTAAACAAATACACTGTGACAGATTGAATAAAAAAATTTTTTGAACTAAAATGACAAAACAACTAATTTTTCTTTTATCCTTGAAAATGAAATCATGTGTTTTGACTTTGTTCTTAAGTATTGACGGAGGATTTTTTTGGAGTTGGTTACCAAAGCTCTTTGATGTGCATTTATTAGAAAGCTACAGAAGAGCTATGTAGCATTAAGCTCTGATTGCTACAGTGGTTGGAAACATTTAACTCTAATATAATGCCTGTGAAACAAAGACAAAACATTTGATAGCAATCTGGGGTATGCAAAAACAATGCTATCATTAGGAATTATCAGCAGAGACACTGCACCGTCGCCTGCAGCAAAATTAAATGCACGTTGATTTCCATAATTCACCTCCAGTGAAGTCATGCACTCCCTGTGCAAAGCTCTCCTCTTTGTAGTTGAATCCAACTACAGCGCCCAGTTTCTCAGCCAGCTTCAATTTTTCTGGGCTCCCGGCAGTGACAACCGGCACACCCCGAAACAGACGAACAAGCTGAACGGCCGCTGTTCCGACTCCGCTGCCTCCAGCGTGAACCAGCACCACCTCACCCTCTTTCACCTGAGCTGGAGCAGAGAAGACCGATGGCAAGTATAGAATTTGAACCAAATCTGACTTTGGCCTCTTGTTAATTAAAAAAAGTCAAATAGAAATAAATGTGACTCATTTAATAACTCAGTTGTCTAATCTTTATCCAAAAAACATATGAATATGAAGAAAAACAAAGAGACACAGAAATGTTTGCTATACCAACAAAATCCAGCAGTTGGAAAGCAGTGAGCCAGGCCTCTGGGATTGCAGCAGCCTGACACATTGTGAGATTAGAGGGAACGGGCATGAGAAGCTCCTCGGGCACGGAAACATATTCTGCATATCCTCCTCCACAGAGCAAAGCCATGACCCGGTCATCTGGTTTCCATTGCTTTTTCACCCCTGGACCCAGGGTGTGGATAGTACCAGCTACCTCCAGGCCTATGATGTCACTCTCACCAGCAGGAGGAGGGTACAGGCCTCGTCTCTGTGGAAAACACAAGATAATTATTTTCAGGCCTGTTTTATGCAAATTTAGATATAATTCAGAATACAGTGAGTCAAAGAAGACTGAAAGCAGGTTATGAGATTTACAGGAGATAATAGCACTGTGTTATGCTCTTTTGGCTACAATAATAATCTACCTGTAACAGGTCTGCTCTGTTGAGGGCAGCTGCATGAACTTTAATCAGGACTTCTCCTGCTTTGGGATTAGGTCTGGGAACAGACTGCAGCAGCAAATTCTCCGGTCCTCCGGGTACATCAACACACACTGCCCGCATCATCTTGGCAACACTAACGTAATGCTTGGACCACACCTTGAAAACAAAAGTAGAGTAGGCCTACATTTTTCTTTCTGACCTGCAAGTAGTGCAACAAGAAAAACTGCAGCATGTAAAACTGAAGCAACTTTATGTAGGCTTTAATTTAGTGCTTAAACACTTACCGTGTGGCACGTATTTCTGAGTAAAAATCTTCCAGGTTGCAGGATTGGATGCATTAGATAACCTCTGCAGGGGCAATTGCTATTTGAGTGGAAAACAAAAGAGGAAATTAAGCTGTTAAAGCACAAGTTACAAGTTACAGAACATAAAGTATGTCATAATTTCTAATAATAACAACAAAGCAGAATTTTATAAAATGAGTGTTATTTGTTGATATCTGCATTTCCATAGATTTGTTTAGGTGCTCCATATTTAAAACAGCAATGTGCTTCAGCTCCTGTCTGGTGTAAAACCTTAAGAGTAAATTAATGTTGTGGTTTATACTAAATAAA
The DNA here is from genome assembly GCF_057382095.1 of Aulonocara sp. 'chitande type north' Nkhata Bay. Classification (NCBI taxonomy): domain Eukaryota; kingdom Metazoa; phylum Chordata; class Actinopteri; order Cichliformes; family Cichlidae; genus Aulonocara; species Aulonocara sp. 'chitande type north' Nkhata Bay. The sequence goes on from NC_141362.1 coordinate 20,530,769, forward strand.
GCCTCCAACTTGGTTTATTTGCATATAATATCTTTTGCGGATTGATTATCTCAGTGATCTTCTCCACCCAGTGTGCCCAAATGTATTAAAAAATGCCTCAGTGTTTAGTGGTTTAGGTTATCTGGCTATGGATTGTTGCCGTTAATTGTTTTAAATAATATCCAAGCATAAACCTCTGTGAGATCAAAATTAACTGTTCGTATTTGGTAACAGCCAACTCATCTGCAGTTATTTATGCCAAAGTCAGCACCTGAAGTAGCAGAAACAGTTAGACTCTCCGGTTAACACAGTTTTACATCTCTAAACAATTACATGGGACCAAAACCGTTTAAACCGCAAAGTTTGAAAATGCTGAATACAAGCCAGGAACTCAAGGGTTGAAGACATATCAGAACTATTTAGCAGAACAAAGGGAAAAAACATGGAGAAGAGACCGTGAAAAAGCGGAAAAGAGAAACCCCTTATTGTAAACGTATGCGTTTTTCTGCTTTTACATTATACTGTAATCTCCCCTTTCCGTAATGCGCATGCGCAACATTCTCTCGCGCTTTAGACGGCTGTATTTTACATTATGTCCGAATCATTATCTGTTTCATTAAATAATGTAAATCGACAAACCTGATTGATTACGCTGTTTGACCTGAGCGACTAAAACCAGCGAAGCAGCAGTGAAGATAAGCAGCTGAAAACGAGCGAACAGCTCTCCTGCAAATGTAAATGAAGCCAAATCACTGCAGAGAATAAACTTACCAAGCAGCGATGTCAACAGCTGATCAACTTTGGAGTAACTGTGTGACATTTTGGGAAGTTTTGTTGTGCCATCTTCAAGCCTGGTTTTCAGTTTTGGCGCAGGAGGGCCAAACTCCAGAGGGGCTGGCTTTGCTTGTTAAAGGTATACTGCAATTTTACACCATTTTTTGTAAATATGATCAGGACACTTCGTATTATTTTCATTTATATAATAACTTAATATATGCAGTTAATATTTTATGGGGAACAGAGACAAATAAAAGTAAACTGAGAAATCTAACAAACTAGAGTCATGTTTTTGTAATATTTATTCAACTTTTTCGTTTTCTGCCTGCTGTAGCACAGCGATTTTCTCGTAAGCATAGTTTGCCTTATGTTCATGTTAATGTGGATCTGATGATATAAATGAGTCTACTAAAAAGTAGATTGAAAACACCCACAAGAAGATGACAAATCCCAAATCAATCAATCAAAGGAAAAAACCCCTCTAAAGACTCAGAGTTTACTGTGAAATAAGATGCTAAAAAACTTAAAGTAATGATAAAAAAAAAAAGTTTTTGCTTAAAATGGCTGAAGGAGTTAATAGATGATCAAAATATTAGGAAAACCCAATCAATAAATATAGAAAGCTAGTGGAGATCATGACCAATATATATTTATTTTATGGCTCAACCCAGAGTACTCCTAGTGTCAGTCCCAAGCCCAGTTAAATAGTGAGGGTTTCACCGGGAAGCGAATTCAGCATTAAATCTTTGCCAAATGAATAACTGGCAGGAGGGTTAGTGGATACATCCGGCCGAAGATAACATTGAGCTGCCAGGCAGGAGGGTCAGAGGAAGACCAGGTAAGATTCACAGATATAGTGAAAGAGGAGATGAGAAAGAAGGTTGGAGAAGGATGACACGTTTGCAGATGATCCAATGGCTAAAGTAACAACTGAAGACTTGTGTCAAAGCAAATCTTTCTCAGTCAGAATAGCGAGGATTCATGAGCTCAGTGTTTCTAAAACCACCACATCTTTAATTACCAATATTTATATAAAAGCAACAGTTTAGGATATTCGAATAACAGTCTCTGATTGTATTTATTTGCACAGCATTTACAGTAAAACAAATGGTTACTCATAATGTAATTTTCTCCCAAAATGTACATTTACAATTCATTTTTTTATCATAACCCCAAATAGTGAATTATATGAAGCAGGAGGGCGAAAACTGCACAAAATCGAAGTATTTTTCACAGTCACAGTGTAACGTGCAAGAAGCCCTGCTACTGTGCTGAAACTGAATCTCTAAGGAATGCGCTGATGAACAATTACTGCACACTTGCAAATCACTAACAAAACCTCCATTAGACATGCTTTACAATAGGCTATTATATTACAGATGGTGAGACTGCCATGAGACCAAACACACCTGTACGACTGCGCTCAGAGTAGTGCACAAAAATCAGGTAATAAAACTGATATTTTTGGTTTTAATCTAAAAAACAAAAAAGCTCAGAAAATGCTTTCCTCCCCCTAGTTCTTGGACATAATGGATCACATCTACAGAAGACCTGAACTACAAAGAGTGTTAAGAGTGCTAAACCAAAAGGAGGACCGAGATCTGCAACGTAAGCTAATCATGTTGGATAAACAGCACCGATACACCCAGAAAATGCTTCAACAGCGAAGGGACAAACTGATAAATGAAGCAAGACGGATGGTGATGGTACAAGTCTGTGAACCAAAAGCTACAGTCAGCATCGCTATGAAAGAAATCGCCGAGTATGAAAGAAATGCAGACGCAAACTTCTCCAGGGCGATATACACATCTGCTGGACGATTGCGTCCTAGCAAATCCAGCTATGAAGGATCTAAACTCGTGGAACAGGGTCGATCCATATCAGCACCACCACCATCAACTAAATCTACAAGCTCTGTGAGACACAAAGGGAAAGTCCAGAGCAACTTGTCACTTATGCAGATGAAACAGATTGCAACGATTGACTCAATATCAGAAAAAGAGCTGGCCAGGCAACAGCAGAAAGCCCAAGAGGAAATGGAAAGGCTGAGACTGCTTCAGAGAGAAATGTTACACAAGAAGGTGATGGAATTTATAGAGAAGCTGAAAGATAAAAAAGACGTGGAGGTTATTACGAAACTTTCGTAGAGGAATTTGAAAGTTTGGGCACTTTTACTTTTACACATCTCAATATCTTAAAAACGAAACTATTTCTTATTAGTTGTTTGATGTGAAACAAACTCCTTGATTATGCTGAAACTGAATCTCTAAGGAATGTGCTGCTGAAAAATTACTGCACTTACCGACAACCGCTTGCACTAGACACGCTTTACAATGGGCTATTGTATTACATGTGCTGAGACTGCCATGGCAACAAGCATACCTGTATGACTGTACTCAGCGCAACAGTGTGCAAAATAATAAAAAAAATAAATAAAATTGATGTTTTTCCTTTCTTTATTAGAAAGAGGGACAATACATATTATTGAACATTTTAACAAATGTAACTATGCCAGATTATAGCCTAATTTCCATCTGTAGACCCTCTGGCAGGTTGACGTTACACACAAGTTAATAGCAACATCAGAGACAGTATTTACAGACCATGTATATAGAGACAGGGACAAAAAAACAGCGATCGCATCACAAATATGACTTTTATTGCCTGAATTTTAAGACTTTTTGCTTGAACATTTGGAAACTTCACTTTCTTACAATTTAATACCTTAAAAACAAAAATGAAAAATGAGTAAGTACATTACTCTTTTAGCAAAATGCAACAGCAAAACTCATTTAATACATATTAGTGAATAAATTAAGCAATGCTTCCCATTTTCTTCATGGTTATTAAAGCTTTGTGCACAGGAGTCTCCATAAGTAAGGTGCAGTTTTTCTTCCACTGTGGAGAATCGGGAAGCTGTTTGTCTGCAACAAACAAAAGGAAATCAACATTAAACAACATTACCAAATTTAAGTTTTATGGGTGTCTTTAACAACAACATCACATGTTTGTAAACAGACTTTCTACATCTATTAAATGGACAAAAGTATCGGGTCGCATTACAGCAAAAGTCTGCTCAGCCACTGAAACAGTCCTGTCACTTCTTGAACCGTTTGTGGCTGACCTCTTGTGGCTCCTGAACACTTCCACTTTTAATATACTTGAAGCTGATGGTTGAATATCTAGGATTTCACAAGCTTCCTTTTTGCAATTCAGTGACCGCTTTACAATGACCATTACTTCCACAAATGTTCGTAAAAGCATGTTGCATCATACGCCTGTGGGAATGGGACTGAGTTTGCATTTAAAACAAAAATGAATGTGAAACTCTTACCTTCACTTTCCAGATGGACTCGTGTGGGGAGACATCTGGTGTGGTCCGTGTAGTCCAGTGTGCAGAGCACAGCTGTCTTTTCTCTCGGCACAGTGAATAACAGCACCAGTAGTGAACATAAAACATTACTCTCCATCACCTCAACAGACTTATGTTTCTCCTATAAACAAAAAGCAAAACAGGGTCAATTTGATATTGTTTTAAAACAAATAGCAATGAATACAAAACGGTTTTGTGCTTTA